>NW_004955452.1:13968930-13977380 GCF_000276665.1 Chinchilla lanigera | reverse complement strand
GCTCCTCGGGCCGCCCCGGAAGCCCGTCCGCGTCACTTCCGCTACCGGCGGCGCGGAGTCCACGCCTCGCTCCTGCGTCCGATCCCGGGGGAGCGCGGTCGGTGCTGGCGCGGACGACCCCGGGGTCAGGCCAGAGACAGCCCTTCGGGGCGAACTCCGCGTCCCCGCGCGGGCTGCTGGCCGTCTTATCTGAGGCTGCTGCGGACCGCGCGGGGCCAGGAGCGGGCCGTTGGGACCACCCTCCGGCCTAAGCCCCCTCGCCACGCTCGCCTGGGCGGCCTTACTGGCCTTGGGCGAGGGGCCACCGGAATTGGCTATCTCCAACCCGTAGAGTTGCTTTAAGGATTATTGTCTTTTGAGGGAGGGGTATGTACAGTGTAGTTTGGACACAGGATTAAAGGAACAGAACATTGCTGGGCGTGGTGGCGCGTGCCTGTAACCGCTCGTTCCAGCCAAGTGTGGCCAATTTACCGAGACCCTGCCTCAAATTTTTTAAAAAGGCTGGGAAAGTAACTTAGTGCCAAAGTCCTGCGTTCTAATTCTAGTACTGGAAAAGAAAAAGAAGCAAGACATTACACAAACATTATGAGGTGGTTTCCGTGCTTAAAACTTTAATAACGCCTTGTCACGCTGAAAAATCCACTTTTCTAGGGTTAAGGCGCCCAGCTTAAAGGGACTCCTGCTTGCTGCTCGTCCACAGGACCATGGCACACCTAAACTGGTCGCCTTCCAGTTCCCCCACCGCGCCGCCAAGCGCTTCTCTTTGTGGACTCGGCTGTTTTTGGATCCTTGGCCAGGAATCCTCTCCCCTCTCTCCCCTCAAAATGCCAGGCGCTTCTTTTTCTACCTTCCTGTAAGCCACGTTAGAGCAGCCTTTCCTGTGCCACCAGTCTGGTAGGACACCTTTGTTATGCTAGTAGTTCCTTGGTAATGCTTCTTGAAGTCTATAGTTTGTTGACTGCTTACTTCACTGTTTGTCCATCTTCCCACCAGAATGTAAGTTTTATTAATAAATTTTTTTTTTTTTTGGTCCTGGGAATTGAACTCAGGACCTTGCGCTTGCCAGGCAGGCAAGCTATATCCCCAGTAGAGCCTTAAAGATATTCAGGGCCTTAGTGATACCTGATACTACTTTATGCAGACAGAACAGTGATTCATGATTTTTCCCAGTGCCCCTGGGCGTTTACGATGTCTACAAAATAATGTTTACAACATTTTATAAATCAAAATACATTTTTTAAAGCAAAAGGAAAAATATCCTGTTTTCAATTTCCCCCTACTCATTGTGGGATTTTAGATTAGTCACTTGATGTCTTTCACCTTCAGTTTCCTTATCTGAAAAATCCAAGAACAACTTGTACCTTACAGAGTTACAGACCCATACTCCTAAGTTTCTGGTGTTAGGTTAAGAAATTTTGCTGGGTGTGGTGGTGCACATCTGTAATCTCAGCCCTTGAGATGCTGAGACAGGATTGCCATAAGTTTGAGGACAGCCTGGGATACATAGTGAGTTCAAGGCCAACCTGAATTACAGAGCAAGACCTTGTCTCAGAAAGAAACAAGAGAAAAAGAAAGAAAGAAAGAAAGAAAGAAGAAAAGAAAAGAAGAGAGAGAGGAAAGAGAGGAAGGAAGGAAAGAAAGAAGGGAGGGAGGGAGGAAGGAAGGGAAAGGAAAAGGGAAAAGGGAAAGAGAAGAGAAAAAAGAAAACAAAAAGGGGTCTGGGATGTAGTTCAGCAGCACAGCACCTGCTGGACAAGCACAAGGCCCAGAGTTCAATTCAAGGTAGCAAAAAGAAAACAAAAAAAAGTTTGCCATGGGATGCACACCTGTAATTATAGCACTCAAGAGGCTAAGGCAGGAGGACTATGAGTTTGAAGATAGCCTGGGCTACCCAGTGAGTTCAAGGCCAGCCTGGTCTATCTAGTGAGACCCTGTCTCAAACAAACAAAAACACTTCACTATCAAAGGATAGTATCCAGCATTTTTTGCAAGGCAGAAAGGAGGCTACTTTGTACTGTGACAAATGCAATATAAAACGTATGTGCCTGGCATGGTGACCCACGCCTGTAATCCCAGCACTCAGGAGGCTGAGGCAGGAGGATCCCTGTGAGTTCAAGGCCAGCCTGAACTGCATTGTGAAACCTTGTCTCAGTTACAGCCGATAATAAAAAAAACTTCAGTTCTCTTAACTGGGGTAAGTTAGGAGTAAACAACATCTCTGGTATTGAAGAGGTGACTATGTTTACAAACAGAGGAACAGTGATACATGTCAACAAAAAAGTTCAGGCATCTCTGGTAGTGTACACTTTCACCATTATAGGCCATGTTGAGATAAAACAGCTGACAGAAATGCTACCTAGCAACTTAAACCAGCTTGGTAGACAGTGACGAGTTTAAGGAGATTGGCTGAAGTTTTGCCTAAACCGTCTGTGGAGAGAATAGCACCACTTGCTACTGGAGAGCAGGATGATGATGAGGTTCCAGATCTTTGGAGAATTTTGATAAGGCTTCTAAGAATGAAGCAAACTGAATTGAGTGAACTTTTAAAGAAGATAAAACCTGGAAGAAATTACTAGGGGCTGCTATTTTATATTATTGCTGCTTTTAAAGATTGTTTTTAAATACCTCTACTATATTTGTACATCTCTAAGATTTTTAAGCCCAAGCCCTTTGGACACTGCAGCTCTTCTCAGTTTTTGCTTATATACAATACAGTCTTTGCAGGCAGTTAAGCTGAGGAAGCCTGAGAATAAAGTTTGAAGTAAAGATTGATAAAATTCTTTGCCTAGTTAAAAGAAATGAGTACCTATGTACTTTGGGGTTGCTGGATGCTTACTCAATAGCCCTATGCCTTTCATTTTTGCTAGTAGACATGATTAGCAAGACTAGTTCACTCTAATCCCCATGATTCAAAGGGTATCTGTTTGACAGAGACAGAATAGGAGATGAACCATTTCTAGCTAGAAAACATGAGAGCAAGATCTGCTAGGGGTTCCAAGGAAAGATTTCCTTAGTTAGAATGAAACAATAGGAAAATTAGTCCTACTTCTGGTACACTGTTTTCCCAGCATTTTTTTCCTGGAATTATAGTGGCCTATTGGGACCATTAGGTGAACTAGTATGAGGATAAACAGAAAAAAAGATTGCAACCTGGTTCTTTGGTGTTACCATTTAGCCACTTAATTAACCAACCTTAAGATCCACATCAAATCAGAACTTCCTATAATATGAAATGCAAAATTTCCTTATGTAAGCCAATTTAATTATAATTTTGTAATATACAATTGAAGGTTAACTGATACTATATATATAATATATGTATATAATATATTATATAATATGTATAATATATATAGTTGTTTTTAAGATAGGGTCTCACTAGGTAGTTCAGGATGGACTGAAACTCATGGTGATCCTCTTGCCTCAGCCTTCCTAGTGCTAGGGTCACAGGCATGTGCCACCATACCCAGCCCTACATGATTACTATGAATATGCACTTATACAAGACACAGTGTATATCCAAATACTTCAAGTACTCAAGCCCCTCCTTTTGCAGCTCATTCTTATTAGTAGACCAGAAACTTTTCTCAAAAACTTGGCTGGAAGCTTCTACTGCCTCTTTTAAAAGTAAAACTTCCCTCCCTTTGAAAGATGGGGAAGAGGACCTAAGGGACCCCAAGAAGGTCCTTCAATGTTACTCTATCCCCAAGAGTTTGCCCAGAAGACAGTGGGGAAGGCACTGTAGCCCACAGCAAGAGAACAGTATGTTCTTGCAGGGTAAGCCATAAAGGCCTTAACCAACCATGCTATGGTGTCCTAGGGAAGGAAGTCATAGTGTATAAGTGGAAAATTTCTCAATGTACCTCATTCCTCAGCAACTCTACTTTTTCAGCTCCTGCTTTGAAAGATTGCTTCTGTCATGCTCTGTGTATATTTTCTAAGCCTGCCAGTTTTCCTCAGCCTATAGCCAGAGGAATAAACAGAAAGTTAGAAACAAAGAGAGCTAATTTTCCAACTCAACATTACTTTCTTTTCAGACCTTACAGACAACAGCCTGGGGAGGGCCCAGGTTCAGAACTTTAAGCTAGTCTTCTTGCACTATGACCCTTTCCTTTAGCCACCAAGCCCTAATTACCATGTGATTCTGGGATCCTCTCAGCCAAGAGATACTCAACAGTACCCAGCCTCACTCTGCCCCAAGGCTCTTGCTTGACAAGAATGTGCTCCAGCATATTTTGCCAATTAACAGAGCAGTGATGGCTGTTCAAACAATGCTGAAGTGATGGCTGAGGTGATGGACGAGGCTTCACTTAGAACCCCGGGTTCCACGATTAGACAGTACAGGTCCTGGGCACCCAGGCTCTTTGAGAAGCAACCAACAATAAAACCTTGAAGCCCTTTCAAAAATCACTCTTCTAAAACTAAAGCATATAGCAAAATTTTGCCATAATCATCCTCCCACTCACCCTCTCCCACCACTCCCACCCCAGTAATTGAACCCATGGCCTTGTGCATACTAGGGGAGCATTCTACCACTGAGCTACATCTCCAACCCTGGAAAATTCTTTTTCCTTCACTTATCATGAATTTATTTTGTCTCATTTCAACTGGGAAAAATCTGCTCCATGCTCCAATTTGCTCTTCAAGTTCAACCAACCTAACTTTTATTGCTGAAAAGGAACATGGGTCTTGTTGGCTCTTTTCCAAGGGAATCTGGCAGGTGGTAGCCACGGGTTAGCTCTGCAATTTGAAAAGTCACTTGGCCTCTGGAGGAATGCTAGGCCCATTATATACACACTGGCTGCCAGTGATGACTTCTCACTGGGCCCTCTGCCAGAATCCTCTGAATCATCTTCTCCCAGTGTACAGAGAAAACAATGCTCTAGCAATACCAGCGAGGAAGGCCGGAACTTACATGCTGGACAACTGTACTACTAGGTTAAGGTACAAAACTGTAGCATCATAACAATATGTAAAACAATAACCATTGATAATTTTCTACCACTTTGTCTGTAATTTGGTAAGCCCCCCCTATTATTATGTTATCCTTCTTTTACGCTTTAAAAAAAAAACAAAAACAAAAACAAAAACAAAAAAAACAAAAAAACTGTAGCATCTCCAAAATTGGCCTGAGTGGGAAAAGACAATCATGTGGGTAAGTTTCTGCTTACTTGAAGATTCGGGAATGCAGAGTTCATCCTGCACGCTCAGTATCACATCTTGATCTCCCCCTCTGCACTCATGAACCACAGATTTCTAGCTCATTTTACTTCTATTTTCTAATTTTGATCCCTTGGTATACGTTACAGCCCTATGATGACAAAGATGAATAGAACATGGTTTCTGCTCTGGGGAAAACAAGTTACAAAATAAATACATTAAGTGAAGTGCTATCTAGTGCACTAGCATATCATCTACTGTACTTGTCAGGAACAAAATTAAGTTGTATTTTATTCTTTTATAAGTATCTCCTAAGACTAGAAGACAGAGGTGGGGGTGATAGTAGTTGTGGTGAACAATTAAGTCCTAGTCTTAGCTTTAGATTACTTTTGCAATGCTCGCTTTTACAAGATACTAAGTACATATTGTAAGTATTAAAAATACCCAAGTAACATATTAACATCCCAGTCAAGATAGGGAGAATAGTAAAATGAGCAGTTCATGTTGTTAATCACTTCTTGGACTCTCTTCTACTCTTCTCATTTTCCTGCCTCCTTATTGTTTCACCACCACACACATTGGAGGTATCTACTAGGGAATCTGTCACCTTAGGTTCTGCTTTGTCTACCTTTTCCTTAACTTGGTTTGCAGGATTGTACACTGTTTTTCTCAATTCATCTCCTAAGCTATCTTATTCTTGCTTACTATCTATGAGTATGACTTCAATACCTGTAACTGCAGCTTTGGAGTTCTGCCTGAGCACCAAACCTGTTTCTCAGAATCTTTATCCTACTGCCCACATGAACCTTAAAACTCAGTCTATACAAGGCTAACTGCCTTTTGTCACAAAATTCACCAACTTCCTTCTGTAGTCTCTTACTACCCAATCTTGATTAGAATACCCCAATATACTTGTACGTTCAAGTAGAAACCTGCACACCAGTCTCTATTAATAGGACTCAGCCATGGAGTTCTAGTAATTGTATCTCCTATCTCTCAAGTAGGCCCTTTCTTCTCTACCTTGAACACTATAGCTTTGTTCCAGCTTATTATCTTTCTCCTGTACCAGAGGACCATGGCCCTAATCATATCCCTCACTAAACCTGAAACTCCTTAAGGAAACCCTGTTTACCTCATTTGTAGATTGTGCCTGCCTTTTCCCTCACAATATTCCCACCACAGTGCTTTGCCTGTTTCTTGTATGTGCACAAGGAAGCCCTGGGAAATATGACTGCACAACAACGCATTATCCCAGCCTAAAACCTGTGAGAGATATAATTTCATTTGTTTTACTAGTAGGAAAAAAAGGGACACAGACCGCATTTTAGAAATAGAAGCCACTGTTGTCTTTATAAAACACAGAATTGTGCTGCTGCTGTTGCTTGCTTCAGAAGGAACTGTACATTACAGCTGCTGGGATAATTTCACAATGGACTGGACAAGGTACAGCTCAAAGCAGGACAAAAACACAAATGGAAACAAATGCAACCAAGTACACAGCTGTGGGGCTCCAGGGACATTTCCCCATCCATGCCGGACTTGAAGAGGGATAAAAAGTTTAGAAACTAAAGTGAAACCCAGAGTATCACACATGCCCACCACATGGCTGCTAAGTGCAATATGACACACCATTAGGTCAGACTGTGTGCACAGGAAAATCATTCATTTTTCCTTATTGCTACTGCACCAGGGGACTCAGTGCATTTGGACACATTGTCTTTACTTACACAATTCTTGGAGAGTTTCCTATTTTCCTTTTTAAAGAAGGACATCTGTCTTTCCCACATCATTCTGTTTTGAGCCCACTCCTTCCACTCCCTTTCTTGGGCTCCCAAACAGCAGCCAGAGGTTCCAAGTCAGTAGGAGTAGAATAAGGGGAGAGCACCAACCCAGCCTTTCTCCTGGCCAAGGGAGAAGGCAAGTCCTAATAAGTAGGGGAAAGAGAAAACTGAGAACCCCTCCTCCCCAGTCTGCTTAGAAGGCCAAATAAGAAAGAGTGCCTGCATATCCCTGCCATGATCAGACTTTAAGAAAGAAGGTGCCCCACCTAGTATCGTGGACTGGCCTAAGCACAGTAAATAAATAAAAATAACTTCTCCGGATGTAATTTCTAAAACTGCCTTTTGGCTAGTTTGAGATGACTCTTCTACCCTGAAAGGGAAGGAACTTCCATCCTTCTTTGTTATATACGATGCCTGGTCTAAAACACTGTCCTACCATCCTTGCAGATACCCCATGGGGCTTGTCTCCTTGGCTGCCCATGTGTAGGGGACCTGTTCCCCTACCTCATTTACAAAATTCTGGACAGAAAAAGAAAACTATCCAAAAACATTGCTGCTCAGTCAAAGAAGCTACAGAGGAGCTATGTAGCAGGTGGGAAAAGAGGAGCTTTTTAGGGAAGTTTCATGCTTTTAGGTACCTTTTTCTTCAGCCTTATTCAAAGCTAAGTTCTCAGAAATAATAGCCTCAGGCCTATCCTTAGAGGCCAGCATAGCACCTCAATCAATGGGTCACACTGGGATGGATAAACTACTGAAGAGTACTCCTCTACTTTCCCATCTTTTAACCAAACTCTCTCCATTCTCTTTTCACTCATCTTCCTCTACACCCATCTTTTAACCCTCTAACCCTGAATATCGAAGTAGCTCGACCCTAGGACACCTTCAGCAAAGGGAAGCCCCAGGTAGAGAGTAAAAAAAGAAGCAGAACTAGAAAAAGCAATGACAGCAACCAGCTCCAAGGAATGGTGTGAAAACTGCCAAAAGCCCCCTCAATTTTATGCGAGTTGGGCACAGCCCGCTGCTGTGCCCTGGTGTAAGCTTTTCTACAGTACAACCCAGGGTTAACACCACTGGGTGTGGGGAACAGGTTTTTGGTCTTCTGCAGTCAAGGGGTTAACTAACAGTGGGATCACTGCGGCCACGCAGAGAATTCATCATCACATAGGCTGCCGGGTAGGCAGGCCAGCCAGCAAGCAGGCTCAGTGAACAGAAAAAAAGGAAAAGGCAGGCTGGAAAAGGGAGAAGTGGAAAAGGAAAGCAGAAACTGTGGAACAAAGCATACAAGAGACCTAAAAGGATAAAGCTGGGGTCCTCCCAGTGCTTCCTTAGAGTTTGGTAAGAAGCACTACTTAAGCTTAAAACGTTTTTCAATGTGCATGTACCACCTTTCAAACAAGAATAACCAACATGGTTTGGGAATTTTTCAAGTCTCAGAGACTTTCTTTAAAAAAATCAGAGAAAATAGGGGCTGGGGATTTAGCTCAGCGGCAAAGCGCCTGCCTGGCAAGC
>NW_004955452.1:13942925-13968624 GCF_000276665.1 Chinchilla lanigera | reverse complement strand
GTCAAAGGACTAATATGCCCTTCAGGCCCCAGCTTGAAATCCAACTGGAGAGAGTGAGGCAAAGAGAGTAAAGGAGAGAACACAAACTTGTTGCTGGGAGTAGTGACTGCCACCTGCTCCCTTTGGACTTTTGCAAATGCTGGTGAATGACTGGACCCTCCAATAATAGTACCCTTATCCCAGCCCCAAAATGTACCCAAGAAGAGAACATGCAGAGCCCATTGTCCTAGGACAGCTCCTTCCCCTAAGGGTAACGGAACATGAAGTAGACTGTATATGAAGGCGATGGACAGGGGCAGATGGAGTGTTGGCATCACTCTCTTTTAGGCACTTGTGTAAGGAATGTAAGCTCTCCAGTGAGCTGCCTCCTCCTGGGGCCCTCCATTCTGCTCCTCAGCTGGGCTTGTGCCCAAGGGGCACCCCATGCTATACCAGCAGGAAAAAAAAAAGCAGAGGAGGAATTACTCAACAGGCCTGTTGCTTTCTCCATAATGAATGTTTGTGCTACTTTCTAAAATTGCGGAACGATGTAGCCAACCAGAACAGAACCTGGAATAGATTGTTTTGCATAGCAAATCTGGGCCTATACAAGGGCTGCTGGGGAGAGGAAAGGGTACCTCTACCTCCACAGGCCTGGCTTCAGATTCTCCTTCTTCCAGCTGGTCTCCAGCCCTGGGTTAGTCTAAAATATCATGGCTTCATTACCAGAGTGGGGCAAACCCAAGCCCATGCACCTCAAAAAGAGGAATTTCCACACTGAAGTTGAAACTCCCCACTGAAGAGCAAGGAGGAACAGTCAAGGAAAGAGGAAGGTTTGTCTCAAGGCCAGCAAGGACCAAGCTAGAAGCCTCTTTGATCTCTAGTCCTCCAAGATAGCCAAACACCATATCTCAAGGGGAAAGAAAGAAAAACAAACAAAACCCATGCCACCCACTCACATGCCCTAGTGGGAACCAGGAAAAATTCATTTGTGTAAACAGAAGCAACTAGGAGCAGCAAAATTCCCCAGCCTGCCCACAGGACACGCTAGAATACGGGATGAATCGGAGGTCAAAGAACAGTCCAGTCCAGGGGAGGGGAGGACGCGCTTGCAGGGAAGAGCGCAGGACAGTGCAGAGGAGGGAGCCTGCAGCAAGAAAAGGTATCTGCACAGAGGAAGGACAGAGCCTGAGCCCCGACTTGGGGGGACAACCACCCCTTTCCTAGCCAGGCCAGAGAACAAGTCAGGTACATAGTTCCTTCAGATGGCTCAATGTTTCCAGGATGTAAACTCATCAGGCATGGGAGGGATTTCCAGATTTTGGCAATAGACTCAAGTTATGGTATAAAAATAACATTTAGGGTTTTTTTTTTTTTTTTTCTTCTTTTAGATCTAAGGATCTTTTGTTATAAGACACCCCGGTTAAGAAATAAATGAAACACAAGAGAGTTGAGCATCAGGGGAAAAAGAAGCAATGTGAGAAATGCTAGACCCGCTAAGATGGGAGGCGTGGGGACAGGGTGAAAAGGAGGCAGAAGTGGAAAGGCTAGGGGCCGGTCATCTCAGCAGCTCAGAGACTTGTCGTGTCTGAAAGTGCAAATGTCAATGGATTTTAACCATCTTGAGGTTGTGATCTTTTTAAAAGCTCAAAGAATGTGGAAGTCAATTCCTTCAAATGCGAAATACCTGGCATTCTGGCTGGAGGCTCACTGGGTTTGGGATATTTCTTCGCCACTTACCTCCTCTCCCACCCCACCCCAACCCCCAGAGAAAGGTACAAAAGGTTGCAGTTCTGCAGCATTACCGTTACAGGGAAGGCACTGGTTACCCACCAGCAGGCGGAAGGAAGACAGGGTCGTGTCACTTCTGAGCTAAGTGCCATAGTGCCTTAAGTGTTACGAGGGGGGCTGGATGTCTGTCAGGGAGGAAGTGTAAGGTGGGGTAGAAGATGTGGGAGAGTGGAATGAGGGGGGGAGCTGGGGGAGGAGCAACCAAAACCATTAAAAATCTTCCTACAAACTGGATTCTGAACCCATGAAAACGTTTAGTATCCTAAAATATTGATCTGGGTCTGGTTTCATTTTTCTTCTTAAACAAATCTAGACCATTTCTGATTTAAGGCTCCTAAAAAATCCTTCCCTCATCTCACCCAGTTTCTCAAGCCCCTCGCTTTCCCATCTAAAATATCAAACCCAAACCTACCAGCACTTGTCCGCAGGGCTACAGAGCCAACCTTACCAAGCTGTCAAGCATGAGTTTTAGCACTGAGAGTCACATGAGACACCTGTGTGTATGGTGGGCATCAGTGCTACCCCTCTTGGTCCAGTGGAGTCAGGGCCAGATGTGACAAGATGGGGTGAAGGATGGGGGCATGAGGTTGACAGCAGAGATTTCTGGCTGGTGGTCTGTCTTGCTGGCCCTGTTCCCCATCCTTATACCCCTGCTATAGAGAGAAACAAGGCCTCCTGTACTCCTCCCTACCCCACCTCCCTCCTTGCTTCCTCTGGATTTGGGCAGCACAGCTCCTGGGGCTTGGAAAGCTTTCTTCTATCCAGTGAGGTAACAGCGTTCTGCCTTCAAGCGAAGTACATGGTGCGCAGAGTGTCCTGGTGAACCTGCACGGCTTTGGCCAGGGCCTGGGGGTCCCGCCCATTGCTCTGCCCCGATATGTGGCTCCCCTCTCCACTGAAAAGGAAAAAAATAAAAGATGTCCTTCCTGGTGAACTGAGCTGCTGCTAATTCCCTCACCCTCCCCAGGGTGTCAATTCCCACACCAACTTAAGAGAAAACCCTCAATTTGGGGAGATGAGCCCAAAGACACCAAATTGTAGAGTACTCACATCCTTCTCCCTGAGGAAAGTTAAGAGCACATAGTATAAAAGGCTAAAGTAGAAAGAAAGTTCACTTGACCCTAGGCCTCACCTGTCATGCTCCTTGTCCACCAGGTGGTATCGTGCCCGGAAAGCCACCAGGCGGGCATAGTAGGCTGGTGCTGGGATAGAGACGGAACGTGTGCATCGTACATAAGTGTGGCACAGCTGGTATGTCAAGATCTGGAGCTCATCCGCTGTGAAACGGTTGTCATCCCAAAGAACATAGTAATGGGATGGTCGGCTGGTGCCCTGGGAAGATAGAAAGGTGAGGGGCCCTATGCTGGGCAGAGGGGGATGGCTGGTGATCAGGAACAGGCTATGAAGCATATGGCTAAGCTGGACGACCCACCCACGAACAGGCACACAGAAACTCACCAATGTCAGCAAATACTCTTAAGCGCAACCTGCAAGTACACTTAGGGCTCACTAAGAGAGCAAGTCTGATTTGAATACTACTCAGTGATGACTGACATAACTCCAGAGCGAGTGGGATACCAACTAATAATCTTTAATCCAGTGGAAGCCCCAGTACATAGCCCAGCTACCTGAATGCCTGCGTGGCTGCACAGATAGAAGTCAAACTCAAAAGGGTGGGTGATGTTGGTGTCCACAGTGGTCCCAGCAGGGATGTTACCACTCTTCCCAATCTGTGTAGAGACAAACACAACCAAGATCCCAAGACCTGCGTGGCCCTAAGTAGGGCCACAGCTGAATTCTAATCTGACTCTACCAGAATCCGTAGAACAAAGACAGAAAATGTCATTCCTAGAGGGCACTAAGTCTTGAAATAATGGGCTTCTCAAGTCAAACAGACCTGTGTTTAAGTCCTGGTTTTGCCATTTATTAACTGTGTGACAGCAAATCACTTAACCTTTTGGAGGTTAAACTTGAGATAATAACAGTACCTACCTCACAGGGTTGCTGTGAGGAAGACGCCTTGTACAGTGTCTGGCACATAGGAGAAGTTCAAAAAATGGTAGTTCCCTTTCCCTTCTCTGAGAGCTGGTCTATATATAGGGTCTAGGCCAAGGAGCTAGGAGGAGGGAGAGGAAGTATAAGGGAAGGAGGGGAGAAGGGGGACACTAAGGGATGGAGGTGGTAGAGGATAGACCACAAGAGCCATGGGCAAGGAAGAAGCCAGGGAGGATACACAGGACAAGCACTAAAAACCCAGACTTTATCTCAAAGGCTTCTTATCAAGACGAGGGATGCAGAATGAGGGTATTGGTGGCCTTCTCAATCTCTCACTCACTCGCTCATTCTTGTCAGCACAAAAAAGGCGGGTGTGATGGCGTTTCTGCACCACAATGTAAGTGATCCCAGGCTGGTAGTCCTTTTCCAGTTTGATGCAGGCATCACGAATGGCCAGCAGCTCATAGTGGAGGATCTAGACACAGAGTGAGAAGGGAGACAAAAACAGAGCTCCTCTTGAGTTTATGTGCCTGTCTCAACTTAAAGAATGTAACTTGCAATACGGTTTTTGCTCAGCCTCCCTTTATAAACTGATGCCCAATAATCAGATGATAGGCTGTTCCTGTCAAAATTGCCCTTATATTCAGATTTTTCGTATGTTCCCATAACACCTTAACTGAAGGGCTTGGCATCAGAATAGAGTACCCACCTGGTTTCCAGGCATAAAGAGATCTAACATTAGGGCTCAAAACCAAAGTTCACAAATAATCACTAAAATCACAATGTCCAAAGTTAAGTTAATTCCAGGATCAAGAAGATATGGGAATTTGCCTGTGAGCTCCACAAAAGTAAATATGTAATTACTGAATGGGTAGAGAAAGAGTAGATGAATACAATCCTATAAAGAAATAGAATTATAGTAAAATAGACTAAAGAAGCCCCTACTGGCCAATAATCACAGGCAATATTTGCCTGTGGCCATGGATATAGACATAGGAAACCAAAAGTGTATGGTAGAAGGGCCAGGGATATAGCTCAGTGGCATAAGCACCTGCCTGGCAAGTGCAAGGTCCTGAGTTCGTGAGTTTGATTCCTGGTACCAAAAAAAAAACAAAAAAAGAAACAAAACTGTATGATAGGGACTGGGAATGTAACTCAGGAGAGTGTGTGCTTAGTATGCACGAGGCCTACAATTCAATCCTCAGTAGCAGTAGCAGCCCCACCTCCAAAAAAGAATGTATGGCAGAAAATGATGGACTTCGGAATCAACCGGAACAAGCTTTAAATCCATGTTTTTTACAATTGTCTCATTTTCTCCACATCTATTAATGTAATAAGAATTGCCTCACAAAGCCATTGTGAAGACAAAGATAGATACAAAGATAATTCAGGCATAAGAAAACACAGTAGGGCTTAATAACTGCCTTTATTTATTTCTTCTTTTGCTAAGCAGTTGTATCTTAATCCAAGGCTATGTGAAGTCACTAGACATATCTAAACAAAGAAATGATACGGTAAATTTGTCTGCTATATTAGGAAACACTGGATGACTTGGACAGACTGGGTAAGGGTATAGATTCTGGAGTGAAACCGATGTATCTGAATTCCATTTCTACCACTTATTAGCTTAAGTAACAATGGAGAATTATTTAGCATTTCTAAAAACATTTTAAACCTGTTTTCTCATCTTACAAATGAGAATTTAAAACATTATTATTTCATAGAGTGATTATAAGTAGGACATACATAATGTGCTTAGCACAATTCATAGCACATATGACATAGGTGCTCAAAAAACAGTTCTCATACTACTAAATAGTTGTCAAGGGCTGGGTATATAGCTCGGTGGTAGAATGCCTGCCTAACCTGTAAGGGCTTAGGTTCAATCCTCAGCACCAAAATGATAAAAGATGAAAACAAGGTTCAAGAACTGAGTTTAGTATTCTATACTAAACAGAGTATGAAGGCTCAGCAGTGAGAATAAACAGGAGGAACATTATAAAGGAAGGTCCACAGCACTGGTTCTCAAGCTGTTTCTGGGCCAGCAACATCATCTAAACTTGTCAGAACTGTGAATTTGAAGGCCATACCCTAGATGCATTAAGACAGAAACTCTAAGGGAAGAAGCCCACAAGCTGTGTTAATACCGCACCCCATCCCACCTGCCGCCACCACGATAGCAATGTATGCTAACATTTGAGAACCACTGATCTTGGGGGCAGTAGGGAAAAACAAGAGACCCACTTGCCTAAATAGTCTTCAACACCAATCAACCAGTAAATAGGCACTGAGGGCTTTCTACTACAAGAAGGTCTATAGATCCTTAGAAACTCCACCCATCAATTGTGATCCCATTCCCAAGTCTACCACACCTCCTAGTGCTAACAGTTTAGAAAAGGAAGCCATGCCTAGCCCTCTGGCCTCAACATGAAGATTTTCTCCACCTACTGTGGGCCCTACCTGGGGGAGCTGGCCTTCAGGGACCCCATCTCGATAAAAGATGATGCGGGTAGGCTTGAACCGGGTGGATTTGTAGAACTGGATGAGCAGCTCACGCACCATGTAGGACAAGTCTTCAATGATCTCCTGCCGTGGTCGCTGCACCCGCACAGTAGCACAGTATCGGCTGGGGTGGGCATCCATACTGCCTACTACCTAGCAATCAAAGAGAAAGGATCAACCTTCAGGGTATTACTCTCCCTCGCTGTCAGACTGGGGGCTTGAGGGGAAGCCTCTTAGCAAGAGAACTGCTATGGAATGAACAGGGCCTGTGTGGGATTCAATGAGCCCTGGTTTCAAACTGTTCTAGCATGCACGCAGAATTTTAATCCATCTGATAAGAATACCTGTTCCTAGTACTATGGCTATAGATACTGAGAACTTTGCACAAGGCTTAGCTCTAGCCCTGTGCAGAGGGGAATGTGAAGATCTGATACTTCAAAATCAAACAACAACCTTATCTCAGCAGGCCAGGTTTATCTTTTCTTCCATTCAAGTGCTAATCTACCCAAGAAGCATAACCATGGTGCTAATGTTCTCATAACTGATGGGAGTAATGTCACCTTCAAAGGGGACAATAGCACAGCCTAGGAAGGATGGTCACAAGGAAAACCAGGGTAAGTGTATTAGAAGGTTTGCCTACATTTAGCAGTAAGAGACCAGTGTGCCTAAAGAAATGCAAAGGCTGAAGAACTAGAAGGAAAACTTGATCCCTAGCAACTGGAAGCCCTTCACAGACAGGGAGCAGGAAAGTCAGGAGAGGAAATAGAGAGACATGTAATCTACTAAATGGATGGAAGGTTAACAGGAGCAGAGGGAAGGACATTTCCAGCAACTGACACTCTTTTTTTTTTTATTTTTTGAGATAGGGTCTCACTACGCAGTTCAGGCTGGCCTTGAACTTACTATGTAGCCCAGGCTGGCCTCAAACTCACAGTGATTCTCTTGTCTCAGCCTCCCGAGTACGGAGATTATAGGCATGCATCACCATGCTCGGCCTCTAACTTTCTTTTACAAAGGGATCTCAGAAAAAGATAGACTCACTTCCCTACGTTCAACAAGCTGGTGTGCAAAGAGAAAATTCTGAATGTAGAACAATGATAGGACATTGGGCCATATTTCTGGCCACCAGCCATATTTTCACTATTCTTCGCCCAAAAAATATACAGAAGATCTTGTGAAGGGTTAAGAGCTAGGGCTGAGGGAAGAAAATCATGAGTATTCTTAAGGATTCAGTTAAGAGGAGAATCTTACAAGAAAGATGGAGAGTATTACTCACTGCTGTGATAGAAGGTTTTTTCCCGTCCCCTGCTGGGGGATGTGTAACATCTGCTCCCAGGAATATCACTGGCTGTTGAAAGACAGCAGAGCTGGGCAAGGAAGAAAAAACAAAATGATGAGGAATTAGGTCATTTCTGCCTGGCACTATCCAGCACCCACTCTGGTCTCCTCTCTCTTATGTTTGATTCACTCTGCTTGGCCAGGGTCCTGTCTCTTCATCAATCCCCAATAAGGTATCTTGACAAGAGTAAGTGGTTAACAGAGTTCATACCGCTGGTGTGGGACTAGGATGTTGTTAATGCCACCAAGTTTGACATTGATCTTGAGGCAGAGGTTGGACAGAGTCTGAGGCGAGGTCTTCACCACATTCTTCACCTGCACACACTGTGTTGCCATCCCCAAAAGTGTATCTCCAACACGCTTCACTTCAGCTATGGAAAGGGAGAGAAGTAATTAGTGTACTCAACAAATACTTACTGAATGCCTACCAGATGTAAGCAGTATATGAAGTGCCAGGGAACACAATGGTGACCAGAAATGCACAGGGTCACTACTCTGCTAGTGCTTACTATCTAGCAATTTCTTAAAATAATGAAAATTACATTGATAAATGCTATAACAGAAAATTTTATGGTTATGAGAGCATATAATAGGAAGCAATAACTTAATCAGGAAAATATTCCTGAGTAAGTAATGATAAAACTAGAGGTAGCAAAGGACTTAGAAGAACAGAAAGGTTTGAGAGAGAACATTTCAGACAGAGGAAGTAGCATGCAAAAATGCATTCTCCCAGGAGAGAGTAAGATATATTTAAACAACTGGAAAGATTGTATTATCTTAAAAGGAGAGCAAGAGGACCATGCTGTAAGAGGGGGAAAGTGGTCCTTATGCCAATCTATGGAAGAGATGAGGGTGGTCCACGTTAAGAAGGTAATTGAGAGGCTTACACTTTAGCTCCAAGGCACAGCATGTGGTTAGTTTGCACAAGGTCCTGGATTCAATTCCCAGCACGCCCCCACCCCCAACAAAAATAGATTTGATGAATGACTTTTAAATTTTTAGTTTTAAAAACAGGAATCGATCATAAATTGTTTTTGAGACATTTGCAGTCTGCAATGCTTTTCTTGTCATCTAAGATATCAACTAAGTAAATGGTTACCAAGTGGGTGAAAGGTCAAAAGAAACAGAGATACACATTTGTGTAATATTTAAATACAGGTAGTAACTGAAAGCCCTAATCTTGGTAAGGTCACTAGGGAAGGTAGAATGAAAAGAGAAGAGGGCTCAGCTCCAAATCTTTAGGAACTTGCAGCATTTATAAAGAAAAAAAGGAGTAGATGAATCTGCAAACGGGAAAAATCCACAGAGCTTTAAGGAAGACTATGACAATATTATATGATAAATGTCAAGGGAAGAGAGTGTTTCAAAAAGGAGAAAGTAATCAAAGACAAATGCAGCTAAGAGATCACATAAAATGAGAATTATCCTTTGGATTTAGTAAAATCAAAGCAACAAGTTAATTTATGGAGGCAAAAATTATTTTATTGATATACTAAGTAGGAGATGTATGATCAAGAATGGGTTTGCTATGTTTTTGACGGGAGACACTTGAAAATATTTAAAAGCTAAATGAATCATTTCTACTTTTAAGAGCAAATCTGTTCTTCAGCAGAAAACATTCAAGCAAGTCAGGTAAAATACCGAAGTCATCTTTTTGAAGTCAGCAGAGTATACTGAGACAAGAACTAGGGGTAAAACTTTAGAGAGGAAGAACATTTTAAAAAGGTGAACTATCTTCTGTGGCTCTTTTTACCCTGGATACCTGTGCTGGTTCTAGGTGTGAGCAGGAGGCTGAGATTCCAAGCACTGCAAAAGTAGAGGAACCACTGCTGAGGGACAGGAAAGCAACACAATTTTTGCACTTTTTAAAGATATCTCAGTTCTGCCGGGCATGATGGCACATGCCTGTAATCCCAGCACTCAGGAGGCTGAGGCAGGAGGATTGTTGTGAGATTGAGGCTAGCCTGGCCTACAAAGTGAATTCAAGGCCTGCTTGAACTGCATAACAAAACCTTGTCTCAAAAAGACAAAAGTCAAAAAGAAAAGTATCAGTTCTAAATGTGAAAGGTAAAAATAATCATTAAAAAGCAAATTAAAAAATAATATCTTCATAACCTTGGGATTTAATCAGGACACATGGAAAGCACTAGTCAAAATATTAATTAGACTACATTAAAGTTAAAAAAAGTTCTGTTCAACAAAAGATACCATGAAGACAGTAAAAAGGCAAGTCATTGAGCAAAGAGATATGTAATACAAGTACATCTTTAACAAAGGAATTGAAAAGAATACCTATAAATCAAACAGCTGCTAAATCAATAAAAGGTAAAGGACTAGTGCAGGCACTTTAGAAAAGAAGCTACAGAAGCCAGTGCAGTGTAGTGGCACATGTCTATAATTCCACCTTTCTGGGAGGCTGAGGCAAAAGAATTGCCACAAGTTTGAGGCCAGCTTGGCCTACATAGTGAGTTCAAGGGCAGCCTGAATTACAGGGTGAGACCCTGTCTCAAACAACCCCCTCCTCCCAAAAAGAAAAAATAAACAAATAATAAAAATACATAAGAGTGGCTAAAATGTAAAAGACAGTATATCAAGTTTGGTAAAGACATGAAACATCTAAAACTGTCAAACCGTGCTGGTAGAAGTAGAAACTGGTACACTGAAAAATTCACTCTTAGATATACACTCAACAGAAATAAGCACCTAAGTTTACAGGATGTGTACAGCATTAATTTATAATAATCAAAAACTGTAAATAATCCAAATATGTACATTAATAGTAGAATGGGTACATATATAAAGAATGTTACATTCATATGATAGAAAATCTGTAACAAACTACTACTAGACACAATTTGGATGAAACTCACAAACTTAACGTTCAATGAAAGAAGCAAGATACACAAAAAATTGCATACAGTACAATTCTGTTTATGTAGAGCACAAAAACAGGCAAAACTAATCTATGGGGTTAAGACCAGAACAGTGGTTACCACTGGTGGTAGTAGTGAGGAGGGGATATTATAACAATTGGTATCTTGAACATTAGTAATGTTCTCCTGGGTACTAGTTATATTGTTGAGACACTTGGTCAAAATTCATGGAGCTAAACACTTAAGATTTCTTTTCTTTTTTTTTTTTTGAGACAGGATTTTACTATGTAGCACAGGCTGGCCGTGAACACACTATGGAGCCCAGGCTGACCTCAAACTCATGGTGATCCTCTTGCCTCAGCATCCCAAGTGCTGAGATTACAGACATGGACCACCATGTTCAGCCCAAGATTTCTATATGCGTATTATAATTTAGTAAGAAGTTTACATTAAAAAAAAAAAATCAATAGTAGCAACTTAGTGGAGAGAAAAGACTTAAATATACTAACAACAGGATACATATGGTCCCAAATGAGAACTCAGTAAATGTGACACTGTTCTCCACTCTCAAGACAATCACAATACCAACAGAATCTAGATTTGACCATCAAGGGCATTTCCCCCAGCTTCCATGAAGGAAGGTGAAGCCATTACAAGAATCTGACTACCTCTCTTATCTGCTAGCTTAATTCTTAGGCAGATGACCCCACTGACCTGGTGATACAACCAAAAAATTCAAATAAATGTGAGGAATCTAATGTCCTAATAAAGGTCTGAGGCTGGAGAGAAATATACCATTACGGAGCCCAGACAAGGGGAAATCTGAGCAAATGCTGCCTTCCCTAGTATGCTGCACTACATTCCTGAAGCTTCCAAAACACTGGATTGTCCAGTAATGTAGGAAACAAGAAACATGGATACTTATTCAAGGTAATTCTCCCAGAAAGCATTCTTACCTTTCATCTAACTGCCAACAATTTAAGGCCCAAGAGAGACATGAACTGGAGATCAACTAACCTCCTTCCATAAGGAATTATAGAGTATCGTAAGAGCAGAAGATTCTATCTTAGTGTACACCTAAAGAAGGTTTCAGAGCAGAGTCATATCTACTCCATGCCCAAAATAAAATCAAACAAGGTGGTAAGTAATCAGGAGCCTGATAAACTAGAGAAATCTAGAAATGAAACAAGCTTACTCTCTAAGTTATGACAAAAATAGGGACTAAGTAGCATTTAACTGGGTCTTGAAGGACGTATGGAATTTTAAGAGTAAGGTAGCGGGACAAGGAGAGTATTCAGATATTCTAGACAAGGGCAAGATGATGTGAGCAAAACCAGAGAGTGGAAAGAACAGATAAAGAATGAGCATTTGCAGTGTCTACTACGTGTCAGATGCTACTTTTCATATAAATAATCCATGAGGTCAGTTGACTGGTATAGCCAGGACTGAGATTCAGTTCTAATTCCAGAACCAGTCATCTTTCTACTACATGTGGCAAGGGAACAGTGCAAGATAAAATTGAAATGGTTAAACTACAATCAGGGCCCTGAAAACCCTTTATGTAGTAGTAAGTACCAAACAAGGTTTGCTTTGGTAATACGGTCATAAAAAGTCTCTTTGACAAGAAGGATTAGAATAGATGACCACTAAACTTACAGAACAAAGATAGGGAAGCCAAAGAGACAGACAGGAGCTACAGATAGGAATATTGAACGGCTGGATTAAAAATTTAGTACTATAATTTATGACATTAGATGATGAACAAATCAAATGGAATGAATGAGAATTATTCACAGAATGTAAAGACAGAGAAGGCAGAGGACAGAAACCTGGAGAACACCAGGCATTCTTAGTATTAACAAAACTAAAGAGAAAATATCCAGAAGTCAAGTAAAGAAAAGAATTGGAAAAGGTAAGGGGTGACCCTTCACAGAAGAGATTGAAGAAAAAGGTGAAGCGAAGCTAAAGAGTAAATGGCAGGTAAGGAGGTGAGAACAGAGAAATTATTCAGAAAGTTTGAGGAAAAACAGGAAGAAAAAAGGTGAAAGAGATAGAAAAATTGTAGTAATATGCTCTAGGAAGGGGGACCTGATGTTTGAAGGTTGAAAGTTACAAACAGTAGGACTGGATGAAAACAACAGCACAGAGGAGTTGAACAAGGTAAGAGGCACACCACTTCCATTGAAGCAAAGGACAGAGAAAATGGACTATGATAGAAGTGCTGCGCCAGAGACATATGTAGTCATTCCTATTTTAAAAAGAGAAGAGAAACCCTTTAAAAACTCCAAGTCATTACCAGATAGCAGAACACTAGCAGAGCCAAAGCACATTCCACATGGGCTGCACGATGTCCCAATAAACAACACACTATTAAGGACGGGAACCTAGACTGACCTTTCTTTATATCTGGCCACCTGAGGCTGGCACAGGGACCAACAGAGAATATTACTAAAGAAGTGTGAGCAGGAAGTAAAATCTGGGATGACTCAATGGCTCACACAGGCTGATATTTCTTCAATAAAAGGAGCACAGACATTAAAGATTACCTCTGGCCAAGCTAAAAATTTC
The DNA here is from genome assembly GCF_000276665.1 of Chinchilla lanigera. Classification (NCBI taxonomy): domain Eukaryota; kingdom Metazoa; phylum Chordata; class Mammalia; order Rodentia; family Chinchillidae; genus Chinchilla; species Chinchilla lanigera. The sequence continues at coordinate 13,955,578 of NW_004955452.1, read as the reverse complement.
CATTGATTATTCCCTAAAAGCCCCCTGGAGGCTACCCTGAGAAGAGTCCTATCATCATCAATGTCCCAGGAGAACTGTACCATACACTGGTGTCTTCCCTGGCAGGATGACGATAATGAGCTGCAGCCCTGAGTAGGTATTCTTGAGATGCCGGAACATGGGCTCCACACTGTCTGCTCCCTGTGCATATTTGCAGAAACAAGGCTGACCCTGGATGGGCATCCCTGCGTCCTTGGAAATCTTCCGCAGCTGGTCTGTGAAGTTCCTGTAGCACAAGCATGGTCATGACAGAAAGCAGTAAGTCCCGCTTTATTTTTTATTAATTTTTAAAATTTACTATCCCTTCCTTCCCCCACTCCCTTCATTTCTTGATCCCCTTGATACCTCTGACTGAATGCCTTAATCTTAGGTGCTCAGCACAATGAGAGGCACAAAAGATTCTAATATGAATGAGACATGATCACAGCTAATGCAAAAAAAGTATAAGCCAGGTGTGGTGGTAAACACCTGTAAACCCAGCCACTCAGGAGGTTGAGGCACAAATAGCATAAATTTGAGGACAGCCGGGGGAACTCAGTAAGACTCTGTCTCAAAATTTAAAACATAAAGAACAAAAAAGGGCTGGGGGTGTAGCTCAGTGGCAGAGGGCTTGTCCAGTATGTACAAATGGCCTGGATTCCATCCCAGTTCAGTAAAACAAAACAAGGTTTGCTACTTGTTCAAAAGAAGACTGAGGGAGCTGAGGGAAGTCAAAAAAGAGACCTGTCAGTATTCTCAGGGCTTTCTCACACTGTCCCATTCAAGCAGCTTGTGCTCCACTGTCCAAAAAAACAAGCAGACAATTAAATATAAGGTCTTTTTGTTCAAAATAAATGAGGTTCCAATAGCGATAGGAGTACAGGAGAGACTCAATAAAAATGAGCTCTGTCCTTCCCTCCTGGTTCTTTGAGCCTAAGAGCCAACTATAAAACAAGCTTCTTTCCTTTCTTTGGCTTTAGGACTTTACCCTGGGGAAGGAAGACAAAGTTGGTAGAAAAGGTACATACAGAGCGGAGTTTAAAAAATCAAGCTACATAAATAAACTGACTGGGCTGGCATGGTGGTGCAGTCCTGTAATCCTAGCACTCAGGAAGGTGGGGTAGGGGGCCTGCCACAAATTCAAGGACAGCCTGGGCTACACAGTGAGTTCAAGGCCAGCCTAAACTATATAGCCAGACCATCTCAAAAAAACAAAACCAAAAAGACAAATTAAAGGGAAAATGTTAATTTTAAAAAAATATTTCTTTTTTTAAAAATGATAAATATAACAAACTCTGGCTGACAGATACAGGTATCTGCTATATTACTGCATTTATGATGTTAAATTTCTTTTTCAAAATAAATGTTAGAATAAAAAAATACAATTTAATCACATTCTCATGTAAATGTGAGGTAGGGCTTTCATGGACTAGTAACAGTATTCCTTTGATTTCTCTGCCTTATACACAATACAGTGTAGCTACCAAAATGCCAGTGTGTTACTAGACTTTATGTTAACAGATTTCATTAATAATAGGTCTCTACTCCAAGGGAAGGGATATTCCCAATCTTCTCTTTACTACTAAACCACACTTGGATACTGTGTCCAGTGTTGGAAACCAAAAACTGTTGAGAGTTTTCTGGGATGGGAATGGTCTTGAAATCTTGACCTAAAAAGAAATCTTGTCCTCAACAATAGTATGTCTGAGTAATGGAACCTCTTTAACCAGAAGAAAAATTCCAACAGTTCAAAGAACTTCATAATCCATCTCCAAAAGCCAGTCTCTCCAATTCCACAACCTTCATGAGCCCACTTCTCAGTGAAAAGGACACCATACTCTGTGCTCTGTATCCTACCTTCCACGCTTAGAAACTTTACTAGGGTTATTTTCCAGTTTCTCTGAGTTCTATTTTTAGTTCTACTTACTATACACATTTTTCCTAGACAATCGTATCCACTGCTATTGCTGAAGACTCAGAAATCTTTATCTTTAGCCTAGAAACACCTATCTAACTGGGTACCACTGACCCACATGGATAAGCTGTATTCTTATCACCTAGATCTAGCAGGTGATAAGAATTTGCTCTTTTTTGTTTCCCATGGGGAATACAAATTTGGAAGCTTAGATCTGATTTGATCCCAACTCTGGCACTTTTTGATGGTCAAACTTGTGAACTTTCTGAGCCACAGTCTGCTGAAAATGAAAGTATCACCTACTCTCTGACAAGAGAATAAAACTTAGGTAAGTACAAAGCTGGCAGAAACATTACAGTCTTCACTTGTTACTATTTATTACCAATGACAACAATTGTAACAATAATTCATGCCTCCCTTAGGAGATCTATGCCCCAAAATCATCATCCCTGACAGTGGCTCTTTATTTATTAAAGTCTCCTGACCACAGATGGACAAAAGAGGAACAGATAGATGGCTAAGCCAGAAATGACAAAGCTCAATGGTAGAGGGTTAAAGTGCTTGCCTAGCATACGTGAGGTCCTAGGTCTGATCTCCCATACTATTAAAAAAAATAAAAAGGCAAGGCCACTGGAGTCAAGACTGAGCAGACTGCAGATCAGTCTGGACCCCTGGGTGCTGGAGTGAGCAGCATCCTTGGGGTCCTTCCCACCCTTCTACCCTCACTCCCAATCCTCCTTACTTGAGCACCTCTTCTCGACACTGCTTTTGCGGTGCGAAGCAGGCGATGGCCCAGACTTTGATCTCAATCCCATTGTAGAACTGTTTCCCCCGCATGTCCCAGACCCCTTGGTTGGGTGTGGCAATGGCCCGGTTCTGGAGACAGGCAGAGGGGGCGCCCAGGTGAGCCTCAGGAGAGCCAGGTAGGTAGGAAGCAAAAAAAGCCCCCAGCTATACAACCCAGCCACCCCCTTTTGCCCCAGAGATGTTGTCTGGCCCTGACCCTGCTCACCCGGCCGCCGTACTGCAAGATGGGCGCCGGCAGCACTCGCCCTGTCACCTCCGTCATGTCATCCTTCACTTTGATTCCAAATTCTTGGATGTAGGGATCTAGGTTGTAGCTGGCATTCTTCATCTGCAAGGCAAATGAAGGGGATCTCAGAAGGCAGCGGCACGGCAATACTACTCAACCTCTAGGTCCCAAGGAAAGAGCCCTGAAGGAAGCTGATGGTGGAAGAAAAAAATAGCCCTAAAAGGAGTGGGAAGTAGAATACGAAGGAAGTGGAGTAGACAACAGGAAAGTTATATACAAAGAAAAAGAAGAAGCAAAGTAGCTAAAGGGTCAACACATAAGAACAGCCCTATGGGTCCCAGGCAACAAACCCAGACTTGAGTTCTCCTAAAGGAAGGTCTTGCTGGGGCTTTAAAGCATCTATGCTAAGCACCCTAATGGCTGAGTAAATAAACATGCATCTTCTGCAGCTCCACTGACCAGGCGGCTGATCTCCTCCTGTCTGTCTGGAGCCGACCTAGCTGTAGCCTTTATCATGGTTGAAGTCTGGTTGTCAGTCAGCTTCTTGATACAGCGCTGCCCAGCTACAATATTACAGACCTGAGGAAATGAGAAAACAGGTAACTCTAGCTTGAGCATAGTCCGTCCTATAAGGAGACCTTAGCTATCAACAATAGAGAAGGGGACTACAGAATCCCTTGAGCATAAATGTAGGCTCCTCTTAAGTTTTGCTTGATACACAATCCAGAAAGTATCTGTATGTAGCCAGGTGTAGTGGTACATGCCTGTAATCCCAGCAATTGGGAGGCTGAGTAGGAAGATCAAAAGTTCAGGGCCAACCTGGGTTACGTAGCAAGTTCAAAGCCAGCCTGGACTATACAGAAAGACCCTGTCTCAAAAACAAACAAACAAAAAATATTCATGTGCAAAACAAATGGCAATACTATTTTTATGATTAAGAGCTTGAGAGCCAGAGCCAGATCTGGAATCAGGTCTCATGTGTTAAATGAGGAAAATAGTAACAATCTTGCAGATGTATAGAGATTAAATAAAGCACTTAAAGAACTGACCACAGTTCCGAGACACAGCAAACTCTCAATATATTGTTGCACAGACAGTTTACTCAGGGGTCAAGGATAAAGCTCTTCTGAAGAAGAAAAACTCAATACAAGATTACTTCGGCAGCTCTCCACGGTGGCAGGAAGTTGGGTTCTCCACCCTGTAGCCTACCAGGAAGACCAGGGAAAGCTCTAAACTCTTCAGCTTTTGGGCTACAGAAATCACTGTCATAGCTGACAGCACCCTCTGTTATTAAGAGGACCATCCTGCCACTGAATTCATCTGTTCTGAGCTCAACAGAAAACAAGATCAAAAAGAAATGTCTAGTGTTACATAAAACTGCAACTTCCCAGAGCTTGTAGTGGAATACAGTGATAGTCAGTTTTGGGAGACTTGTGTTTGTTTGTTTGTTTGTTTTTTTGGTCTTTTTGAGACAGGGTCTCGCTATGCAGTTTAGTGTGGCCTTGAGCTCACTTTGTAGCCCAGGCTGGTCTCGAACTCGTAATGATCCTCCTGCCTCAGCCTCCCAAGTGCTGGGATTATAGGCGTGCGCCACCATACCTGGCCAGAAGACTTGTGTTTGAAGTCCAGATTTCCACCTAGGTGATATTACTTAGCACTTAACCACTCTGAGACTATTAATCACTATAAAACTCAGCTTCTTTGTTCTCAGATGTGGGAAATAGCACTCGCTGTCTTGTGAAATTATTGTAAAGCTTTAGATATGATGAAATGCATAACTTGCTCCCATACAGCTAATACTCTGTACATTCTGACTCTCATCCGAATTCCAATAGTTCATACTAAACAATAGGAGGGAGAACCAGCTAACATCACCTGCTTTTAAATTCCATATTTCAAAGAGTACACAAATACCCAATTCACTTAGTGAACATCCACAATTTTTGTAATTTGTAAAGTTACTCTCTGAGGCAGGAGGATTACAAGTTCAAGCCCAGTCAGGGCAACTAACAACTTAGCAAGACCTCCTCCCAAAATAAAAAAGGGCTGAGGACATAGTTCAGTGTGAAGGCCCTGGATTCAATCCCTAGGCCTAGAAAAAAATAAAATAAACAGAAATGCCATACAAACCTGTCATTCTACTTCAAAGTATGTACTCATAATAAGTAAAACCAGGGACTCGAATAGATTTCTTGTGTTGTTATTGCTGGTGGAGGTGTTGTTTTTTGTTTTCTTTTTTTTCAATATAGTAAAGGCATAAAGCAATCTACTGAAAGTGGTAAAGAAATACACTCTACAGGACAAAAGTGGGCTGTGAACAGGCTCATAGTGGCTGAGTAAATTGTTCCATTTTGGGTTTCTTTGGGAGAGGAGTGTTTTTGGGGGTATGGTTTTTTGTTTTTAGTTTTTTGTTTTGTTTTGTCTTTTTGAGACAGGGCCTCGCTATGTAAATCAGGTTAGCCTTACACTCACTATGTAACCCAGGCTGGCCTTGAACTCAAGGTGATCCTCCTGCCTCAGCCTCCAGAGTGCTGAGATTACAAGTGTGCACCACCACACCCAGCTTGGGGGGTGTTTTGAGGCAATCACTATGTAGTTTAGATTGGTCTTGAACTCACTATATAGCCCAGCCTGATATAGCCATTTGAACATACAGGGAGCCTCCTGCCTCAATCTTCCAAGTGCTGGGATTGCAGGTACACACCACCAAAATTTTTTTTTTTATGGTACTGGGAATCGAACCTAGTGCATACTAGGCAAGCACTCTGAGCTATACCCCCATGGTTTTCAATAGGTATTTGTATACCTTCATAGCAGCATTATTCACCATACCCCAAAAGAAGAAGTAACTCAAGTGACAGCTAATGAATGAATAGACAAAATGTGGCATATACCTTACAAAGGAATATTATTCAGCCCTAAAGAGGGAGGAAGTTCTAATATATTACAACATGGATAAACATTGAAGGAATTATGCTAAGTGAAATAAACCAGTCAAAAAAGGATAAATAATATAAAGAACTGTGGTCCACATCTGTAATCCTATCTACTCAGGAGGTTGAGGCAGGAAGATCACAAATTAGAGGCCAGTTTGGGCAATTTACTAAAACCCTATCTCAAAGACAAAGATAGGATTCCACTTATATGAAGTGCTTAGAAATAGTCAGATTCATAGAGACAGAAAGTAGATTATTGGTTATCAGGGCTAACAATAGAGAGTTGTTATTTAGTGAGTACAGTTTCAGTTTACAATGATAAAAAATGTTTGTAGATGGATAGTGGTAGCAATTGTACAACAATATAAATGTACTTAATGCCAGAAGACTTTACATTTCACGACTAAAATGGAAATCTTTACATTATATATATAATATATTCATCCACAATATGAAAAAGACCATTCTCTATGACTTATACTCTGAATAACATTTTGGCCATTCTTTTAAGATCATGATACATAAAATTAAAGAATAACTATTGTTTTTCTTTAATTATTTTGTTATGAAACTTTTATTTTTGCATGGAAGAAGAGTTTTTTATATTTTCTTTATTAATATCTACTTGTATTACATTAAAAGAAAAAAGAAAAAGTTTAAACTAGGAATGAAATGTAATAGGGCTGGAGATAGCTCAGTGACACTGCCTGCCTGGCAAGCAAAGTTCTGAACTTGATTCCTGATACCAAAAAAAAAAAAGGAATGAATTGTGATTTGAAGATGAGCAAATAAATGATTTTGCTAACACTCTCAGTGTCCTACATAATTATTTAAAAAAGACAGACCTGGATTAGATGCACTGTCTAGTTTCTAGATGTGAAGATTCAAATAATTTATGTTCTTCCACTTAAACTCTTTCAATGGGTTCCTATTATAATTAGAATAAAATCCCAGCTGACCAAAAATTGGAACTCTTATGCATTGGTGACAGGATTGTAAAATGGTATACAGTAGCTAGTTGGGAAAGTCTGGCAGCTTCTTAAGATGTTAAGCAGAGTTATATATGATTTCTCTCTTGTATATAGCCAAGAGAATGAAACCACGTGTTCACACAAAAATACGTACATGAATGTTCAAAGCAGCATTATTCGTAAGAGTCAAAAATGGAACCAACCCAAATGTCCATTAACGGATGAATGGAAAAACAAAATGTGATACTGTATATCCATGCAATGGAACAACATAGGTGAAACTTGGGGGAAAAAAAAACATACAAACATGAATGAACCTTGAAAACAATTATACTAAGTGAAAGAAGGCAGTCACAAAAGGGCACAGATTGTATGACTCTACTTATATGATACGCCCAAAACAGGCAAATTCACAGAGATAGAAAACAGATTAGTGTTTACCAGCAGCTGTTTGGGAAGGAAGGAATGGTGAGTGACTACTAATGAGGATGGGCTTTCTTTTGGGGGTGATGAAAATGGTCTGGAATTTGATAGTGGGGATGGCTGCTTAACTATGTGAATACCCCAAAGACCACTGAATTGTATATTTTAAGAGGACAAATTTTTTTAAAGTATGTTAATTTTATATTAATGAAGAGTTAGTCTTAAAAAAACAAAACAAACAAAAATCCCGCCTGGCCACAATTCCCTACACCTCGATTCAGCACCATCTCCTACTTCTTTTCTTCCCACACGATACATTCCAACCACTGCAGCCTTCTGTCTATTCCTGGAAAAGATCCAAACTCCATCCTGCTTTAGAAGCTTTCTACTTGCTCTTCCTCTTCCTCCTGCCTGGAAAGCCCTTCCCTTGGGTCTCCTAAAAGAGGCTTTCCCTAACAACAATAACCAAAGTAGTACCCAAGCCCTTACAGCCTTTACTTCTATCCTTTAACCTGTTTTAGTATTTTTACAGTACTTACTATTATCTGAAACTATCTTATGTTTGTATCAGTTTATTATCTGTCTTCTCCTTCTAGCTGTATGTCCTACAGGACCCTGTCTTGTTAATCTCTATATTCCTAGTATCTAAAAGAGTAGGAGCTTAATAAATATGTGTTAAATAGTTAAAAAAAAAAAAAAAGATATGTCATTACATAAATTATTCATCTTGAAAACTAATGTTTAAACAGAAATAATGTTAATTTGATGGTAAATCTCAGCTTGTAGAACATACCAGCTTAGCTAGGATTGTCCCTGAAGACCTGTTTATACCTTAAAGAACATATTGCCTTCATCCTACTTTGTGTGCATTAGCAGCTATTAACCAAGTCACAATTTTTAGTTTTGGGGATCTCTTCTCCCTTCAGCCTTATTTCTTTGGTTTAGTTCTGGAATCTTAGAAGCTCATAGCAGGTTTGAGCATTGTTTTCATCTATGTGACTCTGCTGGATAAAGAGGGAAGTCTAAGTTAGCACTTCTCCAACTTCAATGTATGAATCCCCTTTGGGTCTTGTTAAAAGACAAAAGTCTGACTCAGTAGGTAGGGGTAGAGATGCAGCTTTTTAAACAAGTTCCCAGGTGATGCATATCCTGTTGGTATGCTAACCACACTTTCTGAGCAACACTGGATAGACAATGAAGCCGTCAGTGTAAGTTTTTCATTAGATATTTTGCCTAGCATATGCCAAATCAAATACAACCCAGGGATTCTGTATATGTATCCTAGTATTACTATCTGTTCTTTAATTGCAGGATTTCAAAGCCATACTACTGAAGTACAGAAGTATGACAAATCTTGAGGTTAAATTTTTTTTCCAAGAAAACATATTAATCATTGGGGAAACAGACTTTACATTATAGGTAGTATTCATCTCCATTTCTTTTACAATAAGGTACACTTGTATCTCCATGTCAAACAGGATTCTTAATTCCAGATAGCAGAAAAAGAAATTAAGAGAACATGAGTATAAGTATTTGAAATCTCTATTCTGAATGAGCTAATTATTTATTATACAGTAAATATATATCACTCTCCTGCCTAACAGCCATGAAGAACATAAAAATAGGACTGGAGATAAAAGAATTCAGCACTTAAGAGTGAACCCTGTAGTTCACAGGAGAACTACCTCAGACCTCAGAATGTCAATTTTCCAAATCTCAAAATGAGAATGAGAGACTACAAATGAATCAACAGACCTCAGATGATCAGTGGCCTTGTACAATGCCTGTTTCCTAGCTCAGCCATACTTAGCAGCCTCACCTCTAGAGGCAGGTAGGTATGCTTTTGTTCCTGGCCAACTTGCAGGCAGGGAAGGTGAGGATACTTGAGCTGAAGGTTGTATTTCTGCTTGAAATATTGTGCCACCGTGCACTCCACAGTCTGTCCACTCTCCAGCTGTAAGGGAAACCTGTTTAGAGAAAAGGAAGATGTCTTACCTAGCATTCAATCCTACCTCTGCAGTCCCAAAACCATGGAAGGCTTCAGACTTCTGTTTTATCCTACCCAACCTCTTTGCCCACTGCCACTCATGGGAAAGCAGACAACCCAGGAAGCAGCTGAAGATTTGACTGGCAAGGCCCACCACAGTTAGGACAGTATCAGACTCATCCATTTCTACTGTTAAGCATAAAGCCTAACAAAGGATAGGTATTCACAGCCTACCATAGCCCACAGCTAAGAAGGAAGATGAAATTAGTGATGGTTTTCCCACGATTAAGCCCAGGAAGCTGACTTTTTTTTTAGGAGGAAGAAAAGATTCAAAGGTTCTACTGTTTACAGAACTCTAACAAAGATCAGTGGAACATGCTTGTTGTACAGTAAAGGCCCAAGGAGGAAAGATCATCAACAAGGTAAAACTACAGACAAGATCAATGGATATGGGAAGGTTGCGGGGAGAGATGCCAAATTCCCACAGTTAATCTTTAAAATCAGGGGCTGGGGATTTAGCTCAGCGGCACAGCGCCTGCCTGGCAAGCGCGAGGTTGTAAGTTTGATTCCTGGTACCAGAAAAAAAAAAAAAATCTTTAAAATCAAGGTCAGCCCAAGGTTCGCTCTCAGGGTCAGTGGGAGAAAGGGGTCGAGGAAGTGTTTGAAATCTCAGCCCACTTCCACTAACGGAGTATGGCTCAGCAACCCTGCCAACTTACGTCTGATGGCTAGCAGGGCGTCGGGTAACATTACACACGCGGTATTTCCTCTTCATCTGTCCACAGTGGGTCACTTCCACCTTCAGGCCTGAGATACACACACTACTTGTCATGGCTGGAATGGTTGCTCATGTGCCCAGGCTGGCCTTTCCCATGGGATTTTCCTCTTAGGACTAAAGAGAAAGCAGCACTGTTTCCCGTTCCCACCTGGTTCAGTCCTCACCCTTGATCTCCTTGGTAAAGCGAACACGCTGGGAGTCCGTGAGAGGCTTGGGCTGCTCGTCTATGTTCCTGATGTCCAGCACCTCACACATGAACTCAATCACTGGCTGTGCCTTGTAGAAGGCAGTGGCTGAGACTGTAGGGACAGGGTAGGGAACAGCTCAGCTCAGGTTCTGTCTCCAGAATAAATGCAGGCATTGCAATTTATACCCTCTTTCTTCTAGGGAACTGGGGTGGGAGACAAGGGGGTGCTAGGGCTGTAGGAATTAGACCAGGAGTGTGGTTGCAGAGCTGGGAGGGGCGAGGCTGGGAGTGTGGCTACTGGATTTGGGGTGCCCCTGACTCCATGGCTCTCCCCACTCACCATCAATGTTGAGCATCATCTTCCACATGGCAGGGCGCACAGACTGGTGAAAGCCGAACCAGACCTCGCGCCCACCCCCCAGCGGGTGGTAGTAGCCCTCAGGCGGTGAGAAGAAGGAGCGGCCCACAGGGGTGTACCTGGCAGGGACAGGCAGAGAACTGGTCCCTCGGGCACAGGCCCCCACCCTGTGAGGCATCCTGGGCACGGAGGAGCCCTGGCCTGGAAGGCAGGACACCAGGGCTTTAATGCCAGCTCTGATCCTTTACTGGTTGTATGACTGACCTTGTGCAAGTCTCTACTTTTTCTCTGCCCTGCAGGCACAGATGGGGCGAGGTCAAAAGGTATCTAAGGACAGGGCCCAGGCTTTATATCATCTAAATGTATATGCATACTTGCCTGGCATATGGTAGGGCTTCAGAAACATTTTTTTTGCAATGGCACACTATGAGACCTTAATGTGTGCATTCCCCCCAACCCAGCAGTTCTGCCAACACTAGTAGCCCATATACTACTAACTACACCCAGTACCTCATGGATGCCAGATGCCTCATGGCCACATCCAGGGCTTGAACAGACTCCAGGGGAACAGGGATCTGGCCACTGACCAGAGCTTCATGCAGCATGCGCCAGCTCACAATGGCTAGCCACTTGATGGAGACTTTAAAAATTCGATCCTTTCCCTCCCCAGGGATTGTCACCTCAAAGTCGACCTTCAGGAAGATAAGCGAAAGACATGAAAGACTGCCATAACTTTTCCACAGACCAGTACTCCCTGCCCTGCCTCAAATGCCACCCCCACCCATAAACTTGCCAAGAATCTGCTCCTTAAAATCTATAGGGGCTCACAATAAACACCCAAGGGTAAATCCAGCCCCTTAGTTTCTAGTTATAGTGATTCTGTCCCTCTCACCCTAGTAGGAGGTTATTTAGGTCTGTTTTATGTCTAATCTCAGTCTATTTAGGGGGCAGACACACAATAGGCTAAATAAACACCAACATCTACCCACCTGTACTCCTAAAACATACTTTCTCAGTGCAAAAGACAGAAAGGGTCTCTGGAATACCAGACTCCAGACAGGCTTACAGGAGCTTTGTTCCGTTCCAGACCCCTGACCCAGGCCTAGCCTAACTCCCAGTCTTACCCGTTCATTGCCAATGGGCAGGGCAGTGACAGTATAAATGTTCTTCTTTCCATCATACACAGGCTTGCGATCCCCAAAGATCTGAGGCTTGAAATGCTGGACCATGTATTCCACCACTTCCCTGCAGAAGACAGGAAAGTGGCTTATGAAAGCTGAGACTACCACTGCAAGCTTTTGAAAGTAATTCAATGTCCATGAAATGTCTCATCTACTATATTCCCTCCTAACATCTACTCTACAGCAGTGTGTCTCAAACTTCATTCCTATAAATCACCTGGTGGTTTTATTAAAATGCACTTCTGATTCAGCAGGTCTAGAATGCAGCCTAAAATTCTCCATTTCTAACACACTCCCTGGTTCTAATTCAGATGCTGGATCAGATGTTGCTGGCCCTAAGGTCACCAAAGCTCTTCAGACCTGCTACACTGGGTATGAATGCCTTTTGAGAAAAAGGGAATCTGAGGGGAGAAAGGCTTGATTCATGGGTCTACCCAGAACCCAGGCTGCTCACTCTCTAATCCCCAATCTGAGAAGCAAAAAATGTAAAAAGTGAAGAGACCTGAACTGGAATATGAATAAACTGTAGACAAACAGCATTTCTCTAAAGCCCTTAGTCCTAATACCCTATTTTCTCTACACTATCATCTCTTCCCTGATTTTACTTCTTGTCCTCTGCTGCTCAGATCCAGAGCATCTGTCATTCTTTCAAAATCCCAGACCATCCAACTATCTGACCCATCTACTTTCTAAACCAAAGCTCTTGAGTACTACAGCATAAAACACACTCACAATTGTATGGGTGAGGTGGCACAAGACTATAATCCCAGTGATTTAGGAGGCTGAGGCCAGATGATCACAAGTTCAAGGTCAGTCTGAGCAATTTAGTGAGACCTTCTTTTAGTCTTTTTTTTTTTTTTTTTTTT
>NW_004955452.1:13888903-13942825 GCF_000276665.1 Chinchilla lanigera | reverse complement strand
AAAACACACTCACAATTGTATGGGTGAGGTGGCACAAGACTATAATCCCAGTGATTTAGGAGGCTGAGGCCAGATGATCACAAGTTCATGATCTGTCTTAGCAATTTAGTGACACCTTTTTTTTTTTTTTTTTTTTTTTTTTTTTTTTTTGGTACCGGGAATCGAACTACTCATGGCCTTGCACTTGCCAGGCAGGCAGTGTGCCGCTGAGCTACATCCTCAGCCCTAAAATCTTTTCCATGTCCCTAATTACTCTGTCCCCTAACTCCAGAACCCATTCCTACCTTCTAGCAGAAAGCAGCTCTAGTATCTCTGAAAAGAGCAGATAATAGCAGGCAAGGCCACCCTTGAGTTCCAGGACATACACATAAACATATTTATATGCACATGCATCTTTTCCTCCCCCTTTCCTCTCCCATTTGAAATGCCCCTTTTGTACATTTTAAAAGTTGAAAATATATTCAGTATCACTAGGGAAATACAACTTTAAATTAGACCAAGATATATTTATCTACTTGTCAGAATACCAAGAAAAAAAAAAAATCTGATGCAGGTACAAGGAATAAGGACTATGGTCCGCTGATAGGACAAAAACTGACACTATCTTAATACTTTAAAATGTATTAAAATGTATTGTGCTAATAATTCTACTCCAAGGAATTTACCCTGCAGATATACTCATACTTGAATGTAAATATGTATGTATATAGACTATTCAAGAGTTTCATTTCTTTTCTTTTTTTTTGCATTGTGAATGGAACTCAGGACCTTGCACTTCCTAGACAAGCACTTGTGCCACTGAGCTATGTTCCCAGCCCCTCAACAGTTTCATTTCTGTAGTGGTTTAAAATCAACCTAAATTTTCCTCAATAGGTTTATGAAATAAGTTAAATACAGCCATTCAATGGCATACCTATGGAGCTATACAAAAGACTGAGCAGGCGAGGGTTGCAACACCATGGTAGAGAGCATGTCTAGCATATGCAAAGTCCTGGGTTCAATCTATAGCACTGCACAAAAAGTAATAATAGTAATAAATGAAAGAGACAGACCCTATAGTACTCATATGTACTACTTTCCAAAATATATGATTTAATTGAAAAATGCAAGATACAGAACAGGATACAAAAGACCCAGATTTTGTGTTTTAAAAATTCATATTATATATGAATACATGCTCACATATGCACAGAAAAATACCTGGAAACATACTCTTTTTTTTTTTTTTTTTTTTTTTCCTGTACCGGAAGCCGAACTCACGACCTTGCGCTTGCCAGGCAGGCACTGTGCTGCTGAGCTAAATCCCCAGCCCTGGAAACATACTCAAGAATAATAAATCAATGCCTCTGGGGACCAGGGTAATAAGGAGACATTTTTCACTACTGTTCATTTTGTAATCCTTTAATTTTTTATATTGTGCGTATGATTTTCAAATAATAAAATAATTTTAGAAAGAAATATTATTTCTTCTAAAGCTCATCCCTCCAACTATGCATTCTGCAATGTTCTCTTGTCTCAGCAAGGGTATCTCACACTCATTTAGCCCATCTCTAACTGCCCCTTCGCTAGCTCTTTCTCCTGCATCTATAAACACACCTGTGTCTCACAGAAGCTCCTCACTCATTCATTTCCACAAATCCTGAAATGTGTTAAGCACTAGCCAACACACTGTGGTCTTCTTTAGCCAACATATTCTCTCTCCTTCCTTCACTGCCACAGTATTTGGAAAAAGCTATCTGCTCTCACTATTCCTATAATATTACCTTCCACTTATCCTTTACTCACCATAGTTAGGTTAACGAGTCCAACTACTCTACTGAAATTTCTCTGGCAAGAGCCACCAATATCTCTCTCTTAAATATCTTCCCTTGCCTGGCACTCCTCCTCAAAAGTTTTCTCAGATTTGGTTATAACAACCTCCACTAGTTTCTTTTACCTTTCTGACTCCTCTTTCAAAAGACTCAGGAAAGTGAAGTCTCTTGGATTTAGTGCCATATATGTGCATCACTTACCGGTTGACTCTGCGGGGACACTTGTCCGGCTTAATGTCCACCTCGTAGTGGTAGACGTCGATTTTAGGAATGTCCACCTCAAAGTAATTCGCCAGGAGCTTGATTGGTTTCCCCACAGTGCCAATGCCCGGCCGACGAGGTGCCTGGAACACTTGCTGCAGAGGGGGCAGATAGGCGCCCGCAGCTAGAAGACAAAGAGGCCAATGAGGACAGAGTCTGGCAATCTAACTACTCAGATCAGAGAAGGGCCTCCCCGAACAGCAACAGGAGAGTATAAAGGAAGCCTCTTTCCTCTTCCCAACCCAGCTGAGAGCTTCCACTAGCTCACACAGGCCCAGGCTTATGCATTTGGGGGGTTTTGTTTTTATTTCTAAGCCTCTCTTCAGTTAGAAAAATGCTTGTCTTAAATTCAGGTAAACAAGTAATAAGTTCTTATTGCAAGTTAAGTGAAGGAATAAATCTGGTTTTCAGTAACCAAAGCCTTTCTTCCTTCTACTAAATAATCTGCATGGACCAGGTATCTAGCAGTCTGAAAATACTCTACTCCCTGCCAGCTGGATGCTTACTTCTCTCATTATTATCCTGAACACAAAACTGCCTTCATCTTAATGTTCCTCTGTAATGCATACAGGAGGGAGAGACCCAAAGAAGGCCAGGTTGGAGCCAGGCAGAGTGGCACACACCTGCAATCCCAGCACTCTGGGAGGGTGAAGTAGGAGGACGGTGAGTTAGAGCCCAGCCTGGGCAATTTAGTGGCTCAGTGAGATGCTGTCTCAAAAAAAAAAAATAAAAAATAAACAAGGCTGGGGATGTAGCTCAATATAAAGGCCTTGGGTTCAATCCCCAGTACCAAAGGGGGAAAGTAAATAAAGGCCAGGTTGGGAGAGTGGAAGCAATGTTTGAGACAGAATTAAGGCCAATGAATGGCCAGAGTTGGAGAACATGCTAAAAGGATAATGTTCGGAGACTAGGCAGAGAGGCTGAAATAAGGGGCCAGAGCAAAGGCCAGAACTAAAAATGGTAACAGAAAAGGGCTTGAATCAGCCAAGGAGAGAAGGAGAGGCTTGAACTAAAGAACAGGGCAAGATAGGTTAGAGTTGGTCGATAGGGCAGGAGTAAAAAAAAAAAAAAAAGCTGTAACTGAGGAGACAATGAAGAAAAAGTTCGAATGAATAAAGACAAGGGGCCTTGGGAAAGAGAGCAATCAGAATGCCAGAGAAGGAAGAGACACTAGCTCTGGGAAAGAGAATACAAGATTCTTTCCATGCCCCACAAATCCTCCCATAGAGGGGTCCAGACAGTAAAAGGGATCAATTTCAAGACAGAGGGGGCCCTTGGGAAAGGGGTAGGGCTAGGCCAGCGGGGTTGCTGCCCCCAGGCTTATTTTCTAGCTTGGGGGGGAAAGAAAGGAAAAAAGAGAAACAGCCTAAGAGAAGCCTTTGTCCTCAGCTACTATTGTTCTTGCCAGAAGAGGACCAGCCCAGGTGGGAGGAGAGAAGGATAAAACAGCCCAGAACCTCCCATTACCAGAGTTCTGCTTACACAGTCAGAAAGACTGGGGGGATGGGGCGTATCTTCAGCTGGGGGGTCAGGAAGAGGTCAGAGCCATGTGTGGGAGGGCATATCTCCCACAGTTACACTGCTGTCTCCCTCTAACCACCTGTCAAGTCCAGCCCCACTCTACGGGACAGGGAAATGGAGGCCCAGGCTGGAGGGAAAAAGCCTTCAGAACTCAGCTACATGGGGAGGTGGCGGACTAGTAATTCACACCTGACCACTTACCCCAGAAAAAGCAGGACAGAAATTTCACACAAGGTCAAAGACAGACATAAACACACATTCCTGTCACACAATCCGAGCACAGCCTAGACCTTGACAGCTTACCTTACCCTCACTGCCCTCAGCTAGGTTCTTCAAAGGCAAAGACCATATGTGCCCTGGTCACTGCTGAATCTCCAGGGCCTGGCACACACAGCCATACTCAGTATACAGATATGAAATGAATGAACAAACATATCCACAGACACAGCACTAAAACACACAAACACATGAACACCTGCAACTGCCCAGAAGCCACCATAAACCCTGCACAGGACTTGCACCCTTCTCCTCCCCAAGTTCTTAGATTCCATTCTTCTCCTTAGCCTCCCAGGCTGCAATCATTTGGGGTCTTGGAAGAAAGACATCCCCCTAGAGCCAGTGGCTGGGTAGCAATGATGGGGGATGGGAGAAACACTAGCCTCAAAGCCTTCTCTTCCCTAGAAATAGGACAACACCCCAGACTCAGCTTTAGACCGTCATCCTCTCCAAGGAGGCTTTGGGAAAACAGGGGAGCCTACACTCTTACTTCATCCCCAAACTAAGCAATGCAGGAGGATGAGAGAATCTCTCTCCTATTCTGTCCCCCCACGAAAGCTTCACGTCTGTACAAAGTCTCTCCCCCGCTCCAGCCCCACCCTGCCCCCAGCTTTTAGTCTGAGAAAAGGGAGACACTTCCCTTCAGACCCAGACAGGGACAGACGGCCACTTTGTGATGCAGATGAGGGCCCCAGCACAGAGGACAAAGCTCTGGCCTTCGGGGGGAAGAGGCGGGGCCCTCCCCTGTAGACAAAAGCAGGAGGGAGGGGCTCTGAATAGGACACTCCCCCTCCCCCATCCCCAACCGGTCCAGAGAAGGAAAAGTAACAGCCCTGGCTCAGGATTCCTTCCCTGCAGTTCAGAAGCCCACATACCTCCCAAGGAGCCACACTGCCTATTCAAAAGACTTGAACTCAAGTGCTAGGTTAGGTGGTGGGTAAGCAGAGGCCAATCTCTCCAAAATGGGCCTTGTCTAAAATTTATTAAATATCTGCATGAGTACACACAAACTATTAAATATGCACATATGAGCTTAACCACATGTTCAGACTGAATGTGGCTTGATTCAATTAACAAACATATATTTTGTGTCAGGGCTTACACAACAGTAAGGTAATTGCTGATTGCGTAGATATATGTCAAATACTATTTCTACCTTCAGGGAGCTCCTACTCCAGTATGTATGCTTGGAACACACCTGAGCAAAGAAGACACACCTGGACATAAGCAACAATGCCTTATTTTTGCATATTGTCCTTGGGCCTCCTCAGGACACCAATTCTAAAAGAACAGTAGTCCTGGCACAATAAGGAGGCAGTTATGGAGTCTCTCCATCAGAAGCTTCCAGACTAAATTTTAATTACTTACTGTGATGAGGCAAAGCATGTCCCACTAGGCTTTTCCAAAAGCTACAGCTAACTCCAGACACCAGACTCCAGCACCTCCCTTAGAGGATTATTTCTTGTAACAAACAAAAAAGTCAATTTTTTTCATCACTTCAGAGAACATTAGGAATTCATCAAGATAAAATCACTAGTCTGGAAAAGGTATCACCACCTCAAAGCAATCCATCTGGACTTCACTGACCTACCCATTCTACTGTTTTGTTTTTGTCTTTTTGAGACAAGGTTTCCATATGCAGTTTGGGCTGGCCTTGAATCCAGTTTGTAGCCCAGGCTGGAATTGGACTCGAAGCAATCCTCCTGCCTCAGCCTCCAGAGCGCTGGGATTATAGACAAGTACTGGAATTACAGACATGCACCACCATGCATGGCTGACTCTACTCTAGTCCACAGGTTGTTGGAAAACATCTCTAGCCCAGAGAACTGAGTTCCAGGGATGGAGAGAAAAAGAAAACAGCTGATCCATGCAATCTACCTTAGGATTTGCACAACCTCCATAGGTTTGTTTTGTTTTAGTTGTTTTGTACTTACTGGGAACTGATTCCAGAGCCTTTACACTGAGCTACACCCCCTGCCCTTTTTTATTTTGAGATAGGGTCTCACTAAGTTGTCCAGGCTGGGTTCAAACTTGTGATCCTGCTGTCTCAAGCTTCTCAAAGTATTAGGTTCGCAAGCATGTACCACTAAATCCTCCTATAAGGCTATTTTTGTTTGAGGAAAAGTAGTTACTCAGTACTTATGGATCACTCACTGAAAGACTTAAGACTCGTTAGGAGCCACTCTTGTGGGGGAGAGGTATTAGGTCTGATCAGAAAGATAAAGATTATTCTATCAGAAAAAAAGTGAAATTCATGTCCCAAACAGAAACCTATTCTTGTGCCCAGACCAAATGGAAGGGATGGGAAGAGATGACCAAAAGGATTCCTGAATCTACACAGCTCCATCCATCATAGAGTAAGAGACCTAGGATATAAGAGGTACTACCACCCCACAACCCATCCTGAGGATTCAGTCTTTGGGCGGCCTGCCTCAGTTTCTCCTCTATTCTTAGCTCCTTTCCTCCTGTGAATAAGAAAATAGGGCTATTTATTACCTGTATTTCTTCAGAGCCAGTGCTACAACCCCCCCATACACTCACACATACTTATTTGTATCAAACAGACTAGCTTGGCAACCTCGGCTCTAATGTTATACCCTTCAGTTTCTAGGGAATAAAGATGAAAACGGAAAGATACCTAGTGGGGGACAGGAGCCACAAAAAAATGATATACAGATTAGACTGTAACTTCAAGAGACAATTCAAAGGCAAAAGTCATTATGCTTGGATTAAAAGCTTCCATCTCCACTCAACACAGGACCAGAAACTTGCAAACCAGATAGACCTAGTCTTGTCCTTGGTTCCTCAGTAACCGACACCTTTTTCTAAGGCCTATCTTCAGGGAGTTCCCGCCCCCCAAACATGGCTTCGGTCCCAGTCTCTCATCATGTGGCATAAAAAGACACTTTGGCAATTTCCCTCAACCCATTCTTGGCAAATTGTAACTGAGTTGCTTCAAGGCCCTAAGACAGAGAAGGGGGCGATTTCCACCTGTGCTCCGCCAGCACAACCTCACATATAATGCACCCCATCAGCGCGCTCCATTTTCCAAGCGCAAACGGGGCGGGGGAGGGACGGGGGTATTCAGGCAGCCACGCCCCCACCACGTCGGGCAGCCCCTTCCAGCTGCCACCTCCGCGCATGCTCCGGGGCCACCGCTCAGGCTCCCCGGGCCTCCCCCGGGGGAATCCCAGGGCTGATCCCCAACCCACCGCCCCCTGACCCTCGCCCCCGCGTCAGGCCCGGCTGGGGCGGAGCTTACAGCCCCGCTCTGGCGCCTTCTCCCGAGAGATGTTAGCGTAGTCCAGCCCCGCCGAGCCGAGCCCCCGCCCCCGACATGCGGTAGCTCCAGGCCCATCTGTGTCCCCCCCCGCCGGGACACCTGGAGCCCGCCCCCTGCCACCTGCCGGGTCTCGCCGCAGGCCTCCCCTGGTCTCCAAAGGTCCGCCCGTGCATTCCGGCCTTCTCCCTGATGATTTCCCACCCCAGGACCGCGCACAGCCGCCCTGGACGAACAGCCCCCACCTCCGAGCTCGCCTCACATGGTTCTCCCCGAAACTGCACACAGCCCCCTTCGGACTGGGCCCCGTGCCACGAGAACCCCTCTTCTCACCCAGGAGCCCTCCCCTCACTCCGGAGCCACGCTCTTCACGCGGGAGCCCCCCGGTCTTTGGAGCACGCACAGACCCCTTCCCGGGGGGCCCTTACCTGCTCCCGAGGGTCCCGCTTCCATCCCATATACCCGTGCGGAGGTCAGGCGGCCCAGAGACTGTGGGGTCCAGCGTGAGGGGCCTAGGGACCCCGCGCTCTCGCCGCTCGGACTCCCGGGCCGGGCTCGGCTCCCCCCCCAAGCCCGGCCGCTCGCGCCGACGCCCCCGCAGCCTCCGTTGCCGCCGCCGCGGAGCCTGCAGCAGCTCCCCCTACGAGCGCCCGACCAGCTGCCAGTGCGCAGGCGCGCCCGCCGGGCCCAGGGGGCGGACGGGAACGAGTCAAGCGGGGCGCTCCGACGGCAACAAAGGCCAATGGAGAGGGGCGGGGGCGCGGGGACCGGAGGCAGCGGCCCCTGGCGGTCACCCGTCGCCGTGCAGCCGGCGGGAGGGCTCCGGTAGCGGCGCCACCGAACCGCGCAGTGGCGTAAGTGGGGCTGGGCGGGGCGACACCCCCGCTGCAGCCTCGGCCCGGCCTTTTCCCCAAAAAGGTCCCTCCGAATGCACACACAGCCCCACCTTTCGCACAGAGCCACGCGCAAGTCAGGGGAACCCCACCTCCTTCCCAGACCCTCTCACGCTCCAGCACCCCATCACCCAGGGGCCCTGCCTCCCACCTGTCCGCCCAGTCACCCTCATCCTTCCAGCCTGGGCTGCACAGTCTGCCTCCGCGAAGTCCTTCTCTGTCCCTAGTCCCTTAACTCACTGACGCCACCCTCTCTTCCACGCCGGGTGCTGGGCGCCGAGACCACAGACATTCGAGAGACCCTGCCCACCCTGGAAGATGTCACAGTCTCAACTTCAGTGCGGCTGCGGACCTCTGCCCGCAGGACCTGGGAGGCACCTGCGTCCGCTTTCTCATGCACTCAGCTCAGGACAGCTGCACTCTGTCAACCTGCTTCCCTCACCACGTCATTTAAATGACTTTTTGTGTCAAAAGCGAAAAGATAGTTTTTAATTATTTCTCCGCAGCATCTGACACTGTGCCTCTCCTTAAAAAAAAAAAAAAAGACTTCCACTGGGCTTGGGCATTTTTTGTTTCCTTAATTAAAGCCTCGGTCTTTTCAGTTTTCTGCAAGGGCCCCTCCTGCTTTTGCCCCATTAGATAAGTGTTCACTGAAGTTCCAAACCCTGTTCACTACTTATTCCATTCTCCCCTCAAAGATCGGATCGATTCATATGGCCCAACTATTCTTCCAAATCTGAACTTCTAGCTACGTCTCAAACTCTTATTTCCAAGTGTCTGCTGGACAGCTCCACCTGGATATTCTCCCAGCACCTCAGATTTAAGGGGTCCACACCAAACAAACCCTTTATCTTCCCCCCCCCCCGCAAACATACGTATGTTCTTGTGTCTTTTGTTTCCTGTCTTAGAGAATGGCATCTTCAAGCCAGAAATGACAGTTCCTCTCTCTTCCCGTGCTCCTTTCCCTATAAAACTGATTACCGAGTCTTGGCATATTTTATTCCTGCTTTCATGTGCCCCCTCTTCTATTTTGATGGCTCATTGTGCTGGTGCAGACTCTCACCATATCTTGCCAGAAATATCACACCTGCTTCTTTGTTTCTCTGTTTCTGAGAACATCCCTCCCATTTGATCAGCTGCAGCTAGAGATTAGTGACAGCAAGGGACCCATAAGCCAGACATAGAGGTGAACACCTATAACCCCACCACTTGGGAGGCTGAGGCAGGAGGATCATTGTAAGTTCAAAGCCAGCCTGAGCTACATAGTGATTTCAAAGCCAGTCTGAATTACACGGTGAGACGTTGTCTCAAAAAAAGTGACTACTCCAGCTTCAGTTTCCCATAAAGACATTTATAGGTATTCATTCACACTTCGTTTGTTTTTAGACAGGCTCTTGCTATGTAGTTCAGGCTGGACTCACTGTGTAGCCCAGGCTGGCCTCAAACTCACAAAGATCCTCCTTCCTCAGCCTCCTGTGTGCTGGGAGCACACTTTTTTTGATGCTGACTTTACATTAGATATCGAGTATGGAAATTTAGGTGATGGACCATACCCATCCTTATCCATGAGAAGATTGATTTCTGACACTTAACATATCTATCTTCTTTTCAGTTGTTTCTCAAATAGCAACTATCATACTCACCTGGAGGGCTTGTAAAAACACTTACTTCTGAGCCTTACCTCCAGTGTTTGTCATTCATAGGCCTTGCACTGGACCCAAGAATGTACATTTTTTGTTCATTTGAGAAAGGGTCTCTAAGTAGGTTAGGTTAGCCTTCAACTCACTGTATAGCTTCAAACATGCACTGATCCTCCTGCCTCAACCTCATGAGTGCTGGAATTACAGGTGTGTACCACCACACCTGGGTAAGAATGTGTTTTTTTGTTTTTCTTTTTGTTTTTCTTTTTTTTTGTCTTTTTGAGATAGGCTCTTGCTGCACAGTTCAGGCTGGCCTTGAGCTCACTTTGTCGCCCAGGCTGGTCTCAAACTCGTAGTAATCCTGCCTCAGCCTCCCAAGTGCTGGGATTACAGGCATGTGCCACCACGCCCAGCAAGAATGTACATTTCTAACAACTTTCTAGATGAAGCTTGTGCTACTGACCTGGGGAATAACACTTTGAGAACTACTACTCTACTGTATCTTTAAAACAGTGATTAGGAACAAAGACTCTAGAGCCATATTGTCTTGGTTTCAATCCTGGTCCTACCATTTACTAGCTGTGTAACACTGAGCAGACTGTTTAATTTCTCTGTACCTCAGTTTCTACCTCTGAAAAATGGGAATAACAGTACTATTGCATTGGAATGTTGCAAAAATGAAAAGATTTAATACATAAAAAGACTTTTGGGGGGGGTACGGGGGATTGAATTCACTACCTTGCACTTGCCAAGCAGGCGCTTATGCCATTGAGCTATATCCCCAGCCCCATAAAAAGACTTTAAACTGGGTGTGGTGATGCATACCTATAATGCCAGCACTTGGGAAGCAGAGGCAGGAGGATCGTTGTGAGTTCAAGACCAGCCTAGGCTACAAAGTGAGCTCAAGGCCATCCTGAACTGCATAGCAAGACCCTGTCTCAAAAAAACAAAAACAAAAAACTTTAAAATGGTGCCTGGTCTGAAATAAATAGACACTTCTCAGATGAAGAAATAAAAATGGCAAATAAATATATGAAAAAATGTTCAACATCACTGATCATTCAAAAGATGCAAATTAAAACAACTCTGAGATTCCATCTCACCCTGGAAAGAATGGCTATTATCAAGACATCAACCAATAAGAAATGCTGGTGATGCTATGGGGAAAAAAGAACCCTTCTCCATTGTTGGTGGGAGTGTAGGCTGTGCAACCACAGTGGAAATCAGTGGAGAGTCCTCAAAAAACTAAAACTAGAGGTTTCATTGGACCCAGATATTCTCCTTCTTGGTATCTTCCTCAAAGAATTAAAAACATCATAGCACGGTGATATATGCACACCCATGTTTATAGCAGCACAGTTTGTAATAACTGAATCTTGGAAACAGCCCAAATGCTCATCAACTGATGAATGGATAAAGGTGTGGGTTTTTTATACAATGGAGTACTACTCTGCCATAAAGAGGATAAACTGAATAAAAAAAAAAAACATAAGAAGGATAAATTTGTAGCTAAATGGATGGACCTTGAGACCATACTCTTAAGTGAAATAAATCAGACACGTGTAAATACCACATTGTTTCTCTGGTGTGAGAAACTGAATGTTTAAACAAGGACCAAAATGTATAAAAGATATTATGAAATAGGAAGAAAATGTTCAAATGGAAAGAGGAAGCGGGGAGGAGGAAAGGAAGGAAAGGAAAAGAAAAAATGCAAAAAAGGGGCTGGGGATTTAGCTCAGCAGCAAAAGCGCCTGCCTGGCAAGCCCAAGGTCATGAGTTCGGTTCCCGGTACCGGAGAAAAACCAAAAGAAAAAATGCAAAAAAATGGAAACAAAGCTTTTGTAAAATAAGGAGAAGAAGGGGGTGGAAGGGAGGGTAGGGGAAGGGAAAAAAAGAATGAAGGTATATCATGTACCGGTACAAATTCCCTATGATGAATGTGATCATTATGTATACATAAAATGTACCAATAAACTTAACAAGCAAACAAACAAACAAATAAATAAAATGGTGCCTGAAAGAATGCAAGCAAAGCATTAGCTACTAGCATAATCATCTGTCTCTCATGCTATATTCTAAGTTGCATAAAGACAGGGACCATATTAGATGCTTTCCTGTCCCCCATTTTTGCCTGCCACAAGCTTTGCCTAGAATGATTTGTTAAATTTGAGTTTATCTGGATCAAATAGAAGGCATCAAAAAAACTCAAAGATAGAAAGATGTTCTCTCTAAGGTAAGTGAACTGAATGTTTAGCATTCCATAAGTGTTCAAATTCCCTGTTCTAAATAATCAGTCTCATACTTAACTTGGAAGCCAGCATGAACTACAGAGTGAGATAAAGTGATAAATGTCTCAAACAAGATAAATAAACAAATAAAAGTTATGAATATTATTACCCAGGTACAGTGGCACAGGCCCATCATTCCAGCAACCTAGGAAGCGGAGGCAGGAGGTTTGCAAGTTGGAGCCCAGCCTGGGCAAGACTCTGTCTCAAAGTAATAAATAAATAAATTTATAAATATTTTATCTTTGAAATTTGGTGTCTATTGCCTATTTATCATTTCACACTAGCTGTATTTTGTGCAGTTAATTGTAACTGGGGAGCATGTAGGGACCTGAATAGTGTAGATGGTAAATTTCAGTGCAGCTTTGAGGGCAAGGACAGAAGCAGGTAGATGACATGGGGTAATCAGAGTAGGTTTCCTAGAGGTTAAAGGGAAAGAGCAGGAATTCGCCAGAGAAAGGAGGGATGGGAGAAATTTGTACCAAGCAGCATTAGCAGAGGGTGTGAAGATGAGAAGCAGCACGTATGACAGGAGCCATCACCATTGATGATAGTCTACCATGGAGATGGAAGGAAGAAGTGATGAAAGAGGCTAGAGAAGAACACCGTGACCAAATCTGCCCATTCTTTCCCTAGTCCAAGCCAGGGGAGGGGCAGCAAAGGCAAAAGGAGGAGCTGTCCCTGGTTCTGACACCCAAGGCAGATGCACAGCATTGTTCCACCCAGATTCACAGATTCTCAGTTCACAAATTCTCAGACTCACAGGCTGGAACTAAACTGATGCAGAGTGAACCTATTTTCCAACATCTTCTGCAGCACAGATCGTGGCCCCCAAGCCCTTAACTCAACCTGGTAGAAGAGGAAAACCTAGATGCTTTGGACAGGCTGCCTTGAATGGGTTGGAGAATCTTAGGAGCATTAAAATCTAGGACCATAACTCTAGGATATTAAAGTTTAGGGTCAGTTATGGCCATGAAAGGCAGCTTTCCTAAAGTAGAGGTCAATGTATGTCTCCTCTACCAAATGAACCCCCCAAAAGGTAATCAACCTGGGTCATCTTGACCCCTTGAAGAATGTGAACTAACATCTTTCAACCCAGACTCTACAGGGATGTTACCAAGCTGCTGGTTAGTGGGAAGGTTAGTTGTGGAACTGACTCCTATTACCTTCTTTCACCTCCATTAATCCAAGAGGGGGGCTCAATAGAAAAACATTTACAATAAATATGGCCTCAGTATGTCAATGGGCCAGAGAAAAGGCAGTCTGCACAAGTAGGAAAAAAGTTGAAAAGTTGGAAGACTGGAAAGGGAAAAAATACAACTGCTATTACTCACAAATAATGACTGTCTAGAAAAAGAAAACCCCCAATAATCTATAGATATAGATTATTATATATGAAATAACAAAGTTATGGAACCAGTATTTGAACTCTTTTTTTTTTTTTATACAGGGCTCACTGTGAAGTCCAGGCTGGCCTTGAGCTACTTTGTAGCCCAGGCTGGTCTCAAACACGCAATGATCCTCCTGCCTCAACACCCACCCCCCAGTGCTGGGATTACAGGCCTGGGCCACCACGCCCAGCTTTGAACTTTTTCCTACCCAAGACCTTGCTTCTTAAAGTGCTCCTGTCTCATTTAATCCCAAACTCCAGATCCTGGTGTACGCCTGCACACAGGCCCCTATCTCTCTCTCACTCTGTCTCCTCTTCTAAGTGAAGCTTCCTCCTTTCTGTGACTGGAACTTGGCTGCAACTTGGGCAAATTGATTGTGAAAGGTAATCGGGCTTCAACCATCCTATAAAATGAAGGGGGCTTTATTTTATTCTTTATAAGATGGTGTGTGGCTTACTCTCCACACAGGAAGGATGGTAGGTAATAATAGGTGCTACCCAAAAACACAATGTAGACCTTTTAACAATCTGTTCAAGCCTTGCTGTAGTTGCACTAGGAGACACGACAATTTATCAGGTTTTATTATGTATGTATCAGCTCAGTCAGCAGGCAAAGCAGGTAGATCTCCAATTTAGTACCTCTTATTTTTAAACCCTGGTACCTTTCCCCAAGTGTAAGAGAAAGGAATTGTAAAATACATGGTGGGTTGACTCTGGGGAATGTGGAATTCTACTATAGTATTTCCTTGAAAACAGTCATTAAAATACTATTCCTTAGGCCAGTTCCTGGGAGGTTTCAAACACATACAAAGCACCAGATCTTTCTTTTAGTTTTTCCACATTAACTCCTGTGTTGGGATCAGTGAAAATTTATACTTCCATTACATTCATTTGAAAATAATACTTTACAAGTTTTTCGCTTGGAGATATTTTCAATAACGTTGGCACAGTCAGGACTAAAAGGTGAGATAGCGCCAGTCAACTTTCCTTACAGCAGGTTTCTAGAATTATCTAAGTCACAGTCATTAGTCCCGTATTTGAGCAGTTTCTTTTTCAGTAGTGGTTTCCCCCAGAGTTGTTTGTGAATATTGGAGTGAGATGCGTTAAGTAACCAGTGTTAAAGGTTTTGGGAACATTACTATCTCACCAGGAACCTTCACAGTCTGAACGTGGTAGCAGTTTCTTGGTATTGGAAGCCCAAGCTTGTGGAGCCCCTGTTAAGCAAGGGGTTGGGGCAGCCCGTGGAAAGCACAGATCCAGTGCAGGTGAAGCTCACTTGCAGATTCCCTTGTAGGGTTGGCTCAAAGGAAAATTACAAATCAAACCAACTCTGTCATTCCTCCACTTTGCTCAGCCTTTTACAAGTGCTTTCAGTGCTCAGTCCTCATCTCTGATATCACTTTCTTGGCCTCAGTTTCCTCATCTATAACACAAAGGTCTTGGATTAGAAAAGCTATTAGTCATCCCAAATACTGACTTTGGATAAATCTAATGAATTTACCAGCAGAAAGGAATGTGGCTATCTTCCAACACTTTCTTTAGCTTGGGGAAACCCATTTGAAATAAATTCTTTTTCAATGTTTGTCTTGAAGGGAAAAACACAGCCCATTTCCAGGGTCATCAAGTCAACACTTTGCAACTTGGCATGAGGAAGTCTTTTCCTCTGTAGAAGGGGCACAGAATGCCATGGAAACCAGGAAGGCACCTAGACCCGACAAGGGATGTAGACACATGAGGTGGGTGAGGCAGTCAGTTCTTCTGGGAGTCAGAATCATCAATGTCATCCTCCTTCTTCCTATAAAGCTTATCCCACTCAGAAATATGATAGTTCAGAGCAGAGGTCTCCAAGTCAGTTGTCCTGAGTTAGAATACCAGCTCCCATGCTTACTAGCTCTTTAAACTTGATACTTCCATTTGTTTTTTCTTTTTTGGTATCAGGAATTGAACTCACAACCTCATGCTCACCAGGTAGGTGCTGTGCCGCTGAGCTATATCCCCGGCCCTTAGCTGTTAAACTTGAGCAAGCCCATCGCCTCTACATGTCGCCATTTGTTAATCTGTAAAATATGAGTAACAATCTCACAAGCAAAGTTATGAGGATTAGAAGAGCTCAAACAAGCATGTAAAGTGCTTAGAACTATCCAGCATACACATATTAAGTGGTCAGCAACTGTTAACTATTTTTGGCACTGGGCTCATGTTTCCAGATGTGAATCCAGGAGCAAAAGTTTGCATTGCACAAGGCCATCTGCTCTCTTGTGTCCAAGACTCTTTTTGGCTGAGGATAGCTTATGTCTGCTCTGGAATAAGTCACTGTCCCTCTACAGAGCTAACTTTATATCCAGTGGATGGCCTACCCCAGCCTTAGTCTCCCTAGGTTCACAGGCTAGTGATAATGACCAAAAGAATGGAAAATTATCTGATGAGGGGTAACCTATAGTCATTTAAGCAGCAACGAGCAACTGTCTCCCACATTTGCACAGAATTTAACAGGACTGACACTTGAAGGCTCTTGGCGTTGAAAGGGATCTTCATAAAAGAATGTTCCCTGGGGATTCCCTATGTCTATAGAGGCCCAAACAAGAGAAAACAGATTGTGGTTAGAGCCAGGAAAGGCTTTTTTTTTTTTTTTAATACAGATGGAAAAAATGTTGGGCTGGATTCCCAAAACAGGTTCTGTGCATATATTTTATAATTGTTATCTCTTCCTATTGAATTGTTCCCTTAACCAATATGTAGTGACCTTCTTTGTCTCTTCTGATTAGACTTGGCTTGAAATTCATTTTCTGAAATTAGGTTAGCTATTCCTGCTTTTTTATTGCATGGAATATTGTTTTCCCAACGTTTGATTTTTAACCTATGCATTTATTTTTGGATTAAATATATTTCTTATATACTGCATATTGTTGGTTTCCTTTTTTGACAATTCTACCAATTTGTGTCTTTTAATTGGGGAATTGAGACTATTCACTTTGAGAGTTATGAGAGTTATTAGTGAAAGGTATTGACTTCTCCCTGTCATTGAATTATTTTCTGCTGATTTCCTTTTTTTTTTTTTTTCCTCCTTTCTGATTAACAGCTCACCCTGCCTGGTGCATTCATTCTACTAGATTTTTTTTTTTTTTTTTTTTTTTTGGCATTGTTAGCTTGTCTCTAAGATATACTGGGAATTTTTTTTTCTAGTGCTGGTTTGGTGGTCATGAATTTCTTGTGGTGCTTTTTGTCATATAAATACCTTATTTTTCCATCAATCTTGAGAGAAAGTTTTGCAGGATATATATGACCAGATTGGAAGCTGTTATCTTCTAGAGCTTGAAACACTTGACTCTGAGCTTTCCTAGCCTTTAAGGTTTTGCTGTAATTCTAAAGGGCTTACTTTTATAAGTGATTCATTGCTTTCTCTCTGACAGCTTTTAACATTCTGTCCTTGTGTTGGACTTCTGGGATTTTGACTAGAATGTGACCTACCCACAGTATTCTTGTCAGCAAAACTCACACAAATCATAATCTGATATTACCTTGTACCTATAGATAAACTCCTTAAAATGCCATTCAAGTCCTATCCTGTTAGAAACTGACACTTGTCCCTGGTCTAACCTTAGTACTACTTCTTTCCTCAGCCCTTAAAATCTAAGCATACTGGGCTCATCGGTAGATCAATTACCTAGCATGAGCCCTACACACACACACTCCCCAAGAGAACTAAAATTACTTGTAATTTATAAGAAAGGAAAATTATGATTTCCCCCTCTGTGTGCCTTTGCCCATGTCTAGAATACCTTTTTACCTTGTGTATTTCTAAATCTCTTACTCTATATCAGATGGATAATTCAAGTCATCACTTCCAAGCAGTCTTCCTCCATCCCCTAGTCTGGGTTAAGGTTCTCTCTAAACAATCACACAGCTTCATGTATATATTTCTCACATCACTTAACCTCAAAGCTCCCAAGGTTGTAAGTGAACCCTTTATAAGCCAGAACTTGTCTTTCATCTTCGTAATTCCTATCACATAGCAGAAGTTCCGGAAATGTTTGTTAATCTAAACATTTCTTTTGCATCATCTTTTCTTCTGTTTGTAAAATAGTTCCTTTTCTTACCCATCCATCTCCATCTGATTTTTGTCCCTCTTCTCCTTTAAGACGTGTTTCTGCAGAAGAAAGTTATCCCAGGGAAAATCAGAGCCGAAAGAGGGAGAAGGGACAGAAGAGACAAATGCCTTATAATGCTGCTGATTAGTCTGTCATTCCCCTGCTTGTCTGCCACCTTCTCAGCAGGGGTGACATGAGTCATTCCTAGCTAATGTAACATCCATCCCTGTCCCAGTAATTTCACAATGGGTGTTAGCAAGATACACACATTGGGGGATGAAATGGGAGCAAGGCTATTTGGACTCAACTTAATCACACAAAACCATGCAATTCCCATCAAAAGAGAGTTCCGGCATGGTGATGCACGCCTGTAATCCCAGGCATGGGGAGGCTGAGGCATGGAGTATCACCATGAGTTTGGGGTCAGCCTGGGCTACATAGTGAGACCCTGTCTCAAACAAACAAATGAACAAACAAACAACAAAAAAGATTCCATCTCCCAAAGAAGGAATAAAGGAAAGCACTTGGATAGACAACAAGTATAGCTACCATAATCTACTATAAGTGAATAGTATGCCTAGAGTCCCCTTGCTCCCCTCATCCAACTGGTGACCAGCCCTGCTCATGCTTCATGATCTATCCCAAATACACCACTGACTCTTCATAGTACAAGGTGTTTCTCCTTCAAAGTACCTTATTCTGTCCATTTATGTTCAATAGCAGGGGTAATGGAGTTGGATAGATCTGGATTCAAATTCTAGCTTTGTTAGTAATTTTGTCACGCAGCTCTTTGAAGTTGATGTCTTATCATGCTTTTGTTTCTTTCTGATTCATCCAAACAAATCAATTTGGGGAGAGGGTACTGGAGATTGAACCCAGGGTTCCACGTATGGAAGGTAAGCTCTCTACCACTGGACTATGATCTCAGCCCCATAATTACCTCCTTCTTCCCTTCCTTGCTTCCTTCCTCCCTCCCTTCCTTCCTTCCTTCCTTCCTTTCCTCCCTCTCTCCCTCCCTCCCTGTATTTATACCAAGGACTGAACCTAGGACCTTCACATTGAGCTACATCCTCAGTTTTTTGTTGTTGTTGTTGTTTTGTTTTTTTAAACTTTTTGAAATGGGCTCTCTCCAACCTGCTAAGTTGCTCAGGCTGGGCTGCACTTGTGATCCTCCTGCTTTAAAAGGAGGATATTGGGGCTGGGGATTTAGCTCAGTGGCACAGCGCCTGCCTGGCAAGCGCAAGGTCGTGAGTTTGGTTCCTGGTACCGGAGAAAAACCAAAAAAAAAAAAAAAAAGAAAAAAAAAGGAGGATACCACTATCAATTTCAAACGACCGTTTCTGGGTTTAAAGATAGCAATATAAAGCAAATGACACATTTAGGGCACTCCAATAATGTTAATCTTGTTGTCTTCCTCTTGCCCCATGCTACACTGGAATAAACTCTTTGAAGAACTAAATTTTTGCTCATGTTCTCCACACCTAGGTACAGCTTGGCATGTATTTGATTTATGATACATGTTTGACAGCTGATAAATATAAAGGAGATATTGTGCTGATAGAAAAAAAAATCCACTTTCTTGTAGATTTAATTGTATGTAGGACTTTCTTATCTGGTAAACTATAAGTTCCCTGAGAATTAGGTCATATTGGGCAAACCTCTGCATTGTCTCTGCCATTTCCACGACTTCGCTAAAAGGTTTTGCTGGTGAGATTGTTTGCTTTTTGAACTCATGATCCTCCTGCCTCAGCCTCAATACCCCTTTTTTTTGTGGTATCAAGGATCAAACTTAGTTTTTGAGAGAGTTTCACCAAATTGCTCAGGCTAAGCTCACATTTACAATCCTCCCACCTCAGCCTTGTGAGTAACTGAGATCATCTATACACTCAGCTTGTTTGAGAATTTAAAACAAAACAGATTAGCTGGGTATAGTGGTGCATACCTGTAATCCCAGCCATGTGGGAGGTTAAGGCATAAAGATTATATGAGTTCAAGACCAGTCTGGGCAATATAGTGAAATCCTGTATGTATGTATGTATCAATTTAAAAAAAGAAAAAATAAATAAAATAAAATAAATTTTAAAAAAGGAAAGAAACAGACATAAGACTGAAGAACCCCAAGTTGGGTACATTTGAATTGCTTCCTCTCTGGAGAACTTATAAATACATTGCCTTATTCTTTTGTGTTTTTGAGACAGGGTCTTGTTATATAGTTCAGGCTGGCCTTGAGCTCACTTTGTAGCCCAGAAGAGACCAGCCTAGGTTGGTCTTGAACTCATGATGATCCTCCTGCCTCAGCATCCCGAGTGCTGAGATTACAGGAGTGCACCACCACATCCAACTGTTGCCTTATTCTTATAAATACATTGTACTTATTCTTATGCATTTATTCTTATAAATACATCTCAAAATGTCCTTTTCAGACTGCACATTTTTCTTACATCTCTTACACAAATTGCTCCAGTAAGAGCTATATACCCAGAACACAGATGAATCTTTGATTTCAGGACCTTGCACTTGCTAGGCAGGACCTGTGCCACTGAGCTATATCCCCAGTCCTGCCTAGATGAATCTTGTAAGAGTTTTCATATGTGAAACATTGCTGAGAAGGTCTTCTAAAATTCTCAAATAGCAGTTCCTAAAATAAGGAGATCCAAGAGTCATCAACACAGAGCTTTCCATTTTTCTTTTTTGTCAAATTTCTCAAATTGACTAAACTGCTTTAAAAAAGCAACCATGTATGCTGCCTTCCAATGTGTTCCATAGTTATTAGACAACTGACAAGAAAGACAACTTTTGGCACAAGAATGCCAATTTATTCTTTTTTTGGACACATGAACACAAAATATCCCTGCAGGCCAAAAAAATTGCAAAATTTAAACAACCATTATCTTATCTCATCATGGGGATACTTCCCCTCCCTTAACAGTTTAGAAAGTACCTCGTATTGCTAGAGACATACATCCAGTCCAAATTTAATAAAATAATTTTAAAACGTTACAAGTCTAAAGGTATAGAAACAAAAATCACACCATTAGTCAAATGAACAAATGCAAACATTTTCAGCCACTAGACATAAAAAGAGCATGAATATGTCAATAGCAAGGGATAAGAAAATGGTTAATCAGTAAGATCTTTCCTGTAACTTTACAAGGAAAAATTCTTGGAGTTGAAGCAGTATTGATACAATGCCCTTAGCCTCCACTTTCTTAAAATGAAAGCAGAGCTACCACTTTGCTATTGAGCAAGAAAATCTTACAGCACATCCACAAAGGGTCGATGGGGCAGGGTGGAGAGGGTGAGTCCTGTTAAACAGTGGATTACCTTTCCCCATGGGAATGGGGTAGATAGTTGAGCCTGGTAGGTAAGCTCTGAAACAGGCTGGGCACAAGATCCTAAAGTACAGACCATATAGAACATGTCTGCTTATGAATTATCACCTTTGGAAGCAGCAAATAGAATTTACAGTAAGAATGAATGTGTTCTGTCTGCCCAGAACGCTGGCTGCGGTAAGCCAACTGGTTCATTTTATAAACCACTCAAGATTCAACAGCTAACAACAATGACAAAACATAATTGGTTCAACATTTGTGTCTTCACCACTCTCTTAACGTCCCACTCCTTATCCCCAAATTGTTACTCTTTAGCATTGCTACATTTAAATCTTTCACACCACATGACAGTGCCTAAACAGGCTGCATTTTAAAAAAACCAGCCTAAACTACTTCTAGAGAATGCACACCTCCCATTGATTGACACATGCATAACGATTTAGTCTTGAGGGGGTTACCTATTAGAACTGTCAAGCCGAATTCAATTAAAACTATGCTTTCAGACTTGCTTGCAATAGTATTGCTGCAACTCTGTGCAGTGGTTACCTCTTAAAAGATTCACCCCTCCCCAAGTTTTTTTTCCCAATAATCCTACTTCCTCTGTATTTCTTTCCTTTTGTCCAAAATGACAGCATTGCACCCTTAATGGGACTGTTTTCCTATAAAAATAGGCCTCCCGGCTTTTCCTCCACCACCGTGCTGATTGGCCCCAGTGTACTACGACTGAGGTCTCACCAACGGTATAGTCTAAGGTCGAGCATAGAGCCCAAATGCAGGCAAGTGGATTAGGGCTTCTGGCACTTAGCCCCGCCCCTGCTCCATGGATGCCAGGATATGGTGAGAGCTTCTGCTGTGCGCTATTAACAAATGAGCCTGAGGCACTCGAGTGCAGTGTGGTGCCCGCCGGCCGGCCAGCCGGCCAGCCGGCCAGCCAGCCAGCCAGCCAGCCAGAGTTCTTCACATCTTGGACTCTAGAGAGTCCTCTTCCTCCTACAAGGCTTGTTTTTTCTCCTCTTGGGTCCAGAGCGGCCATGCTGAAGGGTATTTTCTGTGCTCTCCCTGAAACAAGTGTGAATAAAAGCAGCAGCCAGCCCCTCACCAACATGTCCTGATTTGTATTATTCAAGTGAGGTATTTGCAAAAAAGGAAAATCTTAAGATATTAACATCTCCCATCTCTTCACTCCTGCCTGTGTTGTGCTTCAGTCACAGAATTTGCTTTCTTCCCACTATCTGCAGAGATTAAGGACGTCTGTACTCATCACCATGAGCTATAGGACTTGATAGACATAAAATTCTCAGAGACCAGTCTCAGCAAACACTAGTGACGTTGCTGAGTAACAGCACACGGAAATGTAAACTTCAATGTATTTACAAGCTTGCTTAAAAGACTGAAGAAAAACAGTGCTTTTTATATTGCTGGGATTTCGAGAAGGCTAGTTTAAGAGATTTGGACCAACTAATGAGTTAAGCAAACGCCTTTCATCATCTGATCCAGGGTTTCCCAGCAGCAGTTTCTAGACAGAGGTGGCAAAATGGTTTTTACCACATTGTGTCTGTCTCTTCCGGCCCCGAGCACCTTCATCAGCCTTATGAAGTGTGGCTCTGGGTCCTTTATCTCTCACTCCTGCCATTTCAGGATACAGAAGAACAGTAAAGTCAGTAAATGCGGAGTGGGAAACACTGGCTGGAACTACTGAGACTCTACGTAATTGTTGTCCATTACAAAGTATTATCTACACTAAATACAGAATACATTTTACTCTATGTTTTAACCGATGCTTGCTTCAGACAACTCCCTTTGTTTGGACAAGAAAGGAATCCTGTCTCCCTATGAGTGGAACCCAGAATCTATTAAGAAAAATCAACCATTTCTACACAGTTTTAGTTGAGTAAAAGGAAGGAAAACCCACCAGCTCTTTCAGTTTGAAAGACAAGCAAAAACATTGCACTGAGAATAATTGTATGAGCAATCTTGATTCCCAGGAAAAAAAATTTTTTTAAATGCTGGTACGTTTTCGGAAGTGCAGCATCACTCAATGTGCCTTTAAGGACTGGTAATGCTTATCCAATAGGAAAGTATCCTGGTCCTAGCTCATTCTAAAACAAAGTGACAGGCTAACTATGACTATAAAATTAGTAAAAACAATTCTTTAAAAAGGCATGGAAATATATGTCTTTTCTGATTGGTTTCAGAAATTGCCAGATTATGATGTATAAGAAATAGCTGATAAAATCATACCAAAATCTTATCTAGAAAACTACATCATCAAGGGGAGGAAAAGGAGGGACCTTAAAAAATGCTTATTGCCAAAGTTAACTTTCTATGAGAAAAGTTTAAAAATGATTCAGATCTAACAGACCACACAGCAGCATAATATGGGCACTTTGAAAACTTGGAAAAATACTAAAAGCTAATTTTTTTCTAAAGAGGGAGAAATATGAGTACTTTGACCATGGCAGTGTTATCTGTCACTGTGACATGCATTACATCTGTTTATGTCACACATTCACAAAAGTCAACCAAGTACAAGAACTGCCTGTTTGACTCTGCAGTCAAATATAGTGCAATTGCCTGGCAGCCTGTACTTGTACCAGCACAAGTGTGCAGAGATCGGTAAGATAAAGTAGTAAAACTAATAAAACTCTGTAAAACTTTCAAAAATTAATGCTCATTAAAGGCATTTACAGTGGCGAAGTCAGAAATCTCCATTAAAAAGTTTATGGGGCCACCCAACTAAATAGTTACACTGAACTGAAGTAGATTGTTTGGTTTTTCTCTCTCACTTATGCACACACCCCATTCAATGAACACAGAAAGAAGGAATACTCTTTCTTATAAGACTAGAAGGATGTGGTGAACACCACAGCTAGCAAAATAATCCATAGAAACCCTTCTTGTAAAGTCCTTTAGAAAGTTCAGGCTGATTAGCCTTTGCACGTTGAGGTAAAAATTCTGTCCAGTGCATCAGAAACATCTACTACTTTTAAAAAATGGCTCAATTTTGTTGATGCATCAGACAGTGCTGCAAAGTATAGATTCAGTGCAACTATTCTGAGCTGCTGGTAGAAGACCACCTGAAGTCAACTTGGCTCTAACTAGAGGTGGTAGGCATTTGAAACATTTTGAGGTGGTGTGGGGTGCCAAACTAGTTGAGTTCCTTTTTTGAGACTCTCAGGCAAAATACATTGTGTGTTGAGTGTCATGGTGGATCTGCACAGCCTTAGCCAAGGCCTGAGGATCCCGGCCGTTGCTCTGTCCTGACACATGACTGCCTTCCGCACTGAAATGAGAATAAAGCAAACAACCAGGTGTTAACAGAAGACTGTTTCAAACTTTACACATTCAAATTAGCACAAATAGTACTGGATTCAAGATGTTACGCTCAAGCCTGGGCCCCATAGTTTATGTCTCACTACACAACAATTTGCATAATTGAAAAATGCAATACAACTTATTTAATGTGGTTGTTAGAATTAAATAACATCTGCAAAGACCCAAATCTTTAATAGTACCTATGTAAGGATTTCCGCTGCCTGTTATATCTGGTTAATGACTACTTATCCTTTAGGTTTTGGTTAAAGGTCACTTTCTCCATTGTAATATTTCCTGCCTCCAAAGTCTAGATTATGGGCTAGGGACATAGCTCAGTGGCACAGCACCTGCCTGGCAAGGGTAAGGTCCTGAGTTTGATTCCTGGTACCAAAAAAAAAGTCTAGATCCGGGTTACCTGGAACATGCTTTCACAGAATCCTCTATTTTTCTTTCAAGGCACTGAACATACTTGAAATGAAATTAACTGGGTAACTGTTACTTTATCTACTGAGATAAGTTAAACCCCAAGAAACCAGCAAATTTATCCATCTAACCACTGTATTCCTAGAGCTAAGTACACAATATAGTTTCAATAATCATTTTTGTTTGTTTGTTTGTTGAGACAAGGTCTCACTATGTAGTTCAGAATGGCCTTGAATTCACTGTGTAGCCTAGGTTGGCAGTGAACTCACAGTAATCTTCCTGCCTCAGCCTCCTGAGTGCTGGGATTACAGGTGTGCGCTACCATGTCTGGCTGCTATGCAGCTCTGCACAATTAACTATGGTCTTTTGCTTGAACAATTTCTAAGTATACATCTTAAGAGTACCACGTGACATAAAAAGCTTGGTAAACATCACCCTCCCACACAAATACGATTTTTCACTTGTCATTATTTAAAAATCTGAATTTTATTTTATTTTATTTTATTTTATTTTGGCACTGGGAATTGAACTCAGGACCTTGTGCTTGCCAGGCAGGCGCTGTGCGGCTGAGCTATATCCTTGGCCCAAAAATCTAAATTTTAAACAGATTCTTGGACTGGTGGTTCATATCCATCAGTTCACTTGACTTTAGTACCTGTCTTCTTCCCCAGTAGTTTTTCTAGAACTGCTGCTTCACCATGAATCTCTATAAGTTTTCCCAATTCAAATATGGGTTTCCTCAGTATTTTTATTTTTCTAACCAAGATATCATGAAGAAGATAGACTGGAAAGCTTTTTTTTGTTTTTTTTTTTTTTGTTTTTTTTCTGGTACCAGGAATCGAACTCACGACCTTGCGCTTGCCAGGCAGGCGCTGTGCCGCTGAGCTAAATCCCCAGCCCTGACTGGAAAGCTTTTTATATGTCTTTTCCAATGCTGTCTGAAATTAGTCTATTGGCTCTCTTTCATGTCATGAGTCTATATGTCTCAGGCTATGATTTCCACTGTCATCTTCTTGATTTGGTGAACCTACTGGTGCTGGGGATCATAGGTCTTCCTTATCTGATTGCTGTACTTAGTAAAATCAACATAGAACAGATGAGCCATCAATTCACAGAACAAATAGCCACCAGCAGTCTTGACACTGACATGAACTTTAATCACAGTCTGCCATTTTTTTTTAACAAACACATTTTGTCATGGGTAAGATCCATACTATGAAAGTTCGCCAGTTTTACCCAGAATATCCTCAATAATTAGTTTAAATTTTCTAAATGCAACATCAGCATTCTACAGCTCAGCAAAGCTCACTTCAAACATACAACTCCCGAGGCACTCAGATGCCACTTGGGTTCCTTGAGCCTTGTGACTAGTGTTGTTCCAATAGTTCTTACACTGAACATAGTGTGGCTTTCACATCTTATCAGTACTTCTTAGAAAATGGATCAACCACTTTCTTCCTGGCTGGCTTGTTTCTCTCTCTTTCTTTCTTCCTTCCTTTCTTCCTTTCTTCCTTCCTTCCCTCCCTCCTTCCCTTTTTCCCTCCCTCCCTCCCTTCCTTCCTTCCTTCCTTTCTTCTTTCCTCCCTCTCTCCCTTCCTTCCTTTAGTACCGGGGATTGAACCCAAGGCCTTCACACTGAGATACATGCCTAGCCCACCCTCTTTTTCATCTTTTATTTTGAGACTTGGTCTCTCTAAGTCACTAAGTTGCCTCAACCCTTGTAGCTTAGTATGAAGTATCATGAAAAATAAAACAAAAGAGGAAGCCTTAGTTCTGGGATAGAAAAAACAGGTCTTAATATTTAATTGAGTATGAGTGGCAAAGGGGAGGATGAAATAAAAGATGACTAAGGTTTCGAACCTGGATGATACAGATAGTAATAACTGTTGAAAGAAAGCAGATGAGCCTTTTGGAGGTCAATAGCACCAAGAAATCGGCAAGAACAAGCATCTTACAAAAGGCAGCAGGTTCGAAACATTAGTCATCTTTTATTATTTCATCCTCCCCTTTGCCACTCATACTCAATTAAATGTTAAGACCTGTTTTTTCTATCCCAGAAATACGGCTTCTTGATTTGTTTTATTTTTCTTTTCTGTTTTTTTTTTTTCTGGTACCGGGAATCAAACTCACGACCTGTGCTTGCCAGGCAGGCGGTATGCTACTGAGCTAAATCCCCAGCCTCTTGTTTTATTTTTCATGATACTTCATACTAAGCTACATCCCTAGCCCTATTTTAATTTTTTATTTTGAGACAGGATCTCGCTAAGTCACTGAATTATCCAGGGTGGCCTCAAACTTGTTATCTTCCTGCTTTAGCCCCACAGAGTGATGGGACTGCAGGTGTGTGCCATCAATTTTTACATTTAACGAAGACAATCTTGCTCGAAGATACTTTTCTAGCCTCATGCCTGCTGTCCCTTTTAATATGCTCCAGCCAAAGAAAACTTGCCATTGTCCAAACATGTCACTTGCTTTCTCTTCTTTTTGTCCATTGTTCCCTCTGCCTGGAAAATCCTTTTCTTTTCTTTGTAGAGCCAAATCCTACCCAACCAGCTATAAAAATCTCCCATTGTATTTTTATCTATATGATTTGAGTTCTTGTCAGTTCTATGTTTGTTTGTCTTCTCTCCCATACTGAAACATAAAAATCCCCATCCGCTGGAAACATGTCCTACTCATCCTGGTATCTCCAGCACACAGCACACTGTTGGGCACACAGTCAATACATAATAAATGTGTTAAATGAATGCATGTTACATAATGGTGGGTACAAAGCCATAGCCAGGCATTTTTTATAATAGTGTATTTTCAACTCTTACAGAAATAGACTTGCAGTGGAATGTCTACTATGTAGCTGTTGAATTCAGACTTGGGGAAGAGCCCAGAAATGGCTATACTTCACAGATGGTCATTTGGAAAAGAAAATTAATGTGAAGAGCTTGTTTAGCTACTTAATAGTAGCTCAGTAATAGTTCAAAATGTCTGCTTCTCTGGAGACCCCTATTTAGGGGTGAGAACAGCCTGGCCCTCCTCCCACATACATTCCCAGGTTCACTCTGGTGAACTCTTTTGGACTGTACTGAAAGCCAAGTGAACCAGTCAGGACTCTCTTGAACAAATTGGGATCCACAGGCCTGTGACTGCTCTGATTGTACTGGCCACCTTTTGAGGCTACTTAGGACCTGAAAAGAACTGAAATGCATTTGGCTCTATGGGAAAACAGCAAGAAGCTCCAAATGAGATTCCTTTTGAGACACAACACAAGTATAAACAAGCCTGAACACTTTTTGGACCAAAAGTCACGTTATAAGCTCTCATGCAATTTTAGAGACTCATGCAATTTTATTTGCTCCTTGCAATTTAAACCCTAAAAGCAAGTTTCTATCTTTAAAAGAGCTGTCTTTTTTTTAAAAGAGTTTTTTGTAGAAGTTCATTTTTTTTTCATATGCTGGTAAAATAGGAAGAGGGCCTAAGAAACTTGCCTGTCATGATCTTTATCCACCAGATGATACCTTGCCCTGAAGGCCACAAGCCGGGCATAATATGCAGGGGCAGGAATAGAGACTGAGCGTGTGCACCGCACATAGGTGTGACACAGCTGGTAAGTCAGTAGCTGGAGCTCATCGGCAGTGAAGCAGTTGTCATCCCATAAGACTTGGTAATGTGAAGGACGGCTGGTTCCCTGGAGAGAGAATTTTAGTATTAAAATATTTCTAACATGGGTTGACTCTGAGAGGAGAGGAACTGAAACCTAATCCTTAAACTCAGAAATATTTCTATCACCCTGACAAACAGATCCCTAGACAAAAGGTAACAGTTCTAGGATATCAGCATTAGCAAAGTGAAGGACAGTGTTCAATAACAAGTCTACTCAAGCTAGTTGCTCAACTGGCAAACATCTCCTTATCAAGTCACAGATCTGGACCAGCTTCCACATTACCTGAATTCCTGCATGACTACAGAGGTAAAAGTCAAACTCAGATGGGTGTGTGATGGTGCTATCCACTGTAGTTCCTGCTGGCACATTACCGCTTTTCCCCACCTATCAAAAGAAAAGAAACTAATTATCAAAGTGCCAAGCTCTATATAAGCCATCTTTTTCTTTGATGTGTAACTGGTAGCAAGTCTGATAAACTGCTTTTAAGTAAAGTCCTGAAAACCAGTTAAATTCAAGATGTTGAATCTCATGAAGCTCTC
The DNA here is from genome assembly GCF_000276665.1 of Chinchilla lanigera. Classification (NCBI taxonomy): domain Eukaryota; kingdom Metazoa; phylum Chordata; class Mammalia; order Rodentia; family Chinchillidae; genus Chinchilla; species Chinchilla lanigera. The sequence goes on along the minus strand of NW_004955452.1, from coordinate 13,914,113 downwards.
CCTTAGCCAGAACATTTTAACCTGAAGTATTTTCTCAATAGACTTTTTAAGGGAATCCAAACAAAAAATTATTTCACTTGTGGCTTTGTCAGCTGCACTGCTGATACCTATTTATTGATGAGACACTAGTATGGTCACAAAAGGGTAAAAATAACATTTAAGTACTAGGCCCTCGGTGTTAAATTAACACTTACTTAGCATCTACACACACACACACACACACACACACACACGCACACACATCCTGAAAAAAACGGGGGGGGGGGTCAGTTTTACTCCTTAGGAGAAAAAAATCCACAACTTTTAGTAAAAGGATTGAACCCAGACTCTTTGCATTGAGCTGCACACCCCCCCAGCCCCTTTTTTATTTTGAGGCAGGGTCTTAGTAAGTCAGTCAGTTGCCCAGTTTGTGCTTGAATTTACTGTCCTACCTCAGCCTCTCAGAGTGCTGGGATTATAGATGTGTGATTCTTAGTAAGAGTTAAGATGAAGAAATATTTAAACTGGTTCACTGGGTTCAGCAAAACTAATGTTTTTATGGGATCAATAAAGGAAGCTGCAAAAAAAAAAAAATAAAGGAAGCTGCAAGCTGGGTGTGGTGGCACACGTTTGTCATCCTTGCTTGGGAGGCTGATTCAGGAGGATTGCAAGAGTTCGAGGTCAGCCTGGGCTACATAGTGAATTCAAGGCCAGTCTGAGCTACTTGGTGAGACCCTGTCTCAAAAAGAGAAAAAAAAGTTGCCAGCAAATGATTACCAGGAAGCAAGCAGGGAAATGAGGTTAAGAAACAAGTTTCAGATCTATGCCTACCCTCCCAGCTATGTACCTTAAACAAAGCATAATATCATTGTACCTCAGGTGATCATCTGTAATATTAGGTGATGATCTCTTGGACTATGATTCTATAGTTCTTTGGTGGTCAAAACACTTCTGACCAGAGAGGGAAATTTCAGAAAATCATTTACAAGGAATGGAGTTAAATCTTGCAATTTGATCACTCTGTTCTGGCTGAATAGCAGAGTTCAATACAAGGAAGTTTATTCAGCACAGAAGAATAAATCTGACAAGAGTTTATTTTGTTCGATGCTAACTACTGCTACCTTTGGCTAAAGATCATAAAACAACGCATATGAAAATTCTGAAGGTAGTTCCATCAAATTCATATGCCAACTCTGGAACCTAATTGAACCAGAGGAAGTGTAGAGTTATAGCAGCTCCCCCTTATCCTAGGTTTTGCTTTCCACAGTTTCAGCTATCTGGAATCAACCAAGGTACAAAAACATTACTATAGTTGGGCGTGGTGGCGCATGGCACACACCTGTAATCCCAGCACTTGGGAGGCTGAGGCAGGAGGATCATTGTGAGTTCAAGGCCAGCCTGGGCTATAAAGTTAATTCAAGACCAGCCTGAATTGCATAGTGAGCCCCTGTTTCAAAAAGACCAAAACAAACAAACAAACAAAATCAAACAAAAAATATTTCTATAATGCAGTGAAGAATTAAGATATTTGGGGGGCATGAGAGACTGACCACATTCATATTCCATATTCACATACTTGTATTTCAGTATAGGGCTCTGTTTTATTACATTGCTGTTCTCTTTCTATGCCTAATTTAAAAATTAAACTTTTTTTCATGGTATCAGGAATTGAACTCAGGACCTCACACTTGCCAGGCAAGCACTCACTTCTCTGCTGAGCTATATCTCCAGCCCTACAAATTAAACTTTACCACAGATTCGTATACACAGGAAAAAACATAGTCTATACAGGAAGTGGTACTATGCAAGATTTCAGACATCCCCTGGGGGGATGTCTTCAAACAGACTCACCATGGGTGAGGGACTACTATAATAATGGTCCTAGCATTTTTGCCCCAAAGTATGTTCTTTAGGAACATTACTTTTGCAGAACGTGTTTAAGTGTTTTATAGTCAAAGTTGAGAAACAACGGGTTAAATCAAAGTTAAAAGGGATTAAGGGTGTAGTTCTGTGGTAGAGTGCTTATCTGGCATGTGCAAGGCCCTGGGTTCAATCTCCAGCACGATGAAAACAAGAAATACAATAAAGGCTTTTCTACTATACAATTTTCCAGACACTTTATTTGATGATAGGATCTCTTTTTACAAATTTTTGGAGCTGGGCACGGTGGCACACCCCTGTAATCCTGACACTCTGTGAGGCTGAGGCAGGAGGATCACAAATTTGAACCCAGCTTGGGCAACTTAGGGAGACCCTCCCTCCTAAAATGAAAAATAAAAAGGGCTGGGGAGTAGCTTAGTGTAAAGGTACTGGGGACCCAGTACCAAAAAAAAAAAAAAGCCTCTTGGGTTCTGCAAATAAAAGACTACAGAGATGCCTTGGGGAACAGAGAATCCAAGCGTGTTCAATTCAACAATTACTGCTTGAACATCTATGTGCTGGGCTGTGCAGCAGATATTGGGGGTGAGAGCGAGTCAGAAAGAACTAATAAACCTGACTTCCTGCAGGCAATGTATGAGGTAAACACCACAGTGCAGTGCAATGTGATAAGGGCGTAGGGAGGGAATCGCTGAACCATGTCTTATAGTCTAAGTAAGAACTGAACAGGGAAGCAGAATGAAGACTAAAAACACTGCAAGTATCTTTAAACTCAGGAATAGGTAAGCAAACTACAGATTACTCATGTCATGAAATACCACTCAGTAATAAAAATAAAACATTACTGACATGCACAATAATATAGATAAATCTCAAATGTATATACTAGTAAAAAAGCCAGAGTCAAAGGCTATGTATTTTTATAGTATGGCATTCTGGGAAAGGTGAAATCATAAGACAGAATTCATGAAAGAATGGGGCAAGAGGTAAGGAAAAGGCTAATATAAAAGAGCGTATAATGGTAGCACATGACTATAATCCTAGAACTCTGGGAGGCTGAGGCAGGAAGATTGCAAGTTTGAGGGCCAGCCTGTGCAATTTAACAACTTAGTGAAACCCTGTCTCAAAATAAAAAATTAAAACAAAAAAGAGGGCTATAGGAAGATAGCTCAGTGTGAAGGCTCTGGATTTAATCCCAAGGACCATATACACAAAAAGTAAAAAATAAAAAGGGCTGGAGATGTAGCTTAGTGCAAGGCCCTGGGTTCAATTCTCAGTAATAAATAAATATATATATATATATATATATATATATATAAATAAATAAAACATCACCAACAAAACCCACAGTGTATATGGGAAATGTATGAGGTCATCACGAAAGAAGAAACAAAAGGGTTGCATTCGCTCCCTTGGGGAAAACAACTAAGCAGGATAGGATGGTGTTTGGTAAGCGATAGAAGAATACCCGAAGATTTGAGCACTGGAGTGATGCGACGAGATCTCTGCTGTAAAATCCTGCCCCTGACAGCAGGGTGGAGAACACATTCCTGGTGAAGGAGGAATGGAGACAGCGAGTCTGCTGAGAGCCTCCCGCAGTACAGATGCGTTCTGCCTTGGGCAGCAGGAACACACAAGGGGAAACACTGAGATGAGAGAGATTTCAGGGCAGAGTTTGACTAACTGGATAAGGAGGAACAACGAGGAAGAGAATTTAAAGACAACTCTGAATTTTCCAGCTTGGCTGATTTAATCCACAGTGATGCCAAGGAACAGAATAAAAGGAAAATTGGGGGAGGAATAGGTTTGGACGGGGATAAAACAGTGAGTGGAAGGTTTAGACGTGTTCTGCTAGAAATGCCTGTGGTAGATTGTATCACTGGTGCCAAATATTCCTGTGCAGCTCCCTGGGGGAGGATTACACATCCCCACCCACTTATCTCAGGAGTGGCCATGTGACTTGCTTTGGCTGATAGAATAGGGCCTGAAATGTGTTTCTTCTGGGCAGAAGCTTAAGAGCCAGCACATGGCTTGTCATTTACCTTCTTTTGCCCTTACTACCACGACTGACAATGTTCCAGATAGATGTGCCTGTTAGCCTAGGTGCCAGAGAGGGGACAACAGGGTCACAGCTGTGATGGAGCCACAGTGAATGTGTAATGTTAGCAAGAAATAACTCTCTGTAAGCCACAAAGACTGGTTTCTTCTTGTTACCACTGCACAGTCCAGGCTACCTTGACTGATACAAGCCTGCAGAGCATCTAAGTAAATACATCTGGTAGATAACTGGAAGTATAGATCAGGAGCTGCATCCAGGTCACACATGGAGCTGGAAATATAGATTTAGCAACTAATAAGCAAATAAATGAGTCCAGTAAAATAGATGAGATGAAAGAGGAGGTTCGGGACTGGGGCAGCAGCTGAGTGGAAGAGCACTTACCTAACTTGTGCAAGACCCCAACTCAATCCCCAGTACTACAGAAAGAAGGAAAGAAAAGCTTTAGCTAAGTCTGAAGACAGAAGAGAGGCTGCTGAGAAACTCATCTTCCAAATCCTGTTTTATGGGCAAAATAGAAGGTAGGACTCTGTTGGCAATGAAGGCATTGTGGACAGGGCAGTGGATAAGTTTAAAAAGCACAGCACCCAAAGGCCAGCTGAGATTTGCTCTGATGCATTTATAAGATGGCTCATGATTAAAGAAATTATTTTTTTCCACTAGCAACTCCTACCAGCCTGACAGTAGAAGCAAAGGAAGAGGGCAAGTGGATTGATTCAGAACTGCAGATTTGCAAGAGGTGTGTTTAGAGAATTGGAGATGTTGGTAGAGGTTAGAGATAATTAAACCAAGAACCAGGACTATCAATATTTAAAGGTTACTATGCACTGGAGGGTAAAAAAAAACAGAATTTTGAGATAGCTTGGAGTTTTAGGAAGACTGTCTAAAAGCTACATGGACAGCAAGTTTAACAGGGGTAAAGAGCTGACCATAGCAGTTTAAAAAAAAGGGAGCAGGATATTTTATGCCTAGAGATCAGGAAAGAGTTCAGAGAAGCCTAAAAAGTACTACTAAGTCAGAGTCTGGGCAATTTAGAAGATAGCACTTTTATGTAGGCTGATGGGTAGATCTGGGACCTATGGAGAAAAGAACCTTAGCTCTTTAATGATTCACAAACAAAAAGAAATAGCATTCTTGATCTAGAGATTAAAAACAAAGGGTGTACTAGAAAATACTGGGAGTAGCCAATGAGATTTTATGACTAGGTAACAGAAATATCTTATCTCTCTGGGAATGGAATAGATCAGGGAGGGCCTGGACAATATGAAATACTGTTCTAAAAAATATTAAGGAAGAAAAAAAAAAAAATTAAAGAAGCAAAGTTGCTGAGCAGTGGTGCACGAATACAGTCCCAGTACTTGGGAGGCAGAGGCAGAAGGATGAGCCTAAGAAATCAACCAGCATGGGCAACATAGCAAGACTCAAATTTAAAAAAAAAAAAAAAATAACAAATAAATTGTAGTATGCCCCTAAAGGGACAAAAAAAAAAAAAAAAAAAATCAAACAAAAAAATAAAGAATCCTCAGCACTGATATAAAAATCACTTGGGAGAGAAATTCTTCTTTATATCATGCAACTGTAGATTAGGTATTAACAGTAAAAAGTGGCAAAAATCAATTTCAACAGATAACAACTCCCTGCCCCCCATTAAAAACAAAAACCCTAAAAACTAGCTTTTGTTCTCTTTTTCTTTCTTTTTTTACATAAGGTCTCAGTCTGTAGTTCAGTCTGGCTTTGCACCTAAAATTATAGGACACCACCACCATGCCCAGGTAGAAACTATCATTTCTGTGATACAAAAGAAATATAAGGGCTGACTTTAAAAACTACAGTGAGTTTAAACTTTTAAAAATGATCACAGTAGAAGATATACTGCCATTAATACCCCTCAAAATACTCCCAGTATACTTATTGGAACTTGTTGTAATGGCTACTCATTCTTGGAACTTGTATCATTAGAATTGGTCACCTAAACTCAATAGCATTTAGCATATTTATTAAGCTATGTTCTACTTTTAGAGGGGGGAAATTTAAATATGCCCACTGGAAAACACATTTAGTAGTATCGGCCTGTAATCCCAGCACTCAGAAGGCTGAGACAGGAGGATCTAGAGTTCAAGGCCAGTCTGGGCTACACAGACCAGTCTGTCTCAAATAAATGAGCAAACAACCAACCCACCACACTCAGGGCCTAGAAATATAACTCACTGGTAGAGCAGTAGGGTTCTTAGTATGCCAGAGGCTCTGGGTTCAATCCCAAGCACCAAAACAATAACAAAAACCACATTCACTTGCCACAACATCAGGTAATAAAGCTTATATTATGTCTTCTTACCCTTTCTGTTTTATCTGCACAGAAGAGTCGGGTGTGATGTCTCTTTTGCACCACAATGTATGTTATTCCCGGCCGATAATCTTCTTCCAAGCTTATACATGCCTTTCGAATTGCTATTAGTTCTGGCCAAGCTACCTAGGAGACAGAAATGGAATTGCGTTTCATTGAGAACTCCACTAGCATCTCTCATATCTGATTTGCAGAATGGCAGAAGGGAGGAAGCTCCTTCAGATTCTTAAAGCCCCAAAGGCAATGCTGGGCTAATGAGGGTACCTGTTTCATCTGTCCCTCGGATACCCCACCTCGGTAGTAGATGAGGCGGGTGGGTTTGAAGCGTGTGGATTTGTAGAACTGGATCAGCAGCTCCCTAACCATGTTAGTCAGGTCCTGGATGACCTCCTGGCTGTAGAGAAGCTCCTGTGAGATCTCCTGCCGGGAAGTCTGCACCCGGACCGTGGCACAGTACCGGCTGGGGTGGCCGTCCATACTGCCCACCACTGCAGCAATGGAGGGTTTCTTCCCATCTCCCGCTGGAGGATGTGTGACATCTGCTCCCAGGAAGATGACAGGCTGCTGGAATACTGAGGGCCTGTTCAGATTTAAGGACACCACGCCACTTAGACATACAGGTGAAAATGTTTGGGTCTAGAAAAAGTTACCACCAGAGATAATCAATCACAGGTATAATCTTTTTTTCTAGGGGGGGTGGGTATAAGGAATTGAACTCAGGACCTCATACTTGCCAGGCAAGTGCTGTGCCACTGAGCTATGTCCCTGGCCTTCACAGGTATAATCTTAAAAGAGAGATTTTGTCTATTGGAAGAGAGTAGTAATAACAAAAACCCAAATTCTCTCTCTCTCTCTCTCTCTTTTTCTTTCTTTGTCTGTTTGAGACAGGGTTTCACTATGCAGTTCAGGCTGGCCTCAAACTCATTTTGTAGCCCAGGCTGGCCTTGGGCTCACAGCAATCCTCCTGCCTCAGCCTCGGAAATACTAAGATTACAGGTGTGTGCCACCACACCCAGCCCCAAATTCTCTTTAAAATGAGATTTAGGTAACAAGATCAAGTCTATCTCTTTCCTGGTTTTTTCTCCATAGTATTTATCACTTATACAATATATTTTCTTTATTTCCATTGTTTATTAATTTTTTGTCTATATACATGCATGAAAGTAAGCTCTTTACAAGGATAGGAATTTTGTTGTCCTGTCTTGGTCACTGCTACAATCCTATTGCCTAGAACACTGCTTAGCTCATAACTGGCATTCAATAAATATTTGTTAAAAGGATGAATTCATTTATTTGGCATTGCTTTCTCTAAGGAACCCAGGAAAAAAAATATCATGCATGCTTCTCTGGTAAAAGTTAGCCCAAAAAATGTGAGATAAAAAAATGGCATGAAGCTTTAAAAAATTCTTAAAGGTAGGATTTGGGACTATAAATATTAATTCTTAAAGTATAATACAGGGGGCATCTCAAATCTGATAAACTCACAGGTACTAAAAGGAGATTCCACAAGGGCAGAGGCTGTGTCATCTCTCTCTCTCTCTCTTTTCCTTTTTTTTTATTTTTGTCTTTTTGAGACAGGGTCTCATTATGCAGTTCAGGCTGGCCTTGACCTCATTTTGTAGCCCAGGCTGGCATCGAACTAGCAACAATCCTCCTGCCTCAGCCTCCCAAGTGCTGGGATTACAGGTGTGCGCCACCACACCTGGCCATATATCTCTATATCATCACAAAACACAGTACAGAGCAATTGGTAAGGAACAGCAGTCAGATAGACATAATTGGCCACTACAGTAGGTACCAGGTACTGCGCTGGGCCTTCCTCATGTGTTAACACATTCAATCTTCACAACAACCCTACAAGAGTAGTAAAATCACCTCTGCTTCCCAGATTTTAAAAATGAGATATAAGAGAATAAAGAATGTGCCCGAAATTTCAAAGCTAGGAAGGTAACACCAAAATCTAAACCTAAGAAGTTGACACCAAAGTATGCACTCTAGTTCATCATGTTATAGTATCTCAAATGCGTGTGGTAAAATCAAGTGACACCAGACTTTAGGTGAACCTACTCTGACTTGCATATCTTGTCAACCAATGTTTCAGGAAGGATTTATTTACCTAGAAGTTTCATTCTAAGACAAAGATGAGAATTGTGATATGACCGTGGAAGAGTGAGGCACTCAACTTCACTTGCTTAAGGATGGCAATGACTGATACTAAATTAAAAATTTTTAAATTTTTGAATCACTCTTAACTATAGAATTCAGATAAAAACACTATTTTAGAGTTGACAAGGTAGATAGTAGTATCTTGATAGATAAGAAACTTAGGCTCAGAAATCTTAAAAATTCACATGGGCAGCAAAACATAACTCTCCTACCTCAGTCAGCACTGTTTACACTGTTCCTCTGCCCTGGTGTTTGGTTACTCTAGAGTAAATCTGACAAATTCAACGTTCAACAAAAAGTGTACGGGGCCAGAGGAAGGGGGAAGTGAAGTTTCTTAACAAGACTTTAAAAAGACTGATTAAACTTAGTTTTATTAACATTAAGAACTTTTGAGGGCTGGGGATACAGCTCAGAGGTAGAGTGCTTAGCCCGTGTTTTAACCCCAGAACTTTGAGAGAGAGAGAAAGAGAGAGAGAGAGAGAGAGCGAGAGTGAGAGACAGACAGAGACAGAGACAGAGAGGAAGAAGTGAGAAGATCTGTTGACTAAAATATACCATTTATGGGGCTGGGGATTTAGCTCAGCGGCACAGTGCCTGCCTGGCAAGTGCAAGGTCATGAGTTTGATTCCTGGTACTGAAAAAAATAAATAAATAAACAAAATATACCATTTAGCAGAATGAACAGAAAAAACACAGAGTAGGAAAAAATATTTGTAGTGCTTACATCCTATCAAAGGTTTATTTCCAAAAACCACAAGGAACTGCAAATTAATGAAAAAGACAACCCAATATTAAAAATAGGCACAGCAACCAGGTATAGCGGCAAGCCTGTAGTCCCAGCTACTTGGAAACCTGAGGCAGAAGGCTCACTTGAGCTCACAAAGTCACGATCAGTGTAGGTAACACAGTGAACTCTGGCTCGAACTTGCAGTCCCCTTGCCTCAGTCTCTCAGAGTACAGAGGTTATAGGCATATGCTACTATGACGGGCTGAGATACCCTTGAAAGGCTGGGGCGGTGGTGGTGCTGAACCATCCCAGGATGAAAGATGTCTAAGTGTCCTCTGGCCCCGTACACTTTTTGTTGAACGTTGAATTTGTCAGATTTACTCTAAAGTAACCAAACACCAGGGCAGAGGAACAGTATAAATAGTGCTGACTGAGGTAGGAGAGTTATGTTTTGCTGCCCATGTGAATTTTTAAGATTTCTGAGCCTCAGTTTCTGGGCTATAAGTATATGAAAATGTGGTTAACATCATTAGTCAACAGGAGAATGCAAATTAAAATAATGAATGCAAATTAAAATAATGGTAATAACTATTACCCCAAAACAAAATGGCTAAATTAAAAGGACGGATACTACTAAGCATTGATAAGGAGATGGAAAAAGCTAGAACTCTCAGTGGAAATGTAAAATGGTATAGCCACTTCAGAAATCTACTTTATAGTATCAATTAATACTAAATATATGTATTCTCTATACATATATCTCTCAGCAATTCCACACCTGGAGTTCTACACAACAGAAAGACTGTTTACATCCACTAAAAATGTAGAATTATACAGTGAACCTGCATAAGTATCAATCAGTGGTAGAAGAGATAAAATTGTGTGGTTTATTCATGAATGAAATAATATACAGCAAAAAAAAAAAAAAGAAATAATACACAGCAATAAGAGGAATGAATCACTATAAGTGAATCTCACAGACATACTGTTGAACAAAAGATGTATAACATAGTACATACTATATGAGTTAAAACAAAAACAGAAAAAACTAATCTATGATACACTTCAGAATAGCAGTTACCTTTGGGGATTATATATTTGGCTTTATATTACTGCTGGTGATAGGTTTTCTTGTTTGTTTGTTTGTTTGCTTGTTGTGCTGGGGATAAAACTCAGGGCCTTACATCTGGTAGGCTCTGGTAGGCAAGTGCTCTTATCACTGAGCTACATTCCCAGCCCTGAGAATTGTAGTATCTGTGGTAGATTGACAACTGGTGGTCAACTTGCAACACCCAGCTGAACTGAACCAGCGTGGTGCTGGTGTGAGAGGCCCAGCTGAGGACTGTTGCCAACAGCCTGAAAAGGAGAACTGGAGAGGAAGAAGTGGGTGCTGTTGGTTCTCTGGAGAAGCTTGTCATGCTGGCTTTCCTGATATGAACTCAGCTGTTCTCTCGTTGGAGGAGCTTGGGACCTTGTTGTCTATGGCTATGGTTCACTTTGGAGAAACTCTGGCCCTTACTTTAAGCATTGCTTCCTGGCTCCAGGGCAGATCCCTCCGCCTACTGGCACTGATCCTTCATCCTGCTGGCGCAGATTTTCTAGCTTCCACTGCTGACTTTGGGGCCTTCCTGGCACAGATCCTTAAAACAGCCTTGCATGCAACATTGCCGTGGGTCCTAGGCCTCCAGTTGGACTCATGTGGAGCATTGCCATGCGGTTCTAGTTCTTTAGCTGGACTCATGTAGTACATTACCATGGGATCCAGGCCTTCACCGGGATTCTTTGGGTATTTAGTGTGTGGACAGATTTCCTGCACTCTTTTGTGTTTAACTCTTTGGGTGATTACTATAAAACAATCCTATAAATTATGTGTCTTGTATTAATTGTTTCCTTTGAAAAGCTTGACTACAACAGTATCTGTTTGGAGAGGCCAGAGGAATCCTGAGGGTGTGTGCGTGTGTGCTGGAGATGTTCTATATCTTAGCAGTTTGGTAGGTACATCAGTGTATATGCATGTAAGAGATATACATCAAGCTGTATATTTGAGACACATATGCCTTACCATAAATTATATTAGTTAGATTTAAAGAAAAAATGATAAAACAAAAAATCAGAATTAAGAACCTTACCTTTGATGAGGAACGAGCACATTGTTGATTCCTCCAAGCTTTGCATTTATCTTCAGGCAAAGGTTGGAAAGGGTTTGGGGTGAGGTCTTCACTACATTTTTTACCTGGACACACTGCGTGGCCATACCCAGAAGAGTATCTCCAACACGTTTCACCTCCGCTACAAAAATAGTAATTTTAAATAGTTAAGTAGTCTCCTAATTATTAACAACAAGGGAACAAAACCCCACACATTAACATTTACAGAGCTCCTATTCTATACTGCAAATGGTATTAGATGCTTTTCAAGCGTTAGTCCTTTCATCAGCTCAAACCCCAGGACACTCTCCCCTTCCCGTAAGCAGCCCCTGCCCCCCGGGGATAGCTCCTGTGCCTTCTCCACTTTCCCCTTCCTACAGGCCTCCAAGCCAGCTGCTTCCTTTCCTCTCTGATGCTCCCTGCCGCCCCATGCCTGGTCCCTTCGTTCTTCCCCACATTGGTCTGGCAGAGGAAACAACCTCCCTGGTCTTCCCTCTCAGCACACAAGCCAATCCTTTCAAGTTTACTTTTTTTTCCTTTTCTCTAAACACTAGGGACAAACAGAAGGTAACAAAAGAAGCAAATACAGAGAAGACTGAAGACATTTTATCAAGTTTAAGGGAGGATCTTCAGCTCCCACAACTTAGTACTTAGATGATAACCAAAAGAACTTTGTATCACTCTTCTTGTAAGAGATACAAAGAAAGCAGATTCTCTTCTGGAAGTGGCAAACTCCTCTGCTTATCACCATTCTGATATCCTAAGTGTTCTTCCCCGAACATTCCAGTTCCTCCAGATTCCTGGGTTATGGCAGGATGGTGTTGCTTTTCCTGCCCCCAGCCCCACTCTCCAGTTGCATCTCCACAGGTTGGGTAAGGCCATCTCACTGGTTGTGGCCAAGGAGATTCGGAGGAAAAAACAGTAGGGGCCAGCAAGGTTCTAAACAGTGCCATCTGCACTCAATGGACACACGGAAAGACGTGGAAATAAATCTTTATTAACTTTATTGTTTTGTGTATAAACATGGTGTGTGTGTGTGTGTGTGTGTGTGTGTGTGTGTGTGTGTGTTTGGTGTTGGGGACTTTATAAATGTTGGGCAAATACTCTATCACCAAGCTATACCTCCAACCAGTCTTAGTTGCTTTGAACCCCTGTGACTTTGCGGGTGTTTGTGACTGTGGCATTACCTAGCTTAACCTGATCGCCACACCTATTGCTTATCACCCCTCACTCGGCATTAAAAAGGTCCATACCATACACTGGTGTCTTTCCAGGCAAGATAACCACTATTAGCTGTAGGCCCACATATGTCATCTTCAGATGTTTGAACATGGGCTCCACGCTGTCTGCGCCTTGTGCGTACTTGCAGAAGCACGGCTGACCCTGGATGGGCATCCCTGCGTCCTTGGAAATTTTACGCAGTTGGTCAGTGAAACTCCTGTTAAGGTAGAACCAGTGGCACAGAACTTTTACTTCAGGGTACATTCATATTCCTCTAAAATGCTTCTTTCAATTCTGCAAATTCTTAACCAAAATTATAAACAAACAAACAAAACATCTTTAACTGGTTGCTAAAATGAACTGGCAGTTGTATCACTACAATTATAACAGAGAAAAATCTGTATTAGTAAATTATCAGATCATCACTTTGAATTTTTAAGTAAATATAGTGTGGCTCAGCTGGGCCTCAGGGCTGGATAGCCTTCCTGTTCAAAGATTTTTAAAAATATTCAAATCAGCAGTTCTGTAGTGAAGAAAAGACGGTCAAAATTTCAGGTAACACACATTTTGGGAAGGCTGGTGCAAGGAGTTGGGTCAACTTGTGTGCAACTGAGAACACAGAAACATAATCTTGAAATCACTGTAATTAGAGTTGTAATCAAACTTGATTTAGTGCATAACAATATCAAAAGAAATCACTTAAAAGTTTCAATTAATTTCAGTTTTTAAATTTGGACTTAAGGGCCAGGGATATAGCTCAGTGGCACAGCACCTGCCTGGCAAACTCAAAGTCCTAAGTTTGATTCCTGGTACCAAAAAAAAAGCAGGGGTGGGATTTAAGAAGTTGCTTCAGTTTATGCATGAAGCTTTCAGAATAATTTCTTTTGTGTATTTGTCATTATCTTATCAGATTCCTTTTTTTATCCTAGTTTCATTTTCTTAATTTTTCAGTCTTTCTCATTAACTTCCTTTATATAGATAGCTGCACCTATAAAATACGAACCAGTACTCTTAGCCCTCTTAGCCAGCATTCTTTTTTTTTTTTTTGAGACAGGGTCTCACTATGCAGTTCAGGCTGCCCTGGACTCACTATGTAGCCTAGGTTGGCCTTGAACTTAAGTGATCCTCCTGCCTCAGCCTCCTGAGTGCTGGGATTGCAGGTGTGTGCTACCAGTGTTCTTATTTTTAAGAACCTAGTTTTTATCTTAGCTGAAAAGATACAATTAATACCAAAGGAAGCTTTTACTAAAAACTCAAGAATTTGCCAAGTAGCATGGCTTCAACCCTATTACAAAGCTCTGCTCTAAATATACAGAAGCTGAGTCAGATTTTTAATGCAATTTCCAAGTTTGCAATTTACTATAATGCAATATCTTTTGCATATAGCCAGATGGTATCACTATGGGAGTTGGGGATTTAGCGCCAGTATACACAGCACATTAACATAAAGATGGTATTTTCATATCTGGAAGGGATATTACTAAGCTGGAAATACGAAGATACTCACTTTAGTAAATCTTCCCTACATTGTTTCTGAGGCGCAAAACAAGCAACTGCCCAAACTTTAATTTCAATGCCAGCATAAAACTGCTTTCCTCGCATGTCCCAGACACCCTGGTTGGGTGTGGCTACTGTTTTATTCTTTAAAAAAAACAAAAAGAAACAAAAGTAAAGAGAAAAGACATTACAATCTAAGGCCATCTTAATGTTGAGAAGGGAATAAACAAAATTCTAATTGGTATGAGTCAGAAGACAAAAAAGCAATGCTGAGCACAAGTACAGGTAAATTCAACATTGCACAGCAGAAAGACTCTGGATTATAATCTCCTGATGGGCGTGCTGAGATAAAGGAAAAGCTTACCCGGCCTCCATACTGCAGCATTGGTGCTGGAAGAACCCTGCCTGTAAGCTCTGTCATTTCATTGTGGACAACAATCCCAAATTCTTTAAGGTATGGATCAGGTCCACCCACCATGCTGTTACTCTTCACCTAAAGAACAGGAAAGCCTGCATATATAAAAACCAAAGGGTAACTGTATCCCATCAGGAATTCTCTATTCTTTTATTTTTTATTTTTTTCATCTTAGAGCTGGCTAATGTTGAAGACCATTCCTTACTGACCAGTCTACTGATTTCTTCCTGCCTGTCAGGAGCAGATCTTGCTGTGGCTTTGATCATCGTGGACGTCTGATTGTCTGTGAGCTTTTTTATACATCGCTGTCCTGCCACGATATTACAGACCTGCCAAGGACAAGGGAAAATCAGTTTGTATAGCAATGGGCTTCTCTATTGTAAGCATTTGTCAAACTCATACATCCTCCATTTCCAGAAAAATAATTTTTTTTTTTTTTTTTTTGGTACTGGGAATCGAATTTAGGCCCTGTGTTGCTGAGCTATATCCCTGATATACAGTGTAAGGTCCTGCCTGGCAAGTGCAAGGTCCTGAGTTCGATTCCCAGCACCAAAAAAAAAAAAAAAAAAAAAAAAGTTGTATGGTGAAATTATACTTCTCACAGTATTTTAAGAAAAACTAAGTTCTATTCTAGATCCTCCCGCCGCCCCCGGTACTGGGAATCGAACTCACAACCTCACACTTGCCAGGCAGGCACTGTGCTGCTGAGCTAAATCCCCAGCACCTCTATTCTAGATTAGAACTCTACTTTTTTAAAAAAACTAATTCAAGAGATTGGCAGATTGGCAAAAGAAAATTTAGTTGCGCTTACCTCAAGTGGTAAATATGTATGCTTTTGTTCTTGTCCCACTTGGAGACAGGGAAGATGGGGGTATTTCAGCTGCAGACTATACTTTTGCTTAAAATATTGAGCTACTGTACATTCCATAGCTTGACCATTTTCTAGCTGCAAAGGAAAACTATAGGAGAGAATGTCTTCTTAGAAATGTAAGATCTTTTTTTTAAACAAGTAAACAAAGCCTACAATTTTTACTTTCAATAATTGTTTAAAAAACAAATGGGAAAAGGAAAGTAAAAAGAATTAACATGTGTTAGGTACAAGTCCCAAGCCCCCATGATGAATGTAATCATTATATGCATATAGTCATAAAAATAAAAAATATTTTAAAAATAAAAATATTGAGGGCCAGGGCTAAGGGTGTGGCTCCGTGGCAGTTTATTTGGTGCCACTAAACAAGTAAAACTAAAGTCCAGCTGGGCATGGTGGCACATGCCTGTAATCCCAGCACTCCGGAGGCTGAGGCAGGAGGTTTGCTGAGTTCAAGACCAGCCTGGGCTACAAAGTGAACTCAAGGCCAGCCTGACTGCATAGGGAGACCTTGTCTCAAAAAGATAAATAAATAAATAAATAAAGTAAGTAAGTAAGTAAGTAAGTAAGTAAGTAAGTCCAGGCTTTATTTGAGTGCTTTCACTTAGATGATTTTAGTTGTGAACTAGAACAGCCATTCCACTGACATTTTCCATGTTTGCTGAAGCTAGGATTAGAAAATAGTTTAATTGGCCAGGCATGGTGGTGCATGCCTGTAATCTCAGCACTCAGGAAGCTGAGGCAGGAGGATCATTGAGAGTGTAAGACCAGCCTGGGCTACAAAGTGAGCTCAACACCAGCCTGAACTGCAAAATGAGACCTGGCCTCAAAAAGACAAAAACAAAAACCAAAAAACCAAAAAACCCCAAAACTGGGAAGCATGATTTAAGAAAATCTCTTTATTTGGCTCCTCCAGTGAGTAAATTATCTCAAATACTTATCGAAATGATAAATTGAATCTTGCTTTCTTAACTGTTACAGGTACACAAAGTCACAATGTAGTGAGGATTATCTATATTATATTTAAATCTATGTGCCTTAAATCTTCGAGCAAAGATTATATAGGTATGTAAGTGTAATTATTCTGATAGAATTACATGAATAATTTAACTATAAAAGGGAAATAGGTTTTTTGTTTCTTTTTTTTTTTTGGTCTTTTTGAGGCAAGGTCTCGCTATGCAGTTCAGGCTGGCCTTGAGTTCACTTTGTAGCCCAGGCTGGTCTCGAACTCGCAATGATCCTCCTGCCTCAGCCTCCGGAGTGCTGGGATTATAGGCCTGGGCCACCATGCCCAGCATGTTTCATTTTTTTGAAAAAGACTCTCATTATGTGGCCCAAGATTGCCTTAAACTCACTGCAAATACTCCTGCCTCAGCCTCCTGAGTGCTGGGATTATTGTACAGGTGTGTACCATCACTTCTAGCTCAAAAATTTCAACTTTCTAGAACAGGTTATTTTGATATACACTTAAGTTGGATGCCAGGAGTAGTGGTGCACACCTGTAATCCCAGCACTCAGGAGGCTGAGGCAGGAGGATCCTTGCAAGTTGGAGACCAGCCTGGGCTACAAAGTGAGCTCATGCCCAGCCTGAACTGCACAGCGAGACCCTGTCTCAAAAAAGACAAAAAAAAAAAAAAAGTTTGAAAACTAAGAACCATAGATGTAAAACAAAGTCAGATAGAATATAAGAGGGAAAAGCTTCTGAGTAACGAAAATATAGTTTATTTATATATTTTAACCCCATTTAGTTAAGACAGTCAATAGTTATGTTTATATCAGATATAAATTTAATGATGTTGACTACAAGAATAAAACATGTATATGGTAATTTTTTATGGTGGCTTTTGTTTTTTTTTTTTTCCTTAAAACAAGGTCTCTCAGGCTGCCCTTGAACACACTAGGTAGCCCAGGCTGGCCTCAAACTTGAAGTGATCCTCCTGCCTCAGGCTCCCAAGTGCCTGGATTATAGGTGTGCACCACCACCCCTGCCCTTTTATGGTAATTTGACTTTTTGGGGGGTCCAGGAATCGAACTCAGGACCCTGCACTTGCCAGGAAGGCACTGTGCTACTGAGCTATCTCCCTGGCCCTTATGGTAATTTTAAAAGCACTTTCATATATATTGTCTTATCTAGGCATGGTACTTAGTGGAATAGAAGTTGGGTGATTAGAAGGAGACTGGAGAAGTGGAGAGGACTGTGCTGTTAGAGGTATTCCCTACCCATTAGCAGCTGCAAGAAGTGACAACCAGTTACAAAGGGAAGGAGAAACCTACACAGATACGAAAAGCAATGGATGTCTTCCCATGACAGCCTGGCAGGACTTCTAGAGCTCCCCAGACCTGTCAGCTATGTACTGAGAATTACAACAGTAAAATAAATGATGCTGATAATGACCGCATCATTAAATAAAAGTTGATCTAGGTTTAGCACACTAAGTTTAAAAGGTGAATTGGGTTAAAGGCAGGAAATGTGTTTTATAAATATTTCTATCAGCTGGGTATGGTGGCAAATGTCTACAGTCCCAGCTACTCGGGAGGTGGGAGAAAAGCTTGGCCCAGGAATTGGAAGCTGGGCTGGCCAATATAGTGAGACCTCAGCTCAAAATGAAGACAAAAACAAATAAACAAATATATCGCTGGGTGTGGGGGCACCTGCCTGCGATTCCAGACTGTAATTCCAGCACTCAGGAGGCTGAGGCAGGAAGATCATTGTGAGTTCGAGACCAGCCTGGGCTACAAAGTGAGCTCAAGGCCAGCCTGAACTGCATAGCGAGATGCTGTCTCAAAAACAAAACAAAACAAATATATCTACGAAAAATATTTTAAGCTCTTTTTTTTAAGCTTTTATGTTATTAGGAAAGATTCAACCGAGGTATGGTGGCACACTCCCAGCTACTTGGGAGGCTGAGGTAAGAGGATGAAAAGTTTGAGGTCAGCCTGGACAACTTACTAAGATCCTGTCTTAAAATAAAAAGAGCCTGGATGTACTTCAATACTCCCTGGGTTCAATCCTGGGGGTTGGGGAAGAAAAAGATTTTAGTGAAAAATTGACAATTACAGTACAACATACCAGTTTCTCAAGATGTGGGTAGGGGGCAGTCCTGGAGATTGAACCCAGTGGCACTCTACCACTGAACTACATCCTCAGCTCTTTTTATTCTTTATTTTTTATTTTTTCCGGTACCAGGAATCGAACTCATGACCTTGCGCTTGCCAGGCAGGCATTTGCCACTGAGCTAAATCCCCAGCCCCAGCCCTTTTTATTCTTATTTTTAATTTTTTAAAAGATAGGGTCTCACTGTGTACTTCAGTCTGGCCTTGAACTTGCATCTGCCTTGCTCAGCCTTCAGTGTGCTGTTACTACAAGGCTGTGCAGCAGCACCCAGCTCACATGATTTTAGCAGCTCCCCTTGTTACCAAAATTACTATCGCATTACTGCATCTTAAATGTGATTAACATACGTTTGATGACTGGCTGGCCGTCTAGTCACATTACAAACTCGGTATTTTCGTTTCATTTGTCCACAGTGGGTCACCTCAACTTTGAGACCTAAAGTTTAAAAAAAAAGCCAAAATCTCAGTTGTCATTAGACTCACAGCAGCAAAAACAGATTTGAATGTTGTCTTCAAAGAGTCATAGCTGGGGATGTAGCTGAGCGGCACAGTGCCTGCCTGGCAAGCGCAAGGTCATGAGTTTGATTTATGGTACCAAAAAAAATAAAGGCCGGCCGTGGTGGCACAAGCCTGTAATCCCATCACTTAGGAGGCTGAGGCAGGAGGATCACTGCGAGTTGCATGCCAGCCTGGGCTATAAAGTGAGTTCAAGGCCAGCCTAAACTGCACACCGAAACGCTGTCTCAAAGATAAAAGAAAAAAACCAACCAAACAAATAAAAAGTAATGACATTATATAGGATAAAAGTTGAAAAATACAGGGATAATTTTATCAATTATAGGTAAAAACAGCTGGACATGATAGTGCATGCCTATAATCCCAGCACTTGGGAGGCTGAGGCAGGAGGATTGCTGTGAATTTGAGGCCAGCCTGGGCTATATAGCTAGACACTATCTCAAAACAAAAACAAACACAAACTCTCTCTTCATATACATAAAACAAAAATTTTTTTAAAAACTTCAGCTAAGTAGAGGAAATTAGAACCCAGGTAATCTGAGATGCTCGATGTACTTTAATATACTAATTCATCCAATAAATATCAACTGAAACATCAACTACGTTCTGATATCTAGTCTCAGGTATGCAGACATCCCTCATGAATCTTATGCTCTAGTGGGAGAAGACAGCAGACTATACGTAAAGAAGAAATTCCAAAGGATAATAAAGGAATTTGTGTTATCTTAGTAAAAGGGAAATGTTTAAATGGTAAAGGTAGCATTTACTGAGTTCCTGATATGCGACAGGTGCTATGCTAGAAAGCTCTGTAAACCTAATTACATTTGATTCCCACAAGTTCTGCAAGGCATACATTATCACCTTCTCCTCTGAGGTGAATAATGTGAATACACTAACACTGGAACAGTGGCAAAGAAACCTGACCAAGGTTCCACTGCTAGAACTAGGCAGGCTGGGACGGGAAGCAGGTCTCCCTGCAGAGCCGAGTTACTTGCAACATGCCGTCTCCCCAAGACGCCGCTAACGCGAATACCTACCTCTGATTTCTTTGGTAAACTTGACACGCTGAGAATCTGTTAGCGGTTTGGTCTGTTCATTGATGTTCTGAATGTCTAAAACCTCACACATGAACTCAATGATAGGCTGAGCCCGGTAGAAAGCAGTTGCAGATACTAACAAACAGAAAAAAAGATATTTAGCTCCAGGGCAAAGGGAAGGGCCCCAAACAAACAACAAGCCGAAAGGTAACAGGTAGAGAGTTCCATCATACCATCGATATTAAGCATCATGTTCCACATGGCAGGTCTCACAGACTGATGAAAGCCAAACCAAACCTCTCTGCCCCCTCCCAGAGGGTGGTAATAACCTTCAGGAGGTGAGAAAAAAGATCGGCCCACTGGAGTGTACCTGAAGAATAAGAGTTCGCCACATTTCACAATAAAAGCTGGAAAAGTCTTTCATTTCCCTCTCAACTTTGTGTACTGAAGTTTGAACTATGATTTAAGCAGTAACCCTCTCAGCCGGGCGTGGTGGCGCACACCTGTAATCCCAGCACTTGGGAGGCTGAGGCTGGGGGATCTTTGTGAGTTCGAGACCAGCCTGGGCTACAAAGTGAACTCAAGGCCAGCCTGAACTGCACAGCGAGACTCTGTCTCAAAAAAGACATAAATAAATAATAAATAAATAAATAGTAACCTTTCAATGACTAATGATACCTTACCAGAAAGTCTGACATTTGTGGGAAAGAAATCAAACCAAAGTACTAACCTCATCGAGGGAAGGTGTCTTGTGATAACATCAAGTGCTTGAACTGAATCATCTGGGACTTCATTTAAGTGCCCAGCTAAAGCTTCCAAAAGCAACTGGAGGCTCACAACCGACACCCATTGAACAGAGACTTTGAAGGTTTGGTCTTTACCCTCGCCTGGGAGGGTCACCTCCATGTCAACCTGCAGAAAAAATACATACATACCAACATAAATGTTTATAAAGGCTACAGGATAGATCTCAAGGATATTCAATATGGTATATACATAAAGACATTTATTATTTTCTGTCATTGCAAAATATTGGAAAAACATGAAGTATCCATCGGTTGGGCAAAATTTAAAATGGAATATTGTAACTAGGTAAAATAAGGCAGACGGTACAATCCAGATAAACCTTGAAAACAGTAAGCCAAACATAACAGGACAAATACTGAAGATTCTACTTAGAATAGACAAATTCATAGATACAAAAAAGAGAATAGTAGTTGCCTAGGACCAGGAGCAGTGAGGTATGGGGAGTTACTGCTTAAATAGAATCCGTTGGAGATGATGAAAAAGTTCTAGAGATGGTGGTAAGGGTTGCACAACAATGTAAATGTATTTAATGCCAGTGACTTGTAGACTTAAGAATGGTTAAGCCAGTACGGCGGCATACTTCCGTAATCCCAGCACGGGGAGACAGCGGCAAGAAGACCACGAGTCTGAGCCCAGCGTGGGCATCGTAGTGACTCAGTGAGACTCTGCACCAAAATAAAACATGAAAAAGTGCTGGGTATGTAGATCAGTGTGAGGGCCCTGGGTTAAGCGCCCAGGACTAGGGTGGGGAAGGTAAAATAAATCAGGTGTGGTGATACATATCTGGAATCCCAGCTACCTAGGAGGCTGAGGCAGAAGGATCAGAAGTTGGAGCCAAGCCTGGGCAACTTATTGAAACTCTGCCTCAAAATGAAATTTTTAAAAAGGACAGAGAAGTGGGGATGGTGGTACAGCCTGTAATCCCACCACTTGGGAAGCTGAGGCAGGAGTACTATCATGAGTTTGAGACCAGCCTGGGTGAGTTCAAGGCCAGCCTGGACTACATAGTGAGACCCTGTCTCAAAAAAAAACCAAAACAAAACATAAAAAAAAAAAAAGCTGAGGATGTAGCTCAGAGGTAGTGCACTTGCTTAGCAAGTGTGAAGCTGTGAGTTAAATCCCCAGTACTGCAAAAGAAGAAAAAAAGGAAGTTTAAAACAGTAAATTTTATGTCATGTATATTTTATTACAATAAAAAATTAATTTGTGGTGGCACATGCCTGTAGACCCAACACTCAAGAGGCTGAGGCAGGAAGGTCAGAAGGCAGAAAGTTTGAGGCCATGCTGGGCTACAATAGAGAAATTAATAGGGGGTTATGGACTCTGTAATGAGACCCTGTCTCAAAAAAAAAAGACAATGTTACTTATATACATATACATAAATAGCACACATAAGATACCTGAAAATATGAATACCAAACTACTAGAGTTGTTTTCTTTAAAAAAGAAAATGAAATAAACTGGTGCAAACAAGTGGGAGAGGTTAAGAAGCCACACCATGAGCCAGGCTTGGTGGCGCAAGCTTGTAATCCCAGGGTTTGGGAGGCTGAGACAGGAGGATCTTTGTGAGTTCGAGACCAGCCTGGGCTACAAAGTGAGCTTAAGGCCAGCCTGAACTGCATACTGAGATCTTGTCTCAAAAAAGACAAAAAAAGAAGCCACAGCATTTCCTGATTATATGAATAAGTTTATAAGGAGCATATATTCACATATTACTTTTTAAATTTAATTTTTTTCAGTACTGAGATTGAACCGACAGCCTTGTGCATGGTAGGTAAGTGCTCTACCACTGAATTACAACTCCAGCCCTACTTTTTTTTTTTTTTTTTTGGTTTTGGTTTTTTCCGGTACCAGGAATTGAACTCATGACCTTGCGCTTGTCAGGCAGGCGCTGTGCTGCTGAGCTAAACCCCCAGCCCCTCCAGCCCTACTTCTTTAATTTTAAAAATAAATGTTGGGCCGGGGATATAGCTCAGTGACACAGCGCCTGCCTGGCAAGCGTGGGGTCATGAGTTCGATTCCCAGTATCAAAAAAAAGTTTAAAGAGTGCTGTGTATTACAAATCTGATTCCTCAAGTGAGAATTATAACAACTCCATTGTTCACATTCAGTAGTACTTTGTTAAAGTACAGTGTTAATGTGAGATTTTGAGATATACGGATGGAAGACACAACCTAAATTCTAATGCTCATCTCCTTTTCAATTACCAGTTAACTACGAGACAACAGAATATGGACAGAATAACAAATCTATTATTACCATGGAAAACAACTCTAAGAACAGAAGTGTGACTGGAAAGGAAAACATTTTTGTCATATATAGTGACTACTCACAATCTCAATACTTCTTGCTGTTGACACTTACCCTATCACGTCCGATTGGCAGTGGATGTGCTGTGTACATGTTTCTTTTGCCATCATAGCCAGGCTGTCGGTCACCAAATATTTGCATCTTGAAGTGCCGCACCATTGTATCTACTACCTCCCTTCACAGTAATAGAGGCAGTGGCAGTTAGCATTAAGAAGTGGTAAACAGTAAGTGTCATCATACCTCAAATATCTAAATTCACACCTGTGAGGGATCCCAGCACTCTGAGAAGCTGAGGCAGGAGGGTCAAAAGTTTCAGCCCAGCCTGGATAACTTAGTAAGACTCTGTCTCTTGAGATTAAAAAAATAAAAAGGGCGGGATATATACCTCATTGCAAAGGCCCTAGGTTCAATCCCCAGTACTGCAAAAAACAAAACCCACTAAATTCAGTTCAATATCACTACTTGGAAAACAAAAATCAAAGTTAAAATTAATTTAAGTAATTAAAAAATTAGTTAACTAAAGAAACGTAGAAGGGCTGGTGATGTAGCTCAATGGCACAATGCCCGCCTGGCAAGTGCAAGGTCCTGAGTTCGATTCCTGGTACCAAAAAAAAAGTAACTACAAGATGGTAACAAAGTGGGGAGTGAAAGGAAAGTGAGCACATGATTCTGGCATTGTCTTGAGTACCTTTTTTTCAGAATCTTCTCCTATAGTAAACAGCCTCACAGCAAGAATCTATTGTAGCCAGACATGGTGGCGCATGTCTGTAATCCCAGCACTCAGGAGGCTGAGGCAGGAGGATCACTGTGAGTTTGAGACTACCCTGGGCTATAAAGTGTGTTCAGGGCCAGCCTGAACTACATAGCGAGACCCTGTCTCAAAACAAACAAACAAAAAAGAAGAACCTATTTCAGATATCTAAGTTTGATATTGGATATTCACAATCAAAAGATGTTTGTTATCAAATCAATGTACTGGTTTTGGGACAGAGAATACAACTCAGAAATCTAGGGACCAACACATCTAAGATGCATGACACTCAACTGAGTAAGGGCAGTGTGACTGTCCTTATGCTAACAGACACATGGACCAACGTCAAACTATTTCCTGGTGTGCTGAACTATTTTCTATGGAAACAAACTGATGACCCTCCCCCCGGTAATACCACAGAGGAGGGGGTCTTTCTCGCAAATGAAGAGAAGTTTTGCGAAGTATATCTCTGGAAATTTATTTATTTATTTATTTATTTATTTATTTACTTAGGTTTTTCTCCGGTACCGGGAACCGAACTCACGACCTTGTGCTTGCCAGGCAGGCACTTTTTGCCGCTGAGCTAAATCCCCAGCCCCTTATTTCTGGAAATTTAAATGGATTATATTCTTCTTACATTGTTGGGTACGAATGTATCTATTTTTATTGTGGTAAGGGTTCTCCCTTTTCTCTTCCCCAGGTGATATCCTTCCTTAAATTTTTTTCCCTATTGTAAAATCATTAGAATACAACCTTATGTGTTCTAATGCATGAGAAAATTGAATATACAGGAAACCCAGGCTGCATGAAGAAAAGTGCATTGTTACTGTGCAGTTAAATTTTGGCTCTGGCTTTCTTTAGCTTGAACAGCATTCTTGTCTACTCCGGTTAGTCACAGATGCTGTCTCTGCACAGAGACAGGGTGGTGGTGGCACAATGTCTAGAATGTTCTTAAAAAATTCACACCCAGGTGCCTTTTCAAAAGCAACTAAACTTCCATAAAGCGTCTCTGGTTCTTTCCAGGTTTGTGTTGGAAGGAGCAATGTAAGTGATGCTATAAGTACTTCATATTTTGCTTATAATGGTTACCACCAGTTCTTTTCCATTTAAGTTAAGTTGAGATATTTTATTTAATGGCAGCTGAAGGGCCATTTTCAATAGGGAAAATTCATTTGTATCTGTGGTAAACTTCACTTTGAAGAAAAATTGCACTAATGTTTTACCACCAGATGAAAAAAAAAGATGAGCATCACTTTAAAAATAATGTATTTAAAATAAAGTACAGAAAAAGACATGTATATAATATATCAGGTTTTGTTTTGAGTCTTTTCCCCTCAACCTTTAATTAAAGATCTTGTGCTATAACTTTTAAAGCCA
>NW_004955452.1:13875844-13887998 GCF_000276665.1 Chinchilla lanigera | reverse complement strand
TTTTTTTACTCTTTAAAATAAAAAAATAAAATAAAATAAAAGTAGATGTGTAAATATTTTTAATCAGTATTATTTGGAAAATAAATAACCACATAAAATAACCACATAATAATAACCACATAAAATAAATAACCACATAAAATAACCACATAAAATTAAAAAAAATAAGAATGCATGACACTCAAGTAAGTTTAATTCCTTTGTTTAATTTCAATTCATTATTCTTCATACTGTCTTGTTTCATTCCAAAGAGGTCCCAAGCAGTGTACTCTTGGCAATGAGTGTACTCTTATGGAATGGGAGGATGTCCTACAACATTCTCATTCCAAGAAAGATACTGAATACAGTTTCTTTTACAATAAAATCCTTTCTCTCAGGCTGGGGATGTGGCTCAGTGGTAGAGCTCTTGCCTCCCATGCACAAACCCTGGGTTCGATCCTCAGCACCATACACACACACACACACACACACACACACACACACACACAATCCTTTCAATCAAGTATACATAGCTTTACTAAAGTGTTCTTGCATATTGTACAGTTGCAAGATTGCATCACATGTGGATCCTGAAATAAACGCAGCAGCAAGGAAACAAGTACACAATTTCAGATGTGGACCAATCTGGGTGTGTGAGATTTTTGAATGCTACAGTGAGTAAAAAGTTCTATGCCTTGTCTTACCAATGTCAGTGCACTCTATATGTAAGCACTATAGCTTAGCCAAAACATACCACAACTAGTCAGTGCACTAATATTACTACTAATGCAATCTATGGAAAGATCACATTTACAAACCAGATCATGCAATTTAAAAAGACTGATGGAGAAATGTACTAGTGTCATACATTCCCATTTGAAAAAACTGGCTTAAGAACTATATATTTTTCATTGAAAAGATAAGCTTGTATTAATATTGTTTGATAATTAAATGCTGTTATCTTGTACACTAGTAATTTAAAGATAACAATATGCAATGTATTAACCATTGTTATCCTCCTATTGTATTGTTTTAGAACATTTTTTTTTGCTTCTTTTCCTTTAAAATAAAAACTAAAAAAAAAAAAAGAACTACACATTTTGCCTGGGAGTGGTGACATATACCTGCAATGCCAGCATTTAGGAGGCTGAGGCAGGAGTACTGAGAGTTCAAGGCCAGTCTGGGCAACTTAAACTTTTTTTTTTTTTTTTTGGTCTTTTTGAGACAGGGTGTCCCTGTACAGTTCAGGCTGGCCTTGAACTCACTTTGTAGCCCAGGCTAGTCTCAAACTCATAATGATACTCCTGCCTCAGCCTCCTGAGTACTGGGATTATAGGCGTGCACCACCAAGCCTGGCTTCCAAACTGTCTTAATGTTTAAATTTCTTTTTAAAAAAAGATCTGAAAATGTAGCTCAGTGGTATAGCACTTGCATACTGTGAACAAGGCCCTGGATCCCATACCAACTACCACAAAGAAAACAAAAATAAACCAAAACTATACATTTTTTCATACTGGAGAAGGATAATTTCTCATCTTACATTCTTAAATTATAACCATAAGGAATTTTATAATGAAGACATATTTTCACCAATATTCTCACTTAATCTTTATATCCTTGTAAAACAAATGGGACAATGATTACTGTCCTCAAAAAGAAAAAAGTGAGGTTAGGGGTGTAGCTCAGTGATAAGGAACTTACCTAACATGAAATCCTGGGTTGAATTCCAGGGATGAAGGAAGGAAAACTCAGAATGGGCATGTGGCTGTCCCTTGTTACACAATGATTAAGTGGTGTAGCTGAACGATCTTGGACAAGTTACTAAATCTTTCACATACCTGTTCTTCCATATGTAGAATTATGGTAATAATAATAACACTTACCTCAAAAAGTTGCATTAAGAAAAGATACACATATTTCACACAAGAGGCTACTTATTCTGATTCCATGGAATATCCCTTCAGAATTTTCTCATTTCCTGAGTCACCAACTGTACCCTTTACTGGATTATTCTCTTAAGCATACAAATACTCTGTAATATCTCTCATCTTAAAAAGTTAAACTTTTTGCCAAGTGTGGTGGTGCACACCTGTAATCTCAGCACTGGGGAGACTGAGGCAGGAGGATTTCAAGTTTGAGTCCAGCCTGGGCAAACCTGTGACTTAATGAGAACTTGTTTCAAAATAAAAAAGGTCTGGGGCTGTAGCTCAGTGTGAAGGCTCTGGGTTCAATCCCCAGTATCTCTAAACAAACAAATAAGCTTTCTTGACCTCACTTCCTCCACTTTTAAACCTCCCACTTCTCTGTTCCTTGGCATCAAAATCTTTTTGAAGAGTTACTCTTCCCCTTTCTCTTTTAAACATTGAACCTTTCAGCCTGCCTGGCCGCATTGAGCGACGAGAAACTGCCTGTTTAGTAACAATAAACACCTGTCCTTGCAGGCACACCACATGTGAGCAGGCTGAAATGCTGTTATGGTAATCACCGCATTTGGCTGGCCGAGCTGCTCAAGCTTCTGTAATGGACGTAGTCCGTTCCCACTGGATGCCTGTGGACCGCGCCTGCTCAGGAGGTAGCACCGCGCTGCGCCCTCCCCTACGTGGCATTCTGTGGTCGCCTACACAGTCCTTGTTCAAGCCCTGTGAAATCAAGTCATGCAAAACCCCGCTAACGTCACATAATAATCTTAAAAGTTCTTGATCTTGTAAGGCTGCACGAGTAGCTGTCCAGGGCTGTAAGCTGGACACAGCTCTCCTCAAGGCTTTTCCTACACCAAAGTTATTTTTATCAAGGTCTCCAAGGAGCTCCATTTTGCAGAATTCAGTGTTTCTTGAACATCAGATGATACATTTCCCTAGTTCAAACCTGGCCGGGCGTGGTGGCACACGCCTGTAATCCCAGCACTCGGGAGGCTGAGGCAGGAGAATTGTTGTGAGTTCGAGACCAGCCTTCGCTACAAAGTGAGCTCAAGGCCAGCCTGAACTGCACAGAGAGACCGTCTCAAAAAGACAAAACAACAACAACAACAAAAAAAAAACCCAACTAATTGATCTCCCTGCTTTTTCATCTCTACTTATTAGGGTCTATTTTCAACACAGCTATGACAGTAACCCATTAAAAATCTAAGTCATACCATGCGGCTATTCAAAATCCATCTAACCAGAATAAATGCTATCGTGCTATGACTACCTACAAGACCGCATGGGGGCTGGGGATTTAGCTCAGCGGCACCGCACCTGCCTGGCAAGCGCAAGGTCGTGAGTTCAATTCCTGGTACCGGAAAACAAAATAAAACAAAAAAGACTGCATGATAGGGGGCTTTCTGGGAGACTCTAACCATATCTATATCTGCATCTGCATCTATAATTGGCACACCTCCCACCCCAATCCTATCTTCTATCCCTGTTTTATTTTTCTTCACCAACACACAATATGTTGTTTGCACATTTATTTTTGAGACAGTGCCTCACTATGTATATGTAGTCCATGGTGGCCCTGAACTCACAATCCTCCAGTCTAAGCCTCCTATGTGTTGGCGTTATAGGTATAAGCAACCACACCTGGCTTTATTTATCTATTTTTGGTCTTCTCTATTAGACTATAAGCTCAAGAGTATGAACTTAAAAAAATACCCTAGAGATCTTTCTTTTCCCTTCTACACCTGTGATGCCATGAATTCATAGGGTACAGCTTCTAGCAGTTCAGAATCTTTTCCCTTGGTTCTCATAAGGTGCGCTTCTCTAGGTAGAGTGGGCGGGTGCTTCAGTTGAACCTGGGTGCCTTTCTCTTTAGCTTTTTCTCCTTTTCTTTTTTCTTTTTTTGTACTGGGGATTGAATCCAGGGCTTCACAAATACTAGCAAGTGCTCTACCACTGAGCTGCATCCTCAGCCCTTTTTGAGCTTTATTTGTTTGAGGTAGGGTCTCATTTCTCTTCCTGCCTCAGCTTCCTGAGTAGCATGGATCATAGGTATGTGCTGCTGTGTCTGGCTGGGTTTCCTTCTTTTTCTGATTCTTTTCCTCCACACATTGCAAGCAGCAGTCTCTGCCTTTGGAGTACTTAATAAGCTCAGCAGTCACACAATTCTCTTGGCAAGACTCTCAAAATTGTGTAACTTGTTTGTTTACAACAATGCTGGCTGCATGCTGGGTAAAACAGTGTGGAGTCTTTCAGTTTTGCCATTGTGAAATTTCTGAGAAATTCCTTTCAGAACATCCCATTGCCTTCATATGTACCATATCACCTCTCCCATACATTCACAGGTATGTGACCAAAGGAATAATTAATTCCAGGTTTTCTAAAAGGCCTAGAGAACATATACCAGTTCCCTTTCCTCTTTCATTGTGTTCATCTTTTTTTATTAGATTATTAGAAGATGATGGTTCCAGTCACAAGACAAGAACAGGAAATTTTGCCTGTTTTGTTGCTGTATTGTCACAGCACAGAACAACATCTGACAGAGAAGAAGCACTCAATATAGTATTTGTTGAATTGGTTGAGAAGTTTTGTGGTACGAGGTATTTGAACACAGAGTCTTCTCACTGAATGAGATCCCCAGCCCATCCCCCCTTTTGTATTTTGTATTTTAAGACAGGGTCTTGCTATTCACTAAGTTGCTCAGGCTGGGATTGAGCTTGGGATCCTCCTGCCTGAGCCTCCCAAGTGCTGGAATTACAGGCATGCCTGATTGAACGGATAAGTTAACTATCACCTCTACTTTTACTACGACTATCTCAGTTATACCATGGGAAAATAATTACAAGTGTACATCACATCAACTATACCAAAAGCCAAATTGATAATCTATAGTGAAAAAATATAGTACAAAATATTTCCTGTAGCTGGGCATGGTGGCACATGCCTATAATCCCTGTAATCCCAGCACTTGGGAGGCTCCGGCAGGAGGATTGTTGTGAGTTGAGCTCAAGGCCAGCCTGAACTGCATAGCTGGACCCTGTCTCAAAAAGACCAAAAAAAAAAGAGCTGGGGCGGGGGTGGGGGTAGGTGGGCTGGGAATTTAGCTCAGCAGCACAGCGCCTGCCTGGCAAGTGCAAGGTCGTGAGTTCAATTCCTAGTACCGAAAAAAAAAAAAAAAGAGCTGGGCATGTAGCTCAATGCAAAAGCCCTAGGTTCAATACTCCCCTACATTGGAAAAAAAAAAAAAATCCAGATAGTTCTATTTCCCACAGACATAATGTCTTCATATAGTGTTACAAATTTCTGCTATTCTTGGTCAACAAGTAACCTCACTTTTTAATTTAGTATATACTTACTGATTGGCCAGTGATCCATCTAGTACTTTGCTAGGATAACCACATAAGAAACTTAACCATTGTAGATTAAAAACTAAGCCTACATGGGTTGAAATCATTCAGAAAACAATAACATGACATGTCATAAATTATATGCATATACATATACAGTCTTTCTAATCCTTACCTGTTCACTCTACGAGGCCGTTTTTCTGGTTTAATATCCACATCATAGTGATACACATCTATTTTAGGGATCTGAACCTGAAAATGATTGGCTAACAGTCGAATTGGTTTTCCAACAGTTCCAAGGCCAGGGCGCCGGGGAGGTTGAAAGAGGTTGGTCGGAGGCCCTAAAGAGATTGAAAGACGTTTGCTGGGCTATCTGGTCATCAAGGAGAATAGTCCAATGAGGACGATGATGATAGCTGTAATGACTGAAATTGTGTAATTCACTGAACATACGCTGATATAAAGAGTGTAGGAAGTCTGTTGACTTAAATTCTATAGATTTCTAAATATTTTGTCATGTGGCTATTATTTCAAATATAAGGGACATCAAAATTAGTATGAATTCCTCTCCAAGCTAGGCTGTTGTATAAAACGTTTCATGATCACTAGTGACTCAATGGTGAGGCTAAAAAAATTATATGCATTTAAAAATAAAACCAGGAAAAAATAATAAAGAATAAAACCAGGGCTGGAGATATAGCTCAGTAGTAGAGCCCTTACCTAGCATGTGAGAGGCCCTGGATTTGATCCCAAGCACCACAGAAATTAAGCAAATAAATATCTAAAAAAAAAAAATCTTTAAACTCTGGGGGCCATCACCCTCATAATTTGAGATGACCTATTAATTCCCTAGAAATTAGCCTGCTTTATTATAGATTGTACAGACAAGAGATTAAACAGAAGCTATATCGATTAATTTGTTAACTTTGATA
Organism: Chinchilla lanigera; assembly: GCF_000276665.1. Taxonomy (NCBI): domain Eukaryota; kingdom Metazoa; phylum Chordata; class Mammalia; order Rodentia; family Chinchillidae; genus Chinchilla; species Chinchilla lanigera. The sequence continues at coordinate 13,881,824 of NW_004955452.1, read as the reverse complement.
CTAAACCGACAATGCCATTTATTCTAATCTATAATATGATATTTTTAGAATTGAGACAATCTGAAATTTCCTCCTAAAGTCTAGTTTATTTATTCAAAAAACAATGACTAATTTCTCATGTGCCTGCCAGGCATGGTGGCGGATGTCTGTAATCCCAGCACTTGGGAGGCTGAGGCAGGAGTATCATTGCAAGTTCGAGACCAGCCTAGGCTACATAAATGAGCTCAAGGCCAGCCTGACCTGCATAGGGAGACCCTGTCTCAAAAAGACAACAAACAAACAAACATTTCTTATGTGCCTAAATGGACTCAGGAAGATGAAGACCCTGCTCTCAAAGAATTATAGTCTATACCAGTGTTTCTTCTTCTTCTTTTTACACAGGATCTCCCTATATAGTTCAGGCTGGTATTGAACTTGCTAAGTAGCCCAGATTGGCCTCAAACTCATGGTGATCTTCCTGCCTCAGCCTCTTGAATGCTGGAATTATAGAGGTGTGCCACCACACCCAGCAAGACCAGTGCTTCTTACTTTGAACATTTGACAAAACTCTAGAGACTTTTAATTTTTTTGCGTACTACTTAATGATTCTACTAGTATCTAGTTGGGCAGGAGTCATCCAGTTCAAATTATCAATAGTGGCCAGGTAGAAGAAATTCTGGTCTAGGCAGAGTAATCTCTCCAAATTATCTCAGTGACGATTTATAAGGCATTCCACAAAAAGAAAGCATTCCATAAAATAAAGAAAATATTCTCTCCCTTCTTAAAATTCCAATGAATGCTGTCATATTAAATTCTCTAAAAAGGTCATGCAACAAATAAATCTGTTTAACTTTTTTCTTTTTCTTTTTTCTGAGACAGGGTCTTCCTGTGTAGCCCAGGCTGGTCTCTGGCTGGTCTCAAACTCATGGTGATACTTCTCCCTCAGCCTCCTGAGTGCGGGGATTATAGGAAGCTAACTTTTTTCTTTCTGGTCCTGGAGACCAAATCCACATATGCCCTATCACTGAGCTATATTCCAGCTCTTTCTATTTTTTTTAGAGACAAGGTCTTACTAAATTGCCCATGCTGGCTGGATTTGAACTCATAAATCTCCTGGCTCAGCCTTCCAAATAGCTAGGATTACAGTATGGCCGTGCACCACTGTGTCTGGCAAACCTGTTTAACTTGAATTCATCATTTACCCAACTTATTTTTCCACAGAAGTGTTTATCTGTCTGGCTTTCTCTCTCAAAATTAAACATTCTGGAAGATAACTGTCTAGAGAAACCTTTGCTGCCTTTGAGAATATCAAGTGGACACAAGCCTAAAAAATAAACATATTTTCTGTCATGAATAGGTGTTGAGCAAGGTAGGCTCCAGTTACAATGGAAAGTTACAAGTTCTCTGACTACAATGCCATTTCACTGAGAACAAAGACAATTCACTAAGAAAAGAAAGTTTTAAAACAGTAAGCTGCTCAAACTGGGCATGGTGGTGCAAGTCTGTAACCCCAGCACTTGGAAGGCTGAGGCAGGAGGATTGCTGGGAGTTCCAGGACAGCCTCGGTTACAAAGTGAGTTCAAGGTCAACCTAAACTGCATAGTGAGACCCTGTTTCAAAAGGACAAAAGATAAATGAAATTAAATAAAACAATAAGCTGCTCTGGTCCAACATCACTTAAAAAATGAAAGCAAATATTTTAATAAAATTTGTGTTGACAAATCACATCACTATATACAAATAAAGTACTGAAAATCCTTTCACATGTCAAATTAATTGTTCATTCTTCCAAATTCTACTTGTCATTAAAAAAGCTCAGTCTAGATGCAACCTCTTAGAAAGCCTTTCCTGATTGTCCTTGACTGAAGGGTCCATCTTCTTCATTCCCAATACTCTCTGTACAGGGTAGCACTTAGCACAAGAATAAGAAAATTACCCTGTCTCTTCCCACTATACTATAAATTCCTAGAAGAAATGAGCCTACCATTCATGCTTTCTTCAACACCTAATTCCACATCCAGTATGTCCTAAGAAGTAAATGTTAAACTGAACATTACCAATAATTCCAGATAGAAAATATAGAGAAGCCAGGTGTGGTGGGCCATGCCTGTAATCCCAGCACTTGGGAGGCTGAGGCAGGAGGAGCTCTGTGAGTTCAAGGCCAGCCTGAAATACATTTTTGAGACCCTGTCTCAAAACAACCGAGTTCAAGGCCAGACTGAAATACATTTTTGAGACCCTGTCTCAAAAAAAAAAAAAAAAAAATCATAAGGTAAATTAGCCCTGTATCTTCCAAGATGCATTCAAGCAATCATTGTAATATAAATTTAGAAGAAACACAGCTCTAAAATAGAAACTTGGAGGGCTTGGGATGCAGCTCTGTGGCAGAGTGCTGGCTTAGCATTTGTGAGGCCCTGGGCTCAATCATTAGTACTGTCAAAAATAAATAAATACAGTATAATTAAAATTTGGAAAGAGAAACTTGAATCAAGTGATTTGCCTATGAATTGGATTTTCCATAGTACGTAGAATCCAGGTCTCCTAACTCCCAGTCCAGTACATTCTCTTCCTCAGTATACTTCACAATCCTATGGTGTCTATGCTTCTCTGACATAGTCCATGTCAAAGAACAGTGGCAAAGGAATTGAAAGAAGGATTAAGAGCTGGGTGTGGTGGTACATGCCTGGAGAGTGAGGCAGGAAGACTGCAAGTTTGAGCCTAGCCCAGGCAACTTAGAAACTTAGCAAGACCCTGTCTCAAAACAAAATAGACAGATAGAACTTGGGATGTAGCTCAATGTGAAGACCCTGGGCTCAATCCTTAGTACTTAAAATGGATTAAGAAGTAGAGGACCAGCCTGTGTAGCTCAGTGGTAGAGTGTGTGCCTAGCATTTACGAGGCCTTGGGTTCAATCCAAAGCACCAAAAAGAAAAAAAAAAAAGTAGAATAAAATATTCTGTCTCTTTTTCTTAATAAAAGAAAAATTAGGTGACTGACCATTTCTTTTAATAACATTAACATATTTATTTGGAAACTATATTCTAAAATTTTCATTCCAAGTGATTAAAATTTTTTGTTTACTTAATGAAGAGCTGGGGATATAGCTCAGCAGCACAGCACCTGCCAGGCAAGTGTGAGGTGGTGAGTTCAATTTCCAATTAAAAAAAAAAAAGGATCTACTTAATGAAGAAAGAAAGCACAACAGCTAAGGCCATGGAACTAAACTACCTAGATTTCACCCTTGGTTTTATAACTTCCTAACTGTATGAACTTGAGTCAGTTTTTTGGTTTCTCTGTGCCTCAGTTTCCTCATCTGTAACACAGGGGTGTATGACAATAGGATCTACCTCATTAGGCTGTAGTGACAACTCCATGAGATGGTGTACACAAAAGGTGTAATAGAGTGCCTCCCAACAGTAAGTACTTAATAAATATACAATTAGGATCACACTCACATAAAAGTTACAGTTAGTGCTCAAAGTTCCCTGGGTTTTTATTGGTGGCATTCCCAAAATTTGGTAACAGCCAGAAAATTACATTTTCCCAAAAGGAAACACAGATGACCTATTCCAGAATGGACAAGGTCAGCCTTACACAAGGAGGGAGGCATTAGACTAGGAGTCAGATGTCCTATACTCAGCTTTGAGACATTAATGAAGTCATTACCCTCTGAGCTTCATTTTCTCATCTATAAAATGAGGATAAATACCTGCCTTGCCTGCCTGTCCCCCAGAGCATCTCATAAGCTAAGAGTTGTGAAAGTAATTTCCAAATTATAAAGAAGTGCAAAAATAAAAGTTATAATCAACATAACCAAAATAAGTGGTAATCTAATTCTATTTCAGAGTTACTGTCAGAACTAAAGCTGGGTGACAGGAGGGGCCAAAGTAAGACTAAAAAGGGTTAATAACCAGTAACTGTTGGAGCGTTTGTTCTAGGTGGGCTCTAACAAGGATGCTTCTCTAGGTTCTAGAACACCCTGGAGGAAACATCCCAGCAGATTACCGACTCCCTTTATTCTGATTCCATGCTCCACCAGCAGCTTATTGTTGTTAATTAGGTTTCCAAGTTACAGCAACACCAAAAAAAAAAAAAAAAAGTGTTAGCAGAAAGGAAAATATTACACTCAATGGAGAGCTACAGGACATTTTGGCTTAATCACAGTGTCTTATAAATGTGGTTAGTGAGAGTTAACTTTCCACAATCTCAACAATCCTGGGTGAATAGGTAAGTCCTCAATCCTGCAAAAGCCAAAATGAAAGCAAAGAGTGGCTCAGGAATAGAAGACAGGAGCCCCTAGGCAATTCCTAACATTATCAGGCTGATCCTTTCCAGGAAACTCTGCTTTTGCACACAGTTACAAGGTTTTCTTTCCGTATCAGCTCATAAATGCAACAGTTGCTTTGTGAGTTACCCGGGTCGGGTCAGGGGAGATAGCTGAGCGGCACAACGCCTGGCAAGCGCAAGGTCCTGAGTTCCGATTCCCGGTACCAAAAATAAAAATTGTGTGTTACTCATAGGCGAGAGGGAAGCCACATTTGTTGAGTATCTCTGATGCATTAGTCTACAAATAAGACTTCTCACACACATTATCTCATTTCATTCTCACAATAATATTGCAGCATATAATTACTATTATCCTCATTTTATAGTCGAGGAAATGCAAGTTCAAAGGAATTAAGTAATTTGCCAAGGGTTATAAAACTATTAAATTACTAGATTGGATTCTAACAGAGGCCTGTTACATTCCTAAAGTCCTGATCATCCTTGGGGGGGGGCATATCTAAAATAACATAATACGGTCAAGCTTATCAAATGATACTAATGTGACAAACCAATTTATTTTTTAAAGGGATATAACATTTGATTACGAGGGTCTTTAAGAAACCTTAAGTCTGGGAGTAGTAGCACACGCCTGTATAGTAACCCCAGCATTCTGGAGGCTGAGACAAGGGGATGGAGCAAGTTCAAGGCCGGCCTGGACTACATAACAAGACCTTGTCTCAAAAAAACAAAAACCAAAAGACAAAAACAAACAAACAAAAAACAATTTAAGCAAGTAAGGTGTGGTTTAATCACTCACACAAACAAGTCTTAAGTAAACAAACCTGAAAAGTTTCCAAACTCAAAAGGTAAACCTACTTTTCTATGCACCAAAAAAATGAAACACTCTATCGCTGTCCTCTACGTATTTAAGGTTTGAATATTAAAATTAATTCCATCACTGCCTCTAAACCCTTGCCCTACTTAGCCAAAGCATTAGAAACGAAACCTGCCGGGGTTTGAGGTAGGAGCAATCGAAGGACATTTGTGACAGACTGCAATCCTTCCTTTGGTTTGGGCCTAGGGAAAGGAATAATTAGAGGCCATCCATACCCACCCGAATTAGTTTGCAAAGCACTTTCTCCTTCATTTGATCCTTAAACCACGCATTGCCCAAGGAGAAGAGAACTCAGGGCACCGACGCCTGTGCTGGAGCTGCAAGCAGGTAATTCCCCTGGCACAGAAGGGTCAGCCTAGACACAGAACTGACAGAGGCCGAACTTCAGGGCTTTTGAGAAAGGGGGACTATTTTTACTCTGGCTTTCAGGAGTCCTGAGAGATGTCTTGGGGAAGTTCTCCTTCCTCATCTGAGGGCTCTGGGCCGTCTGTCAGTGCAAAGAAAAAAAAGGGTGCGGCCCAAACCCAGGAATACCCCCGCGGTAGGTAAAGAACCTTTCCCGGTAGAGGCAGGGCCCCCGCGTGCACCAGGCGGGCACACATCATCCCTCCTGAGGCAGAACCAGCCAAGCTGCGACCCTGGCGGCACCGGTCATGTGGGTTTGTGTCAGGTCTCCCCGTACCCGAGAAACAGGTCACCTTTCTGGGCCTCCCGCCCTCCCGCACACCCCGAGATCCGGCCCAAGTCTGCAGATTGGGGCGCGGTCCCCGCCCCCCGGGGCCCGGACGGCCCCCTCCGCCCCGGGCAGGAAGGCAGGGGTCCCCTTCCCCGAGGCCTGGC
>NW_004955452.1:13869252-13875247 GCF_000276665.1 Chinchilla lanigera | reverse complement strand
CGCGCGCCTGGAGCGGCAGTGCCCGAGGACGTGTCGGGCACGCGCCCGCCGGCCCTCTAGGTGCAGTCGGCAGGAGGCGCCCCATCCGGGCAAAAGGCTTGGGGCTGCGAACGAGAACCCCCGGGGCGTGCTGGTGCACAGCGAGCCTCAAAAGATCTGGGAACCGCGGACAGGTTCTCCACTTGTGTCGGTGGAAAGTGCCCTGAGGTTTACCTCTCCGCCCTCCTCGCACACCAGATTGCTTCTTTCTCCCTTTCTCCGTCTTCTAGGGCAGAGAGCACTAGGGTACCCTCAGACATAGCGGATCTCCTTCATTCCGTCATCCAACACCACTCACCCCAACGCCCCTACACACACACACACACACACACACACACACACACACACACACGTGCTCGCGCATGCCGGCAAGGCACATCCTCTCTCCCTGGTTCCGTGATAAGCATCTCTGGTCAGCAAGTCATGGTCACCTTAGCAGCCAAGAGCCAAGGGGACAGCCTCTTGGTCAGCCCAGCAGGCCCAGCATCCTTAAGGCTTTCTAGTCGGGACGAGGAGTTGAAGAAGGTACAACAACAGGCCAAGAGGCAGTTTGTCATCAACAGAACCACAGAGCCGTGGCTCAGCAGGTGAAAGGTTCTACATGTGTACGCTGTATTCGTTTACTAGCGCTGTCATAGCAAGGTACCACAGAATGCATGGTTTAAACAACAGAAATTCATTTTCTCAAAGTTCTGCAGGCCAGAAGGCTAAGATCAAGGTGTTGGCAGGGTTGGCTTCTTCTGAGGTTTCTCTCCTTCACTTGTAGATGGTTGTCTTCTGCCTTCACGTGGTCTTTCCTCTGTACTGTCTGTCTGAGGCCTTCCTTTTATAAAGACATCAGTCATATTGGATTAGGATGCACACAAATGACCTCCTTTAACCTAATACTCTTCAAAGAATTAATTCTGGGCAACTCTTTTCCAAATACAGTACAGTCATCCGAGGTATTGGGAGGAAGTGGAGGTTAGAACTTTCATCAAATGAATTGCTGGGGGACACAATTTAGCCCATTCCATTTATAGTGAGATATTCATTTAAGCACCTGCTATGTGTAGCCATAAAGCCAGGCAATTTTTGTCTGTAATAATAAAAAAATAAAAGATGTTAAGGTCACACCATGGCCAGGTGCTGTATTAGAGGCTTCACATGTCATTTAATCTTCACAACCACCATAAGATAGATATTAAGAAAGATTATTTGCACACAAGAGGAAACAAATTCAGGGAAGCTCTAAGTCACACTGTATATTATATGATGTTGCAAGGAAGCTGGAAACATCTTTCTAAATCCTCCCTTTGAGTGCTGGCTGATTCCATTCCTCACTGGCTATGGAACTGGGACTTCTAATTTCGTTACTAGATTCTAGTTTACTGTACGATACCATAGTCAGTTCTTTGCATAGCGTTATGTGATCTCTTTGTTAAACCAGATATTAACTGGAAACAATAATAAGGGGCAGGAAGTTGGAAAGGGAGAGTATATTCATGAAACCAACACACTGGCCTGCAGCTGAGAGGAAAAGAAAATCAAGTAGATCTCAAGTTGTTTTACCTAGTAGCCACCTCCCCTTTTCTCCACCCCAGACTAAATTCCTCACACAACCTAAACAGTGCTGGTGGCTCACATAGCTTGCGCTGACTTTCCCAGTGCAACTCTTCACAAATTTTCTCTTTACTCTGGTATTCTTGGCAGAGGCCATAGATTGTTCTCTGGATTAAAAATAGTGTCACCACTAACCTCAACAACCATAGCATGAAATGTGCAGTATTTACCCATAGTTCCAGTCGGGACCACAAAGTCTCACTCCCTCAAGTCTCTCAGCCCTGTCATTCTTGATCGCTCTGGTTATCTCCATTCTCATTCCCAAACTCACTCCCACACAGGCACCTACTTGCTCCTTTCCTGAAAGGTCTTAATGCCAAGTCCTCTCAGATCAAGCTCTGTGGTGAATAAACTCCCTTAAACCTCTGTTCAGCAAGCCTTCTTCCACTTCCTGTTGTGGCTGAGAAGTCACACCCCAGAATACCACTTCCTCTTCAGTTCTCTCGCAGGGGCTGCTCAGTCTCCCATACCCTATGTGCCTCCAGGACAAGGAGGAGAGGAATTGAGAATTGGCAGTACATTTGCCTGCATCGCACCAAACTTAAATCATTACTTTCTTATAAAAACCACTTGCGGGCCAGATCACAAATTCAAAATCAGCCTGGGAAATTTAGTGATTTATTGTCTCAAAACTAAAAAATAAACAAAAACTAAGTGTGATTATGCAGGCCTGGAATCCCAGCACCCAAGGAGGCAGGAAGATCACAACTTCAAGACCAGCCTGGGCAATTTAGCAACTTAGGGAGGCCCTGTCTCAAAAAGCTGGGTTGGGGGAGGCTGGGGCTGGGAATGTAGCTCAGTGTAAAGACCCTAGATTCAATTCCCGGTACCACAAACAACAAAACACAACAAAAAACATTTGCTATCTGGCCACACCTTTCCACCGCCTCCTTTGGTGGTGTATTAATGTATTCACTCAGATCCTGGACTTGTGTCTCAGTCCAGGCCAGGCTCCCACTATACTGTACATCACTGTGGCCAGCTTTCATTTCTTATCCAGGTACTATATTCAGATTTGTGTCTCTGTTGCCTATGAGGCCTCCAAATGCCTCCCTCTTTGTGGGGGAAATTTATGGAATGAAAGAAAGAATCATTGAAGGAGCAAGTGAGGCATCTAAATGAAAACTTCTGGGTGAAGAACCAGCTTTTCAAGAACACAGATTTAAATCAGATGTCCTGGGTTCAAATCCTGGTCCCACAATTCATCAACACTATTTTTTTCTTTTTGTGTGTGTGTGTGTCTTTTTGAGACAGGGTCTCATTATGCAGTTCAGCCTAGCGTCGAGCTCACTTTGTAGCCCAGGCTGGTCTCGAACTCCCAACGATCCTCCTACCTCAGCCTCCCGAGTGCTGGGATTACAAGCGTGCACCACCATGCCCAGCTTTTTTTTTTTTTTTTTCATTAACTCTTAAGTACCTTGAACGTGTCTGCTCCCCAGCTCAAAGACGTCTTGAGGAGGAAGTTAAATCCTACACATGTGCTCTCTTGTGTGTCTGGCACAGAGTAAGCAAGTACCTACAAGTCACTAGTTCTCTTTTCTTCTTACCCTTCCCTTAAATGCCATGATACAATAACTCTCCTGTTACTGTCTTGTTGCTCCTTGAAAGACAGTGAGCTCAAAATCTTCACTCAGGAGCACAGAGCAGAGCCATCAGAGGCTGAGGTGTTCACATGGCCAGTGCCTGAGGAGAGGGGCTTGGCTCACCTATCTGAGGTTGAGAGCAAGCCACAAAGAACATGCCTGATCAAGGCTGAACAACTTCTTCCCCGCTCTGTCTCCCCCTTCCCCTCCCCTTCTCTCTTTTCTTCCTTCTCCTCCCTCTCCCCCTCCTCTTCCTTCTTCTTCTCCTTCTTCCCATACTAGTAATTGAACCCAGGCCCTTCACACTGGACTACATCACCTACCCTTTTTATAAAGTTTTGAGAGAGGGTTCTGTTAAGCTGTTGTTGCCCAGCTTGGGCTCAAAATTGAGATCCCCTACCTCAGGCTCCCAAAATATTAGGGTACAAGCGCAGGCCACTCCGTGTCTGGTGAAACTAAACTTTTTGAGTGTGCTTGTACACCCCTGAGACGAGGCTGTGCCAGGAGCCTCACTAGTGGACACTGCACCAAACGCAGGGTCTGGCCAGCGGTGCTGCCGAAGGCTCTCCAACCCTTATTGGGCCCAGTGCTACGTTAGTGCTTTGACTCCCTACCTCTCTTCACAATGGCTTTCCTCCCGGACTGGTGCTTAGCAGTTGACAAGGCAATTCTGTGCAGTTGACAATTAGACCAGGGATTTTTATTCTTCTTTGGTTGGGGAACTCCTTATTCAAACAAAAATTTTAAATTAAAGTTAAAGTGGACCCATTTAACAGGGAGCCATATTGAATACTACCTAAGTAGACCAGTTCTCGAAGGGCTTCCACCCGGCATTGAAATGAAATTCCTGGCTGAGTGTGGTGGTACATGCCTATAATCCCAGCACTTAGGAGGCTGAGGAGGAGGATTGCTAGTTCCAGGCCTGCCTGGGCTGTGCAGTAAGACCCTGTCTCAAAAAAAACTAAATAAATAAATGGAATTTCAGCCCACTGCTCCCAGTTTATTGGCAGACTTGATCTTGTGCATCTTTTATTAAGATATAATTCTCAGAACATAAAATGCACCATTTTAAGGTTTATATTTTAGTGACTTAGTGCATTCACAAGGTGCAACCATCATTACGGAGCCAGGGATATAGCACAGTGGCACAGCTCCTGCCTGGCAAGCACAAGATCCTGAGTTCGAGTCCCAGTACCAAAAAAAAAAAAAAAGAAATTCTCAGTAAAGAGAGCTGAAACTAGGCTGGGCGTGGCAACACATGCTTGTAATCTCAGCACTAGGGAGGCTGAGGCAGGAGGATCCTTGCGAGTTTGAGACCAGCCTGGGCTACAAAGTGAGCTCAAGGCCAGCCTGGACTGCATAGTGAGACCCTGTCTCAAAAAGACAAGGGAAAAAAGAAAAAGAAAACTGAAACCATTAGCAATCATCCCCACTCTGTTCTCCCCTCAGCCCTTAGAAAACACTAATCTACTTTTTATCTCCAGATATTTCATATTTCATAGTTTATATTTTCTATAATGAGTGGCCTTTTCTATTGGATCTTTTTCACTTAGCATATTTTCAAGGTACATCTACATAGCAGAATGTACCTGATTTTTTTGCAGGGGGGTGGATACTGGGAATTAAATCCAGGTAATATGAGCTATATCCCTGGTACTATTTATTTATTTATTTATTTATGGTACTGGAGCTTGAGACCAGGGCCTAAGCTATATACACAGCCCTTTACTTATTTATTTATTTATTTGAGATCATGTCTTGCTAAATCACTAACTTACCCAGGCTGGGTTTGAATTTGTGAGTCTCCTGCTTCAGCCTCCCAGAGTGCTGGGATTATAGATGTGTGCTATCATGCTCAAGATTTATTTTATAATTCTGAGCCAGTGAATTGCTAAGCAGCCCAGGCTGGTCTCAAATTTATGATCTTCCTTCCTCAGCATCTTAACTAACTAATATTACAGGTGTGCAGCATCATGCCTGGCTTCATTGTTTTTGTGGCTAGTAGCCTACTGTATGAATACACCACATTTTATTTATTGGTGGACATTTTGTTTCCATATTGGCTATAACAATACTGCTGTGAACATTTGCGTACAAGTTTTTTTTCTGGTACCAGGAATTGAAGTCAAGACCTCCTGCTTGTCAGGCAGGCGCGATTCTGCTGAGCTATATTCCCGGCCCCTGTGTACAAGTTTTTGTGGGGCATAAGTCTGCCATTCTTTTAGGGATATAGTTAGGAGCAACATGCCTGGGTTGTATAGTGACTCTATATTTAACTTTTTGAGGAACTGCCTGGCTATTTTCCTCAGTGGCAACACCATTTTACATTCTCACCAGCAATATATGAGTTCTAATTTCAACATATTCTTAACAACATTTGTTATTTTTAGTTTTTTTTAAAGTATAGTCATCCTTGTGGGTGTGAAGTGGTATCTTATTGTGGTTTTGGTTTGCATTTCTCTAAGAATTAATGATGTTGAACATTTATTTATGTACTCCTTGGCTATTTATATATCTTCTTTGGAGAAACATCTATTCAGTTCCGAGGGCTTTTTACAAATTGAGTTATTTACCTTTTCATATATATATACCTTTCATATATATATATATATTTACCTTTCATTTGGTGATTGAACCCAGGGCCTCATGCTTGCTAAGCAAGCACTCTACCACTGAGCTATATCCCCAGCCCTTACTTTGTAGTTTTTTACACTTCCTATATACAGGTTCCTTAGCAGATATATGATTTACAAAACTTTTTCCATTTTGTG
>NW_004955452.1:13862072-13867699 GCF_000276665.1 Chinchilla lanigera | reverse complement strand
AAAAAAAAAAAGAGAAAGAAAGAAAATTTATGAGAAGAAAGCATAGATTGTTTATGCTGGATTTATGTTGGCTTAGATGAGAGGGAGGGATTAAGCTAGGGCAAGTGCTGGGGAGAGCTTCAAGATAGAGATGCAATCTGCAAAGAAAAGAAAATAATTGCTTCTGGATTGGTTGAGGTGTAAGTAGGATGGATGTAGTGGCATCCAGAGGTTCATGATGAAATTTGAGTTAAGATTTTAACATACATTTGAGAACGTGTTATGCTCTTTTGTTCTTGGCCTGTAACTCTTTTTTTGTTTTGTTTTGTTTTCCCGGTACCGGGACTCGAACTCTCAACCTTGTGCTTGCCAGGCAGGCGCTGTGCCGCTGAGCTAAATCCCCAGCCCCCTTGGCCTGTAACTTGTTAACGGAATGACCTCCCCCATTTTTCCTCCCATCCTCTGATTCTTTTTTTTTTTTATGCTCTGATTCTTGTAATTAAATTCAAGACATCTTAAAATTTCTCTCCGTTTCTGTCTCTGTCTGTCTGTCTCTCAGATTTTTTCTTATCAACCTTTATGCCATTTTCATAGTTGACTGATGGTAGTTTGGGTGTAGAATTCAGGTTAGACACAATCTTCCTTAAGAATATTGAAGGCATTGCTCCATTGTTTCCCAGCTTTGCGGCTAAGAAAACTGATGCCATTCTGATTCTTGATCCTTTGTATGTGACCTATTTTCCTCTCTGGAACTTTTTAGAGTCTTTTCTTTGTATCTGATGTGCTGGAATTTCAAAATAATATCCCTGTCTATGGTTTATTCTAAAAATCTCATTCTTGTGCTCTGGAATTTTTCTTATACTATTTGTTTGATCATTTCTTCTTCTGTTTCTCTTTTAGTACCTCTTATTAATTCATTACTAAGCTTGTTAGACTGATCTTTCTTTTTATATCTTTTCTAAAATTTCTATATTCTTTTTTTTTTGTCTTTTTGAGACAAGGTCTCGCTGTGCAGTTCAGGTTAGCCTTGAGCTCACTTTGTAGCCCAGGCTGGTCTCGAACTCAGAGTGATCCTCCTGCCTCAGCCTCCCAAGTGCTGGGATTACAGGTGTGCACTGCCATGCCCGGCTCTGTATTCTATTCTCTGGGAAATTTATCAGCTGTTATCTCCCAATGCTTCTGTTGAATTTTTATATTTTTATTTTTATTTTTTGTCTTTTTGAGACAGGGTCTCGCTATGCAGTTCAGGCTGGCCTTGAACTCACTTTGTAGCCCAGACTGGTCTCGAACTCGCAATGATCCACCTGCCTCAGCCTCCTGAGTGCTGGGATTACACAAGTGCGCCACCACGGCTGAATTTTTAAAATTTTAGTCATTAGGTTAAGTAACTTTAAAGGGCTCCTATATAGCTTCCTGTACTTATTGGGGTATGTTTTATTTTATTTTATTGGTCTTTTTGAGACAGGGTTTTGCTATACAGTTCAGGGTGGCCTTGAATTCACTTTGTAGCCCAGGCTGGCCTTGAACTCACTTCAATCTTCCTGTCTCAGGCTCCCAAGTGCTAGAATTGTAGGTCTGTGGGGACATGCCTGAGTATTTACTGTTTTGTTTTTTATTTTTAGAGACATGGTCTCTCTATGTACTTCAGGCTATCCTTGAATTTACTATGTAACCTCGGCAGGCCTGGAACTTGCAGTGATCCTCCTGCCTCAGCCTCTTGAGTGCTAGTATTATAGGCGAATGCCATTATGCCTACCCAAAAAATATGTGATTTAAAGCAGTAGGATTAAAAAAAAAAAAAGTAGTAGGATTTTTATGTGGTATTGGTTTAGACAAAGCAACATTTGACATAGGTGACATAGGCAACATTTTAATAAAATTTTTTCATTGGGTCTCAAATGCACTTTGGTCCATGCTGTCTATAATTTTCCCTCTCCTCTCTTGAGGGTAGCTTGAGCTTTACATTTACTCACTGCTAGAAATTATACCCCAACTTTGAGTCAGCAATGGTGATCAGAGGATCATGGATTGAATTGTGTCCTTCATGCAAAAGATATGTTGAAGCCCTAACTCCCACTGCTGCACATGTGACTTTATTTGGAGATGGGGTCTTTCCAGATGGTCTTTACAATCAAGTTAAAATGGGGTCATTAGAGTGGAGCCTCATCTGATACCCTTATAAAAAGGAGAAATTTGGGAATAGACACAGACATGCTTGGGCAACTGTAGAGAAATACAGGGAAAACACCATGTAAAGATCGAGTTAGAGTGAGGCATCTATAAGTCAAGGAATGTCAGAGATTGCTAGCAAGCCACCAGAAAGTAGGAAGAGGCAAGGAAGATTCCCTTATAGGTTTCAGAGGGAATTACATTGATTTCAGACTTCTAGCCTACAGACCTATGAAATCATCCATTTCTGTTATTTTTGTTCGTTTGTTTGTTTGGGGTTTTTTTGTTGTTTTTTTTTCCCTGTACCGGGAATTGAACTCACGAGCTTGCGCTTGCCAGGCAGGTGCTATGCCGCTGAGCTAAATCCCCAGCCCCCTACATTTCTGTTATGTTAAAGCCTCAAAACTTGTGGCACTTTATTTTGTCTGCCCTAGGAAACCATTACAGGGAACAAAGGGAGGAATGGCCCAGGAAGCAAGTTATTGCAGTGGTCCAGGGGATGGGCTATGGTGACTTGAGTGAAGGTGGTATCTTTATTTTTGTCTTTCTTTTTTTGTCTTTTTGAGACAGGGTCTTACTGTGCAGTTCAGGCTGGCCCTGAGCTCACTTTGTAGCCCAGGCTGCTCTTGAACCCACAGAAATACTTCTGCCTCAGCTTCTTGAGTGCTGAGATTACAGGTGTGTGCCACCACCCCCAGCCAAAGGTGATATCTTTAAATTCTTGCTGTGTTTTAAGACTGAGCTGACAGAGTCTGCAGATGGACTGTGTGTTAGTATCAGTCAGCATTCACCAGAGAATCAGATTTAATGTAAGATGTATTAGTACATAAGGATTTACAAGGCAGCCTTACCATGGCCATCTACAGAGTCACGTCTGGAAGAACGCAAAAGGGCTGTCCATAGGATCTGGTCTAAAGTCAAAGGCCTGGTGCTCACTGTAGTGCCCTGTGTAAGTGCAGGGCAGAAGGCTGAACGGCCTGAGCTGGAAGCCTGAAGGGTCTGTCCTGGCTGCCAAGTGATGAGGTCCAAGATCAAGATGAAAACTGGAGCCCCTCCAGAGAAACAAGTGAGCCTTCCTTCCTCATTTCCCTTTTATTCCATTCAGGCAGCAAGCGTATTGGTTGGTGTCACTCACACTCAGGGCAGGGTTTCTGTTTTCAGTAAATCCTCTCAGCCACACCTAGAAATGTGCTGATCCAATGAATCGAGCATTTCTTACTTGACCCAATCAGTTAACTATCACAGACTGAATCTGCACATTAGAAAAGAAGAAACATTAAGGATAATTCCACCGGGTGTGGTGGTGCACGCCTATAAAGAAGAAACATTAAGGATAATTCCACCAGGTGTGGTGGTGCACGCCTATAATCCCAGCACTCGGGAGGCTGAGGCAGGAGGATCAGTGGGAGTTCGAGACCAGCCTGGGCTACAAAATGAGCTCAAGGCTAGGCTGAACTGCATAGAGAGACCCTGTCTCAAAAAGCCAAAAAAAAAAAAAAAGAATAGGTCCAAAATTTCAGAGCGGTCAGAGCCCCAGGTGTTTGCATCTCTGTGACTGAGGGTTTTCCCAGAAGAGTGAAAGGAAAACCACTCTAACAGTCCCCACTTTAGGCTGGAAGTGCTGAGACACTAGTCCTGCCTAGAAGTTCTCAACCAGTGCATCTCTGGAGTTGGGATATAAATATCTCAGGTCCCTTATCTTTCAAGTCTAAGGCATGTGTTTCATATTATTTCTCAGAATGTCCCTACAGGATTAGAAGCCAATCCATCAGTGGCAGCTGGCTTATTAACCCATCCTTAGTGCCTGCCTTGTCTTTCATATATTGCTTCTCTGCTTTCCTACTAGTGGCCTGTCTTAGTCACTGTCTTAGTTGCTGGGCGCAGTACCTGACACCCACGATTTAAATGAAGACAGGTTTACTTTCGCTCATGCTTTAGAAATGTCAGCCTTTGCGTGTGCAGTGGCGTGATGGAAAGGTCTGGTGGAAAACAGTGCATGGCACGGCAACAGGGAAGCAAAGTGTGAAGGGAGGAACTGGGAGGGGAGAAGAGACACACCCCACTAAACCATGCTCCCAGCAGACCCCACCTCCCAACATCAAACCAGCTGTAACTCCCCATAATCAAGCACCTTCTCCAAGTCCCACTTTGAGCATGTGAGGCTTTGGGGGAACATCCAGATATAAACTATAACATGGCCCCTATATCTGTAAAGTAAACTTTTAATTGAATCCCTGCTACAGTCTGCTTTCAGGGAAGCACAAATTAAAACGCAAAGTTTTTGGTCTGACAGCCTGGGCTACAAAGTGAGCTCAAGGCCAGCTTGAACTGCATAGTGAGACCCTGTCTCAAAAAAAAAAAAAAAAAAAAAAGTTTTTGGCCTGAGCAACTAGAAAGACATTTATCAATATTTATTAATAGGTTGACATTTACTAAGATGAAGGAAACTGTGGTGGGTACATTTCTTTTTTTTTGTCTTTTTGAGACAGGGTCTCACTATGCAGTTCAGGCTGGTCTTGAACTCACTTTGCAGCCCAGGCTGACCTCAAACTCACAACAATCCTCCTGCCTCAGCCTCCCAAGTGCTGGAATTACAAGTGTGCACCACCACGCCCGGCCCGGTGGGTGCATTTCTTAAGGGTAAGGTCAGTACATCTTGAATACATTAATTTTGAGGTACCTGTTACCCGACCAAATAGAGACGTTTAGTAGGGATAGGTAATAGTCTGGAGCTGGGGGAGAGTTTGATCTAAAAATATACCTTGGGAGTTGTTATGGTTTGAATGTGTCTTCCAGAGTTCATGTGTTGGAAATTTAATCCTCACATGTATATGTTGATGGTATTTGGAGGTGAGGCCTTTGAGAGATAATCAGAGTTGGAGAAGCTCATGAGGGTGGGTCTCCATGATGAGATTCACGGTTGATAACAAGAGATCTTCTATATTATGGCCAGCAATAAGACCCTCACAAAAAAAGGCCCTCACCAGATGCCATCACTTTTTTTTAGAAAAAATGTTCTTAGAAATATCACGTTGATATTGGACTTGTCAGCCTCCAGATCTTTACCCATTACCCAGCATGTAGTATTCTATTATAGAAACAAAACAGAACAAGACAGGACCCAATAGCATATAGATAATATGTAGAACCATGAAGCTATATGATATCACTAAAGGAGTGAGTGAGGATGGGAAAAGAAAAGGTTCTCATACTGAGCCCTGGACTATAACACTTAAAGGTCAGGGAAATAAGGGTCTACCAAGGGAAAGTGAGAAAGAATAGCCAGAGAGGTGGGAAGGAAGGAAGTGTGTGTGAAATCCCAAAAACATTGTATTATTTTTATTTTATTCTATTTTATTTTACTGAATTTTTGTTTATTTTAATGGCCTTCTCTTCTTCACTTATTTTGGAAGCATTCCTCAAATATCTTATGATCCTTTTTATTCATTTACATCAAAGAATTAGTTTTGAAGAGGTTG
>NW_004955452.1:13853777-13855862 GCF_000276665.1 Chinchilla lanigera | reverse complement strand
CTTGCCAGGCAGGCGCTGTGCCGCTGAGCTAAATCCCCAGCCTCCTCCATATCTTCTCAATCTCTTTTTCCTGTCTAAAATGCTCTCCTTCTGTGCCTATTGAAGTACTTCTCACTGACATTTAACAACCTCAGCCTCAGCTGCTTAATGTTAATAGAGCTTGAGTCATTAGGACAACCATGAGTCCCCTGGTCGAATACCACCTTGGGGCATGCAGTGGATTGCTGAGTTAAGGTTTTGGTGCTATGACGACAGCCGTTTAGAAATGGGTCCAGGCTTGGGGGGGCGCTCTTTGTTGTTGTTGCTTTTCTGGTTTTTGAGATAGGATCTTGCTATATAGTTCAGGCCAAGGTTGAACTCACTATGTAGGCCAGGCTGGCCTCAAGCTTGCAATCCTTCTGCCTCAGCCTCTTAAGTGCTAAGGATTACGGGCATGCACCACCATGCCCAGCAGGAGTACTTCTTTTGTCACTAGAAAAGTTAAGGGAAAGAACTTCAGTTTGGATAACGAATGGGTGCGAGTAAGCTAGGAAGAAGAAAACTTTTATCCTTCATGGTAACTTATGCCAAGCTAAAGTGAACCAAGCTAAGTTGTTTTCCTTGTTCACTACCACCCCTTGTTTTAGGAGTGTTCCTTCTCCTACTCCAAGTATATTGTGCTTAAAGGAGACATACATATCTTACTATATCCCTGTAAGATACTGCCATTCTAGGTCCAGTTGGGTTACCTGGCATATCTGAAAGGGGTCAGGCATTAGCCAGTCCATAAATAGATGCTGAAACTTAATAGAAAGTATAAAAGGACCATACTCTTGTCATTCTGCTGAAGGAGGCTTTTTCCCAAACATATATACCCGGACAAGTCTCCCTACACTGTTTCAGGACAGGTGACTGAATTATAATTAATGGACCAAGTGCTGGAAAGGCTAATGTTTCAATAAATACATCTTGTGCCCATTCAGTTTTTTTAGAAATTTAAGGGAGGGCTGGGTCATGAAAACATTTGGATTTTAACAAAAACTGGTGTAAAAGACCAGAAAAAAGAATGAATATGACAGGACAGAGGAATTTTGTCTTATACATGTTTCCTGGGTAGCCAGGAAGGAAAAAGGGATGAGAAGAGAAAAGATGTGAATGAGATACAAACAGCACTGTGTTAAGGTTTTGGGTGCTGTGAGGATAGCAGTTTTTGTTTGTTTGTTTGTTTGTTTGTCTTTTGGTACCAGGAATCAAACTCAGGACCTTGTACTTGCCAGGCAGGCGCTCGTACCACTGAGCTATAGCTCTGGTTCTGAGCATAGCAGTTCGGAAATGAAATAGAGGGGTTGGACCCAGCCTGCGGAGCACCTCCAGTCATGAGAAAAGCCAAAGGAAGGAGCTTCCTTTGGACAATGTTGAACAGACCTTCTATTCTACAGGTTCACTGGTACCAAGTTAAAGTGCATCTGAATTTTTAATTAGTGTTTCTCATTTTCAGTTTTGGTGGCTATGGCATAAACCACTATTCACCAGCCCAGAAATGTGGACGTTATCGGTGTTACATCGACTCTACTGTCCTTTGCTTGTCAAGGTTAATCATCTAACAAGCCCTATTGATTTTGCCTCTTTTTTTTTTTTTCAAATCCATTCCCTTCTCTCCATTATGACTACCATTGACCTAGTTCAGGTTCCATAATCTCCCACTTAGACAACTGGTCTTCCTGCTGCCAGTCTAATCCCTTTCCAATCCATCCATCGTGTACTGCTAGAATAATCTTTCTCAAGTATAGATTTGACCATGTCAGTCTCCTTAACAACCCCCACCCCACCCTCTAGCTGTCTAGTTCATTCTATGTAAAAACTAAACTCTGGGGATGACATTCCGACCTTGGGTTCCCTATGTAACTTTCAGCTTTTTTTCTGGCCACTCCCCCAACCCTACAGACACACCCTGTTCTCTAGTCATACTGACCTACTTTCAGTTCCCCAAACACCACGTGCTTTATCAAGCCACTACCTGTTCTTGGAATGCTTTCTCCTCTCTATGCCTGCCTTCGGAACTCCAATCCATCTTTTTTTTTTTTTTTTTTTTTTGGTTTTTCTCCA
>NW_004955452.1:13850289-13853058 GCF_000276665.1 Chinchilla lanigera | reverse complement strand
CTTGAGCTCACTTTGTAGCCCAGGCTGGTCTCGAACTCGCAACGATCCTCCTGTCTCAGCCTCCCAAGTGCTGGAACTACAGGTGTGCGCCACCATGCCTGACTCTACCTGTGATTTTTGTTCCTCTAGTACTCTAGCTTAGCTGGAATTCTGTGGCAGGAAATGACTTGTCTCCTGTTAGCCCCACCCCTGCACACTTAGTAGTGTGAGTGCTGCTAATTTTCCACTTAGCTTTTATCTTCTCATCCTCAAATGTCTCTCTCCCACTCTTTCTTTGACCTGGTGGGTTTATTCTGGTTTTATTCATTTGCTCTCGTTTGTGTAGGGCTCCAAGGGTAGCCGATAAGCATAAGTATTTTAATTACAATCTTTCTCCTTAAACAACTATATTTTGTGCCGGTGAACTGTTCAGAAATTTTCTAGTTTCTGGGCCAGAATTGATGGAGAGATGTACATTCTTCTCTGTGGAAGCCACATATCTTGAAGTTTTTGATACCTCTGGAGTTCTTTTTTTCTCAGAGGCTAGAAATGGGCCAGAAGTATTGCTGCCTGTTCTCTCCATCTATTTCACAGCTATCTGACTGCAGAGGTATCTCCTACTTCCCAAGGAGCCAACTAAGTTTGACTCCTCCCTGTTGTCAAACCTTATGTGTCTGAGACTTACACAGTAGGAGTATATGTACAAATGCATTAAGTCCTTAAAGTAAAGATAATTATGAAAAGGCATCTCTAAATTATATCAGGAAAATATTTGGAAAATTTAGGCTGACAGCATATGTATATAGTAGGTGAAAATGATGTAGGCCAGGGCCAGGAATTTAGCTCAGTGGCTCAGCACCTTCCTGGCAAGCGTGAGGTCCTGAGTTTGATTCTTGGTACCTGCCCCACCCAAAAGAAAGCAGATGTAGGCCAAAAATTTAAATTTATATCATTGTCCATGAGGGCCAGGGATATAGCTCAGAGGCATAAGTGCCTGCCTGGCAAGCAAAAGGTCCTGAGTTCAACTCCCGGTACCAAAAAAAAAAAAAAAAAGATGCATGAGCCAGCAGCTCAGAGCCTGCCTGGCAAGTGCAAAGCCCTGAGTTTGAGTCCCAGTACCAAGTGAATAAATAAATAAAAATAAATATGCAGACCATTGTCCATATATCTTTGTGTTTCTGCCAAAGTAGGTGACAATAATAATTTCATAATGCTTGCTATAAACCAGTACTATTCTAAGTCTTTATATATTAACTATGTAATCATTAACATTATGAAGTAGATAATATAATTATCAGCAATTTATTGCTAAAGAAATCAAAGCACAAAGGAGATCAGTACAAGCCTACAGTGTATTTTTCTAAAACAGATGAGCTGGCTGTTGTGGTGCTTACCTGTAATGTCAGTACTTGGGAGACTGAGGCAGGAGGATTACTGTGAGTTTGAGGCCAGCTTGGGCTACATAGTAAGAACTTGTCTCAAAGGAGCTATACACAATAAGAGTACTAAAATAAAATAGATGAAAGATAGGATGCAAAGATCATAGAAGCTTAGCAAACCTAAGCAAGAAAAATATATACACCTAGACATATTAAACTACTAAAATCAGAAGGTAGAGCTAGCATATTAAAAGTAGCCAGAGAAGGTCAGGCATGCTGGCATTCACCTGTAATTCCAGCACTTTGGGAAACAGGAGGATCACAAGGTTGAGTCCAGCCTGGGCAAT
The DNA here is from genome assembly GCF_000276665.1 of Chinchilla lanigera. Taxonomy (NCBI): domain Eukaryota; kingdom Metazoa; phylum Chordata; class Mammalia; order Rodentia; family Chinchillidae; genus Chinchilla; species Chinchilla lanigera. Next base: position 13,851,353 of record NW_004955452.1, on the reverse strand, counting down.
TTAGCAACGTGAGGGTGAAAACCAACTTGTTATGTGACCCAAGGCAAATCATCTTCTGCTTCAAGTTAACTCAAGCCAGTTTCTTCCCTTTATTAATTATATCATATTGGTACATATTTATTAACTGTGCAGCAGGAATTCTTTGTTGTTATTATAAAGGTGGAGGGCAGGAATCAGTAACCTCCAACAGTGAGAGATAACCCACATGCTCCTCCCTCATATCCTAACTACTAAGAGCTGAGCTCAGTGGTGCGTGCTTGTAATACCAGCACTTGGGAGGCTGAGGTAGGAGGCAGGGGGCTGAGGCTGAGGCTGAGGCTGAGGTAAGCAGATTGACAGTTTGAGCCCAGCCTGGATAACCTACTGACTTAGTAAGACCCCATCTCAACATAAAACTAAAAAAAAGGCTGGGGATGTAGATCAGTACAAAGCCCTGGGTTCAATTGCTAATGCTCCCTGACACAAATGGTATATTATGAATATGGTATATTATGGTATATTATAAATAATGGTATATTATGAATAAAATCAAGTTTCAGACAGAAGTCTGCTACATGCTCAAATATTTATTAACAAGCAGACAAAACCAGTCATACAACATTCAAGCTCAATGAAGTCTCAGGCTCTTGGTCTTTATATGTACTTTGTCAAGAACTTTACAAAGAAGCCTTACTTTTCAGGTAAATAAGACATCAAAGCATGATTAATCTAATCTCCTGGTCAGAATTCCACTGAATGGAGCAATAAGGACTGAAGAGGTCCTACCTGTATGATCAGTCTGAAGAATCTAGCTGCTGGGCTCCCTAGATTCTTGTATCTTAGACATACCTGGTGGAGGTGCCTGTACAGAACAGTACTTCTAGCCAAATGACATATCTTGACACCATTCATTTCACCCATGAAAAGCCATATCTAATTTCTAGCCATATTTAACAGGCTTCTAGTACTGACTGAGGCAAAGATAGTTGAGGTTCTTATAGTAACTGCTACTAGAATTTCTCAGATACTAGCTAACCACTCTAAAGTATCCATTTCTTTCTTTTGTCTTTTTTGAGACAGGGTCT
>NW_004955452.1:13837277-13845339 GCF_000276665.1 Chinchilla lanigera | reverse complement strand
GTTTTTCTCCAGTACCAGGAACCGAACTCACGACCTTGCGCTTGCCAGGCAGGCGCTTTTGCCGCTGAGCTAAATCCCCAGCCCCTCTCCAATCCATCTTTGAAATTCAATTCCTCAGTCATTTCCTCCTGACCTACCCAGCCATAGTCCTTATTTCCCCTTCAAGGACCCCAGAGCTTCCACTCCACACCACACTGCACAAGTTTGTTTGCTTGTCTGTCTCCAACCAGCTCTTTGCGAACAAGGCTTTATTTTATTCATTTTTACATTCTTTGTATCTAGCGTAAACTTACAGTAAGTGCCTGAGGTTTGTTGAAGGGATATTTTATAGGTACTTTAGGTTGCCCAAAGTTTTAAGGGGACTCCCACACACAAGATAGCTGATGATTTGTGTGCTGTGATACCTTCTGGAAAGATCCTGGTATTTCTGTTTGTTTTGTATTGCCAGTGTTTTAGTTAGCCATTAAACAATTATTTATTAAATGCCCTCTGAGTTTTAGGACCTGTGCCATTTTTAAAGATCAAGAAGCATTACATGGCCGAGCGTGATGGCCCATGCCTGTAATCTCAGCACTCTGGGAGGCTGAGGCATGAGGATGGAAAGTTTGAGCCCAGCTTGGGAAATTTAGCAACTTAGTGAGAACTTGTCTCAAAATAAAAAAAATAGAAATGGTCTGGAGATGTAACTCAGTGTGAAGGCTTTGGGTTCAATTCCCAAAAGAGGTACAGCCCTGGCTTCCAAGTAGGACACTCTCCAAAAGCGTTGGAACTGGAGTTAAAATAGGAAATAATTTTTGAAATAAGATCCTGGGAGATGTGACTAGTTTAGCCATCAAAGGAAAGTTTAAATAACTCTGAGTAATCTTAAAAGGATCCCTCAACCATCCAAGCCCCCAAAAGGTTTAGCAAAGTGGCTACAGATAACAGACCGAATGACATGACCCAGACCTGCCAATTGGTGGCAGTGCTTGCCCAGGGATGGAGATTTACTGGTTCAGGACATTAAAATGCAAGCAATTTTCAAACTTTACTCCAGAGATATAGTAATAGTAAAAATGCTACATGGTAGACTTTCTCAGTTTTCAGAAAAAGAAGTAAAGGAATTTGCTTTTGGAGATAGAGTCTTGCTACATATCCTAGGCTGGACTCTAACTCACAATCCTCCTGCCTTAGTGCTAGGGTTAGAGGCAGGTGGCACCATGATAGGCTTCTCTCAACTTTCCTAAGCTTTTGTGTCTGCTTTGAGATGTCTACCCAGGTGCAAATATAAATAGAACACTTAGGAGTGAGCTGAGCATGTTAAATTCCATGATTTATTTTTTCATGGCCATGCAATCTTGGAATTGATTTTTTTAACTGATTAAACCAAATATTTATTTGCATTTCATGATACTCTGGAAACAAAACAACGGTATTGTGATCTGTGTGGCGGGGAAGGGTGCATTTAGATATTGCACAATAGTAGAACAGTTTGGTTTTTTGTTATGAAAATTTGTTTTATTTTCTCATAAAATAAAAAAAAATTTTAATCTATTAACAGCCTGCAGAAAGGGAGTCATCCCACGGGCAGTCTTCATCTGAGTCACTGGGGCCCATGTACTAGCACACAGCATGGTAGTGAAGTGCTCCCAAATGATTCTCCTCCGCTGTACAAAGCCCAGCTCCATGCTTGGTCCCTGCTTAGCAGATGTCCCATCTTTCCAGCCTGTGGCCCCAGCACCAGCATCACACACTCAACCTCAACTTTGGGAAGCGGGGTCTCCAAACATCTTCCCTGCACATACGTGCATCAGGGCTCAGGACATCTTCAGTCCTCATCTTGGTGTTGTAATACTGGTCATCCTTGTGCAGCTTGTCCAGGAACTGCACACGCAGATCCCTGTGCAGCCAGTGCTGATTCCTGTTGGCTGCTTTCTTTCTCTTGGCTGCAGGCCCATCCCGTCTGTCTGGACTTGCTACTTCCTCTCGGAGTCCTGCTGCTGGCCATGCTGGTCTTCACTCTGGCGGGCCTTCCATGATAGGGCTGTTCCATTGTGTTTGCCCGGAGCAAATTCTGCTCACCTGGATAGAGTACAAGGAATGCTCATCAAACTCCTGCTGGGACACGGGTTGCAGGCAGTAGTCACTAAGAGTGACTAAGAGTCCACTGCTAGATGAAACATGGCCTGAACATTGTCAGGATCAAGGCCTTCCACCTTCCCATAGAAGTGTCAATGAGGGCCAGAAAGGACCACCACAGCGCCTCCAGACACTAGCCCTTCAGTTTGGTCTTCCTTATCCTTCTCTTGCTCCCCATCTGGCTTTGGTGGGCTGTAGTAGCCACTGGAGGCAAGGCCTGGGCCTTGGTCAGGTTGACACCCAGCCCTAATTCCTTGGGCCTAAGAGTTTACACATGGCAGCACCACTTGATTCAAAATTCAGCCAATGGCCTCACCAGATTTCCAGCTCATGCCCTGCAGCACCGCCAGCCCACCAGCCCGTAAGCCTGTAAAGAGACTGCCTCATAATCAGCCTCTGGCACTGTCAACCAGGGTTCACTGTCTACCATTTTCCCATTGAGGGTGCATCCTTTCTGGATCATGGAGATAGCGAGCATGGGGCCAACACTCGCATTATTACCTCTCTCCTTTAGAGACATCTTGGTTTCCTCATAGAGCTCCTTCTCAGCCTGGGACAGTGCCCTCTGTGAATGGCCCAGGGGTCTGGGCCAAGGGCTACCTGCAGTAGCCATCCTGGATTAACGGGATGACCAGTCCCTTGGGGAATACTGGGCGGTTCACACTCTGCAGCTCCCTTCCTTCCACAGTCTCAAGAAATCCTTTTCCTCTAGAGCTGTCCCTGCACCACCTCCCTGATTTGCCAGCTGCCTCTGCACAGAGGCATGAAGCTGAATGACACTGGGGTAGCAGAAGGGGCAGCTGACTACAAAACGCCCATCTACAGTATCCACCTGTCACCAAAAAATGGCCGGTCACAGAGTCAGATGTGGAAAAGCGCAAAGGACTGCCTGGAGATCCACAGGGTCCAGCTGAAGACTTAGAGCTCACTGAGTGTCCTGACCAAGTCCTCATCAGGAGGCCAAAGTGTCGGCACTTGAAGACTGAAGAGTGTGCTGGAAGCCAGGAGATGATGTCCAAGATGAAGGTGAAGAGCAGAGCTCCTCTGAAGAAACAGAAGTAAGTCTTCCTTCTTTGTTTCCCCTTTTACTCCATTCAGATAGCAAGCCGATTGGTTGGTGTCACTCACACCCTGGGTGGGGCTTCTGTCTTTAGTAAATCCTCTCAGCCACACCCAGAACTGTGCTGATCGAATTTAGTTGGGTATTTCTTACTGAAATTGACACAGTCAGTTAACTATCACAATATGCCATGTTTATTATTTCAAAAGATTCAGCTATTGTCTTAGTTACTTTTCTCATTGCTGAGACAAAATACCTAACACTCATAGATTGTCTTTTTTTGTTTTGGTTTTTTTCTGGTACTGGGAATTGAACTCACGACCTTGTGCTTGCCAGGCAGGTGCTGTGCCGCTGAGCTAAATCCCTAGCTCCTTAACAATCACAATTAAAAGAGGAAAAGTTTACTTAGCTCACAGTGTTTATTTATTTATTTATTTATTTATTTATTTATTTATTTATTGTCTTTTTGAGACAGGTTCTCAATATACAGCTCAGGCTGGCCTTGAGCTCACTTTGTAGCCCAGGCTGGTCTCAAACTCACAACGATCCTCTTGCCTCAGCCTCCTGGGTGCTGGGATTACAGGGGTGCGCCACCATGCCTGGCAACTCACAGTGTTTAGAGGTTTCAGTCCATAGGCAGCTGGCTCCAAGGCATGGCAGAGGGGCATTACAGAGGAGAAACAGTTCTTGGCAGGCAGAAGACAGCAACAGCAACTGACAAGCTTCAGAATTGATTTTAAATATTGATTTTGTGCAATGTTAGTGAAGATATCTCTTAATTTATATAGCAAGATCAAGAGGGTCAGTGTTGCAAAGTATTTTGTGTGAAGTACTGTTACATTTCCAGGTCTTGGCAAATTAAACCCATTTGACTTCTTTTCCTTTTTTTGGTGCTGCTGGTGATTAAACCCAAGGCCTCAGGCCAGGAGTGGTGGCACATGCCTGTAATTCCAGCACTTAGGAGGCTGAGACAGGAGGATTGCTGTGAGTTAGAGGCCAGCCTGGGCTACAAAGTGAGTTCAAGGCCAGACTGAACCACATAGTGAGACCCTGTCTCAAAAAAGAAAAACAAAACAAAACAAAACCCCAAGGCCTTGAGCATTCTAGACAAGCATACTACCGCTTAGCTACACCCCCAGCCCAAAGGCATTTGGAGCCGAAGTCCGATCCAACATTTCCTAGTTGTGAATGAGGAAAACAAGGCTTTGAGGAAATAAAAGGCCCACTGCACTCCACAAAGCCATATACGGAACAGATCAAGATAATCTTGCAGAGTGGACACTGCAGTTCTCTCCCTTGTTGCCATGTGTCCACTCATAAACCAGGCTTGTGTGACTCACCTTGAGGGGCAGGAGCAGAGGAGCCCAGAGTGGCGTCCAAGTTTCTGTGTTGGTTAGTGAGGAACTATGTTGGCATTCACCAAAACTGAGAATGCTAATTCCAAGCACAGATTCACTCTACCTTGGCACAAGTTAATGTATAGAATTAAGGGTTTCCAGCCAGGTGTGGTGGCACACACTTAAAACCTTGGCTCCTTGTGAGGCTGAGGTAGGAGGATCACAGGTTCAAGCACAGCCTGGACTATGTAGTATGACATAAGGTGACCCTGCCTCAAAAAATTCAAAAACTGGCCAGGCGTGGTGTGGCACACCTATAATCCCAGCACTCAGGAGACTGAGGCAGGAGGATCGTTGCAAGTTCGAGACCAGCCTGGGCTACAAAGTGCGCTCAAGTCCAGCCTGAACTGCATAGCAAGACCCTGTCTCAAAAAAGACAAAAAAAAATTTCAAAAACCTACATAAATAAGGGCATGGATGTAGCTCAGTGAGAGGGTACTTGCCTAGCATATGTGTTATGGTTTGTGTCTTCATGACCCCCCAAATCCTCATGCAGTCATGGGACAAGCTTCTAGAGTTTATGATCTGATTCATGGTCCAATGTTGGAATTATGGATGTGAATGCTGTGCCTGCCCTGGGGCGGGTAGTGTCAGACAATCTAAGGGAGGGAAAGAGGCTGCTTGCCTCTGCTCATCCCCTTTGCTCTTCTTGATTCTTGCTGCTTTTGCTGTCTTCCACTGCCATGAACTGTTGCCCTCTGTCGTGTGCCACTCTGCCTTGGAGCCAGCCAAGTATGGACTGAAACCTCCACAGACTGTGAGCTAAATAAACCTTTCCTTCCTTAATTCTGGGTGTCAGGTATTTTGTCTCAGCAATGAGAGAAAAGTAACTAAGACAATATGTAAGGCCCGGGTTCAATTCCTAGCTCCTAAAATAAAATAAAATAAAATGGTTAAGATGGCAAATTTTATATTATGTATATTTTACTACAATGAAAGTTCGTAAAAGGTGTTCCTTATCTAGCTCACCCCTTTCTACTTATCATTCAAATTAGAGCTTCCTCTCTTAGCTTCTCTAGGGAGTGAGTGAAGAGCTGTACCTTAAAGATATGAAAATATGAACAAAAGGCATATTATTTGTTTTCAGAGAGAGTTTGAGAAGAATAATATAATTAATATAATATCTATTATACATTATATAATAGATATTATATCTACAATATACAGCATATTATATATGTTAACATATAATTATATTTATATTAACATATAATTATAATGTATTATATTAATATATCTTAGTATATCAATAATTAATCAGTTCAGCAAATCTTTATTATTTTTCCTGCCATAAGACAAGGTTGTTTTCCTTTTTTTTTTGGTACCAGGAATTGAACTCAGGACCTTGTGCTTGCCAGGTAGGTGCTTGTGCCGCTGAGCTATACCCCCAGCCCCCAAGACAAGGTTGTTTTCAAGCCCTTGATTCTCCAAGTGCAGTCTCCAGATCAACATTTCCTGGGATGTGTAGAAATACACATCCTTGGAGCCCATCTCAGACATGCTGAATCAGAAATGATGAGCCTGGCATCCAGCAATATGTCTTTTTACCACTTTTTCAGATCATTCTGACGCATGCTCATCTTGGAGAACGACTATCTAGACAGTGAATATACAGTAGTAAAAAAAAAAAAAAAGGCCAAAGTGCCTGTCTTCTTCCAGAAACAATAGACAAATAGATAAAACTTTATTTTTAGGCGAAATTAAGTGTTGTCAGAGAAATTCTAAGAGGAATGAGCACAGAAGTCATGTAAAACAGAGTATGAAAATGGGCCCCACCGGTTACTAGTCTTTAAAAATCTGTTGGGTTTTTTTTTTTTTTTTTCATCTGCTAAAATGGAAATAACCATACTATTAACCTTACAGGTTTACTCTGAAAATTAAATAAGATACTAATTATAAAATTCTGGCACTATTTCTGTCATAAAATAAGTGCCTAATAAATGTTGGGCCTCCAAGTGAGGGTCACTACCTATGCATATTTAGGAATCACCAGTGTAGGTGTTAATAGTAATGCAAAGGTGGCTCGACTAAGATAGGAGAATAGGTTTTATTTTTAATTTAAAGGTTTATTTTTTGCAGTGCTGGAGATCGAATCCCAGGGCCTCATGCATGCTAGGCAAATGCTCGATCCCTGAGCTACATTCCTAGTCCAAGATCCCCAGGTGATGGGATCTTGGTGGGGAAGGAGTGGGTTGAGAGGTGGTGAGAGAGTGCACAAATGAAGGAGAGTGCAGGAGTTTTTATCTGAACTCAGCTAAAGCTGGAAACTTGGAAGGGGAGGAACAGCGTGCCAATCATCCAGTAGGCCTATGACTAAGGAGGCTCCCAGGGTTTATAGGACTTTCGCTGCTGAAATTGGAAGTCCTGTGGGAAATGGGGCCGAGTTGGTCACTCCATCCGTGGATATGGCCATGGGGGACAAAGCGGGGCAGCAAATACTCTGACCTCTTTCCTCGTGTTCCCTGACCACTTCCTTACAATAACCTTGAAAAGGGACTTACAGTTCCCTGACCCAACAAGCCAGAGGGGAAGAGAGTAAAAGAGGCGGATAAAAGAGTTCAGAGAGATCAGCCCTGCCTGGATACAAACTAGGGAAAATAAAGGACACAGAACTGCCCCAGAGAGATAAAAATAATAACCTACATAGCGGCAAAACTGGGAAGGTAAAGTCTTACTCCAAAGCTTTCATTTTAGTGAATACTTTCTGTCACTTCAAATTAATCCTAGATACACTAAATGTATTAAGATTATCCAAGGACATTCTTTGGTACCTGAGCAGCGTGCAAAACTTTGTGAGTGTTATGTACAAATAGAAGAAAACAGGATCTTGATGGTCCAGGTATGGAGTTAGTGGAGATAATCTCCACGGGGGCCTCGGAGTCTCTCAGAAAAAGACGGGTGCCCAGGACTATTCCCAGATTATTTCAGCTCGGATCACTCACTCCTTAAATTGCCCTCGGTGCGATCATTCAAACTATGGCAAAGGTCAAATGTCAAAGACACCTCCAACATCCCCCAGGATTCAGTTGACAAGACTTCCGGACCCGCCAAACCAACCAGGAGTGTATTAGGTGCGCCGGCCGAAGGCGCTTCGTGATTGGTGGGACGCATTGGGGCGGGGTCTCATCTGGAAAGCCTCCTCTGGATTGGTGCAAATCATGGAGGGTGGAGCCTCCATTCCGGCTGGGCGCGAAAGCTCGAACTGCGCTGCCCGCCCGGGTAGAGAAGGGAGGAGTAGCTCCCCTGAAACAGGGGGAGCCGAAGACAGCTTCACCCCGAGCAGAACGCAGGGGAGACGGGCATCATGACAGGCGAGGTGGGTTCGGAAGTGAGTTTACGCCCACGCTCCCTTCCGGGTCTGCAGAGCCGCACCGAGGGGTGGGACTGGGTCGCGCGGAGCTGGGCGCGGGGTGGACGTACTGCAGCTCCCGCCGAGCGCCGCGCGGGCCTCGGCTCGGCGGGATGGGCCCGCGGCCTCGCGTGGGGT
>NW_004955452.1:13825652-13837177 GCF_000276665.1 Chinchilla lanigera | reverse complement strand
GCTCCTGCAGGCCGCCTTGCCCTTCTGCGCGTTTCCGGGCGCGGGAGCTGCTCCTGCAGCGCCCGCAAAGAGGAGGCCCTTCCGGCCCCAGGGCTGCGGGCAGGAGCTTTGTAAACACCCGGCCAGGGCGTTAGGAAGCTCGGAACTGGGCCTGCGAGGCACCTTGGGGGTCGTCACACGCTGGTCCCCTGCGTTTTCGGGCGGGGTCTCGACTGGTGGTTGACGGCTCACTGGGGGAATTGGGCATAGAAAAATATCCATTTTCAGGCTCCTGGGTCAAAATTTAAAGTGACACCAAACCCCCCAGTAATCTAATTAGAATTATACAATTAAGTTAAGTAGTACAATTTTGAAAATTAAGTTCAGCACAGAGGCCCACGCCTGTAACCCCAACTACTCAGGATGCAGAGGCTGGAGGCTGGCAAGTTCGTAGCCAGTCTAGACGACTTAGCAAGATCCCTCTCAGAAGGAGAGGTGGTAAGCTCAGTGATAGAACACTTAGGAGTTCAATCCGCCGTACCGAAAAAAGAAATTAATGCAAAAATTCACATAATTTGTTATTGAACAAAATATCAGTGTCAGATTTTGTTTTGTTTTGTTGTTTTTTGAGACAGCAGGATCTTGCTCTGTGCTTAAAGCTGGCCTTGAACTGCCTAGGCTGACCTCCTACTCAGGGTGGTTCTCCTGCCTCAGCCTCCCCAGTGCTGGGATTACAGGCATAGCCTCTATGCCTGGCAGACTTAAATATTGACAGTATCTGACTGCAGGATCCCGGCTCATCTCACTCTAATCCAATAATAAAAGCTCCAGTTCCAATAAAACTACAAAAGCAGGTGGCTAATCTTATGAGGCATAGTTTACCATTTTGGTTTTTAAAAATATATTGCGTTAAGATTTATTTATCTTGATTAATATATTTTTTGAGGCCTCTCTGCCTCACCCGATTCCTGGCCCTGCACTTTAACATTGCTAGTACTCCTGCAAATTGCCTGGAACAGATTCATTATTAAGGACATCAGCATGTTAAGCTGGTATTAGCTGTGTGGTTACCTCAACAAAATAAACAAAACCAATAATGTGACTGCTTTGAGTTGTTGGAAGGTCATCAGCACATACTATACATGGTAATCTTCGGTGATTCCTTGCCATATTATCTTTAGTTATTATTTTAATAGTTGTGCCAGGCATTCAAATTGGTTTGGTTTTTGAGAAATCATTAGGTGAAACTTGTGTCCTGTTATGTTACAGATGTTAGTATTTTCCCCCTTCTTTTGTTTTGTTTTTTTTGGTTTTTCTCCGGTACCGGGAACCAAACTCACGACCTTGCGCTTGCCAGGCAGGTGCTTTTGCCGCTGAGCTAAATCCCCAGCCCCCTTTTCCCCCTTATTAATAAATTGAAGCCACGCATGGTGGCACATGCCTGTAATCCCAGCCCTTGGAAGGTGAGGCTAAGGCAGGAGGATCATTGCCAGCCTACATTGCATAGTGGGACCCTGTCTCAAAAAGACCGCCCCCCCAAAAAAAATTTGATTCAAATCCCTGTAGGGGAAATAGGAGACCAGGCATGTAGGGTCAGGTTGGTCACTTATGTACTGATCAAATCATCTAACTCTCTTCTTAGATTTTTTGTGACTTTTTAAACCATTTTCATGAGAGATTTCCAAATATGTATAAATGTAGAAAGCTTGGTATAATGAACCCATCACTTAACTTTGTTACTAAATCCTGGCCAATCTTGGTTTCCATTTCTTTCCCTCTTCACTGGATTATTTGCAAGAAAATCTCAGACATTAAGCTATTTCATTCACAAATATTTCAATGTGTGTGTTCCTAAAAGATAAAGTCATCCATAAAAATAACCACAATATTATTACCACACCTAAAAAGCATCTAGTCAGTGTTCAGATTTTTTTGACTCACGTTTTCATTTTTGTTTGAATCAGTATTCAAAGTCCTAAATATTGCGATTGTTGACATATGTATATGTGTGTGTATCTATTTTATTTTATTTTTTGTGGAATTGAGGATTGAACTTAGGGAACACTGAGCTACATCCCCAGCCCTTTTTATTTAAGACGGGTTTATTTTTATTTTTATTTTTTCAGACAGGGTTTCACTGTGTAGTTCAGGCTGGCCTTGAACTTGTGGTGATCTTCATGCCTCAGCCTCCTAAATGCTGAGATTACAGGCTTGCGCCACCACACCTACCTAACAAAGACAGGGTTTTGCTAAATTGCCCAAACTGGCAGAAAATGCAGTCCTCCTGCCTCAGCCTTATGAATAGCTAGAATTATAGTTGTGTGCCACCTTGCCCATTTTAAACCTTTAATCTATAGGTTCCCACTCCTTTTTCTACCTTGTAAATTTTTTTTTTTTGGTCTTTTTGAGACAGGGTCTTGCTATGCAGTTTAGGCTGGCCTTGAGCTCACTTTGTAGCCTAGGCTGGCCTCGAACTTGCAACAATCCTCCTGCCTCAGCCTCCCAAGCGCTGGGATTATAGGCATGCACCACCATGCCCGGTACCTTGTAATTTATTTTTAAAGACACCGTCTATATTGTCCTGTAGAGTTTCCCACACCTAGGTTGTATCTCTACAATTATCTGACATGTTCCTTTGTTCCCTGTATTTTGTAAAAATGGCTGGTTATGTCTAGAGATTTAGATTTGATTGTTCTGACAAGAATGTTTTCTAGGTAGTGCTGGGTACTTCTGTTAGGCTATAATAGTGTCTGGTTGTTTCTCTTCTGGTAATGTCAGCCACAATTAATAATCATTGCCTAGGTCTGTTATTTTCAATGGTTGCCAAAATTGTGAAGTCTAATTCTGTCATTTTTTCATTAAGTAGGATATTTCTCTGAAGGAACAGTTCCCATCACCAGTTATTTGGGCATACTAAGGAATAGGTCATACAGAGAAAGCATAATGAATGTTTGATTCTTTTTATTTATTTACCATTACTTAAAGAATTGATTCTTGGAAATGAATCTAGATTAATTTCATTATTCTCTTGGTACATTAAATTAAGAGATACCTGCTTACCTGTGCTTATTGCAGCAATGGCTAAGATATTGAATAAGCCTAGGTTTCTGTCAAGATATGAATGGCTAGAGAAACTTGGGTGTATATACCAAATTGAATATATTTAGTCAAAGAAGAATAAAATCCTGTCATTTGCATTAAAATGGGTAAAACTGGAGCATATTGTGTTAAGCAAAATAAGTCAAACACAGAAAGACAAATATTGCTTATTCTTATAGATAAAAACTTAGAAAAAAAGAGATGAATTGAAAGTAAATGATTACTAGGGCCTAGGAAGGAGAGAGCAAAAGTAGAAGAGTGGATGTATGTGATGTATGTATGTATATGAAAATCTCATGGTGAATCCCCTTAATTTGTACAATTATAGTGGTATAATGAGTATAATTAAAAAATTGGTTCTATTAGCATCCCTCAAATTGGTAGCATTTTTGTGTTCAGTAACTCTAAATGTCATCACTGCATCAAGCGATTGTACTGATTCTTCGTTCAGCTTGACGACCCCCTGATGATTTGTGGAGCAGTATGTACTTGGAGCTCTGTGTCTCATCCTGGTTAATACAAAGTTGATTCTTATTTTCTAGATTCACCTAGAAATCAGTGATCTAAAACTCATTTCACAAGAAAAAATGGACAGTCCTTCAGACAGTGGACAAGGCAGCTTTGAAACAATTGAGCCCTTGAGTGAAAGAGGTTTGTAATATTCAGGACTTTAATTTTAAGGACTGGAATTTGGGAGCCTGGGTTGTAAATGGGTTGGATTAGTTCCTTTATTCTCTTGGTATATTAAATTGTTAATGCCCCAACTTTATTAGTTCTTTTGTTATAAAAGCAAAATAGCAACATTTATACCTTTTTAAAAATATCCATTTCTCTTATATTCTTGAACATATAAAATGCTTAATAGCTACTACATTGCCTGGCTAAATGCATTCATCTTATGATCAAAGGATTTTTTAACACCTGCCAGAAGCATTAGAACAACTTTACACATTATAAATATATATAATTACACTTCTCAGCAAGAAACATTTTTTCAGGGAAAATGTTTTTCACAATATATTTTTAGATATACTTTGCTACAGTCAGTTCTTAATGGTAGTTACATAATTTCTCAAGGTGATATACCACTTGTATAATGTAGTATATTTTTGAGAATTAATAGAACCAGGCAAAGAGCTAAACAGTTGTACGCCTTCTTAAAAAATTGTTTTGTCCAGATTCAGATGAAGAGATATTCGTGAGTAAGAAGCTCAAGAGCAGGAAGGTGATACAGTACAGTGATTCTGAAACAGAGGACACAAATGCCGCTCTGGAGAAAACTACCTATGACAGCACTGAGGAAGAGAAAGAGAACCTCTATGCTGGAAAAAATGGAAAAATCAAAAGGATTTATAAAACTCTGGATGACAGTGAGGACAGTAATGTGGAAGAATCTTTGTATCAAGAAAATCCTAAAACTCCAGTGACACCTTGCTTAGAGCTGAGTCTCCAATCTGGAAACTCTGTGGACTTTACCACTGACAGAAAGACTTCTCAAAAATCTGATAAACATGATAAAGAAGGAACTGGAGGAAAAGCAAAAGTAAAATCAAAGAGAAGACTTGAGAAAGAGGAGAGAAAGATGGAAAAAATTAGGCAGTTAAGAAAAAAAACAAAAAAGGAGGTACGTTATATTTCTTAACTATGTCATGCAGTCTTTATTCATATTATATAAATTGTGTATGTGTGTGGAGGGCTATCAGAGATTGAACCTAGGAATCCTGAGCTACATCCCTATCCATTTTTATTTTGAGACAAGATCTTGCTAAGTTGTGCAGCCTAGCCTTGAATTTGGTGATTCTCTGGCCCCAACATTTACAATAGCTGGATTATAGGTATATATCACCATGCCTGGTTTATGTTTCCATTTTTAATTGATACATAGAAGCTACGGGGTATAATATGATATTTCAGTCATGTATACAATGTATGATCAGATCAGGGCAGTTGGCAAAACTATTCCCTTTGACTTTTTTTGTTTCTACTGGCACTGTGCAGTACTCAAGATTTTTTTTTTTTGTCTTTTTCACATAAAGTTTCACTGTGCAATTCAGATAGTGTACTATCCTCTACTTCTGTGAGATCAACTTTTTAACTTCTACATGTAAGTGTCTCTCTGGGCCTGGCTTATTTCACTTAACACGATGTCCTTTAGTTCCATCCAAGTTACTACAAATGACAGAATTTCATTATTTTTTATGGCTGAATAATATGCCTTTATATATATCTCACATTTTCTTTATTTATTCAATGAAGTACTTTTTTTTGTAGTTTTGGGGATCTGAGCCAGGGCCATCTCATGCATACTAGGCAAATGCTGTGCAACTGAGCTATGCCCCCAGCATGAGGTACATTTTAAAGAATAATTTTCTTTTCCTTATGTAGGTTAACCTTTTAGAAAAAGTGGCTTTTAGTGGTTGGCTTTTAGCTATATTCTGCACTCAGAATATAGCTTTGAATTGATGGCTTTGTGTAGAGAATAATAGGGCATGTGATTTAAAATTTACTGGTTGGGGCCAGGAATATAGCTCAGGTGGCACAGGTGCCTGCCTGGCAAGCACAAGGTCCTGAGTTTGATTCTCAGTACCAAAAAAAAAAAAAAAAAAGAAATTACAACTTACTGGTTGTAGCTTGGTGTGGTGGTGCATGCCTGTAACTCCCGCACTGGGGAGGCTGTGGCAGGAGGATCACTGCAAGTTTGAGGCTGGCCTGGGCTCCATTGTGAATTCAAGATCAGCCTGAATGACATAGTGAGACCCTGTCTCAAAAAAATAAAAACTTACTGGTCATATTCACTGTGGCGGATATCCAGAAATGCTTCCAAATAAATGGGTTTCTGATTTTCTTTGCGACTGTGTGGAGTAATTCTTTGCTGCTCCTGATCTGATGAAAATTAACTCTGAAATGTATTCTTTTTAATGTGCCAAGTTTGTTTGTTAACTAGAAACATCATCCTCAAGTTTTTTTTTTCATCCTCAAGTTTTATCAACTAGTTGCTCAGTAAGTGGTTGACTTTTCAAAAACCTTTACTGTTTACTAAGTTAATTTTGGATAGCTATATAAAAATCCCGGCTTGAATTTCAAATGATAATGGTGGTTTAAGAACCAGTAAGACTGTTGTAGGTGCCATGTTTGTTTTTTTGATGGAAGTTAGGCTTTTTCTGGCTTGTTCCAGATTGCTGTGTAATATTGTGAGATGTTGGATGTTAGCATGATTGGATTATACCTTTTCTTTTTTTTTTTTTTTTTTTGTTTTTCTCCGGTACCGGGAACCGAACTCACGACCTTGCGCTTGCCAGGCAGGCGCTTTTGCCGCTGAGCTAAATCCCCAGCCCCCGGATTATACCTTTTCTTTATGCTTTGTCCAGGAAAATGCTGTGGAACAGCCATTGAATGACAGCGGCTGTCTTCTTGCAGACAAAGACCTTTTTGAAACGGGTTTGGAGGAGGACAGTAACTCTCCATCGGAAGATGAAGAATCATTAGAATCAATAAGGGCCGCTGTGAAGAACAAAGTAAAAAATCACAAGGTAAGTGAAGCATGGTTATAAGTTAGCCAAACATTCTGATGTTTATTTTTTATTTCAAAAGTGTTTATTATAACCTTTTTTCTTTATTCTGTTTTTTAGTACTAGGGAGTGAACTCAGGGCCTCATACATGCTAGGCAAGCCCTCTGAGCTATATCCTCAGCCTTTCCTATTTTTGAGACAGGGTCTCACTGAGCTGTATCCCGGCCTTTTTTATTTTTGAGACAGAATCTCACTGAGTTGTCCAGCCTGGTTTCAAATTTGCAGTCCTCTTGTCTCAGCCTCCTGAGTAGCAGGGATTAGAGCAACTTTAATTTTATTTAGTGAAGAAAAACATGTGTTGATTGATTTTTCAGTTGTTAATTTTGGAAACTTGCAGGACAGGTGATAGACATGCTAATTTGCTTGGAAATTGGTACGTACTTTGTTAAAGCCTTTTTAGAAATCCTGGTGGGTGGTGAGGTATACTATACTTTATGTTGTGGTAAGAATCAAGTAAATAATGGGGCAGAGTTGTAAATTTTATAATCATGTGGCCTCTGAAAAATCAACTGTACAGGGTTTCAGGAAGGGTGTTAAAGAGAGGCAAGGGCTGGAGGTGTAACTGATAGAGAGGCATGATTAAAACATTGCTGTCTTGATTGTTTGAAAGCATGAAGAGCTAGGGGTGTAGCTCAGTGGTGGAGTGCTTGCCTAGCATGTGTGAGGCCCTGAATTTGACCCCAGTATTACTCCACTACCACCCCCAAAAAAGAGGGTAACTTTTTCCTAGGATTTTCTTTTACTGCCTGGAAGTTGTTTCTGCTTCTTAGGAAAATATATAAATAGAGCTAAAAAATACCAAGAGTCCAAATTCCATTTGAGATACCTTGTTTTCTTTCTTTCTTTCTTCCTTTTTTTTTTTTCTTCTTGCAGTACTGGGGATAGAACTTAGGGCCTCACACAAATTAGGCAAGCACTCTTATCACTGAGCTGCATTGTATATCCTTTTTAAATTTTATTTTGAGACAGGGTCTCATTAAGCTGCCTGGTTGGGCTTGAGCTTTCAATCTTCCTTTCTTAGCAGCCCGCTCCCGCCCCAGCTAGTATTATAGGTGTGAGCCACTACATTCCGCTTAAAATTTTCTTTCTTTTTTTTTTTTTTTTTTTTTTTTTTGTTTTGGTTTTTTTTTTGGTCTTTTTGAGACAGGATCTCGCTGTGCAGTTCAGGCTGGCCTTGAGCTTACTTTGTAGCCCAGGCTGGTCTCGAACTTGCAAGAATCCTCCTGCCTCAGCCTCCTGAGTGCTGGGATTACAGGCATGCGCCACCACTCCTGGCAACATTGAGATTTCATCTTTTTTTTGTTTGTTTGTTTTTGGTTTTGGTACCAGGAATCAAACTCAGGACCTTGGGCTTGCCAGGCAGGCGCTTATGCCACTGAGCTATATCCCCAACTCTTGACTGTCAATATGAATATCTAATTTTGAGAGGTTTTTTTTTTTTTTTTTGGTACTGGGAATTGAACTCATGACCTCAGGCTTGCCAGGCAAGCGTTTATGCCACTGAGCTGTATCCCTGACCAGCTTAAAATTTTCTATTTGACTTTTTTTTTTTTTTTTTTTTTGTTACTGGGAATCGAACTCACGGCCTCAGGCTTGCCAGGCAAGCACTTATGCCACTGAGCTATATCCCTGGCCCAGATTTTCTATTTGATAATCATTGATTTATTAGTAATGTAGCATGATGTAGTAAGAAACATCCTTTTTAAAGTTTGTTTGTTTGTTTGTTGTTTTCCAGTACCAGGAATCAAACTCACAACCTTCCCCTTGCCAGGCAACCCCTTAAAGTTTTTGTCCTTATAATCAACTTGCAATATTTTTCAGAAAAAGGAATCAGCTTTGGAGAGTGAGGCCTTTTCATTTGAAGAAGAGAGTGAGTTACCAAAAGGCACCATGAAAAAGGTAAGGTAGATCCATGAGTGGTGGTCACATCGATAGCTTCCCGTGGGAGATTGTGGGTTCTCAGGGATAAGTATTGTATCTTGCCTAGCCTATTTTCATGGTATCTGATGTTTGCTTTATGCATAGTAGGAGCATGAATATGAATTGATTTTCTGAGGCTTGTAAATAAATGTGTTCCTTGCATTTATACTGTACTGAAGTTTATTAGTGCTGGTGGTTCATTCTCTTTTCTTGGCAAGAACAAGGTATTAAGGGATGAATATCCAACTTTCTGGATAATACCACTAATGTCTCACATCTTGTTTTCTTGTTTTCTTTAAGGAAAGAAAGGCAGCCAAGTTAAGTAAGGAAGCATTAAAAAAACTGCATAGCGAGACTCAGCGCCTTATACGAGGTAATTCAAATCAATATGGTGAACTTTGAGGAAAGTCACAGTGTTTTCTTGTAAGAGCAGCTTGGGTATTGGGTTTTTTTTTAACACTTCTAATTCTAATATTAACCTTGTGCTTGATCTTGGTGGGTGCCCATCGTTCCCTGGGACGTTAGGAAGATCTGAGAAAATTTCCAGGGCTGTAGTGGAGGAGGAAACTTTTTAATGGTTGTCCATGGACTGATTGCATCAAGACCCTTTTGGGAGGTTTCGCTTTGTTGAAACAAGGTCTCGCTATGTTGCCCAGACTAGTCTCAAACTATTGAGCGCAGGCAGTCCTCCTGCCTCAGCTTTTGAAGTAGCTGGAACTACCGGCATATGCCATGATGCCCAGCTTAGGAGATTTTTAAATACATAACATTTTAGGCTCCACAAAGATTCTGATTCAGTAAATTTGAAATGGAATCCAAGAATCTATGTTTCCTAAAACTTCCCGGATTATTTCGATTACACAGTTAGGCTTAAAATCTCCTGCTCTTCAGGGAAATCTTTTGTACTTAGATCCTGTCTTGTTCAAGGCAGAATTATTTTCTATTTCTGGTGATAGCTTTGGTGATACTGTTTTGTTAACTGTAAAGTAATATTTCAGAATATACAGTACGTCTGTTTGCTTTTTTTGTTCCATTTTTAGAGTCTGCACTTAATCTTCCATATCATATGCCTGAGAATAAAACCATTCATGATTTCTTCAAACGTAAGCCCCGGCCCACTTGTCAGGGAAATGCCATGGCACTACTGAAGTAAGAACCTTTTTTCCTTGTGATTATAATTGTCATGAACATTCAGTTTGTAGCTAAATGGGCTACAAAAAGTCCAGATTCCTTATTCCCTTAGAACCGATGTAATTGACTTATTATTTGCTCACATTTAGGATAATTTTAAATTCTTGCTCATTTTTCTTTCTCTAGGTCATCTAAGTATCAGTCAAGTCATCAGAAAGAAATCATAGACACTACAAAGACAACCGAAATGAATGGTGACCACTGTAACAAAGGTTCTGAGCAGACAGGATGTGAAATGGAAATTAACGAACACCTTATGGTCTCAGAGGAACCTCAGATTGCTACTGGATCCGATGAGACTTGCACTACAGTTCTAGTGAGAAGTGAAGAACTAGATATTCAGGAGAAACGGAAACAGAACAATCCTAGACCTTCACCTGAGGATAGCTCAGTATTACAAGAGGAATCTGGCTTCCTCAGGAACACAGCCAGTGAGGAGTATCAGATTGGAGGCCTTGTGGCCTCTGAACCGCATGCCCGGGAGGGAGAAGAAAGTCTGCATAAAACAGAAGAAACAGAGGAGAAATTGGAAGAACCCACGCAGCAGACTAAATCATCAGCCGTTGTAGTACCTGAAAAAGTGAGAAGGTTCACTGTGGATAGACTGAAGCAACTGGGAGTGGATGTTTCCATTAAACCCCGGCTGGGTGCTGATACAGATTCCTTTGTGATACTTGATGAGCCTGAAACCAACAGAGGTAGACCTTTAAGTTGTGTTCAGTAATTTATCTGGGGTGATTTATCCTGGCACCTTTAATTATTTTGTCTTTCATTATTTTGTACGTGTGGAGGATCAGGAACATAGGAGAAACCATAACTACACGTACTCTTGTTCTAGAGCTGTACTAGATATGGGGAAAATTCCATTTAGATAAATTTGGCAGGATATAAGAATGATCTAACCTTATGGAAACCAATTGATAGTTAATATGCAAACAAGATACATTGCTATTGTGTTATTGTTATGGTATCTGGGAATTTATTTCTTCTTTGGCAAACTGAAAGCCCAAGTTTTCCTGTCTGAGTCTGTGTCAAATCTTCTTAAGTCATTCATAAAAACATTCTGATTTTCATAGCTAAACAGAAACATTTTGATTCACTTAAACTGTCTGCAAAACAGAATTTCTTAAACTATCTACCACATGCAAGATCCTGTAGGGCATACCAAGATAAATTAGACATTTATCCTACATTTAAGATGCTTACTCTAGTATTTATATAAGAACTGTGCACATAACTGTAATGCAAGGGAGGAAGTGGTGGCATCTTCGTTAATAAACCCACAAGTTGTCCCTCAGAACCTGTAAGGGAATAATTGATTCCAGGACTCCTCACCTACTCCAGGCTACCAGAAATTCATAAATGCTCAGATGCCTTTGTTTGTTTGGTTTTTTTTTTTGGTTTTTCTCCGGTACCGGGAACCGAACTCACGACCTTGAGCTTGCCAGGCAAGCTCTTTTGCCGCTGAGCTAAATCCCCAGCCCCCAGATGCCTTTAATAAAACGACATAGCACTTGCATAAAATCTATACTCTACTTATAATACTATGTAAATATTATGTAAATAGTTGGGTTTTTTTTTTTTTTTAACCTAACACATAGGGCTCTTACCTCACCCAGCAACAACGTTGCAAAACTTAAAGAAAGACTTTTCTTTCCAGGAAGAGGTTCCTGCTAGCTTTAAGGCTCTAACTTCAGTCTGTACAGTAATTCTATTTCAAGCTCCTCGTGAGCACCTGGGCTAAAATGTCAGCGTGAGGGGCTGCA
>NW_004955452.1:13778789-13825552 GCF_000276665.1 Chinchilla lanigera | reverse complement strand
TTTTTTGTATTATTTAGGGAATAAAGACAACAAAGTCTGGGCATGGTGGCACACTCCTGTAATTCCAGCACTCGGGAGACTGAGCCAGGAGGATTGTTGCGAGTTCGAGGCCAGCCTGGGCTACAAAGTGAGCTCAAGGCCAGCCTGAACTGCATAGTGAGACCCTGTCTCAAAAAGACAAAAAAAAGACAAGAAAAAGTCTACCTGCTCAGTACAGATGGAATTGTTTTTTCATGTACTTTCCATCTGAGGTTAGTTGAATCCACAGATGCAGAACCCAGGGATATGGAAGGCCAGCTATCATTGATAATTGAAAAAAAATTAACATAAAGGGAAAAATATTCTTTTCTTTCTCTCTTTCTTTCTTTCTCTTTTTTTTGGTCTTTTTGAGACAGGGTCTTACTATGCAGTTCAGGCTGGCCTTGAACTCACTATGTAGCCCAGGCTGGCCTCGAACTCACAGTGATCTTCCTGCTTCAGCCTCTTGAGTGCTGAGATTACAAGGGTGTGCCACCATGCCCAGCTTAATTTTATTTTATTTTATTTTATTTTTTTAAATTTTATTTTAAAGAGAAAAAAACCCCAGCTAAACACAATAATACAGAATTTGAAAGCACGGTAATAGGAGATTAACAATGGTTGATGTATTACATATTACCTTCAAATTAGTTGCTCAGATTACAAGATATAGGCTTACATAATTTTTTTTTTTTTTCGGTCTTTTTTGAGACAGGGTCTCACTGTGGAGTTCAGACTGGGCTTGAGCTCACTTTGTAGCCCAGGCTGGTCTCGAACTCGCAACGATCCTCCTGCCTCGGCCTTCCAAGTGCTGGGATTATAGGCATGGGCCACCACGCCTGGTGGTATGCATAATTGATCAAACAATATAAGCACAAACCATTTTTTTCAATGAACTAGAAGAAGTCAGTAGTATAACCATCTTATCTATCTTATGTATATATATTTTTTCTTTTCCCCTTTCTTCTTTCACCCATCCCAGTTCGTTCGTTCTTTCTTTTTTTTTTTTTTTTGGTACCGGGAATCGAACTCAGGATCTTGCACTTACCAGGCAGGCATTTGTGCCGCTGAGTATATCCCTGGCCCCCAGTTCTTTTTGAGCAGTTTCTTTCCCTTTCACAATATCTATTGTAGATTTTGAGTCTCATTTACTTTTTCATTTTCTTACACTAGGGAGACAATATGATATTTATACTTGCAAGTCTGATTTATTTCACTTATGAGTATGTTCTCTAATTGCATCTATTTACCTATAAAAGCCTCAAGTTTGTCCTTCTTTATAGCTGAGTAGTACTCCATTATATAAAAATACCACATCTTTTTTATCCATTCCTCAGTTGATGGGCATTTGGGCTGTTTCCAAGATTTAACTGTGACAAATTGTGCTGCTACAAACAGGGGTGCACATATATTGCTGTGGTGTGATGTTTTTAATTCTTCTGGGAAAATACCTAGAAGGGGGGTAGCTGAGTTGAATGAGACCTCTACTCTAGTTTTTTGAGGAATCTCCACACTGATTTCTGCAATGGTTGTACCAGTCTACACTCCCACCAACAGTGGAGAAGGGTTCATTTTTCCCCCACAGCCCTGCCAGCATTTGTTATTGGTTGATTTTTTGATGATAACCATTCTTTCTGGAGTGAGATAGAATCTCAGTGTTGTTTTAATTTGCATTTCTTGAATGACCAGTGATGTTGAATATTTTTTAATATATTTATTTGCTATTTGTATTTCTTCATCTCAGAAGTATGTATTCATCTCGGATGCCCATTTTTGGATTAGGTCTTAGAATTTGAGGGGCCTGATTTTTTCCAATTCTTTATATGTTCTAAATAGAAGCCCTTTGTCTAAGGGTCATTTGCAAAATTTTCTCCCACTCTGTGTGTTTTTTTTTTTTTTCCTGTGGGTTTTCTTTTCACTGTGTTGTTGATTTCTTTTGATGTGCAAAAAACTTTTTAATAAGATGAGATCCCAGTTATTGATTCTTTGAAGTACTTCACATGCAGTTGGGTTTTTGTGGATGAACTCTGCCTACACCTATGTCTTCAAGATTTCTACCTACTTTCTCTTCCAGTAGATAAATACTCTTTCTTGAAAGGAACATTTAGAATAAAGTGCTATGGTAGGAAGGGGATATAAAAAATTAAGATGTACATGTACCAACTCCCCATGCTGAACGTAATCACTTCGTACTGCAAACATGTACTAATAAAAATAAAAAGCATGCTTTAGTAGTTCAGAGTAGGGATGAGTTTCTTCCAGTGGTGGTGAAGGAAGGCTTGCAGAGAGAGAGGGTATGTTTACTTGTTCCCTGACTTCCCTTTATACTACGAGCTGGGACTTCCTGTCTTGCACCCTGTTGTATCTGTAGCTCTTTCTCAGTGTATGACACATTGTAGGCATTTATGTTTTAGAATGGATGAATGGGGGCTGGGGATTTAGCTCAGCGGCAAAGCGCCTGTCTGGCAAGCGCAAGGTCGTGAGTTCAGTTCCCGGTACCGGAGAAAAACCAAAAAAAAAAAAAAAAAAAAAGAATGGATGAATGATTCTTCAACATTTTACTCAAGTATTATCATACCAAGTAAACATCCCATCTCTTAGGTAGAGTTGGGTATTCCCTCCTCTGTGTTTGAAACAGCATGACCTGATGGCTAGGAGTTCAGAACTTAGCAGGACCAGGAGTTGATTCTGGAGTATATTATAAATTGTTTAACCTTGGTTATGCTGTTTGACCTTTCCAGCTGTTCTTTAAAAAAAAAAAAAAAAAGCCTGGGCGTGGTGGCACACGCCTGTAATCCCAGCACTCAGGAGGCTGAGGCAGGGGGATCCTTGTGAGTTTAAGGCCAGCCTGGGCTACAAAGTGAATTTAAGGCTAGCCTGAACTACATAGCGAGACTGTCTCAAAAAGACAGAAAAAAGGACTATAAGGCTCTTGCACTATAATGAAGATTTATTGAATTAAGTGGATAGCTAAAGAAGCACTCAAATAATGGTTGCCTGCTTAAAACTGTTTACATCGACTTTGTTAAATAGCATATTGTTGGCTTATGTAAGCCACTGTGTCCAGTATATAAAATATGCTCAGTGAGACTTTATTGATTGGATAGCCGTGTGGAGGTAGAGAGGAGGACATTCTTGGAAAAAAACAGAAAGAACTCTGCACAGTGCATATTTGGAGGAGGTGAAAGTCAGTTTGATTGGAAGGGAGGAGTTGTGTAACAGAAATAGCATAGCTCCTTTAGCAGAGTGGCATGAGATGAGTTTTTGCCTAGGATGCCAAGGGAAAGTTTTATTACATGGGACTAAAAGTTGTCTTAATAGTCCCAAACCAAGAGGTAGAGAAAAAACATTTTTGAGCACCTACTATAATAGACACTGACAGCATCTTTATTAGTTATATTTCATAATTCTCATAGCCCTTGGTATTATTTTGCAAAATGAAGAAACTGAGGTTAAGGTAAGTTGGGTAAATTTTTTTATGCTCAGTTTATAGAAGGACCTAGCACAAATAGTTGAGTGTGGTGGCCCATGCCTGTAATCCCAGCACTTGGGAAGCTGAGGCAGGAGATCACCAGGAGTTCAAGGCCAGCCTGGGGTATATGGTGAGACCCGGTCTCAAACAAAACAAAAAAAGGACCTAGCACAGTGACTGCTCCATAATGGACACTTTCAACTCAAAATATGTGTTTTCCTTTAGATAAAATTGACATAAAAGTTGGGTTTTTAGACCAATGTTTGCCATGCTATTCCCCCCCCCCACCAGGTGCCATGCTATTCTGTACATGAAATTAGAATCAATATTCATTTATTCATGCAATAAACTTATTTAGCACTGTGTTGGGTGGAACATATACAAATAAAACTTATTCTCCACTGTCAAGGAAATTGAAGTTTTGTAGGAGTAATAGGTAGTGAAACCATTGCAATCCTGGGCAGTATGTACTGTGATCAAGGTATGCCCTTGGGGAGGCTACAAGGAGAGCTTACTTGGGCTAGGCAGTTAAGGAAGCTTCAGAAAGGAGGTAAGTCCTGAGAGCTGAGAAGGAGATACCAAAGAAGAGAGGTGAACGAGGGTTATCTTGGTGCAGGCAACAGAACTACAAAAGATACAGACAACAGGAAGCTCAAGGAGTTCTGGCTAGTGGAGGTGAAGATTGCAAGGGGATTGGTGACCAGATCATGCAGGGCTTTTAGGCCATGCTCAGGAGCTTGGACTTTGCCTGTTTGTTAGTAGAGAACCATTGAAAAGTTTTAGCAAGGGAAGTAACCCTATCATACTCATTTTAGGGGTTAGAGATGTAGCTCCTTAGTAGAGCATTTCCCTAATGTATAAAGTTCTGGGTTCAACCCCCAATACTGGGAGAAAAAAAACAGGATTTACAATCTGGTTGCTGGTGGAGTAAATACATTGGAATGCTTTAAGAGTAAAAGCATAGCTGCGTGTGGTACATACCTGTAATCCCAGCACTTTGGGAGGCTGATGCAGAAGGATCACAAGTTTGAGGCTAGTGTGGGCAACCCAGTGACTTAGCGAGACCCTGCATGGGAATGTAGCTCAGTGCAGAGGCCCTACCTCCAATCCTCACTACCAAACAAGCAAATAAAAGCAGCAAGAGCAGGTGTTTCCATACCTTATATAGAATTAAGGTTTCCATGAGAAAATCCACATAGATTTAAACTTTGTGGTGTCAGAAGTAGATTAGTCCTGTTCTTTGCAGTAGCATAGGACACATTGCCACCTTGTAATGCTTGTCTCTGAGAGAGGAGTGGGAATGAGAACAATTCTAGATTCAAGCTACTGGTAGAGACTGGCTGGGGGAGAGACTGTTCACTTAAGAGATAAGAGGTGCTAGGAAAAGATCCATGGAGGGAGAAGAACGTGAACAGAGATTTTAGGATAAGGATGGTCATGGATGAGTCATGTAAGAAAGAGCAAAGAAAGCGGTTGCTCCAGTGGACTAGAGGATGAAGAACTTTGAGGATCTTCACTTTCTTCAGTTCTGAATGAAGGCACCTCCTGTCTCATTCCTTTAGGCTCTGAGTAATCTTCCTACTCAGCCATTTCTTTTATTCTATTGGCATCAATGATGATTACCTATTTCTTTTTTTTTGAGACAGGGTCTCACTATGCAGTTCAAACTGGCCTTGAGCTCACTTTTGTAGCCCAGGTTGGTCTCGATCTTGTAACGATCCTCCTGCCTCAGCCTTCCAAGTGCTGGGATTACAGGCATGCGCCACCATGCCTGGCTACAATAATTACCTATTTCTGGTGCCTTGTCACTTTTTCCACCTCTTTCTTCCTACTTTAGTGAACTACTGCAAAGTGAAAGGCAGACTTAACCACCTCTCCCTATGCTTTGTTTGTAATGTAAAAGCACCATTCCAGCAATTGGGTTTTTGATGCTAATGTTAGGAATTCAGGATAAAAAGATTCCCTTTCAGTTCTTCTCTTTTTTTACTAAGATCCTCCTGGGAAAGAACACTTCTACATAATAATTGCAAAGCTATTAAAGTTTAGTTCGAATACAAAGCTTGGAAACTTTTTAGGTATTTTGTCACAGAAGAGAGATGGCCACATGACATCCCTCCTTTAACTGCCAGCTGCCCTCTTGTCAGCCTGCTGTCTCACCAAAAATCCCACACTGTGAATTCTACAACAGAGTCGGTAGGGGTGTGCCAGCTGCCGGCTGGCTGAGGGAGAGAGGAGAAGGAGATTTTAAGCTATGGCAGTGAGGAAGAAGGGAAAGGTATAGGAGCACTGGGCTTACTGTATCCACTTCTATTCACGCTGGGTGTGTGGTACGGGGGCTGACATAAGCGGGACTTCCTTTCCAGTTGTGCCGACTGTAGTAGTACTATAGCTTCACCAAAAGAGTTTTCCAGGCCTGATGCTGTGTTACATCACTGACTGGATGGGTCGTCATTTTCTTCTCCATCTCCCGGTCCGTTCCCCTCCCCGACCTCCGCCTCCCCTCCCCCTCCTCTGCCCCTTCTCCTTTCCTCCTCCTCCTTCTTTTTCTTCAGCTGAACTTGCATACACCTAGTAGAATTGCCAGTAGCGAACTATTTGTAATAGGAAATTGAAATACAGAAGATGGCCACCTATAGAAAATTAAGCTTTTGAGTAGTTGAGAATTAGGGTATTTTTCCTACTGGTCTAATACTTGGGGAGAAAATAATTAGATATGCTTAGAAACTTGTAGACAATTGTAAATTTCTGTCTTAAAAGTCCAATTTTTGGAACATTGTAGAAGAACAATTATAATATTCTCTTAGGTTGGGTTAAGTTGTGTGAATTCGACGCAGGTGTTAATAGCAAAGGGGTTTTGGGTTTCTCTTTGTAACTGAGTTTTTCTTCAGTATTGCTCACTTGAAAAATATAGCTTAGAATTCTTAACTGGAATCTTAGAGGAAAGAGCTTGGACATAGTGAACTAACCACAGGTTGGTGTTTGTGTTTAGAGCTGGAAGCCTTGAAGCAGCGTTTCTGGAAGCATGCAAAGCCAGCAGCCAGACCCAGAGCTGGCCAGACAGTGACTGTGAATGTCATAGTGAAAGACTTGGGCACTGATGGAAAGGAAGAGCTAAAGGCGGATGTGGTACCCGTGACTTTGGCAGCTGAGCAGCTGGATGGAGTGAGCCACACAAAACCAGGTATTTGTGATCGTGGCCATGGAGAAGTTACAGAGTCCTTTTCCTTGGAAATTTTGGAAATTAGATAGCAATGTCTCACCGGGCATGGTGGCACATGCCTGTAATCCCAGCACTTGGGAGGCTGAGGCAGGAGTATCCTTTCGAGTTTGAGGCCAACTGGGTTACAAAGTGAGCTCAGGGCCAGCCTGAACTGCATAGGGAGACCCTGTCTCAAAAAAGACAAAAAAAAAAAGCAATGTCTCAGGCATGATTTGCATATGTGAATACAGCATGCCTAGAGTTATGGGGTAGACAAGATGGCTTTATTTTTTAGGTAAGAATTTTGTTATTTTTTTGGTACCAGGAATTGAATTCAGGACCTTGCACTTACCAGGCAGGCACTGTGTAGGCACTGAGCTATATCCCTGGCCCTTTATTTTTTAAAGTAAGTTTTGTCTTATAAAAACAGTAATATCTTGGTGGCACATGCTTATAATCTCGGCACTTTAGTAGGCTGCTTTAAGTGGATCAGAAGTTTGCATCCCACCTGGACAACTTAGTGAGCACCTGTCTCCAAGTAAAAAATAAAAAGGGAGTTGGGCGTGGTGGTACATACCTATAATCCCAGTACTCAGGGGGCTGAGGCAGGAGAATTGCTATGAATTTGAGGTCAGCAAATTCATATGGGCTACATTCAATTTGGGCTACATAGAGAGTTCAAGGCTAATCTGAACTACAAAGCAAGACCCTATCTCAAAGAACTAAAAATTTAAAAATAAAAAAAATTTTAAAATGGTCAGAAAAAGTGGTCAAGGATATAGTTTTAGGCAGAGGCTTGTGTTCAAATGCCAATACCACCAAAAAAAACCAAAAAACAAAACAAAAGAAAAATGGCAATAAATATACACACTAGAAAAATACATAGAAAGAATAAACAAAAAACTATACCAAGGTGCTTCACATACTTTATCTCATTTAATCCATACAACTCCATGAAGTAAATAACATTAGTGTCCTTTTCTTTTTTTTTTTTTGTCTTTTTGAGACAAGGTCTCGCTGTGCAGTTCAGGCTGGCCTTGAGCTCACTTTGTAACCCAGGCTGGTCTCGAACTTACAACGATCCTCCTGCCTCAGCCTCCCGGGTGCTGGGATTACAGGCATGCACCACCACACCCAGCTAGTATCCTTATTTTATACAGAGGATACTGATGTGCAGAGCACTTAAGCTACTTGTTTAGTTTTATGTAACTACTAAGTGGTAGGACCAGCAACCTCATCTAGACCATCCAGTTATGAGGCTCAGGTACACATATACTTTCGGTCTTGTCAGGCAGGGGCTTGTGCCGCTGAGCTATATCCTCGACCCTCTGTCTTTTTCTTTAAACAGGGTCTCTCTAAGTTTTCCAAGCTTGCCTTGAATTTGCAATCCTGCCTCAGCCTCCCATGTAGCTAGGTTTACAGGCATACACCACTGTGTCTGACCTTTCACCCTTAAACAATTGTTTTATAATCTTTGAGTGTAGAAGTTTTCTTTCTTTCTTTCTTTTTTTTTTGGTTTTGGTTTTGGTTTTTTTCTGGTCCTAGGAATAGAACTCACAACCTTGCGCTTGCCAGGCAGGTGCTGTGCCGCTGAGCTAAATCTCCAGCCCCTAGAAGTTTTCTTTTACACTTTAATTCATAATAATACCTATGTGTTAAAATAATAAAAGCCTCGAGTACTAAGGTGTTTGATTTTTCTTTTAGGATGTGACTAGAATACTTACGCAGTTGCCTGAAATGCCCACTTAATTATTGTGTTATGTAGTCAGGCATAATGTCTAAAGCATTTCCACATATTTCTTTTAGGTGAAAAACTGCAGGTATTAAAAGCTAAACTGCAAGAAGCAATGAAACTCCGAAGATTTGAGGAGCGTCAGAGGCGCCAGGCATTATTCAAATTAGATAATGAAGATGGATTTGAAGAAGAGGAGGAGGAAGAGGAAGAAATGACAGAGGAATCTGAGGAAGATGGGGAAGAGGAGGTGGAGGATGAAGAGGAAGAGGAAGTGGAGAAGGAAGAAGAGGAGCTAGAGGAAGGAGAGGAGGAAGGCAATCAGGAGGTTTCTGGCAACTTATATAATTTGTTTACAAAGTCATGAATAAGAGGAAGAAAATCAGATTTATTTCTTTTTTTTTTTTTTTTTTTTTTTTTGTCTTTTTGTCTGTTTGAGGCAGGGTCTTGCTATGCAGTTCAGGCTGTTTAGCCACCATGCCCGGTTTAGAAAATCAGATTTAAAGAAGAGTATAGTGAGCGTGTTCACTTATGAGAGATTCACAGGGCATAGATGGAAGTGCTTTCCGCATATGTGCCTAAGTCTTGATGGATTGAGTTCTGTCAGCACCGTTAGACACTTGGAGTTGACAGACTGTATCCTTCTACCTGTTAGTTTGTGTTTTAATATAATACTCATATAGAAAATGGCTTTGTATTAATAAGGGACTTTACTTTTTTTATTTATTTTTTCTTTATTCAAATTGAAGAAACAAACTTAACCTTGGCCAGGTTGAAGTCTACAACAAATTCTCAGATGATAAGGCCAGGTGTGGTGGCGCACTCCTGTAATCCCAGCACCCGGGAGGCTGAGGCAGGAGGATCTTTGTGAGTTCGAGACCAGTGTGGGCTACAAAGTGAGCTCAAGGCCAGCCTGAACTGCGTAGCGAGACCCTGTTTCAAAAAGACCAAAGCAAAAAAACCCCCACAAATTCTCAGCTGAGCAGAGGCCTTCTGAAATTACTGTCATCCTTTGTTAAGGAAGGTATTTGTAGAAGGGCCTTTTGCCTTTGCTCCATGGTATTGTTTTGTGCTCGGGTAAGACAGGCAATTATATGACTGTTAAGTATGGAAAAACTTTCTTGTCTTGTATCTGGGGTTACTTGTAAGAGTTGGTTAATATTTAATGCTGGGTAGAAGAAGAAGAAAGCAATGGTTGAGCTAGGCAGCATGTTATATATAGTCTGGTTGGTTTGAGATCAGTAGTCATCCTGCAGTCATTAAGCCTCCTCTTCCCTCAGCAAACTGATAATCCAGTCTTGCTTTACAATCATAGCAATATTGAGAGGGGAAAAGGTGAAGCAGGTCTAAAAGAGCTCTAAACATGTCAGCGAAAATTATGATGAGTATGGTCATGCTGAGCTAACTTCAAATTTAGCTTTTTAGTTTAGATTTAAGATATGACCACTGGGTGTGGTGGCACATGCCTATAATCCCAGCACTTGCGAGGCTGAGGCAGGAGGCTCACTGAGTTTGAGGCCAGCCTGAACTACATAGTGCAACCCAGTCTCAAAAAGACTTAAAAAAAAGGAGACTTAAGATAGGTCAAGCAGCCATATTTTAGGCCAACAGTGGAATTGCTTTTAAATGTATTGACTTGCATTATTTTGTTTTTGGATGGTGTGATTGGTAAAGACTGCAGAATTCCTTCTTGGTAATGAAGATATCGAAAGCAAAGATGAGAAAGAAATGGATAAAGACAATACAGATGGCAGTAGTGAAATTGGCAAGTCAGTTGACCTTCTCTCTGTACCCAAGCCTCTCTCATCAGATTCTACCTTACTTCTATTTAAGGACAACTCTTCCAAGATGGGGTAATTCTCTAAGGAAATATAAATTTCTGTGGGATTTGTCTCTGGTGAAAAGTAGGAAGAGATACTTAAACATTTTACTTTCTTGTTTTATAGTTACTTTATTACCGAAGAAAAATCTGAAACAGATGAAAACTCTGGCAAACGGCCTAGCAAGCTGGGTGAGTAGTGATTCTTATATAGATGTAACTATTTTTTTTTATTTTTTTGTCTTTTTGAGACAGGGTCTCGATATGCAGCTCAGGCTGGCCTTGAGCTCACTTTGTAGCCCAGGCTGGTCTCGAACTCGCAACGATCCTCCTGCCTCAGCCTCCTGAGTGCTGGGATTACAGGCGTGCACGCTATAGATGTAATTATTCTTTGGTCCTCCAGCTTTGATGCTTAAGGCCTACAGTTTCATAAAGATTCCATTGTTTTAATCCAGTGACTTTCCCATCTTATATGTAACAATGGGAGGGGTCATGAATTCAACTATTTCTTGATCCGTTTTTTTAAAACTCACATCCATTTTCTTTATAGTGGACCATGAACATATATAATAGGTCCTTACGGAGTATGAGTAAGTGAAACATGAAATATGTCTATTAGATGAAAGGAAGGTGTGTAACTGATTGGATAGTGTAGAGTGATCATAAGCATTAGGCGGGATGAGAAAAGAGGGAATTTTAACTCTTAAGGTGTCACTTCACTCAGTAATATAATGCCATGGTGGTCCTGTAATTTACCTTTAACTTAATGATTTGGAATCTGTAAGCTGAGATGTTTGCTTGTGAATTTTACCCGAGTATCATCCTCAGCTTTTTTTTTCCGTCACAGATCCACCTAATTTCTGTAACCATGCGCTTAAAAGGTGGTTCTCTTTCTTCAGATGAAGAAGATTCATGTTCATTGCTAACAAAAGAGAGCAGCCACAATAGCAGCTTTGAGCTGATTGGCTCCACAATTCCATCCTATCAGCCTTGCAACAGACAGACAGGCCGGGGGACCAGTATTTTCCCTACAGCTGGAGGATTCAGATCTCCTTCTCCTGGGCTATTTCGAGCTAGTTTGGTCAGCTCAGCTTCTAAGGTAAGGTGATAATAGTTTTTCTAATCTCCTCCTCCTCCCTTTGCTTCCCACATTGCTAAATAAAGTGTGTTCCAGCCAACTAACTCCCACCACGTTGGTACTGAGCTTATGTGTGTTCTGCTTTAAAAATCCACCCACTGAGCCAGTTGTGGTGGTGTACACCTGTAATCCCAGCACTCGGGAGGCTGAGGCAGGAGGATTGTAGTAAGTTCAAGGACATCCTGCACTACAAAGCAAGACCCTATCTCAATATAACAAAACAAAACAAAACAGAAAAATTACCCCCTTTGTGTATTAAAGAAAAGCTTTACCAACATTCTTACTTTTTTGGAGGTATTTTTCTGTAAGCTTCTCTTAGCTATGCATTGTCCTCAACTGCAATTCCCTGAGTAGATAAAATACTGCAGATAGCAACTTCTGTTGTTGTCGTGACACAATGGATTTGTAAAATGTTTTGTTATTGTTTGTTTTTGTTCTGGTGGCAGAGTTCAGGGAAGCTGTCTGAGCCTTCACTTCCTATAGAGGATTCCCAGGATCTGTATAACGCCTCCCCAGAGCCCAAGACACTTTTCCTAGGAGCAGGAGATGACTTCCAGTTCTGCTTAGAAGATGACACTCAAAGCCAACTGTTGGATGCAGATGGGTAGGTAGTTTTGTGTTTCTGTGGGTGGGATGGCGCTGGGTACTGCTTAATTTTGTTTAAAAATAAAGTGAGCTTCTGTCACTCCATCTGTGCTTTCTCTTCTGAGAAAGAGAAGGTGTACAGACCATTATTAGTATTATATTCTGTGAGTCTGAACAAAGTCTTTCCAGAAAATAAAATTTAAATATCTCCTGCTGACTGCCATTCTGATCTTTTGATCTCTTATTTGTAATATATAGATTTTGTAAGGTCATGAAATTTTCCTGTGGTTTCTACTCTGCTAGGATTGATAGATAAGATTGAGAAATCACAGGCCAGGGGCTGGGGATTTAGCTCAGCAGCAAAAGCACCTGCCTGGCAAGTGCAAGGTCGTGAGTTCGGTTCCCGGTACCGGAGAAAAACCAAAAAACAAAACAAACAAAAAAAAAAGAAATCACAGGCCAGTGGTGCAAGATGGTATATAGTTCAACTGTAGTATCCTCTGAAACCAAAAATTATCTTTTACACTTTGCCGTTGAATGGTGTTTTATTTTATTTATTTTTGGGGGGTGTTTTTTGAGACAGGGTCTCTCTATGTAGTACAGGCTGCCCTTGAACTTGGCAGTGATCCTCTTGCCTCAGCCTCCCAAGTGCAGAGATTATAGGCATGTGCTACCATGCCCAACAATATTTTATTCTTTAATAGAACTTCCTGTGCTCTTTTTAGATTAGCAGGAAGCTAAAGTTTGAATATTGGTTTTCTGGTTTAAGATTCAACTTCTAACTTTAGCATTAGAAATGAACGCAGAGTTTTTCATTCACTATTTTACCTCTTTTCCAACAAATCCCATACATTGGTCATTGTGCTTGCAGGTTCTTAAATGTTAGAAACCACAGAAATCAGCGCCAAGCTTTGAAACCTCAGCTGCCTCTGGCCAGTATGGACGAGAACGCCATGGATGCCAACATGGACGAGCTTTTGGATTTGTGTACTGGAAAGTTTACGTCTCAGGCTGAAAAATGTCTGCCCAGGAAGAATGACAAGAAAGAGAACATGGAGGAACTTTTGAATCTTTGCTCAGGAAAATTCCCTTCTCAGGGTAAGTGTCCTACAGAGAACGCCATTCTACCAAGGACAAGTGGCTCTTTTCAAGTCAATGTCCTTGTCAAGAATCCCCTTTACCTTCAGACAAAAGCAGGAATGTGATGCATTTTATTATATTTTGTTTTGCTTTGTTTGTTTTTGTGGAACTAGGGATTGAACCCGGGGCCTTGGCACTAAGCTATATCCCCATTCCTTTTCTAAGTTTTGAGACAAAGCCTTGCTAAGATGCTAAATTGCCCAGGCTTGGCTCTAATTTGCAAACCTCTTGCTTTAGCCTCCCTGAGTGCTAGGGCTATAGGTGTGCACCACCATGCCCAGCTCTCTAGCATCTTTTCCTGTTGCTTGAATTCACTACATAACTCGTAACATTTAGAGCTTTACTTCCTTACAATGATTAAGTGTCAACCTAAGTCTTCCGTAGCTTTGGGCATATGATGTCATTTATAATTAATCTATATATAAAATTTAGAGCTGTGTCTTGTATATAGTAAGTTTCCTATAAGTTAATTTATTTTTCCACCTGTGCCCCTCCCCGCTAAACACACATACAACACCTGCTAGAAAGTAAGCTCTGTGAGAGAGTTGGGGTCTTTATTTTGTTCACTTTACCTCCCTGATGGTCAGCACATAGTAACAAATAAGGATTTGTTGAGTGAATGGATGGTGTAGTTTTTGGCAGGCTTACCTTAGAACATTAATGAGCTGGCTTGTCTTTAGATGGTTGGGAAGAGAGGGTAAAGTTGTCGTCCCTTGGTGACAAGTCTTTTCCTCACAGATGCCTCCCTTCTGGCTCCCTTGGAGTTGAGCAAGCAGGAGAAGGAGAACAGCATGTGTGACCCCATGGAAGAAGCACTTGCTCTTTGCTCAGGCTCTTTCCCAACAGACCGGTGAGTCTCACATTGGTAGGAACCGAGGAGACCTGTCCTTCGGTAAAACCCTAGGATCAAAAAGAAGAAGAAACTCCTAGGATTAGGTTTTCTGTGTTTA
This sequence comes from Chinchilla lanigera, assembly GCF_000276665.1. NCBI lineage: Eukaryota > Metazoa > Chordata > Mammalia > Rodentia > Chinchillidae > Chinchilla > Chinchilla lanigera. The sequence continues at coordinate 13,811,499 of NW_004955452.1, read as the reverse complement.
ATAATAACTGATCATCTTACAGGTTTAATGTCCTCTCAGAGAGTCTTACCGTGGATTTAAATCTCATATTTGAATAGTAATGAAATTATAACACTTAGGTGAAGAGTAAGGTTTAAAAAAAAAAGCTGAGAATAAGTACCTGAAAGATCTTTACATCACTAATTATAGGCTAATCACTAACTGATAAAATAAAAATGAGGTACTGCTTCACCCTGATTAGGACAACTATGGTAAAATAGTAATAGTAATAATAATGGCCAGAGAGGATGTGGAGAAATTGGAACCCTTATGAACTGGTGGTGAGAATGTAAATGGTGCAGGTGATACAGAAAATGGTATGATTCCTCAGAAATTAAAAATGGAATTACCACCTGATGTTGCTTAGTAGAGACTCAAAACAAGTGAAAGCAAGGACTCAAATAGGTATTTGTGTACCCATATTCACATTCTTTTTTTTTTTTTTTCCAGTACCAGGAATCAAACTCACAACCTCACGTTTGCCAGGCAGGTGCTGTGCTGCTGAGCTAAATCCCTAGCCCCTCCCCCATATTCACATTCAAAGCAGCATTATTCACAATACCCAGAGTGTAGAAGCAGTTCAAGGATCTGTTGACGCATTAATTAATCTTTATAAGTATGTATATGTACATATAATGACATGGCCAGCCTAATAAGGAAAGGAAATTCTAGCACATGCCTCAACATGGATGAACCTTCAGGATGTTATGCTGAGAGCAATAAGCTAATGACAGAAAGACAAATACTATTATCACTCTACTTATATAAGGCACTTAGAGTACTCAGATTCATTGAGAAGGAATGGTGGTTGCCAGTCTGGAGGTGGGAAAGAATAGAAATTTGTTTGGGTATAAGAGTTTGAATTTTACACAATGGAAAGAGTTTTGGTTATTTCTTCTCCAACAATGTGAATATACTTAAGCTTGCTGAACTGTTTACTTTAAAAATGGCTAAGTTTAACGTTACATGCATTTTACTGTAATTAAAACTTTTATTTTTTCCTGTACAAAGTGATCCCTCACCTATCGCGGGAGTTACATTCCAGAGACCCCTGCAATAGGTGAAAATCCATGAAATAGCAGTGTTATATTTATTTTAGTATTTATATATATTTTAAAGCTTTATAAACCCTTCCCACACTCCTATAAACCTTTCCCACTCTCTTATTAACCTTTCCCACACTCTTATAAACACTTCATATGAGGCCGGGTGTGGTGGTACACACCTGTAATCCCAGCACTTGGGAGGCTGAGGCAGGAGGATCGTTGTGAGTTCCAGACCAGCCTGGGGGATAAAGTGAGCTCAAGGACAGCCTGAGCTGTATATTGAGACCCTGTCTCAAAAAGACAAAAACAAACAGACAAAAAAAAACACTTTATATGCTCTTAAACACTTTCCACACTCTTAAACCTACATAATTTTAACATGTAAAATTCTATATAGGTACCTATATACTGCAAAATCCAGTGATACAGTGAAAACTCCGCGACTCAGAATTAGATATATTTTTTTTAAAAACCTGTGATAGAGTGAAGCTGCAATAAGTGAACCGCAATATAACGAGGGACAACTTACTAGGCATTGAACTCGACCTTTACACTGAGCTATGTCCTCAGCCCTTTTTTTTAATTACTATTTTGAGACAAGGTCTTGCTAAGTTACTCAGGGTGGTCTTAAACTTAGGATCCTCCTGCCTTGGCCTCCTGGAGTTCTGGGATTATAGGCATGCCATCATGCCTATCTAAAACAATTTTTAAAAAGACAAAGCAGCTGGATATGGTGGCACATGCCTATAATCTCAGCTCTCTGGGAGGCTGAGTCAGGAGAATATTAAATTTGAGCCTAGCTTAGGCAACTTAGTGAGACCCTATCTCAAAATAAGAAAAATAAAAAGGGCTGGGGATGTAGCTCAGTGTAAAGGTTCTGGATTTAATTCTCAGTAACCCTGACCCCCACCCCAGGCAAAATATCTCCTATTTTTTGAATAGGTTATTGGTGTTAATAAAATACTCTAAATCCTCAATTTAGGTGGGTGCTTGTGGTTTGTTTTCAACAACTTATTTATTGATTCATTGATTTACATTGTAGGGAAGAAGAAGATGAAGAGGGGGAATTTGGAGATTTTCGGCTCGTGCCACATAACAGGGAATTTGACAGTGATGAGGTGAGTATGATAGAAATATAGGCTGGGCGTGGTGGCACACACTTATAATCCCAGCACTCGGGAGGCTGAGGCAGGAGTATCATTGTGAGTTTGAGACCAGCTTGGGCTACAAAGTGAGCTCAAGGCCATCCTGAACTTCAGAGCAAGACCCTGTCTCAAAAAGATAAAAAAAGAATAATAAAATACATAAATAAATAAAAGAAATATAACTCCATGTATTGCTGCCTGTAGGCTTATTTTCTTGTTTGAGTTCTTGAGATTTCTAAGATTGGCATCTTATCCAAAACAATATCCTCTGTCAGGTGTGGTGGCGCACACCTGTAGCCCTGGCAATTGGGAAGCTCAGGCAGGATTGCTGCAAGTTCGAGGCCAGCCACTACATAGTGAGACCCTGTTTCAGAAAACTAAAAAAAAAAGGCTATAAAGAGACATGTGGGCAGAAGAGGTTTATAAATCTTTTCTTGGGGGTGGTTCCCTGTGGATCAAACCCAGGGCCTCATGCATATGAGGCAAACGCTGTACCAGTGGCCTATATACTCAGCCCCTAGCTTTTTGTTTTGTTTTTTTTTTTAAACAGAGAAGGTGTGGGAATATTAGGCTCCTGAGTCCTATTTTGCTTGAAGACATACTTTAATCTCCTTGACTTTGATCCTGTCATTTTGGCAGGATGAACACAGTGACTCTGAGAATGAAAATACGGCATTGGACAACCAGGAAGATGAGGATGAAGAAGAACTGCTAAAGCAGTCTGAAAAGCTGAAAAGACAAATGTAGGTTTTTTTCCATTCCTTTAACTGCTGGAAATTTCCCCTGACTCTTGAGTTACACCTTAGCCACTCTTTATCTAAATTTTCTGGTTCTATTTCTGTGTTTTGTGGTTAACGTAGATTAAACAAAATCCTTGTTGTGCATGAGATCGCTTCAGTATTCAAATATGGTGGTCGGGATTCCTTAGGTAATATCTCTACCAAGCCTCTCTACGTTTCTACTTCCTTCCATAACTAGTAACATTGCCTGTGGTCTTCACAGGTCCTGGGTATTCTCTTTACTTTGAGATGTAGTCTGGCTGTTGAATGTGCTGGATGCATACTACTTATAATGTAGCCGAAGATCAGAAGAGCTAACTTATAGTTGTAGAGCCTGGAAACTAAAATTAGTAGAGAACTAAAATTTCCTGGAACTTTTTCTTCCTATGAACTACTCTTGTTCTGTGTTTTACTCATTCTAGTCACCAACACATTACCCACTTAACATTTTTAATATTGATTGTTCTGATCATGAAAATAAGACATTTATTTCAAATATTAAAAAGAATACAGGGCCGGGAAGATGGCTCAGTGGCACAGCACCTGCCTGGAAAGCACAAAGTCCTGAGTTCGATTCCTGGTACCTACCCCCCAAAAAAAAGAATGCAGAGAGATTATAGGTGTAATTCAGTGAGAGCACATGCATGCCTAGTGTTTGTGAGCGAGGCCCTGGATTCCATATTCAGTGCTGCAGAAAATAAATAAAATGAAGAATGCAGAAATATATAAATAAAAAGTCTCATGTCCACTGTCCACAGTGTATGTGACAGTGTCAATGTGATTATTTTTTCACATATCTATGCATGTATTTTTATATAGTTGAGATTTATTTTATTTTTTATATGTATAAATTTGCATCTTGCCTTTTCCCTTAGCATATCTATAAATATTTTCCTATGATGTTAAAGCAGTTTCACAAACATAATTCTTTTATTTTTCTTTGGAACTGGGAAATGAACTCAGGACCTGTGCTTACCAGGCAGGTGCTGTGCCACTGAGCTATGTCCCTGGCCCCCACAAACAATTCTAATAGGTATTCAATGTTACATTGTATGTGAGTGACTTTTGGAATTCACATATAGGGCAGCGTATTGATCCCTATTAGATTCGTCTTGTTGCTTTGAGCCCAGCATTACATTCTATTAGGATCCTTTCGGGGTTCTAATTTGTCACCTGTCAAATTAACTGTCATACAGCTTTAGGATATCCATAGATTTTTCTAAAGCGGTGGTTCTTAATGTCATTTAACTGATCTCTTTGTTCCAATGAAAGTCATTAAGAATGACAGTTAAAAGTTGAAGTGCTCAAAAAGGATGGCAAGAAGGTTGAGAAACTTAGTGACAGGTAGCCCCTGAAAGAATTCCCTAAGAGCCCTAGGATATAGAGGAACACAGCTTTAAAAACAGACAGTATAGATGACAGGAAGTAGGGAGGTCGATATTTTGGCTAAAGGGATAGAGGAATAAAAGGGGAAAGGACGGGGAAGTAAAAAAGATTAAGATGTCGTATCTATAGGTATAAACTACCAATGGAGAATGTATTTATTATGTATCGCAAACATGTACTAATAAAAAACATACAGTATAAGTATGAAAATCAGCCTTCAGAAAGAACCAAATTGGTGCTTTTCATCTTCATAGATGACAGGACTTTAAATTCAGGTGATAGCAGACTTTTTCTCAAAAAGGACTGAAATTAGAAGAAGTAACTAGGAGCGGTTTTGATTACCAGGAGCTCTGAGCCTTAGTCTTGCCTCTAATTTGCGGGTCAAGATGCAGAGAGCGGTAAGACAATCCCTAAACTGCTGCTGTAAGAAGTCTCTGTCCATACTATCTCTTAAAAGCTGCTGTGCTTAGTTTGAGCCCTCCAGCAGGTATTCCCAAATACAGGGGAAAGATTAAGAGTTTTCTGGTTTTAGGGTTACCTAGCATAGATTTAATCGAGGCTCTGCTACATCCTAGCTGTGTGTGACTTTGAATAAATTATTTAATTTCACTGTTCCTCCTTAAGTGATTTCTATGCCAGTATCTCTCACTCCTTGCAGAATTAGTGTCATTTCTAGTGTCATTGCTTCCAATCTCATGTTCTTGCTTTTTTTTCCCCTTGAACTTGGTGACAGTCGTTCTTCAACCTCCCAAGTGCTGAGATTATAGCTGTGAGCCACCATGCCTGGCCTTGCTCTGGTTATTTCTTTGTCAGTCATTTATTTGTTTGTTTATTTGGTTCTGGGAATCGAACTCAGGACCTTGTGCTAGCCAGCAGGCTCTGTACCACTGAGCTATATCCCTAACCCCTCTTTATCAATTTTAAAATGAAGGAAATGGCAGTACCCACCCTTAAAGATAATGTAGTAATGCCTATAAAGCAGAGTTATTGGCTCATGGTATATAGTAAGTGATCAATGTTTAAATATTATCTTAAAATTAGATATTATCAAAATGTGTTATAAATTTAATGATATTATTGTTGTCATAGTGACTATATGAGCTGTTTTCACTGTGTCTGTGTTCAGTGTATGCATCACTGTTCTACCTTCTGACCCTCAACACTGCTTTCCAGGAGATTGAAGAAATATCTGGAGGATGAAGCAGAAGTGTCAGGAAGTGACGTGGGGAGCGGAGACGAGTATGATGGAGAAGAGATTGATGAATATGAAGAGGATGTAATTGATGAAGTTCTTCCTTCTGATGAGGAACTGCAGAGTCAAATCAAGAAAATACACATGTTAGTGTCCCAAGAAGCCCATCTGAATAACAGGGTACTTCGTAAGGCACAGCCTGTAACCAATCAGAATGGTCCTGGTACTGACTGCCTCATTTCTCTTGTGTAGGAAGACGATGTTGGATGATGATAAGCGACAGCTACGCCTCTACCAAGAGAGGTACCTTGCTGATGGGGACCTGCACAGTGATGGACCTGGGCGAATGAGGAAATTCCGATGGAAAAACATAGGTATCTTAGTTGCTGCCTTCAGAAGTAATATTCCAGTAATGTGTTTGTCCAGTTTAAGATGTCAAATGGCAGGGGCTGGCAGTTCTTACTTTGTGTGCACAAGGATCTGGGTTCAATCCCCAGTATCCACCAAAAATAAAGAAATTTTAAAACAGATGGCAAATGGCAGTCAAAATTATAATAGGCTGGGTGAAGGACCTTGCTGTAACCATTGCTTCCCATTAATGGATGGGAAAGCTCTATGTCAGTGTGTACTAAATAAGGGTTTGCTTCGTGTCTGTCCAGTCACCTTCTCCTATGGGGGCTGCAGGATACTGAAAGCCTTAATTCTGCTTTAGATGATGCTTCCCAGATGGACTTATTCCACCGAGACTCTGATGATGATCAGATTGAAGAACAGCTTGATGAGACAGAAGCCAGATGGAGGAAGGAGCGAATTGAACGGGAGCAGTGGCTTCGGGACCAGGTAGAAAGTCTGCAAGAAGGCTGGGCGTAGTGGTGCACACCTATAATCCCAGAATTTGGGAGGCTGAGGCAGGAGGATTGCTGTGAGTTTGAGGCCAGTCTGGGCTACATAGTGAGTTCGAGGCCAGTCTGGGCTACATAGCGAGTTCAAGGCCAGCCTGGGCTACATAGTGAGTTCAAGGCCAGCCTGCACTGCATAGTGAGAACCTGTCTCAAAAAAAAAAAAAAAAAAAAAATTCTGCCAGACAATTGCCTATTCTGACCCCATGTTATGAGGATGAGAAGATCTAGTCATTGAGTTTGTCATGATAGTTTCAAAATCCTAGGCAACGTATTGCTAACCCTCTTATTCCTTGAATTTGCTTTTTTGCATTGGAAGTTTATCGAGGGCAATTCTTTTCATGTTTGTTCAAGGTCTTTATTTTTTGAAGGTACTGGAGATTGAACCCAGGACCTTGTGAACTGTAGGAAAGCACTGTACGACTTAGCTACTTCCCTAGCCCCTTTTAATTTTTTAATTCTGAGACAGTCTCACTAACTACCTCCCAGGTCACTGGGATTACAGATATGCACCTCTGTGCCTGGCTTCGTCTTTTAGGTGAGGGCCATTGCAAAAATGAACACAATATCCCAGTAACCTAGCTTCACAACCCAAGCTGTGCCACTATTTAAGGAAGCTGTAGGCTTTTCTGTTCATGCTGTATGATTTTTATTTTCAGGCACAGCAGGGGAAGAGTACAGCTGAAGAAGAAGAAGAAGAAATTGGGGAGGACAGTCAGTTTATGATGCTAGCCAAGAAAGTTACAGCCAAAGCACTGCAGAAGAGTGGTGAGCTCTTGTTTCTCCTCAGGATATATATCTCCTCCCCTTGGATTGTTAGTGTTAGGGCTTTGGAGATGATTCTAACCTTCGGGGGCTGTTGAAGCTTAGTTACAAGGTTGTGTCTAATACTGTTTTAAAGGGGGTCCACAGAGGTGAGGACAGATAGTATACTTCGGTCTTAGACTACTGGTTAGTAGAAGTACTTGGGAATTTCTGTAGCTGATTTTGGCTTATGTTTGGAGGCTCTCTGGATTCTTTGTTAAATGGCCTAGGATGATATATCTAACTGTATTTGAAACCAGGTATACTTAGCTCCAGAAGTGAAACACTTTTTTTTTTTTGTCTGTTTGAAGCAACGTTTCATTATGTGGTTCAGGCTGGCCTTGAACTCACTTTGTAGACCAGACTGGCCTCAAATTCACAGTGATCCTCCTGCCTCAGTCTCCCAAGTGCTGGGATTACAGGCATGTGCCACCACGCCTGGCAGAAATGAAACTCTTAAATACTACTCTATATTCTTACCAAGTTTTATTTTTTTCTTAAATCATTCCTATTAATGGTTAATTGATAAGTTCAACTTAGTTTTGTCTTTTTTAAGACGCTGTAGTTTCAAAGACACCATTAAAAATTACATAGAGTTCCTATGGCTTATTGAGTTAGTTTCAAAGCTTCTTAGTGTTTTCAGATTTAAAAGTAATTCTGCCCAGCTTTGCTGTCTTTTTTCCAGCCAACCGCCCTGTGGTTATCCAGGAATCAAAGTCTCTACTCAGTAACCCTTTTGAAGCTATCAGATCTGCAACTCCTCACCAGGTTGGTTGGGACCTTGGAAGTCTGGCACCATAGTCTGCAAGGGTTTGTTTTTTTTGGAGGGAGGGCAGGTGTTTGTTTTTGTGGTTCCTGGGATTAAATCTAGGGCCTTTGCATTGAGCTACATCCCCAGCCCTTTTTACTTTTTATTTTGAGACTGGGTCTCACTAAAGCCCAGGCTGGGCTCAAACTCAGGGTACTCAGTCGTGCTGCCATGCATGGGTCCAGCCCGCAGGTTACAAAGCAGGGAGTAGACTGTTCTTGTGGGAGGGAGGTAGCCACAGGAAATGGGACTAGAAATCAAAAGAGCCTGCCGTTTCTTTTCTACTTGTCAGAATAAGAATGTCTCCTCAACACCTGGGGGAGGAAAGGAGAGACTGCTTTTTCATTCTTTGATTTGATAGCACATAATTCTTTCCCTTTAGCTGAAGACAGGCTCACTGCTAAACCAGCCCAAAGCTGTGCTTCAGAAACTGGCTGGCCTGTCCGACCTCAACCCTAGTGGTCCCCGAAATTCAAGAAACTTTGTCTTTCATACACTTTCTCCTGTCAAGGCTGAGGCAGCAAAAGAATCATCTAAGCCTCAGGTATGTATGCATATTGAGAACTGATGTAGTACTTCCCAAAGCAGATTTCTTTTCTTTTTTGTCTTTTTGAGACAGGGTCTCACTACGCAGTTCAGGCTGGCCTTGAGCTTACTTTGTAGCCCAGGCTGATCTTGAACTTGCAAGAATCCTCCTGCCTCAGCCTCCTGAGTGCTGGGATTACAGGTGTGTGCCACTGTGCCCAGCCCAAAGCAGAGTTTTATTTATTTTAATTAAAAAATAACAGATCTGGTCTAATAGCTTATACTACAGTATTAGAGTCCTCCCCATTAATATACAGGGGACTTACTTTCCTCCGTAGATAATAAACTTTTAAACCTGCCTGGAAAATTTATATTTCTGTGTTGTTACTATTGTTATTTTCCTGTTGTCCGTGATTGAACTCTGGGTTGCTTAAGAGCTAACTGAAGGTAAGTACCTTTGTGAGGGTCTTGTGCTAGCTCTGACTCACTTTCTGCTCTCCAGGTGAGGAGAAAGGGACCATCATTAAAGACATCCCCTTCCCCTAAGCGCCTCAAGACAGGTGATAGCAGTCCAGGATTGAAGCGAAGTATCTTTAGATACTTGGAAAGTTGACACCATCAAGGATGCCAGCACCTGTGCCGAGACTACTTAGTACCTCAGTACTAGAAACTGGCCCTGAAGGTTGGAACTGATGCTCATGCTGATGATCTCTTCTTCCTTCATAATCAGTGGTGCATTAAGATTGCAAACAGGATTCCAGTTCTTTCTATTGCTGGACTGTGGCTATCTTCCTTTCCTAGTATTTCCTGGATTGGTCACTAATCGTAATTCTGCAGTGTTTCCGACATCGATTTATGCAATGCTTAAGTGAATCCTCATGTACTCCTTTAAACATTTGACATTTTATCCGAGCACTCTGCTGGGTTTACACCTGTTTGTGATAAAGGTGGTTGGGAAAGGAGAAAGCAGAGGAGGAAGGAAGAAAGTGTGGCATTACGGAAAGTGGTAAAAGTCAGTATCAGAATGACTCCTTCAGACTTGTGAGATTTCTACCATAGTAACTATAGGAGACTTCCTAGATGATGGACCTAGGGATTAGCAGATGGCTGTTGTGTTAGTCTTACCCTTTCATTTTTCTGTAGGCTTCTTCTCAAGGTAGCCTCAAAGTTCTGATTAGCTTTTGCTGCCTTTGTAATAAGGCCTTAAACTGGTACCCAGTTCAGAAGGACCTTGGCCCTACTTTTCTGAAGTGTGGGGTGAAGATAAAGGGCTACTCCTGTGTCTGGCTGCATTAGATAGTCTCTGGAGCAGAGAGACCTTTCCTGGGGCTGAACTGTCAGTCTGAAACATGGTTGCCCAAGGACTTCCCTTCTTGAAACGTAAGCATTATTTATTGCATCTCCTGGGTTTAATACACTGCCCTGACCAGAGGACATTTTAATATTTCATTACTAATTGAGAGTTGCAGTCACTCGCCACTCTTGTTGAACTACCACAAGGCTCAGACTCTCCAGTCCGCCTCAAAACTGAACATCCTTGTTGCTTTGGAAAAGATTCCATGTGACTATACTTAAGCATCAGGAGCTAGATAGACTTGGGAAGTTGAATGAGATCGTGTCCATTTTTTATTAAGAGACAGGGAACGCCAATTGAAATGAGGGTGAAATGAGGGTGCAGGTTTTCTACAGTTTTTTCTAACACTCAAGATGCTGACTTTGACAACTCATGTTTGTAAATTTGTAATCTTGTAATGGGAAAAATGTGTATAAATTTGTTTTAATATTATGTTGTTTTTCAATAAACCTCAATGGCTTAAAGGCAGAATTTGCTGTCCAGTTTGAATACTCACTGTTAGGTCTGTGTCTGTCTGATGTTATGCATTTCAATTTCAAGGTGTCACCCTTCCAGGAAAGCTGCCTGCGTCTGGATGAGAGGGTGCTGCAGTTGTCTCCTTTCTGGCTTCTCCGTCCCTGTGAATTGATTAAACTCACCTAATGGTCTAGGCTCAGTGCACGGAACAAGGAGAGTTTAATAAAATGCTACTTGTTTCAGCCCTTTTTTTTGGTACCAAGAATCGAACTCAGGACCTTACACTTGCCAGGCAGGCACTTATACTGCTGAGCTATATCCCCGGCCCTGTTTCATCCCCTTGTGTAGCGTTTTCTCTTTAGCTGGCTTTGCATATGTTGATAGCTGTGGGTCCAAGATAAAGACTACTGCGTTTCCCTTTGAACTCTCTAAATAGTGCCCAAGGCCCAGCAGGCCTTGCTGGGCTAGAGAGCTGGGATAAAGGGCTGGAAATTTCTCCTCCTTTGCTTTTCTACATGCCTCCCCGCTTTTTTTCTTTTTTTGGTACCGGGAATTGAACTCACAACCTCATGCTTGTGAGGCAGGTGCTTATGCTGCTGAGCTATATCCCCGGCCCTACATGCCCTTTTTGAGGGGAGAGATGAAGTAGAGGATTGGAATTGACCCACTGAGGATAAGATCAGTGCCTGAGAAATCTGGAAAATCTTCTGTTTGAGGCTCCAGGGAAAACTTCTCTTTGGAGAAAGAAAAGTAGTCTTAAGCTCTAGGTCACTTTCCCTCATGCCAGGACAGCTGCCACAAGGCCAGCTAATTCTTCACCTTGGTAACTGGGTTGAAATGGATGGTTTCAACATGATCCACATGCACTTTGCCCAAAGCACTGGCCAATCTGCACCATCTGTGTCTTAATGAAATTGGAGCCCTGGAGCCTGCCACTGTCTCCTGGTAGGACTTAGCTCCACCAGCTTGGAAATGACATGTTTGGAGACAAGAGTTTGGGAGATGAGAATGCTCAGTGTTAGTTGTTTTGTCTCCTTGTTCTGCACATGGGTAGGACAAGTGATATTGACCCATTAAAACAAGCCTTTTATCTGATTTCATTCATTTAGTCCACAAGCCGAGCTAGGGTCTCTTCTATAAATCCTCAGCTTAAGTTCACCAAAGCTGCAGAGCCAGTGTAACCATTTGGATCTATGTGGGGTCCCTCATTTGACTGCTTCTCTATAAAATTCACCCCACTTTGAGAATTCCTTTTCTTCCTTCCTTCTTTCCTTCCTTCCTTCTTTCTTTCCTTTTTTGCTTGTCTTTCTGAGACAAGGTCTCACTTTGCAGTCCAGGCTGGCCTTGAACTCACTTTATAGCCTACGCTGGCCTCAAACTTGCAGTGATTCTCCTACCTCAGCCTCTCCAGTGCTGAGAATTTCTAATTCAGGCTGGAAAACTTTATAATACATGTTTTTGGGTTTTATCTCCTAGTCTTATGTCTGGGGGCTTCTTTATCATAAAATTTGATGGTATTATTCTTGAGCCAGTATTTTTTTTTTTTTTTTTTTTTTTTTTTGGTTTTTCTCCGGTACCGGGAACCGAACTCACGACCTTGCGCTTGCCAGGCAGGCGCTTTGCCGCTGAGCTAAATCCCCAGCCCCCTTGAGCCAGTATTTGTCTTTCACTTTTATATCTTTCTCATGGCCTGATACAGGCTGGAATATAATACTGCCTTAAAAAGGTTGAATAAATAATATCACACTTTTTAGAGTCTGTATCTATAAAATTAGGATCCTAGCTTATGCCTATCTCTGAGTTTCTGTGAATATTAAGTTGGAAAATGTATGTGAATGTACCGTGTTAAGTGTAGCTCTGCAAACATTAGAAGTTACCAGAATCACAATTGCATCATATTTTGTGGACCAAAAGGCTCATTCTGTCACAAATGTAGCAAATTTAACCGGGCATGGTAGAACATGTCCATAATCCCAACAGCCCCTAGAGCAGTGATGGTAAACCTTTTAGAGACCAAGTGCCCAAACTACAAGCTGCAAGCCAAATCCATATTTATTGCAAAGTGCCAACACCACAATTAAACCTGAATACTGAGGGTTTAGTTTAGGAAAAAATAACTTATCCGATGCTTGGCTGCTGGGACAACTTGGCTTGTGTGACAACGGAGAGGGGTCTGTGTGTCCACTGCAGGACTCATGCCACAGGTTCACCACCACTGGTCTAGAGGCTGAGGCAGGAGGATTGCCACTTGGGCCTCAAACTCACGGTGATCCTCTTACATCAGCCTCTCTCACGCGGATTTCAGGTATGTGGCATCATGCCTGGTATAAACTTAACATCTTTAAAAATGTGATTTTCTTTCCCTAAAAACGTTTCTGTTTTCCCATTTCAGTAAAAGTTACCTTCATACATAGTCATTAAGCTGAAAATGGAAGGGCATTCCTGACACTCTCCTGACTTCTATAATCAAGACAGTCTCCCAAGTTCTGGTAACTCTTCCAAGTTGCATCTTGAATCAGCTCACTTATTCCATCTCCCCAGCCAGAGCTATATTCCACATTCCCATAATTTCTTTCCAAGGTGCCACAGTAGCCTTCAGACGTTTCCATCTCTTTTTGCTTCCTTTTCCTCCAATCTGCATAGCAGCGAGAGGATGACTTCTATGTAGACAGATGTAGAGGATGCACTCCCCTACTTAAAACCTTTTCATAGGGCTAGGGGTGTAAATTAGGGTTACCACACACAAAGCCCTGCGTTCAATCCCTAGCACCCAAAACGAAGCCTTTGCTGTCTTCCAGTACTGTCAGAATGAAGTTCAAACCTGCTTCCCAACCTCAGAGCCACTCTTTTACCCAGCCTTGGCCTTCTGAAGTGATCTCCCAGTGTCCGGACTGCCTTCCCCTCTACCTACTTGTCTGGCTAATGTGCAATTCTCCAATTGTTAGCTTAAATCTCACCTCCTCAGAGATACTTTCTCTGTCCTTTTGTAATTAGGTAACCTCTATTAATGTTTCCTGTTCTTGGATTTCTTTTGGGGGTGAGGGGAGACAAGGTCTCACTATGTAATCCAGGCTGGCTTTAAACTTGGGATCTATCATGGTTTGCCACCTTAGTGTTTGAGGTCTATTTTCTCCATTAGACCATAAACTCCATGAAAACAGAGACCATGACCTATGTTGTTTAAAAAAGAAGAGAAGTGATTCAGGTAGCACCATGCCTGGCACAGAAGATTATTCAATAAATAAGTTTTTGAGTAACCCATGTTGGAAGATCTGGAAAAGCTAATGCTGAAAGCTTGGAGTTGAATTGCTTATAAAGCTTTCTAGCGTAGGATGGGATAGAGGTGATTGCTGTGTGAGACCTTGAGTCCTTGTTCTCTCTGCAGCTTACAGGTTAGGCGAGTCATTCTCTCTCAATTTTTTCTTCTCAACTTGAAAGTGGTTCACGTGAAATGATGTGGTTTAGCTCACAAGTCTGTGGTTAGGGTCAAAGGTCCAGTGTCATCTGAAATGACTCTGCGTGTTTAAGGCTAACCCAGCACAGGCTGAGGAAGGGGTGGCATCGATGCCTCAGTGCACTCGGGCTGGGTGAGAAGGAGATGCTGAGCCTCAGCACAGCTCCACAGTCCACCCCGTGGGCCTCTCCCAGCACCCAGCGGTGGCTCGTGTGCTGGAACTTGTGACGGTGGTGGCATGGAGGGCTGCGGGTGTGCCTGGACTCTCGTGAGTGGGGGAAATAGGTATGGCTTTGTGTATGGCAGGGGTCAACCTCAGATTTTATCTTTTGAGACCAAGGTGCCGGGTCTTTCTTTTCCTTGGTTGTGTGCTATTGGTCTGTACTATGTCTTTCCCATTGCTTCTTTCTGTGCTCCCTTCTCTCACCTTAAAGGTTTTTCATTTTCAGTTTATTGATTTAGTTCTTCCCTGTGGTGGGATACATAATGGGAAGAGGGGGTTTGAAGTAGCTATCGCCTCAGGGCGACTGGAGGAAGCCATGGAGCTGGATACCTGGGTTCTTTTGTGTTGAGGAAACCGCGTTCTTTGGTATTTTTGATGGCTGGTGGGCTAGAGATGGAGTGTAGCAGCCCCCAGTTCCAGCCTGGAGAATTGCTGGGCCCAGCCCAAGGGGTAGAAAGTGTTGGGGCAGGGTTGGGAGTGAGGTGTGGTTTGGGGTTTTCACCCCCCTCTCTTTTTCTCTGAGGCTGAGTGAAAGAAAAAACAAAAGCTGACTGCCCACCCCTCTCTTTGTTTGTCTTGTCTAATTTAACTTACGTTATTTATCAAAAAGACAGGTTATTTGGAAAACCAGATGGACCCAGGCAAAAATCATCTGGGTTTTCCAAACGTGAAAAATTAGATTCTGGGAGCCCAGGAGGGAAAGCACGCGTGCCCTTGTGTGTGTGTGTGTGTGTGTGTGTGTGTGTGTGCACGCGCACGCGCACGTGTGCATGCATAGGGGGCCAGGAGTACTGAGTGAATGTATAGTCAGGCCCAGAAATTATCCCATAACTTCCAAGCATCCCTTTTCCTTCTTTTTCCTTCAAGTTCTTTGTGGTTAAAATCTAAATAAAACGAAAATCTTCATGTTGATGGTTGGGTATGCTGAAAGTTTTAATAGGCCAAAGATGAGAATGTGTCAGGGCCATAACAGAACGGCAGCTGACAGCTTTCTCTATTTCCCCAGCTCCTGTGCTGTTCTACAGACCAGGTAGGTCAGTGAGAAGTACAGGGTACTGAGAGGTGTCTATAGCAGAAACCTCACCCTCATGTACCTTCAGTGTTCCTGTTCTTACTTAAACAATTGCCCCAGATCTGGAAGTTAGACAGTTAGGAAAGAACTTACCCGCATAACTGTGTGATGACCAGATGGCTAAGGAAGACTAAGGATTAAGGACTGTCCATCCACTGACTATCTAGAGAAAGGGTGCCCACCAGTTTCCTTCTGGGTAACAGCGGCTTGCTGTGTTGCTATAACTAGGAGTTTGAAAGCCTGTGCTTCTGTTACCTTCAGCAGCAGCATTATTAGGAATGAATTAAAGCAGTAGGCTGTGGAGCACAAGGCTTGGCTGCAATAGAGGAAATGTTCTGGCTACAAACAGCAAGCCATCCCATTCATACACACGCACACACGCAGAATAGAGCCAAGACCCTTTGTGGCCTGAAGAATCTTTGGCAGTAGCAATAGCACTTGTTCCATTGTGAGTGTCATTTTTTAAAGTGTCATTGGACTGTGAAAGACACTTAATAACTTGATCTCATCTGAATAATCTGAGTTAATACTAGCTCCACAGTTGTGAGGATTAAGTAAAAAAAAAAAAAATTGTAAAGTGTCTGCCTCAGGCTTGGCACTTGGTAAATCTCAATGAATGCTTGTTGAATGAATGAATCCATGAATCTGAGCATTAAGACTGCCTTGACCATTTCCAAGGCTCAGTGTGTAACAGCCGGAGTAACTGAGACTTGTATACTATGCCACCGAGCCTGGAGCCTGGAGCCTGAGGCGTGTTTGATGAATATCTGTCGTGTGAGTTGGACCCTTTGATGCAGAGCTTGTTGGCCTGGGTGCTGGGAACACTGCAGACTGGCTTCACGTTAGCTCCTTTGGGAATGACCTCAGCTGCAGAGCACCTTACTCAAGGTCATGCCTCTTTCCTACACAGCCCACATGTGAGGACAGGTGTATAAACACCTGGCTATCTCAGCTCCTTTGGTGACAACTCTGGAGAGCCATTCCAATTTCAGAATTCCTTGTGGGGTAGACTGAGAGATTCTCACAGGCCTATACTACAGCAGGCTTCTTCTGCTCCCCATCCTGCTCCTTTTTTTCTCTTTCTACAGAAGTTGATCTTAAGGGCAGTTTTGTTTTTTTCTTTGCTTGTTTGTTTTTGTTGTGGACAAGGTGTCACTATGTAACCCAGGCTGGCCTCAAACTTATAGCGGTCCTCCTGGCTCAGCCTGTACTGAGATTACAGGCGTGGGCCACACGCCCAACTCAAGGGCACTTTTTAAACATTCTCCACACTGAAAGTATCTCAGGGTTGGTTTCCTGGGGAATCCAGCCTGTGAATGGGCTGGTCCTGGTGGCCAAGGCTTTGAGACAGAAATGGACAGAGACTCCTTTACAATGTCTCTCCCGCACTAAATGTGTTGATGGTGTCTCTTTATGCCCACCAGAGGGCAGCAGCCTCATAGCAACCTGCCCTCCTGAGTCTCCCAGGAGCCCTGGCCCTAGTTCTCCTTTCCTCCCCTACCGCTGGTATTAGGCAGTTGCCTCCTTTAGAGTGTCCATCCTCCTGTCTAAGGGAAGAACGTTTTTTGAAACTGTGTGGCCCTTGGTTTTGTCAGTCTCAAACTGCCCCACCTGCATCACCGAAGGCCAGCGAGTCTCCCTGCCGCATCCCTTCCCCCTCGTCAGACGGGCAGCCTCCCACCCGATCTCCACCTCTCACACTTACCACCTACACAATAGATTTGTCTTCTGTGTGACAAGGTAATTATGAGCTTGGGGCCAGAAGGCCCAGGGACCAGTCTTGAGGACAGTCACTTCCATCTGGCTCGCCCTGTTTTGCTAACATTATTGATTTTTAGTTTAATTTATTATGATGATTTAAAAAAAAAATTGGCCCTAGTGACATGAGGTATGGAGGTGAGTGGGCAAGAGCAAATTTATTCTTGTCACAATGTAGCTTTTTGAAAACTGAAGCCACCCACCTGGCATTTTAAAAAATCTACTAGTTTTAGCATCTTTGCTTACCTCTTTTCTCTTGTTTCCTTTCTTTTCACCCCCTTTGCTGCCTTCCTCCCTTCCTCCTTTCCTTCCTTCCTTCTTTTTATTTGTTTTTTTGTTTGTTTGTTTCTGGTACCAGGAATCAAACTCATGACCTCGAGCTTGGCAGGCAGGCGCTGTGCCGCTGAGCTAAATCCCCGGCCCCCTTCCTTCCTTTTAGAGAAGTGGTCTCACCATGTTACCCAGGCCGGCCCCCAACTCCTGAGCTCAAGTGATCCTGCCTCCCGAACAGGCGGGAGCACCCATGCCCAGCACCACAGCTTGGCTGGGGCTTATCTAGTTTCATTCTGTCTCCAAAGTTTCCCCAAAGATTGTATTGGGAATTGGAGGCAGATATAGATGGCTGCAGGAAGGAGGCTGGAAGGAGTAGACATGGCAAGGACAGTACCACTTGTTAGTACTGTATCTAGTACTGTACCTTGTTAGTACTGTACCAAGTGTTTATTGCATTCCCAGCACCTGTCAGTTATTTCTACTCTATGCTCCCCAGCTTCCTGCTTAGAGCGCTGTTCTCTTGGGGCAGTCCTGAGATGGGCCATGCTGTGCTCATTCATTCACCCACTTATTTATTTTTGTTTGCATCAGTATTTACGGATGTGAGTAAAACCTGACCAGGAGAGTTTGGGGGAGAGAGTGAGACTGGGTGCAGCCTGACCTTCGGCCTTCCACAGGTCTCCCACGAAAGCACTCTATTTCTTTACAGGATAGAGGAAGGGCAAGCTTTAGGCAATAAATTACAAGTGGGAGGGGTGCTCTGAACCACAGTGATTGCCCTGGGAATTAGCTGAAGCTGAGGGCGATTTGTGGGGCCACGTTTCCCCCAGCCTGTTTTCTCTGTGTGTGCCAAGAGAATGAATAAATCATTGTTCAGGGGCGGGATGCAGCTGCCGGGCTCCTCCCCTCGGCACATGCCCGGACTCCAGCGCCTCCATTGAGGGCTGCTGGAGCAGAGCAGTTTATACACCCAGCTCCCCAAATCCCATTGAGTCCTCCCCCTTCTGCACGAGCCACCGGCTCCAAGCTCATTCAGCTTGGCCTTTTGTGCTGGGGGTTAAGTGGTTACATGTGGGGGGCACCCAGAAAGGACCTGTCAGGCCCTGAATAACTGTGCTCCTACTGATGAATGGGGTGGGTGGAAGAGAGGTGGGCGGCCAGAGGGCGAGGTAGGAGAGAGGGATTATGGAGCCCACAGGGGCAGCTGCGAGGAAGGGGTTAGAGCAGGCACCCCTTTCTCTCACTCTCCATTCAGCTTGTTCATCTAGCTCAGGAGCAACAGCTTCCAATCTGGGATCTTGTCTCTTGGTAGAAGAAAGTTAGAAGAGGCCATTTACCTCACGGGTGCATTGCAGAGAAAGAATCCACACTAACCTTTCATTCTAACAGCTCCAGAATACCCCTGTCACCTTTTTCCCTTGGCTGGGAGGAGGACAGAAAGATTTCTCACCAGAATTTTCTGGTGCAGTGGATTTGGAACTGTGTCCCACCAGATTTTTTTTTTTTTAAATTTTTTTTATTATTTTGTCTTTTTGAGGCAGGGTCTCGCTATGCAGTTCAGGCTGACCTTGAGCTCACTTTGTAGTGCAGGCTGGTCTCAAACTCACAACGATCCTCCTGCCTCAGCCTCCTGAGTGCTGGGATTACAGGCGTGTGCCACCATGCCCAGTCCCACCAGCTTTAAAACCTACCTCAGGGCTCCAGGTATAGCTCAGAAGTCTTTTAGAGTGGAGGGGTCAGGAAAGAAGAGAAAATCTCAAACTGGGTGTATTGCAAAGATTTACACTAAAGGAAAAACACTGATGCCAGGGCTGAGAATATAGCTCAGTGGTAGAGGGCTTGCCCAGCATGTGAGGTTCTACCCCCATCTGGTTCTACCCTTCATAACCCCCTCATACACAGAGAATGATTCCAGGGCTAAAACAAAACAAAAGTTTAAAACTTTGGATTGGAAGTACCTCACCCTCATTTCACAGCTGAGCTGAGGAAACGGTCATGTTGAGGGTGAGGGAATGGCCATCTTTTATTTAGGGTGGACACACAGTAATTTTCTGTTAGACTAGAGCAGCACTTTACCTTTAAGAGGCAGTGGAGAAATGGATGAGGAAAACAACTGGGTCACCAGCTTCCTAGGCCTTTCTCTCCAGAGATGAGCCAATTCTGGGGAGTAATCTTCCTTCTAATCTGCCTTAAAGGTGCTCTTTGTGTCAGAGGTCCTTCTGTGCCCGGTCTGGGGAGCCCAGGTAACAAAGTTCAAAACTATAATGTTATTCAACAACTTTCAAGGAATATCATCCTTATTTAGCTCAAGGGAGTTAAAATTGTTTGATTTGCCTAAGTTCCCAGAGCCCTTTGGGGAAGCTGACAGATGCGGTGAGCTCAGGAAAAGGTAGGAAAGCTGGCTGCCACGCAGCTTGTCTCCAGGACTAGACTGTTCTGGTGTGGAAACTCTGGGGGTTTCCCCAGTTACTCCCCTCTTGCCCATAGGATGAAGCCCAACTTCCCTGAATGACCTTTTCAGGGAAATGACCTTGCACAATCCTCCCGAACTCCAGTCACACTGGCCTACGCTATTTCTGAACACACTCTGAATATGCAATCTGCTAAGCCCTCTGCTTCTCCTGGTGAACTGTTCACCCCTCACAACCTGAAGGACAGGACCAGGCCTCGGTCTCTCTCTGTTTTCCTCCCTCGCCGCCCTCCTTCCTCCTTCCCTTCTTTTCTTCCTTTTTTCTTTTGTTTGTTTGTTTGGTATTGGGAATGAAACTCAGGGCTTCCTGCTTGCCAGGCAGGCACTGCACCCCTGAGCTACATCCCAGGCCCCCTTCCTTCCTTTTATTGATTGATTGGGGATTGAACCCAGGGCCTCCCACTTGCCAGGCAGGGGCTCTAGAGCTAAACTACAGCCCCGCTCCCTAGGACTGACTAGTTCCCTATCACAGTACTTGGCATAAAGTAAGGACTCTGTAACTGTGTGCTGCCTGTGAACAAAGGGATGGCAAGGAGCAAGAATTTTATTCTTTGTGAGACAGGATCTCACTCTGTAATTCAGGCTGGCCTTGAACTTACTATGTAGCCCAGGCTGGCCTTGAACTCATGGTGATCCTCCTGCCTGCAGCTCCCAAGTGCTGGGATTACAGGCATGCACCACCATGCTTGGAAGCAGCAAGATTTTTAAGGCTGAAACCCTGGTTCTTAGCCACTACTTTCTTTCCAAGAGTATTGCCTTAGAGAAATCATCCACCTATAAAGGAGCTCTAACACCTGCCCTATTTCCTGGAGTAGAAATTTGTGTCATCTTTCCTTGTCTCCTTCTCAACATCCTGGGCCCTGAGGCCTGGATATGGCTACTCGCTGCAGCTGCTCTTGGCTCTGACATGTTTTCTGTCAGTATCCTTCCTCACTGCCCACCGCTTGATGATGAGGGCCTGAACGGCAACAGAGCCTGTTGAGGCTGCCACTGCTCATCGGGTGATTTCTGTGGCTCTGCCAATTAAGTCCCTGGCATAGGGTGAGGGTGGACAGAGCCATAGATACCACTGCACATGGGGCGACTGATTCCCTGAGGTCCTGAGTGGAGAAGCCTCCAGGGAATGAATCACAGGTGTCCCAACATCTGCTTTTCTGTCTTCATGCAGACATGGACACCCCTCCCTTCCTGGCTGTTTTGTTCTCCAGGATTCCATCTCTCTGAAAATTACGGAGCAGCCAGGAGCTCTGTCTAAGCACTGAGTGTACTCATATGGTGCTGGAGTATCTGCTCCTGGGTTACCAGGTACTGTGTTATTAGGAAGCAACTAGCTTATGCAACAGTGCAATAGATGACTCAGCTATGCGCAGACTTTAAAATATATATATATATCCCTCCCTCAAGACACGCAGAATGTTCCCCTTCGACTTGAGGACACATTCTTGGCCATCGTTCTTGGCAATATGTGTTTAACTGAAATAATTTTCATTTTAATTTGAACACTTACTGTATTTTTTGATCACCCCAGTATATAAGATGTGTTGGTGTGAATTAATGTGCAGTTTAGTCTCCCCAGCCCCTGTACATTTATCCTAAGGAGGAAGGGAGTGAAGATTAGGCTTCAGTAAATAGAACTCAGAAGAGGGCTGGAGAGATAGCTCGGTGGCACAGTGTCTGCCTGGCAAGAGCGAGGCGCAGAGCTGGATTCCTGGTACAAAAAAAAAAAAAAAAAAGAAAGTAGAACTCAGAAGAATCCACTGGTGTTTGGAGCCTGGGACCCTTTCTTTTCTTTTCTTTTTTTGGTACCAGGAATTGAACTCAGGACCTTGTGCTTGCCAAGCAAGCACTGTGCTGCTGAGCTCTATCCCTGGCCCCTGGGACCCTTTTTTACCCAGTTCCTGCTCACCTAGGCAAACGGCAGAAGTGCCCACTGCCCAGGTGCCGCGGAAGCGTTCTCTGCCGGGCTGGGAGGAAGCCACCATTGGTGGGTGCAGAGCATTATCCCATCCCCGCCACAGAGCGGATTATCTGTCTTCACTCAAAACACAGCTTTCAGCCTGATGTAATCCCAGCACTCTGGGGAGCTAAGGCAGGATGGAATATTGGATCCCGGCCTAGGCAATTCAGCGACTTAGCAAGACCCTGTCTCAAAATAAAAAATAAAAAGAGGTCTGGGGAATGTAGCTTAGTGCAAATGCCTTAGGTTCAATATCCAGTACCACAAAAACAAAAACACACAAGACAATCCCCCTCCAAAAAAACCCAAAACAAAAACAGCTTTCATTTCATGAGATTAATAAAAAGAAAAGAAGCGGGCCTGGGATATAGCTCAGCGGCACAAGCCCCTCCCTGGCAAGCGCAAGATCCCGAGTTCGATTCCCCACCCTCCCCCAAAAAGAAAAAAAGCACAACATGAATATATAATTCCAAACTGGGGTAAATGCGAAGAGGAAAAAACAAAGGTGTCTAAAACGAGGGGAACTAATTTAGGGAGTCAAGAAAAGGTTTCTCAGAGGGAAAGATCTGAAACAGGAGTAGGTCGCAGGGGGAGACTTTTCGGGAGAAGCAGGAGGGGTCTGTGCAAAACCGAAAGCCGGGGCGGAAAGGTGTTGGAGGCCAGGCCGGTGGGAGGGCCGCGAGGGACGGAGCTGCCGGCGGCTGCAGGGCAGGCGGGAGCGAACCGACCGTTCGGAGAGGCCCGGCGCTGCTGGGAGCCTGCGCCGACCTAGAAGACCAGGATTGAGCGGCGGAGGTCGGATCGGCGGTTCCTGCGCCGAGAACCGAACCGGCCACGTGGGCCCGGCCGCCCCGCCCCGCCCCGCCGCGCAGACGCTGCCGGACTCCGCAGTCGGGCCGGGATCTCGCGCCCACCCGGGCCGCGGAGACCTCGGCTGAGCCGCCTCCGAGCCGCAGTGCCGAGTTCCCAGCGCGCGGGCCGGGCGGAACCAGAGCGGCGCGCAGCAGCGGGCGTCTCAGGCAGTGAGTCCGCCGAGGCGGAGGGCTTGGGGGCCGGGCCGGGGCCGGGGCGGGGCGCGCGGGACAGCCTCAGCCCCGCTCCCTACCGGGCGGGGGTTGGGGACGCAGGTCGCTGTCTTCGTCTTCTGGGGGGGCCCCCCCTTGCTCACGCCGCGTGGAAGGGCGGCTGCCGTGGGTTAACGGGGGAAGGGGGGTTCTGCCCCTGGGTGTCCAGGTTCCCATTTTTACAGCAGAGAACCTCCGGCCCTTAGCACCACCCCGCCTCACTCCAGCTTCTTTCGTGGCCCCGCCCAAGTTTAGGAAAAATTGGGGCGGAGGAAGATCTCCAGGCGCCTGCCTGCAAGCCGCAGTGATGAGAGTGCGCAGGGTACAGACTGACCCCGCTCCAGTCCCTCCAGGCCTTCCGCCCGGTGCTGCAGCTGGGAAATTCTCGCTACCTGCAGAGGCCCCCCGCTTGTCTGCTCCGCTCAGCAGTATCCCTGGCTCTTAACGAGCCTCAGTTCAAATCCTAGCGCTGTATGGGCCGTGGAAACCTCTGGTCAGTTCAAACCCTCGCTTTGGTAGAAGCTGGTCATGCTGGAGGGAAAGACGAGCGTGGCACGTTCTTCCCTTCCTCCGAGGCCAGAAGGGTGGAGCAAGCAAGGGCAGGGACACCAGACTGGAGCACTGGGAGGAGGGGAGAGCTCCTGTCGGTGGAGTTGGGGTGGGGTCCGCAGGACAGGAGGAAGCTGAAGCTGGCTCTTCCAGCCCTGGGCCTGCAGCAGTAGCCTTGTGCTACCATTGGCTCCATCCTCCGGAGCACAGAAATCCCGCTGCAGTCCCCTCCCCCATTCACTGCCCAGCAAATAGGTGCTGACACCTGTTTGTGCCAGGCTGTGCGGGCTCCGGGAATATGCTGGAGGATGTATAAAAGAGTTTCACGTCTAGTCAGGGAGTCATATGATAAATTCACCATACGATTGTTCAAATAAACAGACAATTCCAGCTGAACAGACGCTTGCTGGCCATCAACTGTATGCCAGGGGTAGGAAACAAACGTGGGCCAGACAGTGTGTAGCCAGGGCAGGGGCGACCCAGTGGAAGGTGTAGCTAACTGTGTGTTTGTATATATTTGGGCCATGGAAGATGACCAGGAAGGCTTCAGGGAAGTGGGGATATTAGAGCTGAGTTTGGGGGTGCAAAAAGAAGGAAAAGTTTAGAGGAAGAAACAGGATACTGTGGGAATGGCATGAAAATGATGGTATGTTTTGAGATCTCTGAGCAGTGTGGGGTGATGATGGAAGGGTTTGAAGAGAAAGTATAGAGAGGTGCAAGGGTATTGCGGATTAAGCACAGGGAGCCCTGAGGTACATCCCCGCCCATTTTTATTTTTAATTTTATCTTGGGACAAGGTCTTGCAGAGTTGCCCAGGCTGGGTGCGATCCTTTTGCCTCAGCCTCCGAGGCTGAACAGTTTGGGTCCAGCGCTTGGAGCCGTGACAAATGAAATTTACACTTGTAACTGAAGGTAGATTAGTGAGAAGGCTGTGGCAATAATCCAGGTAAGAAAGAGTCTAAACCATGTGAAAGGAAAAAGGAAAAGATGTTAGAATTTGGTGACCAGTGAGAGGGGGCGAGGAAGGAGAGTGAGTAGTCCAGAATGCTCCTAGGCATCTGACAGAATAGAGAGTGGAGGCCCCTTGCTGAAGACACTGAGATGGGAGAGCTGGTTTGGGCATGTAGAATTTGAGGAGCCTATGGTTGGTTGCAGGGTTGGACAACAGATCTGGGCTAGAGACAGATCTGAGTCACCAACATATGGTTCCTGAAGCTACAGTAGAGAATGAAGTCATCTGGGGACAAGTTTGTGGAATGAGAAGACAGCCTGCCTCAAAGGGCTGAGGAAAAACGCAGTGCAGGACCCTGAGAGTGAACGGTCAGAAAGGAGGAAAACCATGAAGGAAGATTCCCAGGATTAGGAAGGGACTGACCCGCAGCTAGGTTACCACAACTTTAGGCCACTCTGCCCTGTCTTGCTGTGACTCATTCTTTGGCTTCCCCTTCACAGGCCAGATGTTTGCCATCCAGCCAGGGCTGCCTGAGGGAGGCCAGTTTCCCGGGGGCATGCCTCCTGGAGTGTGTCAGCCCGAACTCCAACCAGACAGCAACTCCAACTTCATGGAGAGTGCCAAGGATGCCAATGAGAATTGGCATGGGATGCCAGGCAAAGTGGAACCCATCCTGATGAGGAGCTCCTCTGACTCATTCTCTGACAACCAAGCCTTCCAGGCCTCGGGACTCCTTGAGGGGGTGGTCCGCAGCCCCCCAGAGGGTGCAGAGATTCCTGGTACTGAGCCTGATAAGAATAATGATGCTGTCACTGTCTGCTCCCCTCTAGAAGACAATGGCTATGCCAGCAGCTCCCTGAGCATCGACAGCACTAGTAGCAGTCCTGAGCCTGCCTGCGGGTCCCCTCGAGGTCCTGGCCCTCCTTCAGATCCTCTTCTGCCCTCAGTGGCCCAGGCTGTGCTGCAGCTGCAGGCTCAAGAGCGCTACAAAGAGCAGGAGAAAGAGAAGCACCATGTGCACTTGGTGATGTACCGTCGTCTGGCACTACTCCAGTGGATCCGAAGCCTGCAGCACCAGTTGGTTGACCAGCAGGCCCGTCTGCAGGATAGCTTTGACACCATCCTAGATAATCGGAAGGAGCTTATCCGTTGTCTCCAGCAGAGGGCACCACCATCCAGGCCCCAAGACCAGGGCTGAGTGTGCTTCCACCAGCCAGCGTGCAAGGGTGTACATGTGTTTCTGCAGGTGTGTGTGGTTGTGCAGAAGTATGTACATGATTATTTGTTGGTAGGAGTGTAGATATGCATGAGTGTATAACATGTAAACAGGTATGTGCAGGCATATGTGCATGAGCTTACATACCCTATGTATACATGCAAGCTAATTTACATGTATGAGTGTGTAAGAGTGAATGTGTGTATGTAGCATGTGTGTAAACTTCAGTAAATCTGGGCATGCATATATGGATAGGTGCCCAGGAATGTGTTTATATGTATGAGGATGTACATGCAAAAGATGTGTGTGCATATGTATATGTATGAGTGTGCAGGCTTGCGTTGGGTGTATGTGAGTGAACCTTGCGTGGTCAGGAATATGTTAGGGATGCATGTGTGCAGGTGCAGGCATGGGTAACATATGATGGGGACATGTGTATTTGCAGGCACTCAAATGCACCAAGGAGGCATCTACCCACACCTATCATCCATAGTCTACCCCACCCCTTTTTCTGCCCTCTGTCCCACTGCTTTCTGGAGAGAGAGAGAGAGATTCTACTATCATTTATTGGAGGGTTGTGACCAATCCATTCTCCTGCAATATTCCAGGGCACTTTCCTTCTATCTTCCCCTTATTTATCCCAGATCTTGCCCTGCTAAGGCTGTTGTCTGTCTCTGATGCTGGCTTTGCTAGACGTTGTTTCTTGGCTGCTCTGACCTCCCTTGCACTTGGGCTGCAATTTTGTTAGGGCAGTAAGTGGAAAATTGGTACCAGAGAGGGAACTGGCAGGGGGTGGCGGAGATCATGGCAGGGTGGGTATGGGGACCGAGATGGAGTTAAGAGACTCCTTTTGAACTCTGCCTTTGGTCACATGAGAGGTGAGGATGGGGAAGATAAAAATTTCAGAAACCTGTGAAGAATAAGAGGGTGGAAATAACCAAAATACCAGTTTCCAAATAAACCGTATCTCTCAACTGGGAAAAGTTATTGAAAACCATGTTAATGTAAGCTTCTGATGAAAAGGCATGTAACAGATGAGGTGTTCTAGGGGCTGGGGATTTAGCTCAGCGGCAAAAAGCGCCCGCCTGGCAAGCGCAAGGTCGTGAGTTCGGTTCCCGGTACCGGAGAAAAACCAAAAAAAAAAAAAAAAAAAAAAGAACAGATGAGGTGTTCTAAGGCTATTGGAGAAAATCTCACTTTCCTCTGAGCGCTTACCCTGCCCTCCCTCTGGCTTTGGGTGTCCAGTTGGTTTGGTCCAATGGACTTGGTCCATTTTCTGCAGTCAAACTGTGAGGAGGAGCCGGAGCTCAGTTTCCTGGGTGGATGAGGGCAGTGTCGGCCCAGCCTCTAGAAGCTCTTAGGCTGCTCTTCTGTCACTGCATGGCCCTTTACACAGGAACTGACAAGATTGACTGGCGCTCCCTGAGTTTGAGGGTAAATGGGTCTTGAGGAGAAATAGCAAGTAAGGTAGCAGAGCTCTGTTCTAGGAGCCGAGTGCAGGATGCTGGAGGGCAGGCAGTGGCGTGAAGAGGGGATGCCGTCAAGTGAATGCAGCGTGGAAGTCACTGATGCTGCCCTTGGCCCTCAGTCTCCTGGTCTTCTCTATCTCTGAAGAGTTTCATCCGTGTTGAGTGACTGGGTGAAATGTACAGGGAATGGAGGAAGCTTGGGCCCTGGGGACTGCTGTATACAGCTCTTGGATGATGAATGTGAACCTGGCCTCTGGACCAACTTAGAATGAATAAACTGAGGCAGAATATTAGATTTCTTGAGTAAGTGTTTCTGTTTCACCTGTTGTCTTGTGGCCTCTTGCACTTTGTTTGAACTCTCCTTTTGAGCAGGGTCCTGGGCTGAGGAATAAGGAGTGGAACCAGGGAAAACACTGAGGAGGAAGAATTCAGACTCCTGCACCTGGCAGTCTCAGGGGCCTCCCTGAGACTTGTTCTCTGCCCTGAGGCCCCTGTTTGTGATTGTCCCTGTCCTAAGTCACCTTTGGACCTGAATGGAGTGCCAGGGACACAGACCGTGTACATACCCACAAACTAGACACTGCTCTGGAGCTAGCAATGCCCTGAATAGTGTCCTGGCTACAAAAGACTGAGTCATGGTCCTTAAGTGGTGCTGATGTAGATGTAGTTTTATTTTATTTGCAGTTCTGGAATTGAACTCAGGGCATTGCACATGCTAGGCAAATGCTGTACCTTGAGGTACACCCTTAGTCCCCAAATGTAGCTATAATACATGTATATGATTTCAGATATGTGTTGAGGCCAATTTATGTATGTATGTATGTATGTATGTATGTCTTTTTGAGACAGGGTCTTGCTATGCAGTTCAGGCTGACCTTGAGCTCACTTTGTAGCCCAGGCTCGTCTTGAACTTACAACAATCCTCCTGCATCAGCCTCCCAAGTGCTGGGATTACAGGCATGTGCCACCATGCCCGGCCGAGATGAGGCCAATTTAGATTATATCTCCTAATTTACTAATTTCTCAAAAATTCAGAGGCTGGGGATATAGCTCTGTGGTAGAGCACTTTCTTAGCCTAGGCAAGGCCCTGGCTTTTAAAAAGTCACTTTTTTTTCTGTGCTGGAAAAACTTCCGTATCTGAAATTTCCTAAGTCTAGAGCTCAATCCTCCAGCTCTCCTAGGTCCAGCTCTCACCATGCCCATCCTAGCCTCCTCTCCCCTCCCCAACTGCCATTATTTTCATTAGTTATCTACTGCTGTGCAACATATTAATTGTAGTGGTTTATTTATTTATTTTTTGGTACCAGAAATTGAACTCAGGACTCTGTGCTTGCCAAGCAAGGCACTGTGCCACTGAACTATATCCCTGACCCTACATTGTGGTGGTTTAAATCCCTGCATATCTGTGATCTTATATTTCTGTAGGTCAGGAATCAGCACAGCTTAGCTGGGTCCTCTGTGTCACTATCTCCATCAAGGTGTCTTGATTAGGACCCCAGAGCCTGGGATCTCATTTGCCGGTAGTGAACTCTCAGGCTCAGTTCATTCCATGGGGCCCTTCCAACATGCAGCTTGTTTTTATCAAAGTGCAAGCCAAGAAAACAAAGTGCTAGCAAGACAGAAGGCACAGTTTTCTGCAACCTACCTGCAGAAATGCCTTGCAGTCAGTGTTGCCATAATCTATAGCTTGCGAGCCGCTCGAAGGCAGGCTTATGACTCAAGGCGGCAAATACCAGAAGGCGGGGATCACTGAGGGCCATCTGAGAGGCTGCCCACCACAAAAGGTGTATTTTAATGGGCTAGATAAAGGCACACTTTATTGACTAATTGTATATAAATATATTCTACTCAAACATTTAAACATTTCAAACAAATCTAATGTCTTTTTCTTTTTTTTTGAGACAGAGTTTTGCTCTGTAGTTCAGCCTGTCCTTGAGCTGACTATGTAGTCTAGGCTGGCCTCAAACTCACAGGAATCCTGCTGCCTCAGCCTCCTGAGTACTGACATTATAGGCATGCATCACATGCCTGTCCTTAATGTCTCCTTTTGGCTCCTCCAGCAAAACATTTATTTTAAACTTCACAGGGGCCTGGGATATAGCTCAGCGGCATAAGCGCTTGCCTGGCAAGCCTGAGGTCATGAGTTTGATTCCTGGTACCAAAAAGTAAAATAAAATAAAATAAAATAAAATAAAAATAAACTTCACAAAGTGTATTTCTCACAGCAACAGTAACACAGGACATTAATAACTCTTGTCATCTCCGTAGTTGGTGCATGCATAGAAACAGTATTGAACCAATTTTAACAAATTCTACTTACTGCTGGGGATGGTGGCACATAACTGTAATCCCAGCATTCAGGAGGTTGGGGCAGGAGGAGCACTGTGAGTTTGAGGCCATCCTGGGCTACAGAGTGAGTTCAAGGCCACTTGAGCTACATAGTGAGATCCTGTCTCGAAACAAAACAAAAAAATCCCCCCAAAACAAATTCTACTTATTAAGAGATATTCTGACAAAGGTTTGTAGCTAAATTTGAATAGGAATCCATGGCAATGAGATGATATCAAACCCTGAGAGTGCAAGGGGGTTAACTTTCCAAAAGAGTCCTACAGTGTGAATGCTCCTCTCGCTTCAGAAGCCAGACCCTCTGCATTTGGAAAGCTCTGTTGCTTTCTGTTTTCTGTGACTTTTTTTTTTTTTTTTTTTCTTTTTTGGAAACAGAGTCTCGCTGTGCAGTTCAGGCTGGCCTTGAGCTCACTTTGTAGCCCAGGCTGGTCTTGAACTCACAACTATCCTCCTGCCTCAGCCTCCTGAGTGCTGGGATTATAGGCGTGCACCACCACGCCTGGCCTGTTTTCTGTGACTTTGGACAAGTCAATTATTTTCCTGTCTCTCAGTTTCCCCATCCTCACAGGGTTGTTGCAAAGATAAAATGAACATATAAAATTCAGAATATTAGTACTGTACCTGACACATGACAAACTACATTAATGAGACTTGCTATAATAATGCTTTTGTGGTACACACCTTTGTGAGTGTGTGTGTGTGTGTGTGTGTGTGTGTGTGTGTGGTTCTGGGAATTGAACCCAGCGCCTTCCAGCTCTTCTTTATTTTTTATTTTGAGACAGGAGCTTGCTAAATTGCTAAGTGTGCCAAGCTGAGGTCAAACTTGTGATCATTCTGCCTCTGCTTCCTAGAGTGTTTGTAGTCCAAGCATGCACCACCACACCCAGCACACTTATTTCATAGAAAGAAGAAATTTTTTCTTAAGGTATTTGGACCTAAAATTTGAAAGGCAGCTGAGTGTGGTGGCGCACACCTGCAGTCCCAGAGGCTGAGGCAGGAGGATTGTCATGAGTTCCAGACCAGCCTGGGCTACACAGCAAGATCCTGTCTCAAAAACAAAAACAAAATTTGAAAGGCATCTTAAAAAAAAATACAATGACTTGAAAGCAAAGATGTCTAGGGCTGGGGATGTAGGTCAGTGGTAGAGTGTTTGCCTGGTTTATATGAGGCCCTGGGTTCAAGTACTGAGAAAAAACTTGTAAAGCTGTCTAAGATTTCTTTCCATGAAAGAGCTCCCTGAGCTGAGAAAAAGCTGAGGGTCAGGCCAAGGAAGCATGGTGCATTGTATACTCACAGAATCCTTGTTGGTTATTTTGAGCCTGGGACAAGCAGGGTTGGAGGTGGGTTAGAAATAGACTGGCAAGAACAGAGATAGCCACAGCTAGGACAGTGGAGTTTTGGAGTAGGGAAACTGAGGCAGGCCCCTATGACTGAGTCAACCCAGACTTACAGTTCCCCAGCTACACAGGTCACTGACTGAGATGGGCTGAGGCTACCACCGCACCTCCTGTAAGGGCCAGGCCTTGTGTAGACAGAGTTTCCTCACCTGCGGCAGTGTTGAGGCCCCCAAGGAGCAGGGGGACCTAAAGATGCTGCAGCTACATTAACAATACTGAGCCCTGCTGGGTGTGATGGCACATGCCTATAATCCCAGCACTTGGGAAGCTGAGGCAGGAGGATCCTTGCAAGTTCGAGACCAGCTTGGGCTACAAAGTGAGCTCAAGGCCAGCCTGCACTGCATAGTGAGAACCTGTCTCAAAAAGACAAAAAAAAAAAAAAAAAAAAAAGAGGGAACCTCTCCTCTGCCTGAGACCTGCTCTGGTCTGCACAGGTAGATAAGACGTGCATCCAAAAACCTAATGTACAACGGCCTAGAAGCGGAGAAGTCAGCATTCTGTGCAGGTTGCAGTCTGAGACTTCAGTTATCTGGAAGCTTGTTTCAAAGTCATCAGGGTGGGGATTTCTGAGTCCCCAGGACAGCGAAGGGAGTAGGGAGGATTCCTGTACTTGGGAGAGGTTTGGCCAGTTAGCCACCACCCTCCCTTTACCCCTCCAACCAGAATGAAATCCTCCTTCCGGGAGCAAGGAAGTCTAAGCAGGGTTTTGGTGGTACCAGAGAAGACTTGCTTAGGAGGAACGAAGGCTGAGATCAGAGCTGAGACCCACAGAACCAACAGGGGCAGCGGACGTAACAGAGGTCTGAGCAGGCCACAGGCACAAGACTGAAGCGTGGGAGGGACTAGCAAGGAAGTGGTGAAAGGCTGGGGACCTAGGGAGAGAGAAGGGCTGGTTTCCTTGAGACCTTTCTCTCCAAGGGTCAAGTGTGATCAGGGAGAATGGGGTTACAGCCCGCGGTGCAAGAAGGCAGGAAATGAACTGAAGACTGAGGAACAGTGCAAAGAGTTAGGGGGATTAAAAATGCTTCAGAATATGACGGGTGGGCAGCTCAGCCCGGGTCTGGCACAGCAGGGCTCTGCGTATGTCTAAGGAGATTGACCGCCCCCTGGCGGCAGCCTGTGGCCTGTCTACACGTCACTTTCCTTCAAGCCTCACTCAAGACCCAGCGTTAGTGCCTCCTGGGCACAGCAGTCACCGGTGACCGGAACACGAGAGGCGCCAGATCTGAGGCCTGGTCAAGGAAGGCTTCCTCGAGGAAGAAGACCCCAGAGAACCAGTAGAACTTGAGGCAACAGAGCATGGTGACTTCTAACGCAGAATGGACCCAGATGTCTTGGCTCCTAGATTTACTATCTGTGACTCACTTTTCTCAACTGTAAAATGGGGCAATAATAGTCTTGCTGTCATGGAGTTATGTAAGAAGTAAATGAGTGAACCTATCAAGAGAGCTTAGACCTAAGCCAGGCACACAGGAAGCAGCCCATAAATATTAGCTGCTATTACCTGACAGGAAAGGACAGGAAGGCTGTCAGAGGTCAGAGACGAAGCCCAGCCGTTTTGCTGTGTATTAAAAAGCTTGGCCGCAGGGCCTCACAGTCTAGAATCGCGAGTTTACTGAATGCTGGTGGTGAGAAGAGCAGAAAGAGAAGGGGGTGTTTTGGGACCTGAGCCAGACCTCACATCCACTCTGGCACACATGCCCACGCCCCCCGGGCACCCACAGACACTCAGGCACCAGACTCCACACATGTGCACGCACACATACCCACTCTGCGGCTCACACTCACAAATGCACACTCACAGACCCTCACGCAGCCCCTGCCCCCACCCTGCGTCGGAAACACGAGTGCTTCTCTGACCCAGGCCCGTGGGCTTCTCCAGCGAACTTCCGCTTGCCCGGGTGCTCCCACACCCCTAGCCCTGCTCCCCGCACCTCCGTTCTCATTCATCACGGGTAGATTTGAGGAGAGATTCGCCTGCTGGAGCGGCCGGCGGGCCGAGGGACGGGTTGGAGCGGGTAGGAGCGGGAGGGGTGTGCGTGGTGCTAAGGCGCCGCATGCCAGGGCCTGGGGAGGGCCGGGCCCCGGGCGCCCGCGC
>NW_004955452.1:13764053-13778489 GCF_000276665.1 Chinchilla lanigera | reverse complement strand
CGCGCCGCGCCGCGCTCCGCAGTTGATCCGCACGCCGCCGGCGCCGCCGCCGAGCCTAATCCCAACAAGCGTGAAAACGGCGCGGCCGGCCCGCCAGCAGGCCCTTTGTCCCGGCCCTCGCGGGACAGCTGCAGCCGCGCCCGCCCGCTTTGTGTCTCCTCCCCGCCGCCCTCCTCACCTCAGCTGCCTGGAAGGCCACGGGCCGTCCCCGGGCTTTCGCCTCGGGCACTGGGGCGCACAAAGGCGGGCGGCGCCCCGCTTCTGGGGGAGGGAGGATTAACCCCGGGGTCTTCGGGCAGGAATGGGGCTGGAGGGAAAGGGGTGCGGGTGGCGTGGGCCCGAGAGTGAGAACAGGGATGTGGGGCTGGATTCGTGGGTGTGCGCGTCTGAGGGGGTGCGAGGCAGCCGACTGGAGGCGACCAGACATCCAGGACTGGGACAGTTTTCCGTAGACGCTGACGCACCCCTGGGCGGTCCTGGGGCCCCTTCCCACGCTTCTCGGGGATCTGCTCGGGGAGCCCCAGCGCCCGGACCGCGCCCTCCAGCAGAGCCCTGGCCCTGCCCCCCTGCACTTCCATCTGCCCCCCTGCACCTCCACACCGCTGACCCAAATGGAGCTCGTTTTCTCCCCACCCGAGAAGCCACTCAGTCCACGCCGTCACGTGGGCGAGGTGGGCTCAGGCGCTCCTTCCTCAGTCCCGCCTGGAGGAATGTTGTGGCCTCCCAGAATTGCTGCTTCCATGCCCTCCTCTCCAGTCCCGCTCCCACACCTGGATTCAGGCCACTCAGTCCTCCTCTGCATAGTGCAGTGGCCCCTCCCTCCGCGCGCCACCATGCTCTAGCTGGAGCTTCTTTGTATAGCACACATATGGCCACACCTCTCTACCCGCTTAATATCTTCCCAAGACTCTGGAATGGCTCCAGCTGCTCAGCTGGGCTTGCAAGGCCTTCTCTGACTGATCCCTGC
Organism: Chinchilla lanigera; assembly: GCF_000276665.1. NCBI lineage: Eukaryota > Metazoa > Chordata > Mammalia > Rodentia > Chinchillidae > Chinchilla > Chinchilla lanigera. The sequence goes on along the minus strand of NW_004955452.1, from coordinate 13,777,522 downwards.
ACCCCCACTGGCCTAATCTTCTCCAGAGTCTGATGTTCCACAAAAAAACTTTCCTCGAGAACCTTAATGGGGACATTTTTCCTCTCAGGAAAGGATATGAAATATCACAGGATAGCCATGTCCCTTTAGAACCATCCTTCAGAACCCCAATTTCCAGGGGACTGCACGGTAATGGATGATTCAGAGAAACCAGACCCTCCAGAGAGGACAAGCGCTGATCGGACTCTGCCCACACTGTGCCTCCAATACAAGGGCCAGCCTAGCTTCCTCAGCCTGAGGAGGTCCATTGTGACTACAGAGGCCACAGCGTAAAACTCCACTCAGGCCTCAAGGTGCCTGAATCCTAGAGATGCTGGGGGCCTTGTCTTTACCCCAGCTTCTTAGGGTGGACCAGGTTCCCAGAGGACCCCAAGCCCCTTAGCCTGCAGACATGTCTCTTTCCCATTGACCTTTGTCACCGGATACCTCCTCCTTGGTGCTGCCAGGATCCTGTCTCTGAGGTGTTCTTCTTGTCCTCATCTTTGTAACAGATAGCAAATTCCTCCATCATGTAAAATATTTTATGCCAATAAAAATTTTATTCTTTATTTGAATGTAAATCTACAAATATTTCTGTTCACCATGTGCCAGACCTAGCACTGGGCATTGGAGTCCCAAATGACTCAGTGACAGTCCCACCCTGTAGGGGCTTCACAGTCTAGCAGGAGACACAGACCCAGACAAGGATAATGAGTGCAGTGTGACAGTCATCATAAGTGGTGCTGTGGAAGCGCTTTCTGCGGTGTGTTCCAATAGATACTAAGAAAAAGATTTCTGTGATCAAAAGGCCTTAGAAAATACTAGGTTAAATAATGCTGCTTGACCTTTTTTCTACAGGACTCTTCAGACCCTGCAGAATGCAAAGACTAATTTTGAGTTTGAGGCAAGGAACAGGTCAGGAAAGAGTTCACAGAGGAGCTGGGAGCAATCCCAGGGATGCGTACAAGTGGTTGAGGAGAAGAATATCCAGGGAAAAATGAAGGAATTTGACCTGAGGAGGTGGGCAACAGGACTCTGAGGGCTTCAGAAGCAGGGGACTGGACTGTCTCACAGACTTTTTTGGGGGGGGCTAGAGATAAACCCAGGGCCTTACACATACTAGGTGAGAGCTCTACCACATGCATACCCAGTCAGGGGATTCTTCTTGAGCCAACAGTTGCCTCATGGAACAAGACTTTATCTGTCTGACTGTTAACAGCTCTTGTGTTGACTGAGACACCAAGTCATGTGGTGGGATGCTGGGCAGTGTAGTAAAGCCAGTAAAATGTTCTACTTCTCCACAAGCCACCTCGCTTCAGGTACACAATGAGCCATCACAGTGTGGGTTTATGTGGGGATAGAAATGGGGGCAGACATAGAACCTTCTTTTTCTGCCAGTCTTCTGAAGAGTGAGGCTGTGTGCCAGGGGTGTTGGGCTTCCTCATGGGAGCCACCAAGACTCCCCCAGAAGAGCCTCACGCTTAGTGTCAGCTGAATCAGGTTCTGCAGGATCTTGGAGCCCAGGAACATGGGCTAGGTCAGAACATGCATGTGTGTATGTGTAGGTCTAGATCCTGGGGGCCTGGGCTTGCTGGAGTTGGGAAGGAATTTCAGGGAAGAGCTTCAGGAATTTCCTTTAGGATTTATGTCCTGGAGGGATGGTCTAGTTTGAGGAGGATTTTTGTTGTTGTTGTTTGTCCCCCAACCGGGAATTGAACTCACGACCTTGCACTTGCCAGGCGGGCGCTGTGTGGCTGAGCTAAATCCCCAGCCCTGAGGAGGAAGATTCTCATAAGGAGCCTAAGTGGGCTACCAGACGTCTCATTCTGTTCCCATGACAGCCCTCTGCCTAACCTCACCTCCATCCCAGCACCATCTCCCTTCCAGTATCCCTCCCTCCTATTGGCTCATCCTCAGTCTCGTCCCATCCTCCATCCTCTGCATTGCAGAGGAAGCTCAGCCTCCCAGGCTGTCCCAAGCTGGTGCCCCTCCTCCACAGCTCCTCCCAGGCCTTCCCTTCCGCAGGGAATCCCTACTCCAGGCTGTGCTCAATGCCACACTCTCCCCTCCCCCATTTCACTCCTATTCTTATCCATGTGTTATTCTTATCCCCATAACCAGCTTAGGCCCGTGCCATTCTCAGTACCATATTTCCCAGCTGCTTTTCTTTTGCAGTCCAAACCACCCTCCCAACTACAACAGCAATAACAACAACAACAACAACAACAACAACAACACACACACACACACACACACACACACACACACGAGGCTAAGGATAGAGAGGAAAGGAAAAGACAAGAGAGCATAACCACTGAGCATTCACTTTGTACCAGGGAATAGACTGTTCTTGGTGATTTATGTGTAGCAACTCATTTTTTTGTGTCTTTTTGAAACAGGGTCTCCCTACGCAGTTCAGGCTGGCCTTGAACTCACTTTGTAGCCCAGGCTGGTCTCGAACTTGCAAGGATCCTCCTGCCTCAGCCTCCCGAGGGCTGGGATTACAGGCGTGCGCCACCATGCCCTGCTCTGTAGTAACTCATTTGATCATCATGAAATCTTAGGAGATAAATACTTTAAACACCCTTATTTTATTTTATTTTATTTTATTTTTGAGTCAGGGTCTCGATATGTAGTTCAGACTGGCCTTCAAGTCACCATGTAGCCCAGCTGTAAAGGGCAATGAGTGAAAATACACAGGGCTGACAGTTACCAGGGCTTCCCATTTCACCCTCACAAGAACCCCTGAGGCATGTTCCCGATCATACCATTACACAGGTGAACCAACTTCCTTCCTTCCTCCCTCTCTCCCTCCCTTTCTCCCTTCCTCCCTCCTTCTCCACTTCTTCCTCTTTCTCCTTCATTTTGTTTTTTGAGACAGCATCTCACTATGTAGTCCAGACTGGCCTTGAAATTGCAGTCCTCCTGCCTCAGCCCCTTGAGTGCTAGGAGCCCAGGTGTGCACCATTATGCCCAGTCTTGTTTCTTTCTATTTGCACATTCCATTCCCACCCCTCTCCTACCAGAAAGAATCAAGGTTGTAGACCTCTTGCTTGAGAAACAGGCTCATCCGTATGTAGAAGGGGTTCCCTAAGCTAGGGAGCATCTATCCTGGGGCAGTCAGGATGTTGTCAGGGGAGTTTAGGAAGAAGAAATGGGGATTTGTCATAATTCAAGTCACTTTCATTTCTACCACTTGGCTGTGAAGCAAGTACAACCCCATTTTTCAGCTAGAGCTATAGCTGAGGCCCAGCAGCAGTGACTGGGGATGTTCACCTGAATGAGTTCTGCACCCGGGGAGGAGGGGCTGGTTAGGGTCACCACAACCGCATTTGCCCCCTCAAGAGTCTCTTACTAAATTAGCAGCCCAAGAATCTGCTCCCAATTGTAACAGCCCCTTGCGTGTTTCAGAGTTTGAGTGTGCTAACATCACCCTCTATTACGTTGCTGCTTTCTTTTGCTGACCCTGAGAGCTAGGCATCACAGTGTTTTACAGATGAGGAAACAGAGTCGGAGAGGTTCAGCCACTTGTACAAAACCAGCAGCTTGTGAGGGAGGAAAGACACTGCTTATCCCACTGCAGGTGGCTATGGAATCCCAGGGCAGCACAGTGGGGCAGGACTTAAAGGAAAGGTCTGGTTGCGTGTGTGCATGAATGCACACGCCTGTGCCTCTCTAGGAACGGCTGGCTCTTGTGAGTGCCTTTGGCATTTAGAGAATTCTTCGAACAGGGCTGTCCTAGGCAATGCAGGGTCCAATTAGCATCCCTGTCCCCTAGACATGAAATACAAATAATGGCGCCAAAACCGTTCGTATGTTTTAAGCCCTTACAGGGGTGATGCCTCTCACACCCTGGCCCCCACTTCTGTCCATTAGAACTACAGGGCAGGAGTCTCAGCTCTGGACATTGATCCCAGTTCTGTTGCCCACCCCTCTTGGTCCCAACGGTGGCCCTGTATCAGGGTTCCTGAGGTCTCCGCTTCAACCTGCCTGTGGGAGCTATTCCTTTAAGGAGGCTGGGTCAGGGTGGAGGGGTGGGTGAGTAGGAGAGGAGGGAATGGACTCCACCCCCGCCCCCTGCAGGCCTCACCTAATCGCCACTCTGTGCATTATTACCCGCCTAACGCAGCGTGCTTTTAAATAAAATATGCAAAGATTTCCCTCTCAAATTATCTCCCCAGGCAAGCGAGCTCAACTCCAGCTTGTTAATGGAAAAAATGCAAATAGGGCCTCCCACCCTTTTCCCCCAGCCCCTAGGCTCCGGACAGCTAATGCGCTTTGCTTTACTCCTTTCTGGGAATTTCTGTTTCCGTTGAAACCTGCATCATTTTTGAGGAAGTTTTCTCAGGTGAGTTTTAAAAGGGAGAGAAGAGCTCAGGCTGGAAAAGTTTGGGAAAACTGCAGTGATGTGGAGCCTGCTCCCTGCGGAGCTTCTTTGCCTCTTCTGAGATCTCTGAGTCCTGCCCCGGGCTGCGATGAGGCGGAGTGGAGGGAGAGGCCTCCAGCTCACAGGTGATGGGTAGGCGCGCTTTGCGGACTTCAGTCTGCCACACGGGGGGGATACAGACACAGGGGAAACACACGTGGCTTCTGCCTTCGTCAAGATCCCAGTCTAGTGTGTTTTTGTGGGGAGGACGCCAGATCTTTGAAGATTTGAAAAAGTGATAGAACACTTTAATCAAGTAGCTTCATAGTGGCGCAAATGGCCCGCTGCCTCCTACTGGTCCTGAGGACACACGCTCACCTGGGTACCATGGATGCCCATGAGGATGTGGAACAGCAGGAGTGAAGAGCCATGAGGAAACCATCCGGAAGCCCAAAGAAAGGAGAGATGGTTCCAAATTAAAGGGAACTAAAGAGACCAAACAAGTAAATGCAATTCGTGATTCTGTACCGGGTACTGCGTTGGAAAAAAATTCTGTAAAGAACGTTTGACGTAATTTAAATAGCAAAATAAAAGAAAGATGGTAGGAAATGGGGAGATGGAGTTTGTGGAGATGGGGAACGGGAGACAGGCGTCAGGGGGGAGGAAGGGAAGTAAAAGGGATCAAGATGCAGTATGTATACATACGAATTCCCCGCAATGAGTGCATTTATTACCTACTGCAAACATACTAATAAAAAATAGCACAGAACACTTGGCACAATTTGAATATGAATTGTAGATATTTAATATATCCATCTTGAATTTTCTGAATATGATCCATATGTTGTTATATAGAAGAATCTCCTTGTTTTCGGGACCCATAGGTGGAAATATTTAGGGGCAAAGATGGTGACATTTACAACCTAGTCTCAGGTGTTTGGAAAACAAACATGGCATAATATTAACTGTGAATCAGGTGAGAAGCTGAGGGCTGTTCATTGAAGTGTTCTTGCAATTTTTCTGTAGGTCCTCAATTTTTTCAATCTATTGTAAAGCTATGTGTAGTGGTGCATGGCTGGAATCTTAGCACTCATGACTGAGGTGGGAGAATCTTGAGTTTGAGGTCAGCCTGGGCAACTTAGCAAGACCCTGTCTCAACAATAAAAAAATAAAAAGGACCAGGGATGTAGTGTAAACACCGGTCCCTGTGTTTAATCCTCGGTACCACCAAAACAAAACAAAAGTTGAAAAAAGTTATAATTTATCTTGTAAACTCATGATAATGATATTATAACTGATTTTTAAAAGGTTTTTATCTTTTAGGGATAATTTCTGAGTAAAACATTTACAGATGAAATAAAAAGATCTGTGTTATTTGAGTAAAAATAATACAGGAGTAGGTAAGTAGTTGGGGTGTTAGGTGAAACCAGATCGAAGTGGGGTGATGAAAACATTCTTTTCTTATGTTTGCATTTTTCCCTAATAAGCTTTTTCATTTTGTAAGAAATTAAAGGCGGGGCATGGTGGTACATGCCTCTAATCCCAGCACTTGGGAGGCTGAGGCAGGAGGATCATTGTGAGTTCGAGACAAGCCTGGGCTACAAAGTGAGCTCAAGGCCAGCCTGAACTGCATAGCGAGACTCTGTCTCCAAAAGACAAAAAAAAAAAAAAAAAAAAAAAAAAAAAAAAAAATTCAAGCAATTATAAGCAATGTCATATAAGTTGGGAGAAAAGTATGCGTCTAGCAGGGGACTGCAATCAGTGTCACAGAGGGGCTTGCCGCAGCCTTTCTGGAAGAGCGGAGAGGAAAGGTGGAGCGGAAGCGAGTGAGCAGGCTGGAAGCAGAGCCAGGTGGAAGAGCTCTGCAGGCCAAGTTCCAACCCGTACAAGGGTGAGATGGCGTGGTGGGGTATGTGGGACCTGAACGAAGTAGTGCTGAGAGGTCAGGTGGAGATTAAAGGTAGAGGGTGAGAGAGGAGCTGCCCTACTTCGTACGGGCCTGCAGTTTTGTCTTGAGGGCAGTAGAGAACTTTCAGCAGGGAAGAGAAGTGTCGCGCCTGCGTATGACAAAGACCATTCTAGTGCTGTGGGGGTAAAGGGGACAGTGGGATGTTGGGGACGCGTTAGAAGCTCCAGTGCTGTGAGTTGGATCACAATCGCTTCCTTCCTTCTTGACCCTCCCTTCCCAGTTCCTCTCTCCCAGTGGCGGTGAACCTATGGCACGCATGCTGTAGTGGGAGGTTTGTTGTTAGTGAAAGCTCTAAAAGGTTTGCCATCACTGCCCTATCCATTTCCAAATACTGTAAAGGATGACGTTTAGGGACCCACTCATCCACAAAGCCCCGATGGTCTGTCTCATCACCATCCTGATAGGGAAGCAGTAACACTGGTTGAGGCTTCGGGCTCCGAGCCAGGCTATCCAGTTCAAATCTTGCCTCTGCTGCTTACTAACTGATGACCTCGAATCATTACCCCTACCTCAATTATCTCATCTATAAAAAAGAGAGGATACTAATTATTTATCTCTCAGGGAAGTTGTGAGGATTAAGTGCTTGCTATGTGTCAAGTGCTTAGAATAGTAACTGGCCTATAATAAAGACTTAAATTTACTCCGTACTTAGTACCACCCTGGAAGTGTACAGAAAGATGAAAGAAAACAAAGGACAGCTGCTGCTTTCCTCCTGCTTCCTCTCCCACTTCCTGTTTCATTAATCCTCCCTCTTTTTTTGTGGTGCTGGGGCTCAAACCCAGATCCTTGTGCACCCTAGGCAAGTGTTCCACCATTGAGCTACATCCCTGGACACAATGTCCTTTATTTTTTTAACACACAGGTCAAAAGGAACAATATTGAAGCACTGAATTATTGTATTTTTTTTGACTGTTTTTTGAGACAGGGTCTCGCTATGCAGTTCAGGCTGGACTTGAGCTCACTTTGCAGCCCAGGCTGGTCTTGAACTCGCAACGATCCTCCTGCCTCAGCCTCCTGAGTGCTGGTATTACAGGGGTGTGCCACCATGCCCAGCATATACTCTTTACAACATTGAATATAGCTGGACATAAGGAAGTATCTATCAAGAGGGGAATGGCTAAGAAAATTGTTAGAGCCAGTAATGTTTAGAAAAAGGTTCAGGAATTTTCCATCTTTTTAAGTGAGAAGGTCAGAAACAAAACTGTAAATGTCACATGACCTTGACCACATTTTATTTTATTGTTTTAAAATTAACTTTATAGCCTTGACCATATTTTAGAAAGAACAAATAAAAAAAATTCAGGGAAATATAATGAAATATTTATAGTGGTTTACCTAGGTGGTGGTATTTGGGTGTGATTTAAATTTTTTTAAAAATTTAAATATGTAAAATATGTACGAATTACTTTTATTTTATTTTTATTTTTTGTCTTTTTGAGACAGAGTCTCGCTATGCCGTTCAGGCTCTCCTTGAGCTCACTTTGTAGCCCAGGCTGGTCTCAAACTCACAATGATTCTCCTGCCTCAGCCTGCTGAGTGCTAGGATTACAGATGTGTGCCACTGTCGGGAGCCACAGAAGCTGGAAGGTAATTACATGTGCAGGATGAAGCCAGCCCGAGAACACGGGAGCTCCTTGAAACACGTAAACAAGCCCTCGCAGCTTGTTAACTGATTGCTGGACAGCGAGGCGAAGATTAACTAACCTCTTGGTATAAATAAACGCTCTACTGTTCTTGGGCAGTTCCTCTTCTCCAGTGAGAGAGAGGACCTCCACCTGACCCCAGCTTTTGTCTTTTGTCTATTTTTTCCTCATTCTTGCCGCTGTTCCTTCCCAGGGTACAGCAAGAACCCAACAGATCCCTACATGCCACCACACCCTGCTATGAATTATTTTTAGAATGTGAGAATTTTAACCTCATTTTGTTAAGAAAATTTGTTTTTTTTTTTTTAAATGAATAATGGTGAACATCATTAGGGATCAGTAAAATGCAAATCAAACCACAGTGCGTTTCTACTTCACCTCCACAAGGATGTTAAAATGAAAACAACAGACAACAAGTGTTAATGAAGATGTGGAGAGTTTGGAACCCTCATAACTGGCTGGTGGGAGTGGAAAACTGTACAGCTCCTTTGGAAAACAACTGAGTGGTTCCTTATAAGTTTATACATAGAGTTACCATACAATCCAGCAGTTCTATTCCTAAGTACATACATTCCCCAAGAGAATGGAAAACATACAGCCACAGAAAAGCTTGTACAAAATGTAATGCCAGAACAGAAGTCATAATTCATAATTGTTCAAAGTGAAAATGGCCTAAAAGTCCATCAGCTGATGAGCAGATAAACAAAAGGTGGTCTATCTTTACGACTAAGTATTTCTTAGCAACATAAATAAAACTTTTCTAGTACCTGTGCATTTTTATTCATTATAGTCATATTATATTGCATATAATAAGGTCACTAACTCCAAATTGAAAAATACATGGCTGAAGGTGACTGTCTAATTATCTGGTGAGAGGGACCTGGGTAAAAATCTGATGGAAGGGAATGATCTTGAAGCTGTATTATTTTTTTTTTTTGTACTGGGTGAAGCTGTATTTCCATAGCATTTTTTTTTGTGTGTGTGTGTGTGTGTGACAGGAATCAAACTTAGGACCTTGTGCTTGCCAGGGAGGGGCTTATGCCACTGAGCTATATCCCCGGCCCTTCCACAGCATTTTATATACTAAGAAAACACTGCAGCTGGGTGTGATGGTGCTTGCCTATAATTCTAGCACTGTAGGAGATTGAGGCAGAAAGATCTCAAGTTCAAGCCCAGACTGGGCAATTTAATGAGACTCTGTCTGAAAATAAAATAAAAAATAATAATAAAAGAGTTGGGATACAGTTCAGTGCAAAGGCCTTGGGTTCAATCCCTGGTGGCACACACAAAACAAAAAGCAAACCAAGAAAGAAAAAAGAAAACAATGTCAATATCAAAGAATGTTAGGGGTCATGATAAAATTACTCTGGGAGGAAGGGCTAAATTTATCAGGATGATTTTCTTACACATCCCCTCCACTACTCCAGGATGATTTTGCTCTTTTCTAATATTACTGTTAGTATGCTGGTATACTTTCATTCAGATTATTTTCCTAATCGTGCTTTTTGCATAATTGCAGTTATAGCACATAAGCATGATGAATCTTGTGTGTGTGTATGTGGGGGGGGGTAACCAGGGATTGAACCCAGGACCTCATGCCTTCTAGGCAAGTGCTGTATAAGTGAGCTTTGTCACCAGCACAGAAAGCTAATTTTTTGATTGGATATTACAATACAACAACATACATGGGCATTTGACCATTCCTTTTACTTATTTATTTATTATTACATTTTGCATCCTGTTTTTTTTTTAATTTTTTGGCCATTCCTTTTTTTTTTTTTTCAGTACCAGGAATTGAACTCATGACCTCACTCTTGCCAGGCAGGCACTGTGCCACTGAGCTAAATCCCCAGCCCGACCATTCCTTTTAATGGCTTGATAGTGTCCGATAGAACAAGGCACAACTTGCGTAACTCATTGCTAGATATTTAAGTTGCTTCTCAATTTTTTCTTACTGTAGTAAATAATGCTATAATGAGCATCCTTTTTTCATATTTTTCTTCTATTTTAAATTATTTGGGGTAGGTTCTGAGAGTTAGAATTTCTATATCAAAAGATCTTTACTGCTCTTGACAAATCTTATGAATTCATTTTCCCCACAGCATCTTGCAATGTGAACAAATATAAAATTAATAATTATCAGATGTAATGACAGAAATGTAACAATTAACAAAATGTATTACATGGTCTTAGGTATATTACAGGCAATAATATTTATTGTTTAAATTGTCATTTTAATTTTTTTCTTCCTAATTCCTAAGGAGTATCTTTTTTTCTTTTTAAACTGTTGGAAGGTAACTGAAGCAATGCTGTAGTGAGGTTGGGAGGCCCTAGCCAGGTCAGTGTAGGGGAAAAGGAGAAAATGGAAATGAATTCAAGAAAGCTTAGACAAGTCTCATACCCACTATGAGATCAAGTGCTGCTTAGATGCAGGCTACAGAACAGGGAGCTGTTGAGAACAGCTGACTCGGTGTTACCAAGACAAAGCCAGAAAGCACATGTCAGCAAGACTGTGGAGAACCTGGAATCCTTGTAGGCTACTGGCGGGAATGTAAAATAATGCAGCAGCTGTGGAAAATGTACGATAATTCTTCAAAAAATTAAACATAGAATTACCATATGATCTAACAATTTTACCTCTGGTTTTATCCCCCAAAACTTGAAGGCACAAAGACTGAAATACATTCATTGCCGCAGTATTTACAATAGCCCAAGAGTGAAAACAACCCCAATGCTTATCAACAGATGAACAGATAAGCAAAATGTGGTACATATACACAATGGAATATTATTTATCCCTGAAAAGGAAGGCAATTCTGACTCATGGTACATGGATGAACCTTTAGAATATTATATTGAGTGAAATAAGCCAATAAAAAGGGATAAATAGTGTATGATTCCATTTATATGAGATACCTAGAGTAGTCAAATTCATAGACAGGAAGTACAATGGTGGTTGCCAGTGGCTGGGGAGAGAGGGAAGATGATTATTTCATAGGTACTGAGTTTCAGTTTAGGCTGAGGAAGCACTTCTGGAGATGGGTGGTGATGATGGTTGCAGTTTCTCCACAGTCTGGCTGACGTGTTTTCTGGCTTTGTCTTGGTAACACCGAGTCAATTGTTCTCAACAACTCCCTGTTCCGTAGCCTGCATCTAAGCAGCACTTGATCTCATAGTGAGTGTGAGACTTGTCTAAGCTTTCTTGAATTCATTTCCATTTTCTCCTTTCCCCCTACACTGACCCGGCTAGGCCCTCCCAACCTCGCTACAGCGTGTACTTCAATGTGAATGCACTTAGTGCCACAGAATCCAACTGAATACTTAAAAAGCGTTAAGATGGTGAATTTGTTATATGTATTTTCTCACGCACACAGTTGCCACAGTGTGTGCTCCTGTGAGAGTATGGCCCTGACTGCTGCCTGCACCAGTCAGACCTGAGGGACTGCACATGACGGGAATTCCAAGCATGGCTTGCACGGTGAACGGCACACAAGGAGGCGGTGCGTTGGCCCTTGGAGCTCAGGAACTAAACAAACTCTGTCGGAGATATGGTGCGCTTCAAGACACAGCTGAAAGCTGAATTATTGGTGGTTGGTGCCTAATAAAACTATCTTATACTCATTGCAAATAAAAGTCTACAAGCAAGCGTGGACAGCTTGAATCGGGTATTGCAAATGATTTTGGAGGGGTTCACCTCTTTGACTTGGTAACACACTTTTGGGTAGAAAAAAAGAACAGTGAGTGGTGACAGCTAGTGGTGACTTGGAAAGAAATGTAAACACAGTTGTACTGTCATCATAGTCTATGTGACTTGTACCCTAGAGCTGTAGAGTCTACAACCTGCACACCCTACCTTGAGGGTCAGTGGGTTAAAGGACCGTGTCAACATTTCCAAGAAGCCTCAGAAATAAATGGGAGAAGGGATGGATTTCTGTGGTTATCCTAGGATGGAGGCTGAGATCATTTGCACATAGTCTCGATGGCCCACACACTTACACAGGGAAGTCTGTGGTCTTTGTGTGGACTGGCCTGTGCTTACCGGACACAAAAGCCACCTGCTTTTCAAGCAGGTCAGAGTGGGAGGAAGGGCTTTCTCCTTAGTGCCAGGAGCTGAGTGTGACACCCCTAGCTGTTGGAATGGAGTTCACACAGCTCTCACTAGGTGTAGCCCCTCTTCCAGACAGGTGTGGGTTTTGCTCTGGGCTGAGGGGGGCAACTGGGTCCCGAGACGCTGACTGAGGAGCCCAGTGCCTCCCTGGCCCAGGAGACGGCCCAGTCCTGGCCTCACTGTCCGTCAGGGCTTGGAGATAGAGGGCCCAGCGAATGGCTGTGGGCATGGTGAGCGCCCCTGGTTTCTTGTGACTCTAAGTGTGTGAGGGGCGGCCCGGGTGAGGGCGTCCTGAGCAGTCTTCCAGGGGTGCAGGGAAGTCTCTTCGGAACTGCAGAACGGGGAGCCCACGCTCTGGGTTGTTGTTGGCTCTCCAAGCCGTTCCCAGTTCCCACCCCCGCTGTACCCGGCCAGGGCGGCGGGGCTGGCAAAGGCAAGGGTACAAACTGCTGCAAAGCCCGGCGGAGGAGGCGACCCCGTTCCACCCTTCTGCCGGCGTTTCCACCCCTCTCCCACCGGTCCTTTGCAGACAGGGAGCGAGAGCTAGAACACAGGAAGCCTCTGGCTCTCTATTAAGGGGTGTGTGTGTGTGTGTGTGTGTGTGTGTGTGTGTGTGTGTGTAAAGAGAGATGTGCATTGAAAAATGAACTTGTCCCTTTTCCAATTCCCCACAGCTCCCACCTCCCAGCCTGCGCATCTGAGCAGGTGGACCCCGGGCTTGTCATTAAGTCTCACTCTCGACACCTCTGCAGCTCCCAGCCCCGGGCGGACGCTCGGGTCTTCTCTCCGCTCCCGCGCCCGGCCTCGGCGGGGCTGAAGGAGGCCCAGAGCCCGCGCCTCCTCCCACACCGGCGGATCAGCCTCGCATGGGGTAACGCGCAGCCCCACGCCGGCCTTCGCTCTGAGCTTTGCGTTACGGAGGAGCAATGCAGAGAATGCGATCGAGTCTAAAGGATCAAGTTTAGGGAGGAGGGCTTCAGTCTCTGTCCAGCTGTTTTTGGTTTTGTTTTTTTCTGGCCCCGCTGGAGACAAAACCCAAAGCCTTCAGCATGGTAGGCAAGGGCTCTACCACTGAGCCGAATCCAGGGCGTTTGTACTGAGCTACATTCCAGAGTCTTCACACTGAGCTACATCCCTAGCCATTTTAACATTTTTCTATTTTGTGACAGGGTCTCACTAAGTCGCCAAGTCATCCAGGCTAGGCTCAAACTTGTGATCCTCCTGCCCCAGCCTCTGAGAGCGCCAGAATTACAGGTGTGTGCCACCGTGCCTGGCTATCTACTCTTTTTTGTATTTATCCATTTCTCTTGCCACCTGCCCACCTGCCTGTCTCTCTGTTCTACTTCTCTGTGGGGTTTTTTTTTT
>NW_004955452.1:13732758-13763061 GCF_000276665.1 Chinchilla lanigera | reverse complement strand
GGGAGACAGTGCTGGTGCTGAATAGGCCACATTTCAAGTATTATTGGACCTTTGGATGGAGAAGAGAGAAATCTGGAGCTTATCCTTTAGGGGAAAAAAAATTCCCAGTTCAAAATTTAAGTGCATGGCACTTGGGACTCAGGATCACCATGAGTTCAAGGCCAGCCTGGGCTACAAAGTGGGTCCAAAGCCAGCTTGAACTACATAGTAAGACCTTGTCTCAAAAAAAAAAATTAAGTACACAGAACTAGGGGTATAGTATAGTTCAGTGGTACAGCACTTTTCTAGGAGATGCTAGATCCCAGGTTTCATCTCCAGTACTGAAAGAAAAAGTCAAATACACATTGTTAGATTCTTAGTTTTGACAAATATAGCGTGGTAACATAAAATGCTAATAATGGGGAAGGTGAGTAAGGGGTATACAAGAACTTCCTTCACTATACTTATAAATCTGTAAATCTAAAATCATTGCACAATACAAAGTTTAGTAAAAACAGAAAGGCAAGACCCAGGTGCAGTGGGGCACACCTGTAGTCCCAGCGATAAGGAGGCTAAGGCAGGAGGGTCAGTTGAGTCAACAAGTTCAAGGCCAGCCTGGACAACATAGTGAGACCCTATCTCAACAAACAAACAAACAAACAAACAGAATAATGATATGCGATCAGGAACAAGAAGGAGATCAGAGTTCCAACAAACCCCTGAGATTCAGGACTGTGTTGTAGGTCCAGAAAGGAAGCAAGTCAAAGGCTGGGGCACAGGCCGTGGTTCGGTTTGGTTTGGGTCATTCTAGTACACTGGAGCCTGAGTCAGGCTTCTTCAAGATCCTGCCCTGGGACATACACAACAACTTCTGGCAGAGAGCTTGATAAAGCGCAGGCAGGCGGGGACAGACAATTCCTCAGAGACAGCACCCCAAAACTCTGGAACCTAGAAGAGTTATCATCTGCTTTCCCTGCTGTCTCCTGCATCTTCAAGGAAAGACGCGCCATTCAAAGGAGGCCACAGTCCAATAAAAGTAGTAACTCAGGGTCTGGCCCCAGAGAGCCGATTCTCCTTCCCAATCTGTGGGGTTAGGCAGACAGGCAGCAGCTCATGGCCAGAGGGACAAAGCAGCAGAGTTGAGCTGGGGGCAAGGAGTGAAGCGGGGCTCTGGCAGGTAGCAGTTGAGCATTCCTGCACAACTGGGCCTTTCTCTGCATTAATTACCCGCTGGTTTGCGCTGCTCTCCCTTTGTGCTATTTTAATTAACAGAGATCTCCTCCGAGCAAACCAGCTGCTGTGTAAGTTGTCAAACTGTCAGCACATACAGGATGGGTGCCGTGGAGACATTAAGTGTGGGACCTACCAATTGGGACCCCCCATCCTTGGCACATTAGGATCTCCCCACCCACAAACACACTCCAGTAGTAAAAATGGGGACCAGAATGTCAGGATGTCTTTAGGTTCAGAGAGAGTTTGGTTTGAACTTTGACTCTGCCATTCATTTACTATCAGACTTTGGCCAAAACACTTAACTTCTCTGAACCTTCCTTATCTGCAAAATGGAATGATAGTAATTATCTTGTCACAGGATTTCAGTTGATAATGTATATAACGTGCTTTACTCAAGGCCTGTACCACAGTGCCCAATAAATATGACTTGTGGTTAAGTCAGTTTTCCTGGTCAGTTAGAGTGGGGAACCCGGGCTGGGGATGTAGCTCAGCGGCATAAGCGCTTGCCTGGCAAGCCTGAGTTCATGAGTTTGATTCCCGGTACCAAAAAAATAAAATAAATAGAGTAGGGAACGCTATATGTTTATAGCTTGAAAAGAACCTTTAACTAAAACAGACCCGAGAGAAATCCCCTAGTTCTCGCTATCAGCTTGCATGATCATTCTGTGCTCAGCGAACCTTTGCCTTCTCGGTTGTTTTGCTTCTCAGCGCCAACCTTTCAGACCACGAAGACTTCTGCTTCTCTTCTCCATTTCCTTTCTTCCCTGGCAGTTCCCTTGGTGGACTGAACATTCACCTCAGGCCCCTTCAAGTTTATGCGCAGCTTCTTTCACTGAGTGTGTGAAGAAGTGGGTAAATGGATGGATGTGGGGTGCAGGTGGCTTTAGGGAGGAGAAGACAGTTGATCTGAGCCCTCAAGAACAATGGGGTAAAGGGAGAGAATGAAGGTAGAGGATGGTGTCCTAGGCAGAGATGACACCACGGTTGAACTTCTGGGGGCAAGAGATGGCGTGGTATGACTGAGGAGGTGTAAAGGCAGGCAGAAGGCCAGGGGAGGGGAGATGTGAGAGACCAGGCTGCAGAGAAAACCAGGGTCTGAACATAGAGGCCCTATCAACCCTCTCTGACTTTGGACTTCATCTTGCAGGCAATAAAAGGCGACTCCAGGATTTTACGTAGCTGAAGGACACACTGAGATTTGTATTTTTTAAAGGAGCATTTGCATGAGATGTAATTGGAAGTTAGAGAAAGAGTGGATCCAGGAAACTCTGGCAGGAGGATGTTGTTTCAATTCAGGTTAACCCTGAGATCCTCAGTTGCAAAGGAGAGGAGTAGAAGTCTCTTCTTTCAGAGAGGTTCAGGAAGTAGAAGCTGCACGATGAACATTGATTAGATATGGAGAGTTTAAAATTGGCAGAGGAGCAAGAGGCCATTCAGAGGTGGGCAGAGAGATAAGAGGAAGACAGGACAGTTGCTATTTGTCAAGAGAAAAGACAACCTGGGGAGAGAGTTGCAAGTAGCAGGGAAGGGTCAACAATGTCCATTACTACTGAGAGCCCTCCTGAGCGGGGACTGAAAAGAGGAAGTTGGTCCAGTTCAAAGAAATGGCTGGCGTCCCTGGGGAGCGTCTGCATGTAGGCGGGTGAGGGGAGTGGGGTGCAGGAGGCATGCTGCTGTGCTTTGAGAAATGAGAGTGTGGAGAGAGGAGAGAGCGAGTGGACGAGCTTTTTTTTTTTTTTTTTTTTAAAGAAAATTGGCAATGAAGGAAAGATACAGAGTGACAAATAGAAGAAAATATTGAATAGCAGAGTTCTTTTTTTAATGGGAGACCTATACCATATTTACACGTGAAGGGAAGGGTCTAGTAGACAGCGAGACCCTGAAGATGCAGGAGAAAAGCGAGGAGGTAGTTGACAGTGCAAGTTTCTGGACGAGATGGGAGGGAGAGAGGGGTGGAACATCAGGGAGTAATTAGCCCTGAATTCTTCTGAGATGGGAAGGGGAGGTGAAGATGAGGATAAATGTGAGTAGATTTCCAGTGGTGGTGGTGGTTCAAAATACTGGAAAAGCCTGTCTCTGCTGGTCCCTAACCTACTTGTGTTCTCTGTAGAGGAGGAGGTGAGATTCTGTGCTCAGGGCAAAGCCAGGAGGTATGGAGATGTGGGCTTGCTGAGGAGGGTTGAAGCAGCTGTTGAGGGGAATAGCAGAGAGCTGACTGGGGGCTTGGGAAAGGTTGAGACCCTCCTAAAAGGAAAACAGGCACATGCTACTTCATGGAGAAAGTGCCTTTTTCCCCTAAACTTAATTTTTTCATCACCCAAGTGGTGAACCACCTCCATGCTACTCACCTGCAGCAGTGAAACCAGGAGGGAAGCAAAGGCCTTAGGGTAGCTGAGGTCAGGCAGGCCTCCAACGGGATGCATTTGATGACTATGCGGATTGGCCCGGGGGACCAGGGCTCCACAAGGTTAGGAACTATGGCTCAGAAGGCACCAGCTCTCTCTCTCTCTCTCTCTCTCTCTCTCTCTCTCTCTCTCTCTCTCTCTCTCCTCCAAACAGATGGAATCTCCTGAAATAAATGATAAATGTCCTGGAGCAAAGCTGCTCCCTGGCTTGTAGATATGAAGCTCAGCTTCATTTTGTGCAGGTATGTGCCTGAGTGGATTCATGCACCTGTGTGAACACATATGCCCTCACCTAATAATGTGAGTTTGGGTGTGAATCTGTGTGTGCAAGGTTGATGTACAAGAGCCTCTGCATGTGCTCACAGGCCTGTGTGTGTGCATGTGAACCTCTTTGTCAATAATGATAAGAATTAATAATTAAAAATATTAACCATTTTCTTTGTATCAGTTCTGTTTTTTAGAACATTTAGATAGCTTCTCATTTGATCCTCAAGACCTTGTGAAAGACATAGGGTGGCATGTTTAATAAAAATTTCACATGCTTTAATGATGTCTGCCATGCTAGGTAGTGGGTTGGAAAGGATATACGTGTATCTGGGGTGGGATGAAGGTATATGTGGTTACTATCAGTGCAGATGGTGTGGACGTGAACACCAAATCATACCCCTTCTCCCCCACTTCTGCTCATACCAAAGGGCAAAGGGGCCCTCTTGTCAGCACAGGTGGAGTCCATGTTGGCAGGGGCTCTCCAGCTATGCACATAGAAAGGGGGCCAAGGATGCCCAGAAGAAGGCTGCATGTATCTGGTCCTTACCAACCCTTCACACTTCTTTTTTAAAAATTTTATTTTATTTTTTGTTTTTATTTATTTATTTATTTATGTTTTTTTGAAGCAAGGTCTTACTATGTAGCATGGCAATCCTCCTGCCTCAGCCTGCTGAGTGCTGGGATTACAGGCGTGCGCCACCACACACAGCTTCAACACTTCACACTTCTGCAACTTCAACCTCTGTGTCATACTTCCCCTGCTCTACTGCTTTGTTCTTTAGCCCAACAACTTGCCTCGCTTGTCTCCATTCCGAACCAGATTTACCTTTCCTCAAGCTGTCGTTCAGATCTCCTCCTTTCCATCACAGCCAAAGCTCCCAGCAGAGGAATTGCAGTGCTTCCTCTGCTTCTGCTCTCCTCCACACACTGAAGTCTGGTTTCTGCCCCACCGCTCTTGCGACAACTATACCAGTAGATGCATTTGTTAATCCACATCTCAGCTAATCGCAGCTCCTCCTCTTGCTCCCTTGTGATACTTTATTTTCGGTCCCGTGCTTTCACCTCTACCTACTCTAAAATGCTGCCATAAACTCCCAGTGCTCTTCCCTTTTATCTGAAAGTTTCGTCTACGCCCAAGTCATTTTCTTCCAGTTTATTAGTCTCTGTTCCCAGCCCGATGTCTCCTCTGCAGTCTAGCTACTTTTAGCCTATGCTAACTGGAGGCATCTTCCTATTGGATTTTGAAGATTTGTCTTCCTCAAAGTTTATTATACCCAACACTAATTTCCTTTATCTCTCCTCAGACCCACTCTCCCTTCTCTTCCTCTGATCCCACCCAGAACCGCTACTAACCCACGTGTTGCCAAAAGCCAAGACTTACCCCCTATATCTTCTTCATCATCCACATATTTTCTTAGGTACCAAGTGTTGTTTTTTCTATACCAACACATTTTCAATTCACAAATGCTTATTGAACCTCTATCAAATGCCAAACAGAATCCTCAGAGCAACTCATGAGTCAAGCATTATTGTCCACATTTAATAGGTGAGGAAACTAAGAAATGTATGCATTGCAAATATGTGCTCTTTTCTGTACTCCCAAAGCCACTACTCTGCCCTATGTGTCCCTCAGCAGTCCAGGAGTTCTCTGCGATCAGGAACTGCGTTATGCCCTAGTGCCCTGCAAAGTGCCTAACACTGTGGGAAACTAGTGAGGCGTCATTGATGGAAAGACCACAGGAGAAAGGAAGAAAGGAAGGAAGGGAGGAGGAGGGAAGAGGGAGGAAAAAAGGGAAGGAAGGAAAGGAGGAGGCGAGGGAAGGCCACGTGAAATGGGTTCACTGCACACTGGTCACCAACTTGTCTGAATCCAACACAGAGCAAGTTAGACAAAGTGAGCGGGTTTCTTGCTTACAGGCAGGCAGCAAGGGAGTTCCCCAAGTGAGCAGGTTTATTGCGTACAGGCAGGCAGCAAGGGGTTCCTTGCAAACAAGTTCCCCAAGGGTCACGGAGGTAGCCAGGGCGGATGGAATCTCATCTGTAGCTGCTGCACTTGCCTTGCAGTTGAGGGACCCCAGAAGCAGCCCACCCTGGCTTTCATACTCCAGGGCAACATGAGTCGCTGGGCTACACTTTTGAAGGACATCTTGTTTCTGGAAGGACTGGAGCAGAGCCTAGGCTGTTCCAGCACGTTCCTACCTATCTCAGATATCTTAAGATATTGCACTCCCAGAACATGCTGGTTGCTCTTGATATCTATGTACAAGTAAAAAGAGAACTGAGTAAATCCAAGTCTCTCTGGAGAACTGTCCCACAGAGAGAAGAAAAGGCTTGTATCTCCCTCCTTCTCTGAGCCCCACTGTTTGATGCAGACACAGGTAGGAGCAGTAGGGAAACTAATTCTGACATTGTGTCTCTCAATGACACTGCCTCATAGTTGAGCACTAACTGTGTCCCTCTGCCAAGACCCCCATTGTGTTCTTTTATGTAGTCACGACCCCTGTGCCACGAGATCAGCTTCCTTCTTTCCTCAGGGCATGACAGGGGCTTGGAGGAGTTAGGAAGCTTGTGCAGCTGATTGACAGCAGAACCAAGACTGGAACACAGCTCTGCTGTACCTAGAAAGTGAAGGCTGGAGAGTCACCTGATAGCAATTAGAGATGTGTATTTCATGCAGATTATTTGAAAATGATGACAAATGAGAAAGCGGAGGTGGTAGAGGAGACCGGCCGTGGTCCACAGAGTCAAGTATGGAAGTGTCTGTAATACGAGTAATGTCACATTGGTTCAGAGCCTTGCCACTTACACTTTATTTACTATTAATTAATTGATTGATTAATTTTGGTCTTGGGGATTGAACCCTGGACCCAGTACATGCTAAGCATGTGCTCTTACTACTGAGCTACCGCTTCACTCCCTATTATTTATTTTTAAATTGTGATAAAATATATGTAGCATAAAATTTACCATTTTCACCATTTTAAGTGTAACAACTCAGTGGTATTAAGTACCTTCACGTTGTTATTGCAGCCATTGCTACTATCCTCTGGAACCCTTTTTCATTCTGCAGTAAACAGTAACTCCCCCTCCCTGCCACCTCTAAACCCTGAAGCCACCCTTGTCCTTCCTGTCTCCAGGTGTTCGACTACTCTAGGGACCTCACCGAGGTGGAATCGTGCAGTATCTGTCTTCCTTGACTGGCGTATTTCACTTAAGATTTATAATGCACTTAGGGTTTATTTATGTAGCATGTGTCAGAATTCTGTTTCTTCTCTTTTTTTGTTGTTCTTTTTTCTTTCTTGGTCTTTTTGAGACAGGGTCTCGCTATGCAGTTCAGGCTGAACTTGAGCTCACTTTGTAGCCCAGGCTGGCCTCGAACTTGCGACGATCCTCCTGCTTCAGCCTCCTGAGTGCTGGGATTATAGGCATGCACCACCACACCCGGCTCTGTTTTTCCTTTTCAAAGCTGAATAGTATTCCTTAGTATGTATGTGCCACATGACATTTGCATTCACATACTTATTTAACCTAATTACAGTTTTATAGGGATTTTAATTATAATTTATAGAATAATTGTAATTTTATAGAGTAGAGATTACATCCTCATTTTTCAGGCAAGGAAGCTGAGATTTAAAAGGGAATGGCTACTAAATGGCTTTAGCAGGCTGGTGATACAGCTCAACAGCACAACGCCTGCCTGGCGAGTGCAAGGTCCTGAGTTTGATTGCCAGTACCCAAAAATAAGTAAATAAATGGCTTGCCCTAAAGGAGAAACAGGGTGGAAGCTGGTCCCATCTTGTTTTTCTCATTCCTTACGTCATTATTAGCCCACAAGCCCCAGCTCATCTGCCGTTGTGGTTCTCAGACATCTGGGGCAGGGCTGCATGCATTCCTCATCACACAAGCCGTCATCAGTCAGCTAGACTTAGCTAGAGGAGGCGCAGACTGTGGCAGAGCCCAGACTCCACCTCCAGGGACAGAATAGGCCTGCAGGTGAGGAGGGCACTTGTTAGGCAGGGTCTTTGAACTCTGGCAGAGCTGACTCTGACTTTAGGGTCAGGGTCCTCAGAAGGAGGTGAGATGAGAGGTCAGGGGATTTCTAGCAGGGAAAAGAAGGGGCCCAGGCAAAGAAGGCTTTGCAGGATTGGGTAGGTGGTTCCCAGTGCATTTGCACAGCCCAGCAAGACTCTCAGCTGTATTCCTAGAAGCAAACTTTCAGAGGTGGCTGGGAGTGGGAGGAGGGAAACATACGGAGTGCCTTGCCCAGCTTGGCACAGTGCTGAGCCTGGCACAGGTGGGTAGAAGTGTATATGACAGTCGACTCAGGTGTGAACCTAGGTGTGGGAAAGGGTGATGCCGTGTGCAGCGTCAGGTCCAGAGAAAGGGAGGGGAGTCTCCTGCTGTCTTGACCATTTGGCAGGGACTCTTTGTGTCCACTCCTACTCCCATCCCAGGCCCTATGGAAGGAAAGTGTCCGAGGACAGATCACATCACATCAAAACCAGCATGGCCTGGCTCCTGGCATCCTCGGGCTTGTGCCCTGGTGTAGGCCATCGCAGAAGCCCTCGGATGCAGCCTGGAGCCTCATTAATGGCACTGCTGAACTCATTAAGTTGATCTTTCTCCCCTCCTTAGTGTCTCAGCTCTGAGCTGTCACCTCAGTCACTTCCAGCCCAGGGCTGGGTTAACCCTTGGGGGCTCCTGCATCAAGGATTCTCAGCATCCTGCGGAAGCTGCTGCGGGCACCATGATAAAGATTCAGAAAGACCAAGCAGAGCTCCCTGAAGGGTGTGCTCATTTCCAGGGCTCCCATAACAAAGCGCCACAAACTGAGACAAAAAACAGAAATTTTGCCAGGCATGGTGGTGCATACCTGTGATTCCAGCACTTGGAAGGCTGAGGCAAGAGGATTGCCTTGAGTTTGAGACCAGCCTGGGCTACATAGTGAGTTCAAGACCTGGATGAATTATATAGCAAGACCCTGCCAAAAAAAAACAAAAAACAAAAAACAAAACAACCCCCCAGCCCGAAATCTGTTTTCTCATACTTTTAGCGATTAGAAGTACATGATCAGGGTGTTAGAAGGTTTTGTCCCTTCTGAGGACTCCAAGGAAAAAATCTCTTTCATGCCCTTCCCGTGGCCTCTGATGGTTTGCTGGGAATCTTTTGTTGTTGTTGTTTTAAACTATCATGAGTGGGTGTTCCTTCACCAATGTATGCATTTGTTCAATATTTGCTGAGTTATACACATCATGGCTATGTATTTCACTGCATATACATTTTTATTTTTTTATTTTTTTTGTATATACATTTTTATTAGGGCAGGTTTGTAATACAGAGGAGTGAGGCTTGTTTTGGGGAAATTGGTACATGCATATAACGAATCTGGCAGTCTTTGACGTTCCTTGAGGGGTGGACGCAGTACTCCACCTCTGCCTTCATCTTCACGTAGTGTTTTTCCTGTGTATATCTGTATTTAAATTTCACCTTTTATAAGGACACAGGTCGTATATAGATTAGGGCCTACCATAATAGCTCATTTTAACTTGATTACCTCTGTAAGGACCCTATCTCCAGGCAAGGCCACATTTTGTGGCATTGGGATTAGGAATCCCACATATTTTGGTGGGGCCACAGTTCATAATGTGGGACTCTTTACAGCCCTTTTGGCACCAGATACCATTAGGTGCCTTTTGATCAGAATGGGGTGACTTGGATCTCAGAAAGAACTTCCTAATAGGACAGAGCGATTGTGGTGTCTACGCCCAGGGAGAAGAGAAGAAAGAGGAAGAAAAAGAGAGGAAGAAGAAGAACTACAGGAAAAGGAATGGAGGAGAAAAATTGCATCTGGACTAACTTTTTAGGATGGTGTTTATGGGCTAGGGATATAGCTCAGCAGCACAAGCGCCTGCCTTGCAAACACAAGGTCCAGAGTTCAATTCCTAGTACCAAAAAAAAAAAAAAAAAAAGGATGGTGCTTATAAGAAAGGAAACTACGGCAAAGTATCTCTAAGGGCTTGGGTGACTTTCTCAGCGGGACCCAAACCAAATTCTTGGCCACAGAATATTGATTTATATTGAGAAACTTTCCTCTCACAGACAAAATGTTGAGTGAAAGAAGACTCGTGTAAAAGAAGCTATATCATTCCGTTTATATGGGTAAAAACTGAATCTCTGATGACAGCTGGCAGAGTTACTTTTAGGAGAGACTGACTGAGGGGACAGAGTTGAATCTCCTGGTCACATTGATCTAGGTGATGTGCGCATGTATGTGACAATTCATGGAGATTCAAATTTAGGATGACTTCACTTTATAATATCTAAATTATATCAATTAATCAACAAAAGAACCCCTTTCTTACCTTTCTTCTCCCCATAAGAAAATTTATTGCTGCAGTACAATTAGACAGGCCACCCTGTCTAATTGTCAGGTAGTTTTCATATTCTTTATGCTCACAAACATGAAATAATACAAATACATATCTAGATTATTGTGTAGCATACCATGAGTATCCCCCCAAAATTCAAATTTCCTTCATACATCCATGCACATTACGTTCTAGCAATGTCCAGAGAGGACTTGGAACCCATCCCATCTTCCATTCATGGACCGTGGAGCC
Organism: Chinchilla lanigera; assembly: GCF_000276665.1. Lineage (NCBI taxonomy): Eukaryota > Metazoa > Chordata > Mammalia > Rodentia > Chinchillidae > Chinchilla > Chinchilla lanigera. Next base: position 13,752,557 of record NW_004955452.1, on the reverse strand, counting down.
AGGGCCTGGAGTAGACAGGTGCTCAGGCTTTGGTGGAAAAATAGTAAAAAATAATGTTCCCTGTCCCCAGGAACAGAACCCAGCCCAGCAGAAACCCCAAATCATAATTAAAAGATGCCCTGCAACTCCCTTGGCAGCATAAATTTTGAAGATGAAAGTAAATGATTAAAATAATTAAACACTTCAAGCTGACAAGCTGGAGCAGAATCTTGCCAGCGGACGTTTGTCAGTAATTAGCTAATTAATCCTGGCGCAGATTATAAGCCATAACAAACCAGTCAGGCTGAACAGAGCCGGCTGCTCAGAATTAGACTTTTAAAAGAGAAGAGAAGGGTGGGGGTAGGAGAGGGCACATACGAGGGTAGGAGTTAAAATAAGAAAAAGACATGGCTTTGGTGGCCACCTGGCCTTACCCTTCCAGATAGTGTGGGCTCAGCTACCCAGGGCTTCCCCGAGGGTTCTGACCCCGTGTCTAGGCTAGAACCCCAGCACCTGCTGAGATGTCAGTCAAAATGCATCCCCGGAAGGTGAAAGGGGCGCTCTGTCTGTGCCTCTGTACTCCAGACCAGGAGGAACAGTAGGAAGGAGCTCAAGTAGAAGACGATGCATACATCGTCTAGGAACAGAGGTATTCTGTCCACGATTCCATTCAGCAAGGGACCCCAGCACTAACAAGGATCCCCTTTATGTGTAAAGAAATGACAAGATCCAAACAGGGGATTAAATATCAGCCAAGAACTCTCGACCAGTTCTATCTATAGAAATATAATTCAAGGATAAATGCAATTAAATAAAAAGAAACAGATGAAATTAATTTTAATAACATATTTTATTTAACCCAGATATTCTAAATGCTATCATTTTACTTATAATTAATTAACATGAAAACAGTTTCCACGAGCATTTTTACATTCCTTTTAAAAAAAAATTATCTTCAAATTCTGATGTGTGTTTTATATTTACAGTTCACCCCAGTTCATACTAGTTATACTGCAAATGCTCAACAGCCACACAGGTAAGAAGCGAGGGAGAGGAATCCCAAGCCCTGGGACAATCTGTAACGAGGGCGGGGAGAGCGCCATGACCGCCTCATTGTCTTTCTCTCCTTGGCCACTCTTCCCCACAGCTGCCGGCCGGCTGTTTCCAGCCCAACTCTTCTCATCTTCAAGGTTCTCTAAAAATGGGGTCTGGAAAGGACAGAAGAGAACCCAAAGAGGTTGGATTTCTGCATGCGCGTGAGGTAGAGAAGTGTTATTGCTGCAGCACAAAAAACGTGTCCTGCAGTCTGGGAGTGGGATTGTGTCTGTTTCTGGACCTAAATGCTGACCTTCAGGAAGCCTCCGGCAGTTGCAAACCTGGAGAAAAACTCAGTTCCCTTCATAATCATCACGCTAGACAAGGAGCAAGAGACGGCACGTTTCATCCCAGCGGAATACTGTGTTCTGGAAAGACTGTCAGGTGGAATCTGTCTTGTAGAAAATAATCAGGGTATTTTTAAGGTGATCAACTGCTTCCAGCCAGAGAACAGTCCCTCTTCCATCACAGTCCTGGCTTAAGCTCTTCAGATTTAAGTGCCACCTCCCAGAACACACACCAGAGCTCTGGTAAGAGTCAGGGAGTAAAAAGACACACAGCCATTGACCAGTGGCGCAGACTTGCTGGTACAGCCACCATCACTGACTCCAATTCCCAGAGAAGTCTGGGGAGGGGGAGGGGGGCTTTGAGGGCCACAGCCACAGCTCAGGCTGCGGAGCAGCAGAAAACATTTTGTCTTCTAAACTCGCCTCCAACAAAACAAACACAGCTTCCCTCTCCTCTAAACCTTGCCCTTACTTAGCCAAGCCTGATCTCCTCCTGCAGGAAAAAGGAGGGAAGCTCTTTTTTGTAAGCAGAGAAGCCACCTGTGATTACACATTGTAGCCAGCAGCTTTGTGCCCACAATAGAATAAAGCAGCATTTACTAGGGCCAAGGGAGGCACTAAGAGCATGTTTCATTGTTTCGGGCTCAGGAACATCACTGTAAGCCGGGCTGATCAGGAAAAGCCCCAAGAAGGAGGTAAGCTTCAGCAGTATGTTGAAGATGGGGAGAAATCAAAGGATAGAGGGAAAGGACAGTAGAATTTACACAGACTCTCATTTACATCATGCTTTAGGTTTTCCCAAGTATGCTCACATGTGTCGTCTCCTTTCATCCTCCTTGGGCTGTAAGATCCCAAAGGTACTGTCTCATTTGAGAGGCAATATAGCATAGTAATTAAGAACGCAGTTTAGAAAATTTTTAGTTAAATGTGACAGATGGAATAAATACGTTTATGTCTGCTCCCTCAACAAATTTCATAAAAATAAAAGCAAAGGAATATAAAGGGGCCAATGATGAACCACAGATGTCAACATATTTTTTGGAGATGGCCTGTATTTTTGGATAGAGGAGTTGGCAGAGCTGAGATAGCTGAATACCAAGTGCTATAGCAAAAAGAAAAATGCAGGCCTGGGCATGGTGGTGCATGTCCGTAATCTCAGCACTTGAGAGGCTGAAGCAGGATAATTGTCAAAAGTTCAAGGTCAGCCTGAATTACAGAATGAAACTCTGTCTCAAAACACACACACACACACACACACACACACACACACACACACACACACACACACACACAGATGCAACAGAGAAATCAGTCAATTGGAGTCCCCAAACCAGGAGAAGATCAGATACTGGCCATATCAGTAATTACAGAGAGTGGAATAGGGGAATGGGTTAAAAGTCTACCTAAAAAGCTGGTCTATTCCCTGTCACACACAGAATTGACTACATCTTTCTTATCCTGGCAGGGACTGAGGTTTTATTATGTTTAAAAAGTGAACTAGGGAGTGGGCTGCAGATGAACCTCAGTGGTAGAGCGCTTACCTAGTATGTGTGAGTCCCCTGCACTGCCAAAAACAAACAAACAAACAAGCAAAAAGTAAACCAGGGAGGATCCAGTCCAAGAACGCTAGGCACAGTGGGAAGAAAGGAGAGAGGTCAGAATGGAAAGAAGGGTCGTGGGGAACAGTCTGGACAGTGAAATCCCAGGGCTCATACGATACAGTTTTTAGAAGGCTTAGGACCAAGAATGTCCCCTCTAGGGTGGAGAGTGGTGGATTTTTCACTGGAGACATTGAACAGACAGAAGCCCATTAGATGCAGAGGAGATAATAGATCAGAGGTAACAGAGAGATGATAAGAGATAATAGAGAGGTGATAGTGAAATAATAGAAGAAAATTTCTCAGAGGAAAAAGATATGTTTCCAGAACAACAAAAAGAACCCTAACAAAAGTGGGGCAAATATAATAAATGAAAATAGGACCATACCAAGTTTCATTAAAATGAAGTTTTACATGTACAAAGATACAGGTAAAATATCAAAGGTTTCCTTGCAGGAAGAATAAGGTATACACAAAAAGTAAGGTGGAATCAGGAGTAGCAATAGATTGCTCAACACCAACACTGGAGAAATGCCTTTAAAATTCCAAAGAATTCCTACACCATCCACCTTCCAACTCAATTGTGGGGTAGCATAAAGAATTTTCTGAAATACAACATGTCAAGATTTTACTTCTTGTGCATTTCTTTTTGAGACGGGGTCTTTTTCTGTAATTCAGGCTGGTCTTGAGTTCACTGTGTAGCCCAGGCTGGCCTTGAATTCATGGCAATCCCCCTGCCTCAGCCTCTCAAGTCCTGGGATTACAGACATTGTGCATCCTTTCTCAGGAAGCTACTAGAGGGTGTGCTTTATTACACATGATCTTAGACAACAGGCCAAGAAGTGCTCCATCAAAACAAAAGGCAAAAAAGGAAAGAAAAAGGAGGCTGAGGCAGGAGGATCACAAGTTCAAGGCCATCCTGGACAACTTAGCAATTTAGCAAGACCCTGTCTCAAAATAAAAAATAAAAAGGGCTTGGGATATATAGCTCAGTGTGAAGGCCTTGAGTACAGTCCCCAGCCCACCCTTACACCCCCTTAAAAAAACTACACACAAAAGACTAAATGAAGAAAGAAAATGGGGTCCAGATTTTTAAAAAAATGATAAAAGGAAATTTTCTGAAGAAGTTCTGTGTAGAAGACCCAGAGAAAGCTGGAAAGCTCTGAGAGTCTCTTACAGGAAAAAAAGTGGGGAGAGGGATTAATAGATCTTCTGATGTGTTTCACTGTGTGGAAATCAGCATTTGGAAAATATTTATATTCTGCTGAAGAGTTTAGGAACAAATTAGACAAAGATCTGAAAAACTAAGAAAATGGGAAAAAGCAACAAAACAACCAAAGAAAGCCACTATCACAAGGGAAGAAAAATATCTACACAAGCCAGATAATGCGAGATTAGTTTCATCAGTAAATTTTGTGTGTACAAAAAGCAAACACTGAATATTGATTTAACAAAAATATGATATAACTTGCCAGGTATGGTGGTGTGTGGCTGTAACCCCAGCACTCAAGAGACTGAGGCAGGAGGACTGCTTCAAGTTCTAGGCCAGCCTGGGCTATATGGTGAGTTTAAGGTCACCCTGTACTACACAGTGAGACCCTGTCTCAAAAAAAGTCAACCAGGCTGGTGACTCATGCCTATAATCCCAGCACTTGGGAGGCTGAGGCAGGAGGATCACAGGGAGTTCAAAGCCAACCTGGGCTACACAGTGAGACTCCACCTCAAAAAACCAAAGAAGAAAAAAAGTGATATAACTATATTGCAATAATGGAAGAAGTCTGTGATGACATGACATAAGATTATCATCTTCTATCATAAACTAAGAACAAATGTTATAAGCATATTACTGTATTTGAGTAATCAGAGGTTAATACATAGATGCACCTAAGATACTTTTAAATGGCTGCTTGAGGGAATGAGACTTGAGTAGCGTATGGAGTGCTCTATTTTCTAACAAGACTTGTAGTACTAGTTGACTTTATTTTACTAGTTGACTTCTAAAACAATGTACATGTATTGATTTCCTAAATAAAACAAAATGCAGTCCACAATTAAGAATTGTAGAAGACTGAGTGTAAGATTAGGTTGTAGAGATTAAATGTAAACTTCGTCAGGGCAGGGAAGTCTGCACACTGTTATGTGCCTTGAGCCTCGTAGAGTGGTCACTTAATATATACAGTGAGTACCAAATACATTCCATTATCATGTTGGTATTTGTCTGCAGGGCACATCCTTTTGACAGGAGTATCAGCATTTCTTCTCCTCATGCATATGCACACAGGTACACACACGCACACTTATACATAGGAAAGCCTCAGGGCATAGTTTCATAATAAGTACTTGCTGAATAAATTAAGAATGTCTTTGCAATGCAAGCATTATTACCCCATGTTGCAGATAAAGTAAGTGAGGTCGTATGGCCTATAAATGTGATAACCACCATTTCCGATCTTGGCCTGCAGTCCGAGTCTGGTAGGTATTCTTCCCTGAGCAGAACTGTAGAAGCACAGTGCTGAAAGATCATCTAGATTTTATGTGAATGACAAATGAACCCACGTGACTGGAAAAGTGGATTTGTTCAGGGGAAGTGTATGAGATAACTCTGGAGATGGAAATGATTGTCACTGGTGGAGGAGGTCCTTGATGGAAAGTGTGCAGAGCCTGGAAATTACTCAAAAGAAATAGGAAACCATTTATCTTTTGTTTTCAAATAAAAGAGGGCTTTTACCTTTTTTTTTTTTTTTTTTTTTTTGAGACAGTTTCACTATGTAGTTTAGGTTGGTCCTGAACTCACTATGCAGCCCAGGCTGGCCTTGACCTCCTGGCAATCTTCCTGCCTCAGCCTTGTGAGTGCTGGGATCACAGGTATGTGCCACCACGCCTGGCAAAAGGGACCTTTTCGAAAGCTTCCCTTGGCAGCAGTATGCAAAGTATACTGAAGTGGGAACTTGGGGCGTGAATGCTTCTAAGACGTTACACCAATGAAATGGTAATGCTCTAAAATGGAATGTGGGAGCAATTGCAAGAAAAAGATGTTAAAGAAAACAGTAAACCTGAGCATGGTGGTGCATGGCTATAATCCCAGCACTGAGGGAGGCTGAGGCAGGAGGCTTGCAAGTTTAATCTCAGTCTGGGCAACTTAGCAAACCCTATTTCAAACAAAATATAAAAAGGGCTAGGGCTGTAGCTCAGTGATGACACATCTCTGAGTTCAGTCTCCAGTACCACACACACACACACACACACACACACACCGATGAAACTAGTAAAAACCTACTCAGAGTAGTCAGGAAAAAGAAAGAGGAGATACAAATTACCAATATAAAAAAACCAACCAACAAACAAAATTACTAAAATCAATATCAGGGACCAGAGAGGGTTATCAATACAGAACTGGAAAAAATTAAGGGAAAAATAAGCTGAGTGTGGTGGCACACCTTTAATCCCAACACTTTGGTGAAGCTAAGGTAGGAGGATCACAAGTTCAAGCCCAGCCTGGGCAACTTAAAACTTAATAAGACCCTGTCTTGAAAGGGAAAGAGAAGAAAAGAAAAGAAAAGAAAAGAAGAAAGAGAAGAGAAGAGAAAAGAAAAAGAAAAAGGAAAAGAACAGAATAGAATAGAAAAAGAAAAGATGTAGCTTAGTGCAAAGATCCTGGGGGTTCAATCTCCAGTACCACAAAAAAGGGAGATACTATGAACAACTTTACATCAACAACTGGGATAAAAATAGTTTTCCGGAATAACCCAAACTCACTCAGGAAGAAATAGATAATTGGAATAGCCCTACTTCTGTTAAAGTAACCAGGTCTTGTTTTAAGGTAAAGGAAGACGTCCCTATAACTTTATACTGCTTTTCACAACAAACCTTGACATTCAGTGCCACCACAGGCTCATCTAACTGATCCAGCTCATGCAAATATTAACTTGTGTTAGTTTGAGGTAGGTTTCCATTTCTTATAATCAGAATTTTTAACTGTTCCAGAGTCTTAAAGATTGCCCTTCGAGGGTAGTGTCTGTCCGTGGTCCTGAAAGTGTGCCTCCATTCACGCTTCTGCTTCTTGCTGAACTCATAGTCAAGCCCAGGCGCCCGGCATCCTGTGGCGTCTGTCCATGGTCCTGCGTATAATTTTCATTTGTCACTACAGCCTCATTAGTCTACACCAGGGCCCATAATGTAGTCATACTCTGCGTGTATGAAGACCCAAGAAAATGCTCTCTTCTGGCTGCACCATCAAAGACTTCATTGGTCCTGCAGCACCCAACGTAGGCAATATTGAGGTCAAGTTGTTGTGACAGATGGCCTCAACACTTGGGGCAGGAGGCCAGCCATTAGTTGAAAAATCCGAACCCCTAGGGAGAAGTCTGGCAAGATCAGAACCTCTGCTAACTGGGCAGAGCTCCAGCCTGATGGGATCAGGAGACAAAGCTAATAAAGGAAGCCTGACACATGGACTTGGTACAACTGGGGGTAATGGAAGGGGCCACAGACAGGCAGTGAAGAATGGCCAGGGCAGCCCCCAAATACCATGTGCCAAGATTAGAATGCAACCTTTTGGTCCAGATGGACCTAGGGGGCTCTCATGAATCTGAGCCTGTCTGGTTCTTTTGCTGGAACTTGACAGTTTACTTCCCCAAAGGCAGCTGAGCTGCCTTGAAGGAAGATTTGCTCCAGGTCAGACCAAACATGGAGGGTTTTGCTGTCACTTGTGTATGACATTAAAATGATGAAAACAGAGATAGAAATGAGTTAAAGTGGGAGTCTCTTGAGGAGAGTGGGGAGTGAATTTCTAACTAATATGTTTAGTTCCTGCTATATACCAGGGACTGCAAAGATCTTTTACATATACTTCTTTTTTATATACTTCTTTATTCAACCCAACCAATCCAAGGGTGCCGGGCATGCTGGCACATGCCTGTAATCCCAGCACTTGTGAGGCTGAGGCAGGAGGATCATTGCTAGTTCGAGACCAGCCTGGGCTACAAAGTGAACTCAAGGCCAGCCTGAACTGCATAGCGAGACCCTGTCTCAAAAAGACAAAACAAACAAACAAAACAAAACAAAAAATCCAGTGGGAAAGCTAGTTTTGATCCCATACACATAGGGGAACTAGTCTCTAGAAGGGCAAACAACTGACCCAAGGCCGCATGACCAATGAGTGCAGAACCTTTGCTTTTTCCTTCACATGGTGTAAGTTCCAGGATGAATCTTGCACCCACACACCCACAGTGGACCCTCAAAGCAGGCAGTGTCTTTCTGAAAACCATCCATTCTTCTACAGGATGTACCTGGTTTGGTTGAATGAGACAGGTATCAGCCACGCTGCCTTCTTTAGGTTAGCAATAGCTACAGGAGTTCTGGGCACCCATGAGACCCGGGGGTTGGAGAAGTCTGGAGACCCAAGTGGCAAAGGATCAGGGGGGCAGAAAGAACCCCTGTGAAAGGAAGAAGCTGGTATGAATGGGGGTGGGAGAGGGCTGGCCTCCTGCTGTTCCCAGAACGATTCTCACCTGCCAATCGATGGCTAGAGACTCACGCAAGTGCTAATCAGCTCCATTGACACACGCAGGCTGGGGCTACAATCCATTTTCACATGGAGTAGCAGATCGATTCTTCATTCTCTACAGTCCCCAACCGGTCTCATCAGGCCAGGGACTGAGAGGCTGGATAACTCTCTGTACCTCTGGCCACCTGTGAGCTTTGCCTGTCTCTGTGTTCTCCTCCAGATAGGAGTTTTCTCCCCGGACCAGAGCCAGACAGAGTAGCGTAGTGCAGTTCTTGGCTGTAGGTATCCAACAGGCCTAGGCACCACTCTTAGGTCCACAGCTAACTGGGTGACTTTGGATCAGTTACTTCACTTCTAACCTCAATTTCCTCAGCTGCATAATGGGGATGAAAATTCATCCCTGCAGCCTGTGAGGACTCAATACCTCTAGTGAATGTAACGCCAAAAAATACTGCAAACTTTAACAATATAAAGCACAGGTGGCTGATCCTGACAGAATAGGTTCTTCCCCCCAAACCAGCCCTCCTCTTTCACCTCAAGCCCTATCCTATCCAGTTGACATTGGTCCAGGATAAGTTTTGTCCTCTCTCAGGTTATTTCAAGTTGCCAAAGATGGTTCTTGATCCTTATGTTCCTGACATGGTCAGATCTCTGGGTGAGGGCCTCTGAATTCTAGAAACAGCTTACAGGCAGCTAAAATCAAGGAAGCAGGAGCTGGACTCAGCCAACTGAGGTGTATCATCTGGGAAAAGGGTGTTTCTAGTGCTTAAATAAACATCCAGGCTCACCTCCTACTCTTAAAAGTGATATCCCACCCACATTGATAGATATTTTGACATACCTATCAGTTATATTTAATTTCAGAGAAAAGACCATGTTTTAGAGATGCCCTTCATTTTTGCCCCATGAATATATTCTTCCAGAAGGCAGAGTCCTCTGTATCCTTCAGTCCTATCTCCTGGTCACTGCTAGTTAGATAGATTATTTGTTGCCTATGCTGATTTTATCAGATTCTTACCAATTTCATGTGTACTGGAGAGGGAAGCTATGCATTTCTGGGGCAACCAGAAGAGTGTATGTGAGCTGGGCATGGTGGCACACACTTATAATCCCAGCACTCAAGAGGCTGGGGTAGGAGGATTTCTGTGAGTTTGAGGCCAGCCTGGGCTATATAGTGAGTTCAAGGCCAGCCTGGACTGCGTAGTGAGACCTTCTCTCCCAAAAAAGGGTGTGAAAACAGAGGAAACTAATTTGCTGAGAGGAGACTGGAGGAGATGTAGAGACAAGAAAAATGTAGAGGCAAGAACTCCTGCGACCCTAAGAGAGAGCCATGGGGGGAATTGTCTCTGATAGTTTGCTAACTCCAGAGCACATCAGCTATATTTCCTGTGTGCATGTGTGGGGTTTGGTCAGCTTTCCTATCTTTTTCCACTACAGAATACCGTTCATGAAGCTAGTGTGCATGCATTTCTATATCTTGCACTCATAACCTCTCAGCATAAGCAGGATCCCATGTATGCAACTGCTGCTTTAATTGCTTTTTAAAATATATAGTGTTAAATTATATTTGGCTGGATCAATTACCAATCCCACAAACAAATAAACACTGAATTAGAAGCTGTTTGGCCATGGGACATATTTTCCAAAGTGCTTCTGAATTAACATCTGCAAACTATGTGCCCTGGAGTTAGATTGCCACTAATTTATTCAAAAAGTATTCAGCTGGGTGTGGTGGTGCATGTCTATAATACCAGTACTCTGGAATTCAGGCAAGTTCAAGAAAAAAAAAAAGCCAGACGTGGTGGTGCACACCTGTAATCCCAGCACTTGGGAGGCTGAGGCAGGAGGATCTTTGCGACCTCAAGACCAGCTTGGGCTACAGAGTGAGCTCAAGGCCAGCCTGAACTGCATAGTGAGACCCTGTCTCAAAAAGAAAAAAAAAAGAAAGCTCAGATATAGCTTACTTTCTTACTCAGATATAGCTTACTCAGATAAAGCCCTACTTTCAATCCCTAGTAATGAAAAAAAAAAAAAAAGAGTATTCAATAACTATCAAGTAACTACTGTATTCCAGATACTATACTATTTAGTAGACCTATGATGGGAGCAAATTAAATCTCTGTTTATATAAAGTTACCTTCTGTTAGGTTAACTTTTCCTTACATATAAACTTATAGATTAGAAAATTGAGACTCAGGGCTGGGGATTTAACTCAGCAGCACAGCACCTGCCTGGCAAGCACAAGGTCATGAGTTCAAGTCCCCGTACCAGAAAAAAAAAAAAAAAAAAGAAAATTGAGACTCAAAAGGGGCTAAGGGCTTAGCTTTGGTAGAGTACTTGCCTAGCATGTGCAAGAGCCTGGGTTTGATCCTCAGTTCCACAAAAATATTTAGGCTCAAAGAAATCAAGTAGCCTGCTCAAGATAATACAGTTGTTGGTGACAGAACAGAGATTTGAACCAGCATGCTTGGTGTGTTCACTATATCTAACCACCACACCATAAGGACTCTCAGTACAAATGTACGAGACCCTAACGTCAGGAATAAATCTGTACCAACTCTCCTGGTTTCATTTGAGCCTGAGTATGTCTAGCCAGTGACTCAGGATAACTGAAGGAGGCTCGTCCGTCACCTCCGGCACCAGGGCAGTGCACAGAATTTAGGCCTGATGTACTGGAAAGGCTCTGCACAACCACTTGGAGTCCTTAAATATAAATCAATCTGCTGAGCCATTCAGAGACTCCTGTGAAGGATGCCTGTTGTCTCATGGATGGCTGCTTGGCCAGTGCTTCCAATAGAGGGCTGCCCTGTCCAGGGCCTGCATCTTCTGACAGCTCTTGATCCTTTCTCTTCGATGGGCCCAAGGCCAGCTGCTCTGGTGTAGAAGCTTTCGTACCTCTATGCCTTTCTCTTCACCCCATGTCCTGCCTGACTGTATCGTTGCCCACTGGGATCAGGCTGACAACCCCTTCAGAGATCTTCTGGGACCAGGTTTCTTTCTCTTAAATTTATCCTCTGCATTACTGCTACAATAAGTTTTCTAAAATACATACTTGACTATGTCTGTTCTTCGTTTAAAAGCCATGGCTCCCTTTGAGATGTCACTATTTGGAGAAACTGTATAAAGCAAGTATTAGAATGTTCAGCGCTATTTTATAACTTTTCTATAAATCTAAAGTTACCCCCCAAAAAAAGTTTGTTTAAAAAGGTAATGACTTATTATTCCACTTACCCTGGTAATTCAAGATACCTGGTCAAATCCCTGCCCAGTACCCACCTGCTTTCCTACCATTCCTTTTTTTTTTTTTTTTTTTTTTTGAGACAAGGTCTCACTATGCAGTTCAGGCCGGCCTTGAGCTCACTTTGTAGCCCAGGCTGGCCTTAAACTCACAACAATCCTCCTGCCTCAGCCTCCCAAGTGCTGGGATTATAAGAATGCAGCACCACCCCCAGCTTTTCCTACCATTCTTGAGAATGTCATCATGTTGGAAACCTTTCCACTGGTTGGAAGGCTCTTCTACATGCACTTAATTCTCTGCCCTGTTAGCTTGACAGGCTCCAAGTCAGTAGATGTATTTTTTAGATAGATGTTCTATTTAACTATATAATCACTTTACAAATATCAATTCATGTTATCTTTACAACAACTCTATAAGGAAGCTACTATTAATAACCCATTTTTACAGATGGAGGAACCAAGGGATAGCACAGAGAAGTTCAATAACATGTCCCCAACTGCAGAGTTGGTATTCAAGTCCAGACATCTGGCTTCAGATGTCCTGCTCTTAACCAGTACACTGTGCTGCCTTTTCAGTGTTAGAGTTCAGCTCAGGGTCATGTCCCCTGGAAGCCTTCCTTAATTCCTTTCCAACAAAATCATTTTCTTTCCCACTCTAAGATCCTGTAAATTTTTCTATATTCATTTGGCTTCTGTCCATTCAATAGCCATCAGAATATGTTTATTGAGTATTTATGATATCCTACCATTTTTCTAGGCACTGAAAATCTACTCATCTTCACCAATCTGCTGAAACTATATTGCAACTATGTGTTTCTGCCTCCTCCCAATGGACTGAATTTTCTAGTGATGAGGACTGAACCTACAGCCTTGCAAGTGCCCTGCCACTTGGACTACCTCTTGAAAGTGTTAATCTCGATCTCTGAAACTCCTATGGAATCTTGCACAGTGCCTGGCATGTGGTTTGTCCTCAGTAAATGTGCTTTGCAAGAATAAATGAATAGTTATCATGAATTATGATGACAGTAATAACAATGTCAACCATTCAGATGAATCTAGTGTGTGACCGTGACAGTGTGGGTTGTGGGCCAGGGGCTTCGTACATCATCACTTGAGCCCTAGGCTGCAAAGCTCCTGAGGAGATGACTAGTGCCTTCTGCACGGAGACCAAGTCATCGTTGTCACTGTGATTATTTCAGTCATTAGTATTGGTGTTATGCTACAGCGTGGCAGGTGCCAGCAGCAAGCTGGCTTGCCACACTTCTTCCTCATGGCAAAAGCATCAGGAAAGCAAATGCTCCTCCAAGAGGAGCAGCAAGGAGGATCAGATTCAGGCTGGGCTTTTAGCCTGGAGTCTCAGCAATACTAATGTTAGTTCTGGTCCCTGGGGCCAAGGCACAACTTACTGTTATTTCCACAATATATCAGGAGTTGGGTATAGAGAAGTGGGATGCCATGAAGCAGGAGCTGCTAGATTAAAGACCCTCAAATAAGAATGCTCATCAACTTTCACTGGATCTGAGCCGGGGTGGACAATGGGGTGTTGTTCAGGTGGAAGTGGGATTTGGGATGAGAATGGAAAGGGACAGTTAAGGGAGGGATTAACATGGTCTTGAATTCCTTTGTAGTTCCAAATCTTCCTGACTCTGTATAATCTTCTTGGGGATCAGAAGTCAAGTGGCACAAATGATAACTTGTGATGTTTGTGCAGAATTCTCATGAGTCCTCTGTGATTTTTCCTCAAGGATCCCAAAATCATTTTATTGAATGATTACAGGCTTCCTAGGTGAATGGAATTCGCTAAAAGTCATTAGGTCCATTCTCCTGCCTCTGGGCAGGAGATTGAAACAATTACAGGCGGTAAATAACAATTGTTTGCCAGTGACACCCTTGGTGCAGTCAGCTTCAGGCAGTATAAGGTAGCAGCAGGTCTCTGATCATAGACCATTCAGGTCCACTGGGGCTGTGTTAGCTCCTGTGGGACCTACAAGGAGAGTGTTGTGTTTTTGGCCATCAGCAGATGTGACTGCCCTGATCCCTGGGGGTCATGCGAAGAGTAGGAAGGTGTCATTTGTCTGAAAGCCCCTGGGACACCAGAGCCTGCTGCTGAAGACACCAGCCAACCTGATATTTGTATTCTTGGCCAACTACATGCCCCAGGGGTGGTGGGGGAAAGAAATTTTCTAACAGGAGGTCTCCTTTCCAGGTGCAGAAGCTGAAGACTGCTAAGACACAGTTATCATTACCCAGTCTCTAGGCCTCAGCTTTTCAGTTTGACTTCTTCCTAAGGACTTTCTCCCTTCCAAAGCCTTTGAAATGCAAGGCAGATTTCGTTTTCCTGGGTCAGTAGTGGTGAAGCAGAAGAGAGAATTTGAATTAGAGGGATTTTTTTTCTTCCTGTATCTAATTCTCTGACTGCTTCTATCTCCTTCAGGTACCTTGGGTCAGGAAGAGTATATTGCCTTTCAGAGTATTTATTCCAAATCTACACAGTTCATTCTTTTTTTTTCCCCCAGTACTGAGGATTGAACCCAGGGAAACTGAGCTACATTCCCAACACTTTTTATTTTAAGACATGTTTTTGCAAGTTGCTCAGGCTGGCCACTGAACTTCTCCTCCTATTTCAACTGAAATTGCAGATGTGTGCCACCAGGCCTGGCTTATCTGTACTTTAATTTTTCCCCAGCTACCCAGAATGCACCATCATCACCCATGTGATAAATAATTCCATGTAGCAACTATTTCTCTTTTATTTTGGCTTTCTACCTTTACTAATGGTAAGTTTTTTGGTAGCATCAAGGCATTAAACGTATCAGTACATATATTTATGTCTTGTCTGTAGCAATTTGACAGACCTTGAGAGGGCTACACTTCAGTCACAAATTGATTTGGCTTCTGGCTAAGGAACTGGATTTTATAAGGAATTGGACTAGTAATTGTAGGATAATTAAAATAGCCTTGAGGCGATACCATCAATGTACCTATGGTTGTTTATCCCATATAGAAAGCAAACTACTTCTGATTTTCCTTCTTGAATGATATGGAAAATAATGCACTAGCAGATCAATAGGTACAAAAGATGTAGTCATAGTTGTATTATTCTGCTCTAGAAAAGATAACAAATCTAATACAGTAGAGGTATGGCAGCTACTACTGTGTTAAGTTTGCAGTGGTTGGCTGTCATCTGTGGTAATCCATTTAGTCTTTACATGGGCCAGTTGGTCAATTAAATGGAATTAAGATGGGACAACCACTATGACATCCTTCAGATATTTGAGGGTGGCATCATTTTCTGTGAATTCTTTTGTCTTGATCTGTTTGTTTTCCCCTGCTATAACAGAATACCACAGACTGGGTAATTTACAACAAACAAAAAATTTCTTACACTTTTGGAAAATTCAAAATTGAGGAATTTTATTTAGTGAGGGCCTTCTTGCTACATCATAACTTGATAGAAGACATCAGGTGAGCAAGCAAAATGATAAAGGGCTGAACTCACTTTCTTTTTGGATTTTTGAGATGGAGTCTAGTTATGCAGTTCAGGCTAGTCTTAGACTCACTATGTAGCCCAGGCTGGCCTTGAACTCCCAGCAATCCTCCTGCTTCAGCCTCTCAAGTGCTGAGATTCTAGGCTGAACCACCATGCCCTGCTGAACTCACTTTTATAACAAAACTACTTGTCTTGGTTACTTTTTCCTCAGTGCTGAGACAAAATACGTGACGTCCAGAATTAAGGAAGGAAAGGTTTATTTAGCTCAGAGTTTGTGGAGGTTTCAGTTCATATTTGGCTGGCTCCAAGGGAGAGTGGCACATGGCAGAGGGCAATAGTTCACAGCTGCGGAAAACAGCAAAAGCAGCAAGAGCAGAAAGGTAGGAGCAGCAGTGAGCAGGCCTCTTTCCCTCTCTTATAATGTATGCAAGCTACCCACTCCAGGGGGCGTGTAGCACTCACACCCATAATCCCAACAGCAGACCATGAATCAATCATAAACTCTAGAAGCCTGCCCCATGACTGCATGAGGCTTTAGGGGGACATCCAGACACAAACCATAACACTACTCTAATCATAGTGAATTTGTTTCTGTGATAATAACCTTAATCCAATCACCTTTGAAGCATTCCACTTCTCAACACTTGCACTGGGGATTAACTTCCAAACACATGAACTTCAGGGGACACATTCAAGCCATAGCACTCCCCAGTACAATACCGTTTTTAATAAAAATACCTTTATTCCCACTTTAACATTTTCTTCCTATTTCACAATATTTATTATACATTTTGGTCCTTATTATCCTTTCAGTTTCTCATACCAGAGAAACAATGCAATATTCAAACACGTGTGTCTGATTTATTTCACTTAGAGTATGGTTTCAAGGTACATCCACTTACCTAGAAATGTCTCTTTTATCCTTCTTTATGGCACAGTTGTAATATTACACTGTATTAAAAAATCACCTCTTCTTTATTCTTTCATCTGTCGGTGGGGATTTGGGCTGTTTCCAAGATTTAGCTATTATAAACTGTGCTGCTATAAACATCGGTGTGCATACATCGCTGTGGTATGATACTTTTAATTCTTCTGGGAAGATACCAAAAAGGGGAATAGCTGAGTCAAAGGGAACCTCTAGTTTTAGTTTTTTGAGGAATCTCCACATGATTTCCACAGTGGTTGCTCCAATCTACACTCCCACCAACAGCAGAGAAGGGTTTCTTTTCCTCCTTAGCTCTCCAGCATTTGTTATTGGTTGATTTCTTCATAGTAGCCATTCTTCCTGGAGTGAGATGGAATCAGCAGTTTTAATTTGTAGCTTTCAGGGCACCAGGGAGGGGAGAGGGGGAAAGGAAGGGAGGGAAAAGGAAAAAAAGAGAATAGAAAGAAAAACTGGAAACACAGATTTTGTAAATAAGGAGGAGAAGAAGTGTTGAAGGGAGGGGAGGGGAAAAAAAGAAGAATCAAGATGTATCATGTCCAGGTACAAGTTCCCTATGATGCATGTTATCATTATATATATATAAAATGTACCAATGAAATTAATTTCAAAATATAAAATACCTTTATTTACACACAATTAATATACAATAGCATGCACACACAATCTGAGTTTTTGACATATGTATGTACCTGTGAAAACATAACCACAGTTAAGACAATGAACACATGCCTCACACTCCAAAATCTCCTCATGCCCACTGCACCTCTTTATCTGATCCTTCCCTCCCCTTCCACCCTTGTTTCTGCCACTATAGATTAGCTCACATTTCTAGGGTCACATATTAATGCAATCATACGCTGTATACTCTTTCTACCCAGCTCTTTCATAATTATTTCAGGTTTATCAGTGTTGGGTGCATCAGAAATTCATTTGTTTTTATTGCAGAGCAGTATTACATCATACTCCTATAAGGTTATTTTTTTGTTTGTTTGTTTTTGGAAACAGGGTCTCACTATGCGGTTCAGGTTGGCCTTGAGTTCACTTTGTAGCCCAGGCTCGTCTTGAACTTGCAACTGTCCTCCTGCCTCAGCCTCCCGAGTGCTGGGATTACAGTCATGTGCCACCACGCCCAGCCATATTTCTATACTACAGTGTGTTACCTGTTCACAAGCATGACTTTCTTCTTTTTGTTTTTGGCTATTCCAAATAAAGCTGCTACAAATATTCATGTACAAGTCACTGTATGTCTTTAAAGTGGGTATCTTGTATGCAGCATGTGATGAGTCATGCTTTTTCATATTATCCGATGATTTCCAGCTTTCAATTGATATGTCTGGATTATATTTATGTGATCTGGATTTATATTTGTGTGATTATTATATGGTTGTATTTATTTTTATTTTAAAGATAAAAGAACAAAAACATATTAACAAACAAATAGACACAAGCAAAACAACACAAAAACAATAAAAGCAACACAGAATTTCAGACAAAGTGATAGGAAATTAACAATGGTTGTTGTATTACATATTGTTATCTTCAAGTTGGTTACTCAGATAAACAAATATAGGCATGTAAGATTGATCAAACAGTTAAACATTAACTGTCCCTTTCAATAAAGCAATAGGAATCAGTAGTACAACTATCTTAGCTATCCTGTATATACATATATACATATTTTTCCATTCTTTCCTTCTTTTCTCTTTTCCCTCATCCCAGTTGTTCTTTCCTTTTGAGCAGTTTCTTTCCTTTTCACAATATCTATTTTACCTGTAAGATTTTATTTACTTTTTCAGGTTCTTACCTAGTGAGATAATACGGTGTTTACACATGCGGGTCTGATTTAATTCACTTATGAGTATGGACTCTAATTGTATCCATTTACCTATAGAAGCCTCGGGTTTATCTTTCTTTATAGCTGAGTAATATTCCATTATATAAAAATACCACAACTTTTTTTATCCATTCCTCAGTTGCTGGGCATTAGGGTTGCTTCCATGATTTAGCTATTACAAATTGTGCTGCTATAAACATGGATGCACATATATTGCTGCGATATGATGCTTTTAGTCCTTCTGGAAAATTACCCAAAAGGGAAATAGCTGGGTTGAATGGGACCTCTAATTCCAGTTTACTGAGGAATCTGCAGACTGATCTCCACAGTGGTTTCACCAGTCTACACTCCCACCAGCATATATGGTTGTATTTAAATCTACCATCTTGCCATTTGTTTTTCTTGGTCCCTTATCCTTTGTGTTCACTTTTTCATCTTTTTAAATTTTCTTTTAGATTGTGTTATTCTATTTTATATTTTCTATTGGCTTATTAGATATAATCCTTTGTAGCATTGTTTTAGTGGTTGGTTGGGCTCTCTGCAGACATGTTTTACTTATCACCATCTACCTAAAGCAATATTATATTCCAATTTCCTCCCAACAAGACTTCATGCATTCACTGGTTTATATTTTACTTTTAAATGTTATAAATATATATACATATATATATAATGATTACATTATTTTTACTTTAAACAGTTGTGTTAAAAATCTTTATATTTATCTACCCACCATAAGAAATAAAACCTTTATATTTACCAATATTTTCCCATTTCCAGATCTCCTTGTGTAAATCTAGGTTTTAATCTGGTATAATTTTGTTCCTACTTCTAGGATATTGTGGTAGTGCAGAGCTTGTAATGATGAACTTGGTTTCACTGTTCCTATGACTGAATATGTCTTTTGAAAAGAAAAGAATTCTGGAGTATGATTTTTTTCTAGTACTTTTTTGTTTGTTTGTTTTTGTCTTTTTGAGACAGGGTCTCACTATGCAGTTCAGGCTGGCCTTAAGCTCACTTGTAGCCCAGGCTGGTCTCGAACTCACAAGGATCCTCCTGCCTCAGTGTCCCAAGTGCTGGGATTACAGGCATGTGCCACCACGCCCGGCCCCCGCTTTCTGTTTCTTCTGGGAGAACTCATCCATTTAATAACTTGAAAAAGCACCCTCAATTTAGTTTGCTTGTAGGAAACTCAACCCAGAAGATATTCGATACCAGAAGCGATCCCTACAAAGCACTTTCCAAAGGATTCTGGCGTGGGATCAAACACTAGCTGGGGGCCAACAAAGACGCTGACACTGGCAGCAGGAAGAATGGTGACAGCTTCCGACCTGCTGTAGCACTGCAGTCGCTAAGACTTTCACTGTGTTTAGCTGGGATGGGATACAAATAGAACAAACGCCTGGACATGTGAAAGTTTGAGAGAAAGTAATTGTAAGGACCAGGGAGTTGGGGGCTGTATCACTGATTCATTAAAGAGAGAAACTGATTAGATCAACTTTATTAACAAACAATTTAAAAGCAAAATGTGCAAATCAGAAAGTTTCAGCATAATCATTAAAGGAACCCTCCTTCCCTACAGCTTGAGGACAGAGAGCTGAAGATCAGGCCCGGAACTTATCTGGAAAGCAACACAAGTTTAGAAAGGCTGAATTGAACCTACACTCCTACTCTGAGTTAGGATCCTGATAAAGAAAGAGTGGGACCCTTTTCTTTGTTCTTAAATGTATAATTAGAGTGGACAGGCCTAACAGTTGGCAGAACCCACTCATAAAATTCTTGACTTCATCCAGGCACAGTAATCTCAAAATAAAATTTTGTAGCTGA
>NW_004955452.1:13730544-13732118 GCF_000276665.1 Chinchilla lanigera | reverse complement strand
AGATATAGATGGCATCAGACTTTTTGTCAGAAACAAATCCAGGAAACAGTAAGAAAGCATCTTCAAAGTACTAGAGCCAGGTGTGCTGGCACACACCTGTAATCCTAGCACTTGGGAGGCTGAGGCAGGAGGATTATTGCGAGTTTGAGACCAGCCTGGGATACAAAGTAAGCTCAAGGCCAGCCTGAACTGCACAGCGAGACCCTGTCCCAAAAAGACAAAAACAAAAACAAAACAAAACAAAACAAAAAAACAGTAAGGGAAGCAAGATAGAGTGGTGGGTAGAAGCTAAGCAAGTCAGGTATGGTGATACACACCTATAATCCCAGCACTCAGGAGGCTAAGGTAGGAGGATTGCTGCAAGTTTGAGACCAGCCTGACTTACATAGTGAGTTCAAGGCCAGCCTGAACTACACAGTAAGACCCTGTCTCAAAAAAAAAAAAAAAAAAAAAAAAAAAAAAAAAAAAAAAGGCTAAGCAAAAATGTGAGCTTGGCTGTAGACTAGCTTTAGGATGATCTCACCAGGAAACTCTAGAAGACAAACTACGTGAAGGAAACTGATCTTTTATCCCTGTGTCAATCATTGGCCAAGGGGTGCATATAGGTACACAGCCTCCTGGGCAAGGGTGACTCATTTATCCAAGAAAAATTCTCTGAATAAATTGGTAATTGTAAAAAAAAAAAGTACAAGCAAGGAAACCTAAAAAAATAAAGTGATAATTATCAATTCTTACCAATCAGTATTTATGCAAAGCACATGTTTCTCAGGAACTTGAAGTCTACCCCTTTAAGAAAGACATATCTTTATGACTGGGTTTCTTGATGCCATTTCTGTGCAATTTTTGAAACTGGTTGTGTACAACATAGTTCTTAGACTTGGTCATGTTTGCATCATAACTTTGGTTTTCTAATTCTAACGCTCAATTATTCTAAAACTTTAATTGGAGGAGGGGTTCTCCCTCATTCTTAGTGAAATAGCACCAGTTAGGTCTTGAAAACTAACTTTCTTTTAACTTAGGGTGGCTCTAGTATTTTCTTTTATACTAACAAGAATTCAGGGCAGCTCTAATTTTTCTTTTTGGTGGTGTTGGAATCAAACCCGGGGCCTTGTGCATGCAAGGCAAGAGCTCTGCCTCTGAGCCACATCCCCAGCTCTCTGTTAGTTAGCTACCACGATTTTCAAAAATCTTAGAGGCAAAGAGGAAAGAGCCATGTTAAAAGATTGTCAGGCCCTTTTTTAAAAGATTGCAATTTTTTTTTATTTTAAAGAGAATAAAAAAACAATAAAAATGATACAGAATTTCAAAACAAGGTGATAGGAAATTAACAATGGTTGTTTATTGCATATTGTTATCTTCAAAGTAGTTGCTCAGATTACCAGATACAGGCATGCAAAATTGATCAAACAATATAAGAACTAACTGTTCCTTTCTTTCTTTTTATATTATTTTAAACAGAAAAGAACAAAAACAAAGACAAAAACAAAAACACAAAAACTATAAAAAACGATACAGAATTTCAAAACAAGATGATAGGAAATCAACAATGGTTGCTGTATTACTTATTGTTATCT
>NW_004955452.1:13666710-13729764 GCF_000276665.1 Chinchilla lanigera | reverse complement strand
CTATTGTAGCTTTGGGATTTTATTTACTCTTTCAGCTTCTCATACTAGGGAGATAGATGTCTTGGTTACTTTTCTCTTGTTGCTGGGACAAAATACCTGACACCCAAAATTAAGGAAGGAGGGTTTTATTTAGCTCACAGTTTGTGGAGGTTTCAGTCTATACTCAGCTGGCTCCAAGGCAGAGTGGCACATAGCAGAGAGCAACAGTTCATGGTGGTGGAAAACAGCAAAAGCAGCAAAGCACCTGCCTGGCAAGCGCAAGGTCATGAGTTTGGTTCCCGGTACTGGAGAAAAACCAAAAAAAAAAAAAAAGAAAGAAAACAGCAAAAGCAACAAGAGCAAAAGGGAGGAGTGGAGGCAAGCAGCCTCTTTCCCTCCCTTATATTGTATGTAAGCTACCTGCCCCAGGGTGGGTGCGGCACTTGTACCCATAATCCCAACAGTAGACCATGAATCCATCATAAACTCTAGAAGCCCATCCCATGACTGCATGAGGCTTTAGGGAGACATCCAGACACAAACCATAACAGGAGGCAATACCATGTTTGCACATGTGTGTCTGATTTATTTCACTTATGAGTATGGACTCTAGTTGCATCCATTTACCTATGAAAACCTCAATTTTATCTTTCTTTTTAGCTGAGTAAGACTCCACTGTATAAAATACCACTTTTTTTTATCCATTCCTTGATTTATGGCTATTCGTGTTATTTCCAAGGTTTAGCTGTGACAAATTGTGCTGCTCGAAACATGGGTGCATATCTATTGCTGTGGCATGATGTTTTCAATTCTTCTGGAAAAATACCCAGAAGGGGATAGTTGGGTCGAATGGGACCTCCAATCATAATTTTTTGAGGAATCTCCGCACTGATTTCCACAGTAGTTTCACCAGTCTATGCTCCCACCAAAGTAGAGAAGGGTTCCTTTTTCCCTACAGCCCCTCCAGCATTTGTTACTGGTTGATTTCTTGATGATAGCTATTTCTTTCTGGAGTGAGATGGAATCTCAGTATTTTTTAGTTTGCATTTCTCAAATGACCAATAATGTTGAAAATTTTTTCATACATTTATTTGCCATTTGTACTTCATCTGAGAAGTGTGTATTCATCTCAGATGCTCATTTTTTATTAGGTCTCTGAATTTTGGGGATCTGATTTTTTATTTATTTATTTATTTTTTTTTTTCCTGGTACCGGGAATCGAACTCATGACCTCGCACTTGCCAGGCAGGCACAGTGCCGCTGAGCTAAATCCCCAGCCCATGATTTTTTAGATTCTTTATATGTTCTAGATATAAATCCTTTGCTGGAGGGACAGTTGGCTAAAATTAAAAAAAATTTAATATAGTAGATCTCCCAATTCAAAGTGTTTCAGCTTCTGTGATTACATGAATATTGGTACATACAAAGGAAACGTTCTGGAAGGATGTAGACATTTGGTGGATAGTTACCTTTGGTGGAAGAGGGAGAGATAATTAACTCTACACAGTGTGTGTGGGGTCCTCTGGCAGTGTTTAAGAAAAGAATATCTCTAAAAAAAAAAAAAAGAAAAGAAAAGAATATCTCTAGAATGATGGATGCAGCTGTGTTCACAGAGAGATGGTTGACTTAATGACCTCATTGCCCCTGGCATCCACCCCGTGATAGATTGGCTACCCCAAACTCCTCAGGCTCTGTGTTCCTTTATGGGCAGTGAGCTGGCGGGAACATTCACAATAAAATAAGTACTAAAATTTCTGCAGAGGCAAATGAACTGCACACTTGCGTTTGGAGATATACTTGCAACTCTTTTTTCTATCTGTCAATAAGTTAGTACAAAGGCAGTTGTGGATGTCAAAACCTAGTCATGGAATAGTGCACTTTTTTTCAGAACTCCTGCAACATTTAAAGGGATGGTTGGTTATTTTTCTCATTACAAATTACAAGTAATGGTATGGAGTGTAGCTCAGGGGTAAAATGCATGCTTAGTATGAGCAAGGTTCTGGGTTCAAGCTCCAGCAACAAGAGTAAAAACAAAAACCAAGCAGTGTGTGAGCACTGTAAAACATCGAAACAAAATAGATGTGTATAAAATAAAAAGTACAAGGGGCTGGGGACTTAGCTCAGCATCACAGTGCCCACCTGGCAAGTGCGAGGTCGTGAGTTCAATTCCTGGTACCAGAAAAAAAACATAAATAAATAAATAAGCGAATAAAAAGTACAAGTTCTCCCTTTGTACAAAATAAGAAGTGAAAATTCTCACCAAATGACTGCACATAACTTGACATTGGAACATGTGTAAACGTATTTTTCATTAATATTCAAATATTCATTTTTAAGTAAAATGGCATTGTGCAAAATATGGAAAGCATTTTCACTTTCACTTAATATATCTTGGGCCACAGACTATATAGGTATCTTTAGATATATTTCTTCCTCTATCTGGTAGTGGATATCAAACCCAGGAGCACTCTATCACTGAGCTGCATCTCTAGTCCTCCCTCCTTTTTAAGACAGTCTTGCTAAATCACTAAATTGCCCAGGCTGGGCTTGAACTTGATTCTCTTGCCTCACCCTCCCACACTGCTAGGATTAAAGATATGAGCTACCTCATCTAGCCTTTTTATTTCTTATTTTGAGACAAGGTCTTGCTAAATTGCCCAAGCTGGCCTGGAACTTGTGATACTCCTGCCTCAGCCTCCTGAGTAGCTGGAATTACATACCTGCATCACTATGCCCAGTTATTTCATTCTTTTTCACAGCTGCATAATATTCTGCTGTACAAAGATATCATTGTTTATATCACGATTTCTCTATTTAGACATATAAGTTTGTCCTCTTTTTTTCACTATTGTTGCAGTGCTGCAACAGTGAATATCCTGCAGGCAATTATTTGGGTTATGTGTGAAAATGTTTCTTTGGATGTTTTAAAAAGATTCTGTACACTAGATCTGGGTGTGATAGTGCACACTTGTAATCCCAGCACTTTGGGAGATTGAGGAAGGAGGACTGCAAGTTCAAGCCCAGCCTGGGCAATTTAACTAACCCGTCTCTATTAAAAAAAAAAAAAAAAAAAAAAAGGAAAAGGAAAAAATTAAAAGGACTGATGACGTAGCTCAGTGAGAAGGCCTGAGTTCAATCTCTAGTACCACACACAAATTATGTTAAAATGCTTATTTCATTGCTGGAGATTCAACCCAGGGGCTGCAGCATGCTGGGCAAGCACTCTACAAAAACTTCGACCGTGGCTATATGCCACTGCCCCCGATGTAGGAATGCCTTTTAAATTACAGACAATATTTACTTCATATATTGAAAACTTCCCACCTTCTATTTATTTTCAATGGGGGCTGGGGATTTAGCTCAGCGGCACAGTGCCTGCCTGGCAAGCGCAAGGTCGTGAGTTCGATTCCTGGTACCGGAAAAAACAAACAAACAAACAAAAAAGTATTTATTTTCAAGCATTAGGATGATGTTCTGCAGAGAGATTTACAATTTCAAGTAGTCAAGTCTATCAAGTCTTTTCCTGTATTGCTTCTGGGTTTGTCACTTAGAAACACATCTCTCTATGATTATCACAATATTTTTCTTCTATTGCTTTTTATTTTGGCTTTCATACCTACATCTTTAATCCAGTCATACATTATTTTTGTCAATGATTTAAATAGAGTTCTTCTTAAGATTATTAATTTTTCTCCAATCCAGTTTGCAAAACTTTCGGGCGAGATTTTTAGCGAGCAATGAAGGAAATGTAAATCTGAGGACCCAGCCCTCTTTGGCACTCACATATGCTAGCTATTTTTAGAGTGTGTGATTCTATCTTTAGGCGATTTTGGGGGGGAGGGGTTCACTTTGGAACTCACTATGTGTGCCAGGCTGGCCTTTAACTTGTGGTCCTCCTGCTTCAACCCCACGAGTGCTGGGATTACAGGCATGTGCCACCACGCCTGGCTTCAAGCGATTTTTATTTTAGTTTTTTAGTTTAGTTTAGTTTAGTTTGCTGTGTGTGTGTGTTTTCGACACAGCGTCTCGCTGCGTAGTTCAGGCTGGCCTCGAACTCGTGGCAATCTTCCTGCCTCAGCCTCCCGAGTGCTGGGATTACAAATGTACGCCACCACTCCCGGCCTCAAGTGAATTTTAAAATCCCAATTTGTAGATAAATTGGGTGGTGGGCTGGGCACTGTGCGCAGCACCTGTAGACTCAGTTACTCCAGAGGCAGTGGGAGGAGGATCGCCTGAACCCAGGGGTTCTGGGCCAACCTGGACAACATAGGAAGACCTTGTCTCAAAAAAAAAGCCATAGAAAGAAAGGAAGGGAACGAACAAACAAACAAACCCTGGTTATTACACAGAGTAAGGGCAGACAGTAAGTAAACCGCAGCCACTACAGCGGAGCAAAATATGCTGTATACCACGCCCGCTTCCCAACCTCTCGCGATACTTTACGTCATCAGAGAGCGCCAGCGGCCCGGGAGGTCGCGCGGCTTGCGTCGCACCAACTTTGGTTGCACTGTGCTGTCTCACCCGCAAGGCCGAGAAGCCGGGAAGTCAATTTGTCTGTCGTACCTGCAGCGTCGGGCTTTCCAGTATCATGGAGTACCTCATCGGCATTCAGGGCCCAGACTACGTCCTTGTGGCCTCCGACCGGGTGGCGGCCAGCAGTATTGTCCAGATGAAGGACGGTGAGAGGCGGCGGGGCGGCCCGGCCGGGCCTGGGTGAGGGGCGGCCGCAGGGTGTTCGGGGGTGTTGGGGGAGTCCCGGGGAGGTGCCGGAGGTGGAGCCCAGTCGGCCCTCCCCGCCTGGAATTTTAGAACTAAGGAGCCCCGCAGATAGGTCTGGCATTTTTGTTCCTCCGTCAGTGATTTTTGCTAGGTGAGAGTTGTAGAGCAGTTCAGTTTGTGAGAGTTTGAGCGTGTGCTGGGCGCCCAGCGCCCTAGACCTCCAAACCTCCGAAAGGTGCCGTCGCTAAGGCGGAGGTTACTTTCCTGGCGACAAAAGGCGAGATCCTGGGCAGGGTGAGCCAGGGACCAGAAGATTGGTGTTTCCCTTCCGCCTCCCTTCTCAAGCCACAGCTCCCGTCCTTTTCTGGATGTCACTAGCTGCCGGGTTTTCCTTATAGGTAAGAAGTTAATGGAGTTAGGGGACGGAAGCCTTGTGGCTTACATGCTTTATGACTTGGTTACAAGTTATTTTGCAGCGCCCAGATTTCCTCACCTGTTAGATTGTTAATACCCAACTCAGAAGTTGTTGGGAGAATTGAGTTAGGTGCAAATGTTTAGCATTTGACAGATATTTAACAGTAATAATGTGAAACACCCGTGTCTCAAGTGCCATGTTAAGCGACTTAAGCTAATTCACTTAACTTTTTGAGAAAGGCATTATTGTATCCCCACTTTGCAGATGTTAGTTTGAGTCACAGAAGTTAAGAAATTTGTCTAAGATTGCCAGGTATGGTGGTGTACACCTGTAGTCCCAGCACTTGGGAGGCTGAGGCAGGAGGATCCCAGCTAATTTCAAGGCCAGCCTGGACCTCATGGTGAGGCCCTCTCTCAAAAAATTAAAAAAGAGAAATTTGTCTTAGATCACAAATGACAGAATCATTGTTCAAATCTGTGCAGCCTGAGTCCAGGTCTTTTCCCCATAATTACCATACTATACTTTCTCTCTATTAGTAAGTACATGCTCATACATAATTTTAAAAATGTTTTTTGATCTGCAGAATCTCAGCGTATCTTTTCATGACCAGTCATAGACAGATTGCTGTTAAAAATATTATGCTTTGGCTCAGATGCTTTACAGTTCATTTGACAGATAGGTTTTGAGCATGAATGTGCACTTTACAGTGCTCAGTGCTGAGGGGTGCAAAGAGGATTAAGACAGTGGGCCCTGTTTTAAAAGAAGTTGCAATTCAGTACGAAACTCAGAAATGTATACAGATAATCACAGCACAGTCTAGAACATGATGTATCAAGCACAATCAAACTTTTCAGGTAATATAGAGAAGGAAGAGATTTTCTTAGGTAATGAAGAGGAAGAAGAGATTGTTTCTGGTTGGAGAAATTTGGGAAAGCTTTGAGGAGAGAGCCCATTTGGTATCCTGAGTGTACACAACGAAAAAAAAAAAAGAAATCTGGTGCTTCCTGACGTACATGAACAAGAAATATCTACTGCTGCTTTTGTAAGGAGAAAGGTTTCTGATGATCAGGCTGTGGCTCCTCGCTGAGAAAATGGAAAGACTTTGTAGGATCTTTCCTTGAGTTCTTTCTGAACAAGAAAGAGGGACCTGGAATTGACTTGTTAAACAGCTGCGGTATATAGACTGTTCCTCAAGCGAGGTTACATTGTGAAACTTCACGTTTAGTTTGTAGTTGTGTTTGTAAACCAGTGTCCAAAGGAATAAATTAGTTTTGCAAGTAAATTTGACATTTCTTTTGAATGCTAAGGCCTTTGACAAGCAAATGATTTTAGCATGAGGTGGAGTCTTAGGTGGAGCAGCCAAGTAAATACCTTTATAAGTCTCTGTTTTCTCCCAATAATGTACTTAAAACCTTAGAAAAATAGGATGAGCTTTCAGTCTCCTACATAAACTGTACTAGGGAAATGCAACATATTAGTCGTAGGGGATCCAGTGCATTAGATATAATCCATAGAAGGGACCAAGACATTAAAAAAAGATGATTTTGTATGATAAAAGAACTATTACTAGTTAATACTAAGTTGATTATTAAGTTAATGATTTCAGGAGTAAATAGTAGTCACAGAACGGAAAGAGCGTTATGATCCAGGAGAAAGATGAATTTGAGTTAGTTCTTGAAAAACAGTTGGAAATAATTGCATTCAACTTTCAATTACCCTTTAGTCTTTTCTGGTATAAAAATTTTATGATAGAAATTTTCAAATTGTCTGAGGAACTTGTGTAGAGCAGGCAAGCATGTTAAAAAGTAGTAACCCTTTAAGACTCATTTTTCCAAGTATAAAATAACAGTTTTAATCAGTTTCTTTTTTTTTTTTGGTTTTTTTTTTTTTGGTTTTTTCCGGTACTGGGAATCGAACTCACAACCTTGTGCTTGCCAGGCAGGCACTGTGCTGCTGAGCTAAATCCCCAGCCCCTAATCAGTTTCTTAATATGTCACTTTTTGATACTGTAGAGAAGATACTTCTCAAAAATTGCCTGCTCATTAAAGTTAAGTGGCGCAGCTGTCAGTTTGTTCAATACAGTATACCAATATGCTGCCTGCTTGCTGTTTGTTTATTTGTTGAGCTAGGGATTGAACCCTGGGGCTCCTGTGTGCAAGGCAAGTACTCCACCACTGTGCTATATCCCCAGCCATTTTTATTCTGAGACAAGGTCTCAGCCTGGCCTAGAACTTGGATTTCTTCTGTCTCAGCCTCCAAAGTAGCTGAGATTACAGGTGTGCACCATTGTACCTAGCTCAGATTTTTTTTCTTATTGTAAAAATAATGCAAACTTATTAAATAATATTTTCTTACAAAGGCAGTACATATTAAGTACAGGAATTTAAGAAATACTGACAAGTAAAAAGAAGGAAATAAAAATTGACAGTGTTCCTACTACTGGCAAGAATTTAGAATAGGGGCTAGGGATTTAGCTCAGCGGCAAAGCACCTGCCTGGCAAGTGCAAGGTCAGAGTTCGATTCCTGGTACCGGAAGAAAAACAAAACAAAACAAGAACTTAGACTATACCCTTCTAAATATATATATATATATATATGAACGTTTTTCTTTTATAAACAAGTTTGCAAACTATACTCTTCAAATCTCCTGTAGTTTATATAACAAATAAAAGTGTATGTGCTTAGGAGTTTTAAGGCAGTTTGATATTATCTACAGGTATATTTTATGTGGAATTTTTACCCCCCCAGTCTTAGCCATGTTTCTAGTATCTACAGCCCTCCAACATATGTAAAATATTTGATAGTAGCATTTGTTCTTTAAATCCTATTAAGGGATTTTGACATTTCAAAAGCTTTCGTACAGGAAACATGTCTCCCAGGGAAGATTATTCAGCACTATTTTAAAAATGAAAAGTGAAAGTAAGAATAAGATAGGAAGATTTAGGCTTTTTCTGAAGCTGTAGACTGAATATGGTGTTTTCTTCCTTAGGCAGTAATTGCATTCTGAGTATTTGTCTATCTAATCTGAATGAGTCTGGTTCAGCTAGATAAGGTTAGAGTATTACGATTTATGTGAGGTATTTTAAATAACTTACTGTTAGAATAATTGCTACAATTTTTGCTTTGGTAGCCAATTTTCTCTTTTGCTTTAGAAGTGGTTTACTTTATAAGATGATTTATATTCTTTCAGCTGTTTTTTCTCTTTTTTTGAGATGGTTCTTGCATTTTGTTATAGCACTGTCCTTTTCAAGTATCTTTTTGTATGTATATGAGTATAATAACACATTTGTATTTGTAGAAACATTTCAGAGTTTTGTAATCATGAGCCTAAAGATAATCACACTGGCTAGCTTTCTTCAGTTTTCTCTGTTGATTTATTCCTTGCATTTTAAATACCTTTAAATGTTTTAAACTATATTTTAAATACTTACCCATTTAGGTATTTTATTGGTGGGAATTGAACTCAGAACTTTATGCATGCCTAGCACATGAATGCAGTTGACTATTAAAATCTTCTAAAGAAAATGATTATTTAAATTCATCAATATATTAATTAATAAATATGTTTATGATTGCATGTATAATAGCTATCAGTTTCCCTTAAGACAATTTCTAATGTGAATTTTTTCTTTGGGCAGATCATGACAAGATGTTTAAGATGAGTGAAAAAATTTTACTCCTATGTGTTGGAGAGGCTGGAGACACTGTACAGTTTGCAGAATATATTCAGAAAAATGTGCAACTTTATAAGATGCGAAATGGTGGGTAATATTTATAGCTTTGGTCAGCATATTAGTTTGCAAGGGTTGCCATAACAAAGTGGCTTAAACAAAAAACTTTTCTTCCTAGTTCTGAAAGCTAAAAGTCTCAGGTCATGGTTTCAGCATGGTTGATTTCTTCTGAGACCTTTCTTTTTGTCTTGTAGATGGCTATCTTTTTTCCATGCCTTCACATGAATTTTTCTTGGTACTATCTGTCTAAGTGTCCTCTTCTTTTTTTTTTTTTTTTTTTTTTTTGGTTTTTCTCTGGTACCGGGAACCGAACTCACGACCTTGCGCTTGCCAGGCAGGCGCTTTGCCGCTCAGCTAAATCCCCAGCCCCTAAGTGTCCTCTTCTTAAAAGAAGGAACTAGTCATATTGGATTAGGGCCCATCCTAATAACTTGATTTTAATTTAATTGTGTTTTTAAAACCCTATATTCAAATATAGTCATATTCTGAGATATTGGAGTTAGGACTTCAACATGAGTTTTTGGAAGATGCAATTCAGCTCATAACTATTGATTTTACTTTACATTTGAAATGAAGGATATTATTGAGCTGAACATGGTAGCATATGTGTAACCCCAGCATTTGGGAGGCTGAAGTAGTAGGATCAGGAGTTCAAAGCCAGCCTGCCTAGATTACATAATGGGACTCTGTCTCAAAACAAAACACAAAACAATATTCTCTATGGGCAATACTACACATGAACAGACCTGTGTGGGCACATTTTTCATTTAAAAAAAAAAGTTTATCTAGCTCCTAAAGTTCTATCCTTCTGATCCTAAAAATTTTCTACAAAAATTCTACAGCACAGAACTACTATAATACTGATACTTGAACATCTTGGAGATGGGCAATGGTAATACTAAACTTTTTTTTTTAAAGAGAAAAAAACCCACAAAATTTCAATACAAGATAATAGAAGGATAACAATGGTTAATACATTTTGTATTGTTACGTTTATTTATTCAGATTACGAGATACAGGCATTTAATTGTCCAATATTAACATAAACTTTACTTTTCAATGAACTAAGAAAAATTAGTAGTATAACTATCTTAAGTATCTTGTCTGTGTGTGTATATATGTATATATATATATTTTGCTTTTCTCTTCTTTTCTAACTTCTTCCATCTCATTTTCTCTTTCCTTTTGAATAGTTTTTTCCTATTTTACAATATCTATTGTACATTTTGGATCTCATTTACTCTTTCAACTTCTCACACTAGGGAGACAGTACAATGTTTGAACACGTGCATCTGGTTTATTTCACTTGTGAGTATGGTCTGTAAAAGTTTTCAGTTTATCCTTCTTTATGGCTGAGTAGTACTCCATTGTATAAAAAGACCACATCTTTTTTATGCATTCCACAGTTGATGGCTGTTTGGGTTGTTTCCAAGATCTACCTATCACAAATTATACTGCCGTAAACATGGGTGCACATGTATCGCTCTGGTACGATGTTTTTAATTCTTCTAGGAAGATACCCAGTAGGGAAACACCTGGGTCAAATGCAATCTCAAATCCTAGTTTTTTGAGGAATCTCCATACTGATTTCCACAGTGGTTGTACCAGTCTACACTACCACGAACAGTGGAAAAGGGTTCCTTTATCCCCATAGCTCCACCAGCATTTGTTATTGGTTGATTTCTTGATAGTAGCCATTCTTTTTGGGGTGCGATGAAATCTCAGTGTTGTTTTAGTTAGCATTTCTCGAATGACCAGTGATGTTGAACATTTTTTTAATATATTTATTTGCTGTTTGTACTTCTTCATCTGAGAAGTATGTGTTCATCTCAGATGCCTATTTTAGGATTGGGTCTTCAAATTTGGGAGGTCTGATTTTTTTTTTTTGGTTGAGTTTTTTGGTTTTTTTTTTGGTTTTTCTCCGGTACCAGGAACCGAACTCACGACCTTGCGCTTGCTAGGCAGGCGCTTTTGCCGCTGAGCTAAATCCCCAGCCCTAGTTGAGTTTTTTATATGTTCTCAAGAGTAATCCTTTGTCTGAGGAACAACTGGCAAACATTTTTTCCTACATTGTGGGTTGTCGCTCTGTTGGCTTCTCTTGTTGTGCAAAAGCTTTTTAATGAGATGAGATCCCAGTTGTTGATTCTTTGTGATAATTCTCTGTGATCAGGATTTTATTCATAAAAGTCTTTGCCTACACCAGTGTCTTCAAGAGTTTTACTTAGTCTGTCTTCCAGCAGAATGTTTCTGTTTTAATATTTACATCTTTGATTCATTTCCAGTTTAGTGCCTGGTGAAAGATAGGTCCAATTTTAATCTTCAGCATATGCACAGCCAGTTTTTGGGGTGCGATGAAAGGATCCTCATTTATTAAAGAGGCTGTCTTTCTTCCAGTGAATGTCTTTGGTACCTTTGTCAAGATAAGGTGGCTGAGTATATCTAGAGTTGTTTTTGCATCTTCTAATCTGTTCCATTGATCTTTGGATCTGTTTTGTTTTGTTTTGTTTTGTTTTTCTTTTTTGCTAGAACCATGCTGTTTTTATCACAGTAGCTTTATAGTATGATTTCAGGTTAGAGATTGTGATGCCCCTACCTTGCCTTTGTTGTCCACAATTGCCTTTGCTAATGTAAGTCTCTTCTGGCTCCAAATGAATTTTAGGATTGTTTTCTCCAATTCTTTGAGATAGGCTGTTGAAATTTTGATCAGAATTGCATTAAATCTGTATAACAGTTTTGGAAGTATGGCCATTTTCACTATATTGGTTCTTCCTACCCAAGAGCAAGGGATATCTGTCCATTTTCTGATATCCTCTTCAAGCTCCTTTTTCAGAGTACTGTAGTTTTCAAAGTAGAGGTCTTTTCCATCCTTTGTTAGATTGATTCCTAGGTATGTCATTTTTTTGGATGCTATTGTGAAAGTTGTTGTTTCCCTTATTCCTCTATCAGTGAGTTTGTTGTTTCTCTACAGGAAGTATATTGATTTTTGAATGTTGACTTTGTATCCAGCTATGCTACTGAATTTGCTTATTAAATCTAGAAGTTTTTTATTGCAGTTTTTGGGGTCTTCTATGTATCTTGTCATCTATAATGATAATTTAATTTCTTCCTTCCCTATTATTTTTTTTTTTTATTTCTTTCTCTTGTCTAATTACTCTGGCTAAAATTTCCTGTGTTGAATAAGAGTGGAGACAGTGGGATGTCCTAGTCCTGTTCCTGATTTTAGAGTGAAAGCTTTCAGTTTTTGTCTACTTAGTATGATGGTAGCTGTTGGTTTGTCATAGATGGCTTTTATTAGATTGAAATAAAGACCACCTATTCCAATTTTCTGTAGGGTTTTTATCATGAATGGGTACTGGACTTTGTCAAAAGCTTTTTCTTTATTGAGATGATCATATGATTTTTGTCCTTGGCTCTGTTAATATGATGATAACATTTATTGATTTACATATGTTGAACCATCCCTGCATCCCTGGGATGAATCCCATTTGGTCGTGGTATATGATCATCTTGATGCTTTGCTGCATTCTGTTTGCCAATATCTTGTTGAGGATTTTTACATCTGTGGTCATTCTGGTGATTGGCCTGTAGTTCTCTTTCCTAGTCAGGTCCGTCTCTGGTTTTTCAGGGTAATGCTTGCTTCCAGGAATGAATTTGGGAGTATTGCTTCCGTTGAATTTCATTAAAGAATTTGAGAAGTAGTGGTGTTAGTCTTCTCTAAATTTCGTGGAGAATTCAGCAGTGAATCCACCAGTGCCCAGGCTTTTCTCTGTTGGTAGGTTTTTAATTACATCTTCAATTTCCTTGATTGATATTGGCTTATTTGGGATTTTTATATCTTCTTGATTCAGCTTTCATAATTCATATCTATCTAGGAATCTGTCCATTTCTTCTGCATTTTCCATCGTAGAGTACAAGTTTTTTTTTTTTTTTTGAGTACAAGTTTTAAAAGTAGGTGTAAATGATCTTCTGTATTTCTGTAGGTTTCATTGTGACTTCACCCTTTTCATTCCTAATTGCATGGATTTGAGTCTTTTCTTTCCTTTTTTTTTTTTTTGATAAAGTTGAATAAGGATTTGTCGATCTTGGGGCTGGGGATTTAGCTTAGCGGCAAAAGCACCTGCCTGGCAAGCGCAGGGTCGTGAGTTCGGTTCCCGGTACCGGAGAAAAACCAAAAAAAAAAAGGATTTGTCGATCTTATTTAATTTTTCTTTTTTCTTTTTTTTTTTTTTTTTTCCTCCGGTACCAGGAACTGAACTCACAACCTTGCGCTTGCCAGGCAAGCGCTTTTGCCACTGAGCTAAATCCCCAGCCCCTTAATTTTTCAAAGAACCAACTCTTCATTGATTCTTTGTATTGTTTTCTTAGTCTTCAATTCATTAATTTCTGCTGTGATCTATATTGAACTTTTTGACTATTACATTTTCAGAGGATGGAGTTTGAGCTGAAGTATATTTAAATCTCAGAGCTAGAAGACCTAAATAAAATTTAGCTTTGCTGAATTGTTTGTGATAAATCATTTATCTTCTCTGGACCTTTGTTTTCCTTTTCTCTAAAATGGTATTATTCTATTAATGATAATACATATGAAAATGCTTTGTAAATTTAAAGCTGTAATTATAAGACATTTACTGTGCCTTGAAAGGGTTCTGCATTATATCTTTGGTAGTTTCCTGCTAAAGAGATAATTAGGACTTCCTTGAGTTTTCTCTTTCGTGAGGTTAATGAATTCTTCTTGTCCACGGGAAAGCCTCCGGATCAAACAGTGCTAGCCAGTAGTCTTCTGAGCCAGGAGCACTTACAGTGGTACTTACTTCATAGTTCAGTAACACTTTATGTGTACCTCAGTACAACTACACATTACACATGTAATTATATTCAAATTAAGACTTAAGAGTATAGCTTCCATTTAATTTAATTTGAATATAATTACATGTGTAAAGTGACCAGATAAAATCCCTTTATACAGTTTTTAGGCAGCACATTTAGCATTATAATTGCATAAATATTTTTGAAGATACTACCTTTATTAAGTACTGTACTTAATAGTACAGAGAATTCAAAGATGAACAAGGCTCAGTTCCTGCCACTGAAGAACATAACTACCTGGTACTTAGGGTTAAACAAGTTGGGAGAAGGGCGCTGATATGGCTCCTGAAGTACAGTAGGTCCAGCAGTGTTTCATACACTAGCTATCCTGGGAATGAGCAAGGATAGCCAAAGAAAAATTGTGTTTGATTAAACTGCCCTTTAAGAGCCTTACAATACCAGTTAGGTACAGTTTTATTTATGTAACGCACTCTTTCCTCTTTTTTTCTTTTTTCTCTTTCTCCTTTTCTTTCCCTCTCTCTCTTTCTCTTTCCCTCTTTCTTTCTTGTACTGAGTATTGAATTTAGAGAGTGCTGAGCTACATCCCTGGACCCTGTTTTTGCTTTTTTGTGTGTGATGGAGTCTCGTTGGGTTGCTCAAGTCAGCCCCGAAATTGCAGTTCTCTTGCCTCAGTTTTCCTAATAGCTGGAATATAGTAATTTGTTTGTTTGTTTGTTTTGGTCATCTTGAGACAGGGTCACCCTATGCAGTTCAGGCTGGCCTTCAACTCACTATGTAGCCCAGGCTAGCCTTGAACTCGCAGCAATCCTCCTGCTTCAGCCTCCCAGTGCTGAGATTACCGGCGTGTGCCATCATGCCTGGCTTTATAGTAATTTTTAATACATGGTGAAGTTAAAGAACTGGGCTAAAATAAGAGAAAGAAGTTCATATACAGATACTCAGACATTAGACTTTTCTACGTTTAACATAACTGTCAGGGGGATTCATAGAGAATAGGAAAGTATTTTTATTTGTCCATTATAGTTTAAAATGTGCTAATGGTCTTCTAAGAATGAACATGTGAAAATACCCAGCATAGACCCTGAAACGTAGTAGCTACTCAGTACATTTTAGTTGTAGTTTTTTGTTTTTTGTTTTTTATACTGGGAATCAAACTCAGGACCTTCCACTTGCCAGGGAAGCACTTGTGCCACTCAGCTGTATCCCTATTCAGTACATTTGAGTTTCATCTTAAATCTCAGTGTATCCACCACTGGTGTTTGAAATGTTGTAGGGAATAATCTAACCACAGTGCTTTTGTGTCTTTCTCAATTGATATTTTCTGTGTAATTCTGCTGAATTGTGCATTATTCTTGTCTCCTTTGGCATTGGTCTCATTTTAGTGGAAGGTTAAGTTCCAAAGTATATTGTTAAATGTGCACTCAATGTCATTACTCTGTGTTGTACCTTTTTTTGACATTACAATTTCTTTTTCAGAAGTTTTATTCTTGAGAGAATAATTTTTTAAATGTTGTAAGATAGACACATTCTATTTCCGTGGCTTATACTTTTGAAAATTTCATTGCACTTTTTTTTTTTCTTTTTTGTGGTGCTAGGGATCAAACCCAAGGCCTTGTGCATGCAAGGCAAGAGCTCTACCACTGAGCCACATCCCCAACCTTACAGTTCTTAATGAGATTATTTTGTTTTAAATAAAGCATGACTCTGAGGCTATCTTAATTTCCAGCTTCTCCTATTATCCTTTTAAAAATAATCTTTAGAAAGTTGACATCTGAAGACTTCTTTTTTTCAACACTGAGTATCAGTATTTCTTCCTTCTGCAGAGAAAATTACAGTCTGTTAACAAATGAATACCTTAGCAGGGCTATTAATTTGATCCTGTATAACCATCACTCTGATTCTATTTATGGCCAAGAATTGCTCTTAGTGCTGACTGGCTATTTCATAGCAGTTACATGAGGATAAGGACTAGAAGTAGGATTGTACCTTCAGACTGTGTACATTATGTATTCTGAGTGTATAAAAAACAGTGGGCTTTAAGGAACAGGCATAGTGAAACAATTTAGGGTACTGTTGTTCCTTTTGCTTCATGTTAAGTATGATTCTTTGTCTCTTGTACCAGGATATGAATTGTCTCCCACAGCAGCAGCTAATTTTACACGTCGAAACCTGGCTGACTGTCTTCGGAGTCGGGTAAGCAGTATTAGCTGGCAGCCTTAGATGAGAGCAGGAAAATGTCCTTTTATATATTCCTGTTGTACATGAGTAGTATTTCTGCCTTTTTTGGCCTTCCTGAGCCCTTCCTGTTGCTACTTACCCTTTTTAGTCCCTTTGGATTTGTTTTCTTTTTCTGCACAGTTGCTGATTAAAGCCCCAAAAGCAAATATATATTCCCAAAGTTTGGGGCACACTAATATGGTCTGTGGCAACCCTGTGGCCCATACCTCAAGGGCCATTTTTTGAGGGGAAGGAGGTCAGTTTTAGGCTCATTGCAAAATGAAGAGGCAAGTACAAAGAATCTTGCCTGCCCCCATGTAGCATCTCGCAGTTATCAACATCCACCAGAGTGGTACATTTGTTACAGCTGATGAACCTCTATTGACACTTAAAGTTCGTAGTTTACAGTAGGGTTCTCTCTTAGTGTTACATATTCTTTGGGTTCGGACAAATGTGTAATGACCTGTAAACCATTGCTATAGTATTACACAGAATATTTTCACTGCCCTAAAAATTCTCTGTGCTCCACCTATTCATTCTCCTTCACCTGCTCAACTTCTGACAACCGCTGGTCATTTTACTTTGCCATAGTTTTACCTTTTCCATAATATCATATAGTTGGAATCATACCTTGTGGAGACTTTTCATGTTAGCTTCTTTCACTTAGTAATATACACTTAAAGAGGAATTCCTCCATGTCTTTTCATTGCTTGATAGTTCATTTTATTTTATTTTTTTTGGTACCGGGAATTGAACTCAGGGCCTCACACTTGCCAGGCAGGTGCTGGGCCACTAAGCTACATTCCCGGCCCTGATAGCTCATTTTTAACACTGAATAATATTCTATTGTTTAGAAATATAGTTGTTTTTTTTTAATCCATTCACCAAGTAAAGGACATCTTAATTGCTTCTAAATTTGGACAATTACAAATAAAGGTACTATAAATACTGATATGCCAGTTTTAGTTTGGACAGAAGTTTTCAACTCTTTGAAATTTTCAACAGTCACAGGAATGTGATTGCTGGTTTGTACAGTATGTTTGGCTTTGTAAGAAACTGCCCAATTTTTCTTTCAAAGTGTTTCAATAATGAACCATTTTTCTTAATTCCTGTGGCTGAACATCCCTGCAAGGCAGTGGAGGTAGATAATGCAGATTTTCATTTTAAAATGGTTCACATCTTTCTATGACTTTAAGCCAGAGCTCAAATTGTTTCTTCTGACTTTTCCAGGCCTCGTTGTGTCTTAGAACTGTCTCAGTTCCACTGAGAGCATGTTAAAAGATGCACCATTAAAGATTGAATGCATTAAAAATTGTGTAGGGTGTGCCAAGGAAGTTTATGATTGCTAAAGGTGTGTATTATTCCCTTACCACAGGGAATAAGTAAATAGAGCTTTAACCATGTGACCCTACCCCCTGTGCCTGTTTACTCATCTATGAAATCGAGATAACTTCCCAACCCCACAGGAGTGCTAGGAAAATGAATGCTTGTAAATCATAATATTTAACATTCATATGACTTTTGCCCAAAGCATTTTGCTTAATAATTTAATCTACTCACTATTCCATTGAGACAGATAGTAGTTAATTCTGTATCACTGATACGAAGTGAAAGGCATAAAGTGACAAAGGGATTAGCTCAGGTAATACAGCAGGTCAGATAAAGCTACAATAATGATACGTAATTACATTATTTGACTATTTTACCTTAAAGTCAGCACTTTGGTTCTTCAATAGTTTCTAGAACCCTGGTGTTGTTCATGTTCGGATTTCATCTGCACTTAAACTGAGTTATGCAGAATCTAAACAAGTATAGAAATTGTTATTTATAAACTTACAGATCTTTAAATCAGTTTGTTTTTCAGTGCCTAATACTGCTAGACTGAGAACATCTCAGTAAGTGGAGTCTCTGGGATTACCTTTGGCCAAGCACTTATGCGTTCTGAATGATCATGAAGACTGAAGAGAATGAGAGACATGGTGCATTGGGAGGAGACAAATTTACATAACTTGTTTTGATCTGGGTGAAAAGTCAGTGTTCTTTTCTTGTCCCTTCCTCCTTGAAAGAGGAAAATGGGTTAGGTACTAGCTTTCCGGCCACCCAAAAGTTCAGTATTCAGTGAAGAGTACAGTATGTCATGGCTCCCTATGTAAATGTTTCTCTGACTTACCAGGCAGAGCTGAAATAAGAATTTCAGCTTTGGGCACAATAAACACTTTATCATTAAATACTGCAGACATTAAGTAAATTAAGCTCCTTTTAGAATTGAGATAAGAGTGGCAACATGCTTCATGCAAATGCAGTGAATCCCATTAATCTTCTCGTAGCAGAAATGTTTGATGTCTTAAATATCCCTTGTAGACAGTAAGATGGGGCTCTAGTAAATATTGACTAACTCTGCTTTGTGCTTCTACTATGGGTCCAATCTTTGTTCCTCACTCCCTTATCAAAATAGATTGTTGATTCTAAAATAGGAGTTTGAAAGAGGTGGCAATAATTTTGTCTTTCTACTAAGTATAGTCACTAAATTTGGTACATTCACATAGTCACACTAGTTGGCACATGAGACTTTTTTGGCTTAGCCAGTTACTGTGGATAACTTTACATCTCTGACTCAAAATTACTTGATATCCAGTCACTGAGTGTTTGTATAGTGGAGGGGATATTGGGTTGGAAAGACATTTATTTACCATGGAGCATATAATGAAGTTTGTGTAAACTGATTGATTAAGATGCAGGCAATTTAGCTTTGTGGTTAAGGGGAAGAACTCTGAAATTAGACTGCTAGGGTTGCATGTCTGCTTACTGACTGAATAGCTGTGTCTCTGGGTGAATTTAAGCTTAGTTTTTGCTACTTAGAAAATAATGGAACTGGGCATGATGGTACATGCCTGTAATTCCAGCACTCAGGAGGCTGAGGCAGGAGGATCACTGTGAGTTTGAGACCAGCCTAGGCGACAAAGTGAGCTCAAGGCCAGCCTGAACTGCATAGCAAGACCTTGTCTCAAAAAAAAGACACACACCCAAAAAAAAGAAAATAATAGTACTGTATACATTTGTTATAAATAGTGAGGTAATCATGCAAAGCTCTTCACACAGTATGTGGCACATATAACAGATTAGTAGATGATTTTTGTTTATATACTGCTAGTACTGTTTGGTTGGAGAAGATATTGCTTTTTTTTGGTGGTGCTGAGGATTAAACTCAGGGCCTACACTGAGCTACATTGCCAGCCTTTTTGTTATTTTTAGACAGGATCTTGCCAAATTGCTCAGGGTGGGCTTAAATTTGTGACTCTCCTGTCTTAGCCTCCCAGAGTGTTGGGTTTACAGCATGTGCCACCATGCCCAGCTGAAGGATTTAATGGCATACATTAGCTTGCCATGGGGATTTTTTATTGTGCTGTTTTGTTTTTTGTTTATTAGATTGATTGATTGATTGATTGATTTGTAATATTGGGGATTAAAGTAGGGGGCTTTGCACTATACTACATCTCCAGCCAGGTTTTCATTTTTTACTTTGAGACAAGGTCTCTCTGAGTTACTAAATTGCCCAGGGCTCAAACTTAGGATCGTTCTGCCTCAGCCTCTGATCACGGGTGTGTGCTGCCATTCCTAGCTGTTTTTCTTATTTTAGTTGAAAAGATCTGTTAATAATCTTATTTTAGTTGAAAAGATCTGTTAATAATCTTTACTATGGATAGGGAAATAGAAATAAACATTGAAGATCAGTTATATGCCAGGATTTGTTCTAGAGCTACACAGTCCAGTGTGTTAGCCACCAGTTTTACAGGGCTATTTAAATTTAAATTAATTAAAGTTAAATAAAATTTTAATTTTTTTTTTTGAGACAAGATCTTGCTCTGTAGTCCATGTTGGCCTTGAATGCACTTTGTAGCCTAGGCTGGCGTCGAACTCAAAAAAGTCCTCCTGCCTCAGCCTCCTGAGTGCTGGGATTACAGGCATGAGCCACCACACCCGGCCTAAAATTTTTGATCAATAGAAAAAAATCAATTTTTCAGCCACAGCCACTTTTCAACTGCTGAATAGCTATCCATATTGGGTATCTGTGGTTATAGATCAATTCCACTGTAACAGAAAGTTCTGTAGGATGGTACTCTTTTAGAGACTTACATGTGGTTCTGTTTCTTATGATTCTATATGATGCCTATTATCCCCATTTTATTTACAAGAGTGCTAAAACTG
Organism: Chinchilla lanigera; assembly: GCF_000276665.1. Lineage (NCBI taxonomy): Eukaryota > Metazoa > Chordata > Mammalia > Rodentia > Chinchillidae > Chinchilla > Chinchilla lanigera. The sequence continues at coordinate 13,709,670 of NW_004955452.1, read as the reverse complement.
GGTCATAGAGAGAGTGTTTCCCTTAATATGTCCAGGTACTGTATATGTGTTTAAAGGTACATGGAAATAGACTGTAAAAGGTTGAGCTAAAGTTCTAACTTAAAATATACTCTTTCATGCATTGTGTTTTGATTTGGTTTTCTGTTTTTTTAGTTACTAGAGTAATGTACAAGTATATTTGTACATTTAGGGGATCCTGAAATATCATTTCTATTAAAATGTCAAAATACCAACATAGGTTATATAGGTAAGGTATGAAGATGTGCCCATTGCAGGTATCAGCTGAATAAATATTATTCACATAGGTCCACGTATACCGCTGAGAATATTATTATTTATACAGTAAAAGGAAATTACAGTAAATTATTTTTAGTGAATATAGGGGGAAAAAATTAAAAGGCTTTGAGCTTTTAATTTAAATGCACGTGTACTTTACATTGATCTTCTGTAATCCCAGCTCTTGGGAGGCTAAGGCAGGAGGATCACTATGAGTTTGAGTCCATCCTGGACTACAGAGTGAGTTCAAAGTCAGCCTGAACTGCATAGTGAGACCCTGTCTCAAAACCAAAAAACAAACACACATTGATCTCTTCCTGGTTAGACCCAAAGGAGTAGAGAAAGGTCTTATTCTGCTTTTCCCCCTGCAATTTAAAATATTTCTTTACCCAATTTAAAATATTTATCAGTCTTCTTTGAGTATGGGCTTAGAGTCAAAATATGTCAGATTTCCAACCCCTTTTTTTGTACTTACTAGTTTATATAATCTTGAATAAATCACAAATGTTTTCTAAGCTTCACAGCCCTCATCTGGTAAGGAAGAAGTGAAGGTGGCACTCACCTGTAATCCTGGCATCTGGGGAGTGAGGCAGGAGGACTTCAAGTTCAAGCCCAGCCTAGGAAGCTTAGTGAGACCCTGTCTCAAAATGAAAATAGAAGAAAAAGGGATGGGATACAGTTCAGTGAGAAGGCCCTGTGCAAACCCTAGTGCAGGGGGATGGGGGGAGTTCAAATGTGTCGTTAAAAAAAGTATCAAATTATAAGAACTGAAAATTAAGTGTTGATTCTATAAAATTTGTTTGAAACAATGATACTGCCCTGGAAGAGTATTTATTAAATGACTATCACTGACCTGCTATTTGGGTTTTTAACCAGATTATCTTGAAAATTTTGTAATGCCTTATAGTTTGCACTGTGCACAAGACTTAAATCCTCCTTATGCTTGGGTAGTGGGTTATAGTAATTATGGATGAGTAATGGGGCTCTTTCTTGGAATGAATTATGTGAATTATTTTTGGTACAGTCCATCTGAACACCCTCAATTTATCTGTTACCGTTATTATCTCTGTTTTATAAATGTGGAGATTGAGGTGTGAACCCACAAAACTAATGGCCTTGAGGAATGTGGCCTTTTGTGGCAAGGCTTAGGTGGCATACTGGCCTCATGGTGTGTAATCTTCAGTACTTTACTCCTCACTGGCCAGAGGGTTTTCATAGAACTTTCTGAAGGGCTTCACGAGCCTTCAGTAGCTTACTTGTAAATGTTTAGCAGGTAGACAGAAATAGTAAATCGGAAAAATGTGCACTATTACAGATAGTAGTTTTTAAACATGCAATAAAGCAGCCTTTGGAAACTCACCAAGAAAAACCAGTGTGGAGAAACTTTAGCTCTGCTTTATATAAATCAGGTCTTGTGTTTACCTGTTATGTGTAGAAATGGCGTGTAAAGTTTTATTTGAAACGGTGGTTTCACCATTCCATTCCCACCACAGTTTAAAAACTAGTAATATGGTTGAAAGAGTCCTTCTCTCAGAGGCTTAGCCCTGGCTCTGCTGAGAGTTACTTGAAAATCTTGGGAGAGCCAGACATGTTGGCCCACACCTGTACAATGTCAGCACTCAAGCAACTAGATGGATCTCAAGTTCAAGACCAGCCTGGGCTATATTGTGAGACTCTTGTCTTGTCTTGTCTTGTCTTTTCTTTTTGTGGGAATTGAACTCAGGACCTTGTGCTTGCCAGGTAGGTGCTGTGCCACTAAGCTATATTCCTGGCCGACCCAGTCTTAAAAAAACAAAAACAAAGCAAAAAAAAAAAAAAACCTTTGAAGTAAAAGTGCAACTGATTAGATGAATTTGAAGCCTTCTTCCAGTTCCCAAATAGCATGATTTAAAGATCTGATGTTGGCTAGGGGTGTAGCTCAGTGGGAGAACGTATGATTAGCATACACAGAGCCCTAGTGTCAATCCTTAGCACCAAGAGAACAAACAAGTATAAATAAAGACTTGATGTCAAGACTATAACTAGACTTGAATTTATCTTTTCATTGAAAGGGAAAGAATTATAGGAAAGCATTTCAGATATTAGTCCTTTCCAAAAGTGACTGTCTTGTCCCAGCACTCGGCCCTGCTCTTTAGTATATTTGGTCTGTTTAGTTGTAGGCACATGTAGCGTGTTTCTGCCCTAGAAGAATCCTGTTGCTTTGAGCCTTCTTCACTGGAGGTACGCTTCATGCCTAATGTGACTGGCACAAAGACATCTTCTGTTTATTTGTATCAGTGAGGTCATGTGACCTTGTGAACATATGGTCCAGGTGAAACCTTGACTTTGCAGGCCTTATCCCCTAAACACCACCACACATTTGTTACATGTGATTAAAATATCACTAACAAAGGTAATTTCACATGCTTTTTGGCAGATGTGGTTAGCAGGATGTGATATGACACAGTATTTCCTTCCTCCTCCTCGTGCTATCTCCCTTGAGGTCTCATCTCCCTTATTCACCCCCATCTTACCCATGCCCAGGCTTGCCTTCCAGCTCACCTGCTCCAGATGGGCGGCACAGTGGGAGGACACTGGCAAAGGCAGATGTGTTTATTTTCCGGAGACAAAATGTTGTGCTGCTGCAGATGGCAGTGCCTTGGAGCAAGTGGCAGCCTTTGACACCACTGCCACACAGCCTGGGCATCTTGACAGACAGGGCTGGCTCACTTTTGGTGATGGGGAAATTTGGGTCAGGGAGCAGGAGGGCAGGGGCCAGAATGATAATCATGAAACTCCTGGACTTTTGGTACCAGCAACAGCAGCTCTTACAAACCTAGGGAGCAGTTTTCTTCCCCACCAGACCTCAGTCAGCTTGTCCATTAACTCTGTTTTCACTGTGGGCCATGAGTGTTGGCTATTCATTACTTTTGCCTCCTGGCTTAAACAGGACATGAAATGAAAACTAGAAACATATGGCTACATTCAGATGGATATTCAGTGGTACTGCAAAACACATGTATATCCCAGGTCACATCTTGCAGGATCTCTTAGGATTAGGGGTGGCTTACATTTGCCCCATTGGAAATACAGCTCTTCTATTTTTAGTGGTCATTTTGATTATCCAAAGGCCCAGGGACAGATGTGCCTTGAAGTTGAGGTGTCTTAATTAATATGACAACACTTAATGCTTATAGTGTTTTTCTACCAAGAGGAATAAAAATTCTGACAGCTGCCCTTTAAAGCAGTTTGCTTATGCAGTCATTAGGGCTTGACTAAGTCTATTAGGAAGACAAAGAGTGGTTGAAGCATTACACTTAGTAGTCTCCTAAGAAAAATGGCTTGAGAAGATTCTTCTTTGAAGCTACTGGCTTTATTAGGAAACCTTTTTTTCCCCTTCTTTAAAAAAAAATATGTGCTGTTTTTCCCCACCACAGTGCTGATAGAGTTAGGAGTTTGCAGGTGTAAAGCCCTCCCCCTCCCTTCCCCATCTCTCTCCAGGGGGTTGTATGTGAGAAGGTGTTGCTTTCTCACTCAGAGAGCATGTATGTGCTACCCTGTTGGATGCCTGCTGTGAGCAGAGAGAACCCCTGTTCTGGTTGAATGGAATAAGCCTATCGGATGACTGGAATTGTGCAATCCCATAATGCTAGCTTTTCACTTCAGACATCTTTTTTATCCACAGTAGGGGTGAAACAATATAGGTAATTGGTGTAGATCTGTATTGTTATAAAACTTGTATCTTAAAAATTATGTGGTGTCCTATTAAGATTTGTCTTAAATTTAGAGCAGCAGAATGCTGTGTCTGCTTAATAAGGACAAACATTTTATTTTAAAATGTTTACCATTAGAAACAAGTTTGCCCATAGTTTTTTCCTTTTTTTTTTCTTTCTTTTTTTTCCCCAGTACTGGGGATAGGACCTGGGCATTATAAATGCAATGCAAGTACTTTATCATTGTGTTATGTCTCATTTTATTTTGAGACAGAGTCTCACTAAGTTGCCTCGCCTGCTTTGAAACCTATGTATCCTCCTGCCTCAGCCATCTGAGTAGCTGGGATTACAGAGATCTCCCACCATGCTTCACTTACCCCCACCTTTTAAAATTGCTTTAAATTAGTGCGCTGGTGTGGGTAGACACAGGTGTGGCTGTGCCTTCACACTTCTCCCTCGTACTCGCAGACACATAGATCTTGGTGTCTTAGTGTTTGTGGATATGGGTTTAGGAACTGATCTCCAAAATCCCATGTTTTCTTCACTCTATTCAAAAATATTCACAAATATATATATTTAAATTGAAGGGCAGAAAGGAAGACATTTTAGAGGAGAAAGGGTTGACTATTTTTTAACCTGTGATACATATGTATTCATTATATTTATCAAGCTGTACTTGTATATTTTATGTACTTGGTTTTTTTTAATTGTTTTGTTTTGTTTTGTTTGGAGGACAGTCTCACTTTGTAGTGCAGGCTAGCCTTGAACTCAGTGTGTAGCTCAGGCTGACCTCAAACTCGCAGCAATCCTCCTGCCTCAGCCTCCCAAGTGCTGGTATTATAAGCATGGGCCACCATGCCTGGCTTTTATGTACTTCTATATGTGTTATTTTATTTTTTTAAAAAGGTTTAAGAAAATAAAAGGGAGGCTAAAAGAGCAGGAAAGCATGACACATTCAGATTTACTATTACCTTTGAGTGTGAATAAGAGCCACGAATGCTCAGGAGACTGAGGCAGGAGGATTGCTATGAGTTTGAGGCCAGCCAGGGCCACATAGTGAGTTCAAGGCCAGCGTAAACTGCATAGTGAGACCCTGTTTCAAAAAACAAAACAAAACAAAAGCAAATAAGATTAACCAGACTAGAAAGAAAAATGTAAGAGAAAGGAAATAACAATCTCTGAACCTTTGTAAAGAGAAGTGTTCTGCCAGGATCCCATACTTCTCTCTCTGATGCCCCTACATAAGACAGCTTACAGCCAAGATGCTGTGTGGCTGCTAATGCTCTTTCAGTCTATCACCAGCCTGCATTGTCCATGGGGCTGAGGAAAGAGGTGCAAAGTTCAGGGTGTCCCTTCAGATGGGGAAGCAGAGAAACAGTCACTCCTACAGTGGAACAACAAGTGCTAAGATACCCATATACAAAGAGTTAACTTGAGCCTTGAAGATTAGCTGTTTCCCTGACAAAGATGAAGCAAAACTAGAAGCACAGACCAAGGTGTGTGAGAGAATATGTTAGGTTAGGCACAGTGTTTGAAAATGATGTTCAGGGCAGGGACAAATAGTTCTCTGAGTCTCCTATTTCTAATTTTACCTATTTAACTGATACAGTACTGTAGACAAATTAGGGCTCTACTGACTAAATATATATGGTATATACTATGTATACATATGTAAATATACAAAGATGTTTGTTATATAAGGCCAACAGTTTTAAGGGAGTCATAAGAGATTGAAACTAGGGAGGTAGTCCATATTATGAAGATTTTGATGAAAAAGCTTTATCATGTCAGGCTAGGTAATACACCTCTAATTCCAGCCACTTGGGAGGATGAGGCAGGGAGGATCACAAGTTTGAAGCCCACTTGAGCAATTTGGCAAGACCTCTCAAAATAAAATAAAAGGGCTAGGGCTGGGGATTTAGCTCAGTGGCAAAAGTGCCTGCCTGGCAAGCGCAAGGTCATGAGTTCGGTTCCTGGTACCGGAGAAAAACCAAAAAAAAAAAAAATAATAAATAAATAAATAAATAAATAAATAAAAGGGCTAAGGTTGTAGCCAGGTGGAACTCTTACCTAGCACCCATGAAGCCCTAGATTCCACACCTACTTGCAGAGGTGTGGAGGGGAGCTTTATCATAAAAGCAGTGAGCTTCTCTGGAAGTTTGTTGGCCAAGAAGAAATTAGTGTGATCATATGAAATTTTATTAGATCATTAGCTGCTGTTTGGTGGAGCATTTAGGGGAAGAATGAAGGAAGCAGAGAGACCTATGAAGAGTTTCATATCCATTGAAACTATAGGAATAACTTGTGTTGGAGTTGGATTTTAATGGGGAATGCTGTGTTCTACCAAAATGGCTCCTAAAGAATCTTGCCCAGGAATTTTTTAGTGCCCTGTTAAATGCTATGGACCTCTGAAAACATGAATAGTTGTATATAGTCCTAAGTGCTCTTTTCCAAGAGACCGTGTTCTTCATTAACTCGGAGAGATGAATCACCTATGATGTTCAGTATTCATTGATATTCATGGGCATGCTTAGCATGGACATCTTATATGCTTTGTAGTGTGTAAGTCTGTAGCAAAGCATGGTTTCTGCATTTGAGTTTTTAAAGAACTAACCTAAAGATATATGGAATCTTAAATTTTTCTTGAAAACTGCCAGCTCATGAAAAAAAAAGAATTCAAGTGGCCTTGTTGCAAACATGGTGTTGGTTTTGCCATTGCACAATCAGCAATTTTATTTTGATGTTATTTGGGGGAAAGCAGTATTTTTGATTAGCAAGTAAAATTAATGTAGAAAACAAATACTGTGTGAACTAGTTGGTATAATAAGGCATCTGTGCCATGTTGCATTTCAACTCATTAAATTTCTAAACTTCTAATTACAATAAGGTTACAACTTTTAATAGGAGAACCAATCAAACTTGGGGTTGGTGATGACTTTAGAGAAGCAAAATTCATACAAATTTTTGAATTATTGAGGGGAGGCTTTGAAATCCAGTTTTGTTAAAAATTGAAATATTATTTAAATTTTTTTGGCTCCTGAAATTCAGGTTTGTTGGGCACCTGCTATTTACTAAGCCTTCTTCCAGGAACTTTATACACAAAGGCAAGCACTTTAATTACTCACAACTCTTGTCAGACTAGCAGTACTACCCTCCACATTATAGATGGGGCACTTGAAACTCCAAGTGGACTAAGGTGCACCAAATATACTTTCAGAGAATGACCTCAGGCAGAGAAAAGAAACAGGCAGGGAGAAGAAAAATATGGTTGGATGTTCATTTTTTTAAAGCAGCGTTTTATTTTGGGCTTCTTAAAGTCAGGTTTATTTCATTGGAAGCGTGCTTGCCTCCCTATTTCTCAGTTTAATGTGAGAATTTATAAACTTGGATTGGTTTGTTTTTATATCTGAAACAGGAGAGAAAGAGGAAAGTTGGCAGTTAATTTAATTAAACGTCCTGGTTTGTGAATCTCAGTGTAGTATTCAGATTCTGATCCGTTTCATCTTGTGGAGGGGGTGTGTTTGTGTGTGTGTAGGTGTGTGTGTTATTGGCCTCGTGTGGCGCACATCTGTAATCCCAGCACTCTGGGAGGCTGCTGCAGGAGGATTGCAAGTTTGAGCCCAGCTTGGGTAATTTAGCAGTTTAAAGAGATCCACTCTCAAAATAAAAAATTAAAGGGATGAGGATGTAGTTCAGTGCTAAGGCTTGGGTTCCATTCCAGTGACTGGGGCTGGGTGAGTGCTCTTTTTCAGTCATAAGATTAAGAGGAAACTTTTCAAATTACAACTCTCTACTTGTTCTTTCCTCCAGTGGTGCCAGTAGATACCAGGAGCCTGACCTACCTTGAGTTTTTCCTTGCATCTCTGCCTTTACCATCTTTTTCCCCTGATTGTAGCTATGTTCTCATGTGGCTAGCTCATAACTGCAAAACTCAATTCATTATTTAGAAGGGAAAATTTCACTGTCCCCACTCTGTTCCCTCACATAGATTTGTTAACCTCAACTTCTTTGTGCTGTGTTAGTAAGCTTGGTATACCTCTCCTGTTGTGTCCCATTGGAATTTTCCTTCACTGTCTTCTACAAATGAATGTGAGAGTTGGAGTGTGTGTGTTCATGACAGTAAAACCTCCTAACTGGCTACCTCTTCATTCAGTCTCATTGACTTTGGTTATACACTGTTTCATTCTCTCCAACTGTCTATGAACCATTCTGTTTAAGCTCATTGGGTCCAAGTTGAAGCTCTTTACATTTGTATACCACTTTTCCTTTTATTGAAAGTCATCTTCACTTTTTTTCCTTTTTTTTGGTACCGAAAATCGAGCTCAGGATCTTGCGCTTGCCAGGTAGGCACTTGTGCCCCTGAGCTATGTCCCCGGCCCGTCATCTTCACTTTTTCTCCCTTACCTTTTCTGTTCTACTATTAATCCAGTCCTATCAGTTCTGCCTTCTAAATATATCCCATATTCCATGTTTTCTCCTGCATCCCTTCTGCTTAGTTTGGCCTTATCCTCTCACTGTTCTTCCTTTTTCTCTGTCTCATGTCTCATTTAAAGTCATCTTCCATGTGACTGTCAGCATCCTAAAGTGGCAATCTGTTTGTAATATTTTTTTCCATCTAAAAGTCTTCTATTTTAAGAAGAGAGGAGAGAAGGCACTGTGGCTAATGGAATATCAATCCTGAGGCAAATGGATTCCTTGACACCAATTAACCAGTGTCCTAAGATATGAAAAGAGGCTTGGATCAGCAAGTGATAGTAGTGGTAAATTTTTATTGGCTCCGCCATGGCTTGCATACTGAAGTTCATATTCTTTAGTCTAGGAAGCCAGTGATATAGTTTATCCCATTTCCTTTGCTTCCTACTGAAATCACCTAATTCTTCAAGTATATGTGTTTCATATTCACCAGTACTCAAACATTCCGGTTACTCCATTTCTTTACTTCGATATACGCTGTGTCCTCTGTCTGGAGCCCTTCCTACCCATATCTACCTTGGGAGCTCCTTCTAAATCCAGGGTTCTATCTTTGTTACCTGACATAGATGCTAAGTGAACACTTACTAAATTTATTCACATTCCAAATGCACAAATGAAGTTGATCAGAGCATCTGCATATTTCCTAATTATCTTCTTTTGGGGCTGGGGATTTAGCTTAGCGGCACAGTGCCTGCCTGGCAAGCACGAGGTTGTGAGTTAGATTCCCGGTACCGGAAAAAAAACAAAAAAAAGAAAAAAGAACTAATTATCTTCTTTTGATTGAAGCCCTGTATAGACTGCTTTTATACTTAAAGCCTAGAAGAAATTGAATCTACACATGGGTTTCCTTAAAAAGGAATATATCCAAGAGGGTTAAAGTTAGGGTACAGATGATTCCCTATTGTGTAGGCATTAGGGATAGATAATTCTCTATTTTCTACCCCAACCATGGAACCATATTCTTGTAGAACTTAAGGTATTTAGATGCCAGACATGGGGCACATACCTATAATCCCAACATCCTAGGAGAGTGAGGCAGGAGCATCACAAGTTCAAGCCTAGATTGGCAACCTGTCTCAAAATTTAAAAAAAAATTTGTTTTGTTATTTTTGTTTAAAAAAATATTTTTTGAAAGGCTAAAGATATAACTCAGTGTGAACTTCTGGATTCAGTCCCTTATACCCTGCCCCCCACAAAGTACATAGGTCATGATAATTGGAAGTTGCTGAATTTGAAAAGTATTTCAAATAGTGAATTTCATTCCGGGTACAAATCTGAACCCGTACAAATCTAGCAAAATCTGTTAGTTATTAAAAACAAGCTCATGCCTGTAATCCTAGCACTTCCTGAGTGCTAGGATAATTCTCTATTTTCCCTACACAATAGGGAATCATCTGAGTGTTCCTGAGACAAGAAGATCACTGTGAGTTGGAGATCAGCTTGGGCTGAATAGTGAGTTCAAGGCAAGCCTGAGCTGTATAACAAGACTCTGTCTCAAAAAGCAAAACAAAAAACAAGCTCCTGATTAAAAGTTCAGAGCACCAGTGTAGAAAAAGAATCGATCCAGGGCCAAGGATCTAGCTCAGCAGCACAAGCACCTACCTGGCAAGTGCAAGGTCCTGAGTTCGATTCCCAGCATCAAAAAAAAGAAAAAGAAAAAGAATTGATCCATTTTATTTATTAATGAAGTAGAAAAACAGGCACTGACAAGCAACTAAGATACTGGTGTCTTTCATCACAGAGATTTATTAAATAGGTCCTACATGTATTGCATAGTTTCAAAACCTATGGGGGATTCATAACTATGACCTTAAACCTATCCTTTTAATTTTTTTTTGGTACTGGGAATTGAATTCAGGACCTTGTACTTGCCCAGGTAGGTACTGTCCTGCTGAGCTATATCCCTGGTCCAAATCTCTCCTTTTAAAATTAAAATATTATTGGTCATATGCAATAATAAGTGAAATAGTGGAGTAGAGAACAATAGATGCTGATATGCAAAATAGTACATTCTGAAATATTTGAGTGTGAAACTGGCATTTGCATACTGAATCATATTTTTACACTAATTTCCATTTTGTGGAGGCAGTGTGGGTCCCTGGAAGAGCATACAAGACTGGCAGTTAGGAAGCATGAATTTGGTTCTGACACCAGTGCTGATTATATAGGGTTAGGGCAAGTTGCCATCTCCTCTTTCAACGTTAGTCACTGCATTTGTGAAAGGGACACTGGGTAAGTTAGTTGAAGTCATCGATCCCCTCAATCTGTAAACTGCATTTTTGTAAAATATTTTCAGTGCCAAATGTGGGATCTTAGGCAGCTTTGACAGTTGAGTGGATTGAAAGAAAGAGTGTGGGCCAGGGGATTTAGCTCAGTAGTGGAGCACGTGTTTATATTGTGCTCAAGGGCCTAGGTTCAACCCCACCACACACACACACACACACACACACACACGAGCCAGGCACACACACACACACAAGAGCCAGGCATGGTGGCACAGCCACCAGGAGGCTGAGGCAGGGGATCAAAAGTTTGAGGCCTGCCTGGGCAACTTAGCAATATCCTGTTTCAAAATAAAATTTGAAAAGGGCTAGGGATGTAGCTCAGTGGTAGAGTGCCACTAGGTTCAGTCTCCAGTACTATAAAAATAAAAAAAGAAAGAATAGCAGTACCCTATTCCTTTCAAAGTCTGTTTATTCTACTTAGACATCTGTTTATGAAAATAGTCACTTCTAACTAGCCATTTGTCCCATTGTTAGTTCTGCCTCTTCTTCCACATACTGACCCACCAGGAGGGGAAGTGTTTCTCCCACACCGCTTAGCATTCCAAGGTGCAGCACATTGCAGAAGAAGCTGCACTGTTCTTTAAGGCGCCTCACTTATAGCAATGTCGTCCTATTCAATTAGAGGTGGCAAAGCCTGGCCTGGCTCCAAAGGAAGACTGTCAATTCCTCTCCTTTTCTGTGTCCACGCTCGGCAGGATGCTTCCTCGCGCCCACCTCTGCCCCCCTTGCTGTGACTTTGGCTTCCGCCAGATGTCACACCGCTGCTTGTCACCGCCCAGACTCTCGTCACTGATTTTGTTGTTCCAGTGTATTTGTCACAACTGTTCTCTTTAGCTGTAAAATTTATGGAATTTTGCACTTTTCTGAATCGCTAGTTTTCTTTTTCATGATAGAGGAAATATATAAGGAGTTGAGTGCACAAGAGCTGGAGGGAGGGAAATACTCCATTTAACTTAAGGAAAGTTTCTGTGTGTCCATGTGTATTCCCTACCTCCAAAAGTGCAGGAGTCCAAAACAGAACTGAGCCCAGTTCCGCAGGGCTCAGCGGCCCACAGATAGTGAAGTCCATTTCAGTCCTCAGAAGAGGTACGTAAGAGATGTGCTTATACCTCTGGCTTAGATTTTATCCCTTTGGTAACTGTATAAAGGTAAATAATTTTATTAGACCGCTATGATAACATCTTCATCTTCTTATTATCTAGACAAATCTGCTAACAGTGCTCTCAGATCCTCAAAGTGGTGGTGATAATAGCCAGTTTGTATTATTACTATATATCAAACATTGGAATGAGTACTTTATTATTTATTTAAATTTTACCATGCCTTATAATGATGGATACTTTTATTGTCTCAGAGGAAATCTCAAAATGACCTAAAGTTCTTCATTATAAATACACTTATCTTATGTACTTGTTAAGGGAGGAAAAAAATGTATTTATTTAGTACACACATGTATTAAAAAGGTAAAATTTTGGTGCTGTCCTGATTATCAGACACCACTTAAAATTACACATGTTGAGTAGAGACCATTAATGCTGATCCTTCAGGCTGTTGTGTAGGGAATGTCTTAACTAAGTGTTTGGGTTCATTTGCTTGATGGAATTTAGATACTTAGTTTAGTTCAAAACTACATATAATATTCGTTGTTTGCTTTTGCTGTGGAGGATACCTAGTGACTCAAGATTCAAATTCTCCCCTCTTGGGGAGCTCATAACTTTATTACCTAGACTATATATCTAAACAATTAGAATAGTGGAGACAATGGAAGGGTAGGTTTTATCGTGCACAGAATAGAGATTACTTTGTAAATGAAGATTTTTGGCAGTCTGTTTGAATTTTTTCAGAATAATTAGTAATATTGATCATAATGAAGCGAAGTGATAAAAAAAGCATCTAAAAAGTGACAGTACTGAGGATGGACACATCTGTAAGGAAATGGTGTGAAGGTACTTAATACATGTTAATTTACTTCCCACATCTGGATGGAGGTCATTCCTGGGGGGCTCAGGTATGTTGACCACGAAGCAGATATGCTGTATATATCAAATATAAATGCTTGTGACAGTGAATGCCACTACTTAGGGCCCCTGGAAAAAAATCTCAGGAAGGAGAAACAGGAAACAGTCATTTACTGCTTTTCTACCAGGTGTCAGACACTGTGTTGAGTACTTTTTATAAACATCCTTTTGTATCTCTTTATGGAGACACAAAATAATTTATATTATATCCCAGTGCCAGGTATAGTTGGGCTTCTCCTAATTACTTACACTGTTTATTTCATAGACATTTCATAAATTATATATTTCCCTAGTACTAATATTTATCATTTATTAGGCCTTTACTTTTTTTTTTTAGTACCAGGAATCAAACTCAGGACCTTACACTTGCCAGGCAGGTGCTTGTGCCACTGAGCTGTATCCCCGGCAGGCCTTTACTATGTTTTAGGTACTAATCATTTACATGCATTTCTCTCTAAATCCTCACTGTAGTCCTTTTGTATCTTAGATCTAAAATTCAGAGAGGTTAAATGACTTTTCCAAAAGTCCCATATATGGTAATAGAGCTAGAATTCAAACTTAGGTCTTACTTGTTGTTGTATGGCCCAGCTGTTTCTTCTTAAGATATTTATCTGTGTTATTGGCCTCCTCTGTGTTTGGTTCTGAATGTCTGACCTATATCTTAAGCTTTTATTCACTTAGCAACTTATATCTAAAGGGAGGTAGAGGGAGCTGGGGATTTAGCTCAGCGGCACAGTGCCTGCCTGGCAAGCGCGAGGTCGTGAGTTCGATTCCCGGTACCAGAAAAAAAAACGAAATAAATAAAGAAAGAAAGAAAGAAAGGAAAGTAGAAAGAGAAAGACCTAGTGGACCCTTGACTTGTGAACTCTGTTCCTGAGAGCTACTTGTAACTCAGGTTGTCAGTTGAAGCCTCAGGCTCCTCTACACAGCATTGAAAGTCTCTCTCCTGTGTAAAGGCCCATCTCAGTGTCCTTAGAGAGATGTTGGCCCTGGATTTCTCAATTAACCCCATACAGGAAAGGATGTTTCTTCCAGAACTTTAGGGGTTAAATCTGTATCTGAGACCATCTGGAAGCACAAGCAGCCAGCCTTGGGGTTATACCTCAAGACTTCGGTTGTAAGTTAAAACTAAAATCCTGTCGTAACCCAAGTTGTTCGTATGTCAGGCCAGCTGTAACTTGAGGGTCCACTGTATGTCATTCATAGAAATGCTGGTGGTTAATTTGAATTAGTTTTTAGAAATAGGATCTATTACTTTCTAATGCTGGTCTTACTTTCTTAACCATTTTTTTTAAATCTTGTTATATTAAGCATTAACCACACATGTATTAAAGCATATGTAATACTTTCTGGTATGATTATTAGTATTCATTAAGCAAATATTTACCTTATGAGCATATACCTTATGCTTATACATCATTGAACAAGCCAATCACACTATCTTCATAAAGTTTATAATTGTCATAAATATTTGAGTGGATGGGTTGTGTTTTATATGACTCATTCTTGCCCTAAACGTACCATGAACAGTCACACCTGAGTGTGCTATAAGAATAAAACAAAATTTGGGTGGCTTATCTCATCCAAGTATTTATCTCATCCAAGAACACTAATGAATGCAGAATATAAAGAAATATACTCATCAAGAAATGTGTAACTATGTCTTTGTCAGTTTGAATACCACAGTTCTTAGAAGAGTGAGACAATTACAGTATACAGTACTTTATTTGGAAAAAAAAATAGTGTGAGCCAGAGATTGTTGGGGGAGCATTGTCAGAAGAATTCCAGAAACTGCAAGTTGTTACACAGATGTATTGATTTAATTAGTCTAGATAACACCATTTATTTATTCTTAAGCATCTCACACATGCAAAAGTTGGTAATTCAGAGTCACACAATATTTGAGTTATTTTCTGTACCACAAGTTGTAGCTTCTCAATATCAACTTTGGTGAGTATATCAGATGTTTAAGCATAAATAAATGATCTTATATAGACCAGTGAAACAATACACTTTGCTTCTGGGATTCTGTGTATATAGTTTCATGTAAAATCTTCTGGTTGATGGCTTTTAAGTAATATTAATTGTTCTAAACACAGTTTAATTTCAGTATGGGCAAGAGCCTCATTAGAAACAGAACATACCTGGGTTCTGCTGGTTAAGGCTTTTTTGGATACCAAGTAGAACCCTGAAATTGCTGTAATTACTGGTGAAATTGGTTTTTTTTTTTTTTGGTTTTGTTTTGTTTTTGAGGCAGGGTCTTGCTGTATAGTGTAGCTGGCCTTGAACTCATGTATGTAGCCCAGGCTGGCCTCAAACACACAGCAATCCTCCTGCCTCACCCTTTGGAGTGCTGGGATTACAGGTGTGCGCCACCATGCCTGGCAATGAAATTGTTTTGGTTAACCAAGCAAAGAATATTCTGGATAGTGAGTGGTGGTGAGGTGAGTTATTCTCTTAGCAAAAAGACTGACATTTTCTTGAAAGGTAAAAAATAAACCAAAAGAAAATCTGTATTATTCTTGTGGGGAGAAGGAAACCAATTAGAACCCCTTTGCTATTCTCTTCTCACTTTTTCTACTTTAACTGTAAGAACACCGAGGTATTCTATGTCTGCCAGATTTTACAGTCCTGTTTTCACACATTTTTTAAAATGTTATTAGTTTTTTTTTTTTAATCTTTACCTAATTTAAACAGTTTTTTTTATTCCTTGGTGGTTGTGTAAAGTGGTAAGATACCCAAGGAGACTGGAGTCAGTCATGATGGTGCATGCCTATAATCCTAGCTGCTTGGGAGGTGGAGGCAGAGGGCTTGCAAGTTTGAGGCCAACCTGGACAACAAAGCAAGACTGTATCTCAAATTAAAAATTTTTAAACTGGGTGTGGTGGCATCAACCTATAATCCCTGCATTCGGAAGGAACAGGCAGGAGGATCACTGAGAGTGCGAGGCCAGCCTGGGCTACATAATGAGACATTGTCTCAAAGAAACAAAAAAAAATTTTTTTAAAAAGGACCAGGGATGTAGCTCAGTGATAGCATGCTTGCCTAGTGTGTTCAATGCCCTGGGTTCAATCCCCAGTACCAGGGGAAAAAAAAAAAAAAAAAGGAGGGCAGGGGATATAGCTCAGTGGTACAGTGCCTGCCTGGCAAGTGTGAGGTCCTGAGTTCGATTCCCAGTACCCAAAAAAACCATAGTCAGAGATGTGACAAGTAAGAAAAAGGCTTTTGGGATGTAGCTAATATACTAGGAATTCAGATAATTTCTTTCCGAGCGTGATATGTTTCATTTCTATTGTTTTTCCCACCATGCTCCCGAGAAAATAGAAGGGGGAATGGTCAGTTAACTCAGTTTTACGCAGAAAACAGAAGTTTATAGGGATTAAGCGTCTTGCCTAATGTCAAATTTACTGAGAAGATAGTCCCAGATGACACGGAATTCTGGAGCTTGGCAGAGTGTGTAACATGTTACTCATCTAAAATGTGAAAGACAGTCATTTTCTTGGAAGTCTTGACTATTTCTGGTCAATTTTTATTCCTCTGAGAATAGCCACCATCTTATCTCCAAGATAGGAGCTTGTTTGGAGGTTAGGGTCCTGTGTAAGCTTCAAGAGATGTTAGGGACTCTTCTTACTGAGCACAGCTGGCTTAGTAGGATTTTAAGCAAATATATATATAATATTTTCCTGTGTTTTTCTGACATGAGTTTCTTCAGACTACCAAGTGCCCATGTTAATTAGTGTTCAAAGAATGTGAAATGTCACTTTAAGCTCATTAGCTATCATTTCTTCCTGTTCTATAATATGGTGTCTCATTTAATGTGCACTTAATTGAATACATGTGTAAGTTTTGGGATGGACGCACAACCACTGGCAAGGCCACTGCCCACTGCCGCATGAACCAAATGCAAGGGCAGAAACACATTCTGAAGACAAAAAGGGAACCATAAAAATGAGAGTCCCACTGCCGTTGCCTAGGGGCAGAGACAGACTGAGTTCACCATGGTAAGTGTCCCCATAGGTGTAGAAAACATTATCATCCATTTGGAGATGAAGTGCAAGGCAGCTCAGTCAAGTAACGTATGTTTTTAAACTTGAAGGCAATATAAAGAAAGGACATATAAGTTCAAGTTATAGTTGCCTTTTTATTTGTCTTATTGATGAAAAAGTTTTTAATGTAGCTTAGGGGAGGCTTCTTGTATTAGAAAAATGTTAATATTTCACCTAAAACTACAGTTCTGGTGTTACTGTGTTTCCTTCTGTTTGTGGACTTCCATTATTTTTCTTCTAGGTTGTATTTGTTGGTTTCAGTAGTTAGAAACGACACAAACACCCATGCATTGCCTTTGAAGTGCTTTTGTGTCAGATTCTTGTCCACAGGCTTTAAGAAAAAAACAAGTGTTTTCTTTTTTTTGAGACAGGGTCTCCCTATGCAGTTCAGGCTGCCCTTGAGCTCACTTTGTAACCCAGGCTCCTCTTGATCGTGCTGCCTCAGCCTCCCAAGTGTTGGGATTACAGGCATGCGCTACCACGCCCAGCTAAGCAGTGTTTTCATACACCCAAACTACTCTAAATGTTAAAAAAAAAAAAAAAAAAAAAAAAGTTGACCTCCATTCACCTCTGACCACACTCCGGGTCCTGTGCATTTTTCTACATTTTTGCCTTCACTGTGATTTGCCCATTTGCTGCTACTTTTTTCTTGTTCATCAAGAATCAGAATACTCCCCATTTGCCATGGGAAGCGTTGGTGTTACGCTTCAGTCATCACTTTGCCATGTTTTTCCTTTCAGACCCCATATCATGTGAACCTTCTCCTGGCTGGCTATGATGAGCATGAGGGGCCAGCACTCTACTACATGGACTACCTGGCAGCCTTGGCTAAGGCCCCTTTTGCAGCCCATGGTTATGGTGCCTTCCTGACTCTCAGCATCTTGGACCGGTACTACACTCCGAGTAAGTACTAACACTCTAAAGAGGGAGCAGTGGCAGAGCCCTGCCCTTAGCTGCTTTCTAGTTTTGCCTACCCTTGGAGTTGGGTGACAGTCTTGAATAGAGGATGAATCCTCTCTGGAAGCTGCGCTCTTGTGAATCTGGGGGTTCTTCAAGAAGCTTGTTGATAAAAGTCCGTCTTTTGCCAGCCAAGATGAGCTGTTGCCTATCTCTAGAGCTGGGGCTTCTTTCTTTGTTTGCTTGTTTATTTGTTTGTAAGGAGTATTGGAGTAGATGTCATAGAGAGTCAAACATTTTTATTAGGTAATAGAGCTCTTTGTGAGAGTCGAGTTTTTTTATTCATTTTGTATGTCTGCATTATTGACATCTCAGCTGCAGCAACTCATCAGTTAAACCAAGTGGTTTGTGTGTGTGCTGAACTTGTGAAGATGAACAGGTCCCCATAATAACAACTGAGGGTGTCTTTGTTTAAACATCAGAGCTTTTAAGGCTATGAATCTGGACTCTGCTTTTGGTTCTTTTCCTTACTGACTACTTCGTCCTGCAAGAAAAAATAGTCCTTCTCCTTGTCCATAAATTGTTAGCTTGACAAAGCTTCAGACCCATGATGTTTTTTGCTCAGTTCTATCTTCTGACCCCATTCTCACCTCAGCTTTAGCCAGTGTGGGCATCAGCACTGGGAAGTTTTAGTTTTTACGAACTATAGATGCAGCACAGAAAATCACTTCTCTCCATACTTTCCTTTCTTACCTGTCAGCAGCATCAGAATCTGGCATATTCATTCCTTTTTGGTGCTGCCCTTTGGCTCAACCTCAGCCACACTAGAGCTCCAGGCCACATCGTGAAAAAATTGCTCTGATCTCTTGGTGTCTGTCTGTTGATTTGTGTCTGTCAGTACTACAGCTGATTTGCCCACCAAAATAACCATCAACTGCCCCTGAAGCCTAACTGCATAACATGTCATCCCAGTTCGCCATGCCTGCAGACAGTTCCTTTGGATCCTGTTTTAGGAGTCTCAGTCCCATCCTATGAATTCTCTTCTCATTGTTAAAACTGAGACCCAGCTGGGAAAGTGAGGCTAACACTCTGGCCCTGTCCTCCTATTTCCTGATTTGCAGCTGGTTACGGCAGATGGAATTGATTGAAGCTCTGCACTAAAGGAGGTAGCGGGGTGGGCTATAAAAAAGAGAGGCAGGCCACTGGACTTCTTCAGAGGCGGGCCCTGGCCAGGGGAGGCAGAATTCCGTCATGGTTACCCTTCTCTGTAGCAAATCAATTTGCAATGGCTTGTGGCTGCTAGAGCACTGGGTCTGGGGCACTCTCAGCTGCATATGGAATAAGTTTATTGCAGGCTAGAAGGCTAAGCATTTTTTACCTTTTCTATTTTGTATGATACTTGGACCTGAAGAAGTTTGAGACTTAATCAAAAGCTGCTGAGGATTGAACTTAATGGTGGCACCTCAAGTGCTTCGTGTCTTTGTTTTCTTTCAGCTATCTCACGTGAGAGGGCAGTGGAGCTTCTTAGGAAATGTCTGGAGGAGGTGAGTAGCTCCCATAGGATTGTGAAAGGAATGTTTGTCTCCCTGTTTGCCAGAATCATTACTGTTCCATGTTTGCTTTTTTTCCTGGTCCTTGCCAGAAGGTGTAATAAATACCCACTGACCAGATGTGAAGTTGCTAACCAGGGATGGAGTTTGCTGTGGGTTATAAGCTTATTTTTCTCTCATGGGTCACTTCCTCGTCAACGTCAGTTTTACAGTTTATTTTTCTTTCTGGTTCATCCAAACCAGTGGTTCTCAAAATTCATGTGTATAAGAATCATCTGGGGAACTTGTCAAAAAGCAGATTACTTTCCCTGCACCAGCCCAATTTCTGATTCCACTGTCCTGAGATAAAGACTGAGAACCTTGAGCCGCATGTAAAGACACCCACCTGTAATCGGAGCACTTGGGAGGCTGAGGCAGACGGGTCACCATAAGTTCAAGAGGAGCCTGGGCTACATGGCAAGACCCTGTCTCAAAAAAAGATACTACTGAGAATCTCTATTTTAACTGACAGTCCCAGGTAATAATTGGGGACATAATTGTAAGAACTATTGCCCAGGACTTTATACCTACTCTGTTCTTGTGCTATCTCTGTTTGCCCTACTGCTTACTTGCTTACCAGTTGATGAGCCCTGCTAATTGCTAATTTGGAGAGAAACCTTTAGCATTGAAAAGGCCAGAGAAAGCTGTGTACAGAAGGGGAGCAGAGCCCTTTGCTTTTGAGGCCAAGAACCCACTCTGCTCACAGCCTAAGGCTTTGGGTGTGAATGTAGGAAGAGGTGGCAAAAAGCAACCTCATTCTTTTATTCTTCTTGTGGCATATGTATGAACTTGAGTTCATGGTCTCAGGAGATAAGAGCAGGTGGGAGCGTTGCCGCTTACACAGGCCTGTCTTTTTCAGTCCACAGCGCCCCCTTTCCCTTCATCCTGGTTTGTACGTCCCTTTTCCAAGGCAGGTGCTGAGAAGAAACTCGGTTTTTTTTTAACTGGTCAGCTAAGAGGCCACGTTGGCCCTAAGTGTCACAAGGAGCTGCCAATGAAGAAGCTACTGGAATATTAAGTACTTTTGAGACGTTACCCTTCTCCATGCCTCCTAAAGAGAGTCATTTTCAAAACCCTTATTACCACTTTTTTTGGTCTTGGAACTTGATTCGGGAGATAAGAGTCATCAGCCAGAAAAGACTCTGGAAATGGAATGGGCTGTTTCTGCCTGAGCTGCGGAGGAGATGAGAAACATGATGGAAGGGAGGGCTTAAGCCTGGAAGGGTGGATGGTTCCAGAATCAGCTCCTAAGGAAAAAATGGAGCTGCTGCTTTCTGGAAGCTCTAAATGAGGCATCCAAGAAGAATAGCTATAGAAGTAAAGATTTCAGAGCTACTATCCCCAGTAATCTCGAGCCGGGTTAGTGGGCTGTCTGTTTCTGTGCACGTAGTTTACAGCCTGCACTGGAGGAGACAGAAGTAGGGCTTGTTTTAAGGGTTCTGTTGACATTCTTCTCACCACCCCTCCGGCTGCACATACAGAGGCACCCACACTAACCAGGGCCTTCTCATGTGGGTAAATCACAGGCCCAAACTGTCAGGACCGAGGAGTGTACTGCTTTGGCCCAGAGTTTGTTCCTGGGGCACTGATTCCTTGTCAGCTTATTACCTAGAGACATTTCAAGAGTAAAGTCTGTGCTTACCGGACTGATCGGTAGCAGGCTGTGGGAATAAGAACACCGCCCACTTCTTTCATAGGCTGGCTGACCAGAGGCAGACTCCCAACTGCATCTCCCAGCCTGTGCTCACTGCCTGGTAGGCAGCCTCCAGCTATGGTTTGGGCATTCCTCAGCACCCTAGGAACAGCTACCCGCAGGAGAATGCCAGTTCCACAAAAGCAGGGATTTTTATGTTTGTATCCACTGTGCCTAGAATGGAATCTGCCATGTACTTAGTGCTCAGTAAGTGCTTGTTGACGGATTTGCTTCATTTTTCTTTGCAGCTCCAGAAGCGCTTCATCTTAAATCTGCCAACCTTCAGTGTTCGAATCATCGACAAAAATGGCATCCATGACTTGGATAACATTTCCTTCCCTAAACAGGGTTCCTAACATCATGGCCTCCCTCCCACTTGCCAGGGAACTTTTTTTTATGGGTTCCTTTAATTTTTTTCTACTCTTTCGCAGTGCACTCTTAATAGATAGCTAATTCAGAATAAAGCTAACTATGGATAAATCGAGCTTTCTGGTTTGGATCTGTTTACCTAACCTCACCTCAGAAAGGCAGGGAAGGGAAGGTTACCTTTCTGCCGAGCTTTCCCTTCATTAATGCTCTTGGGACCCTGAGCTTCAGACAGCCCCGTGTGGTGCTCCGCTGCGCAGCTTCTCGGTCACCCAGCCATTTTTATGTCCTTACTTGCTAATGACTCGTTCCCTCTAAAGCAGTGGGGGTTTTTGCTGCACTACTTAAATTTTTAAAATTAATTTGAATAGGTATTTAATGAACTTAGTAAAATATGCAAACAGTACAAAAATACGTAAAAAATGTTCCTCCCATCTATATAATCTAATCACCTGCTGCTCTTCCCAGAGGAGATTTCAGCTTCAGATTAGTTTTTCTCCTTCTCTTCCTCCTGAATGACCAAAGGCAATCCTGCCTGCTGGTTTTCCCATCTGGAAAATGACAGAGGACCTACTTGGTTGGTCATGGCAGTGGTGGTGATAATTTTATGAAGACATATATGTAACATTTAACACAAGGCCCGGAAATATATGGTATATTTGTTTGCACCCAGGTCCTAACCAGGAATGAAAGGATCTCTTCCTTTCAATCTTAGTATCCCAAGAGCACTCAGGCAAGCCTACAAACCACCTTGACTCTCTCTTCTCCACCTGAGATCTCTTTCTGAGCTCCAGATCAGCTTTAGATATCTCAACCTCCAACCTTAGGGACATCAAACATGTCTAAAGCTGCGCCTTACCATCTGCCCCCTTTCAAGGCTCTCTGTAATTTTCCATCATGGGGAATTAAAGCCACTTGGCTTCCAGGTGCCTAAATCAGCAACTTAAGTATCATACCCCCGCAACCCCCTCAGTGCTAGGGATTGAAGCCAGGATCTCACGTATGCTAATACAAGCATACTACCGCTAAGCCACACCCCCACCCCTTTTTATTTTGATAGTCTTCCTAAGTTGCCCAGGCTGTCCTGGAACTCTCCATCCTCCTGCCTCACCCTCCCAAATAGCTAGAATTATGGGGATGTGTCAGTACACTAGGTGGTTTTTTAATAAGCGCTTTTTTTTTTTTTAATGAGATTGGGCCTTGCTGTTGTAGTCCAGGTTAGCCTTGCACTCACTGTTAGCCCAGGATATCCTTGAACTCACAGTAGCTCTCTTGACTCAGCCTCCTGAGTACTGGGATGGCAGGTATGCGCCATCATAAACTTTTTTGCGGGGGCTGCTGGGGATTTAGCTCAGCAGCACAGCGTCTGCCTGGCAAGCGCGACGTCATGAGTTCGATTCCCAGTACCAGAAAAAAAACAAACAAAAAATAAAATAAACTTTTTTTTTTCTTTTTTGTCTTTTTGAGACAGGGTCTCTCAATGTAGTTCAGGCTGGCCTTGAGCTCACTTTGTAGCCCAGGCTGGCCTCCAAATGTAGCCCAGGCTGGCCTCAAAATGATCATCCTGTCTCAACCTTGAGAGAGCTGGGGTTACAGGCGTGTGCCACCATGCCCGGTTCTTTTTTTTTTTTTTTTTTCTTTTTTGTCTTTCTGGCTGTCATAAACTTTTATTCTGAATAACGGAGAGAAAAGTTACAAGGAAAATATAGTATCGTATCACCCAGTGTCTTCTAATACTAGCATCATGTGGAACCATGGAGCATTGTCAGTACGAAGAAGCCAATACTGGTGCATTAGTGTTAATTGAAAAACAGCCTTTATGCAGATTCCACGTTTTCCCTTTAATGTCCTTTATTTATAAAAGGGCTTTTGGGTATCGTCCGTGGAACCACATTGTGCTTCATTTGGGCATGACTTCTTTTCCAGTGTTGGGGTCTGAATCTAGGACTTTGACCATCCTTATCTTTTTTTTTTAAGGTAGAGTCTTATTAAAGTCACTGAATTGCCCGTCCATGCAGGGCCCAAACTTGTCTTCTTCCTTTTCGACTTCCCAAGTGCTGGGATCACGGGTGTGCAGCCACGCCCAGGTTGGGCATGATTTTTGATGCCATTCTTTATCTCCTGTCTTCACATGGGTACCAAGTTGTCATTTCTACTGCTTAAATCTTTTTTTTTCCTTAAATGTTTTAAGTCTGTCCCCATTATTTTGTTCATCCCCCTTCATTTCTTGGACTGCTTCACCAGTGTCCTACCTTCACTCTAATTTCTTCTCCCTCCAGTTCTTTGTGGTCTAAAATACTAGTTTGACCACCCATTCCATCTCACTTAAAACTTCCTGGTAGTTTTTACATTGCTTATACAATAAAGCCCAGTTGCTTGGTTTGACGTACTAGGCATCTCATAGTCCTCCCAGCCTCACTGCCCAGCTTCCTTTCACTCTTACGTATTTCATGAGACCCAGGTTCAAACTAAATTTACATGACCCCAACTACACTTAGGACTTTGCATTTGTGTACAAACACCTGCCATAAGAAGGGTTATCGCTACTGTGTGTGTGTGTGTGTGTGTATTCACTCTCAATGCTTCATGCTCTGATATTTTCTAGTCTGGATTTTATTTCTAGAAATGTCAACTGTGTCCTAAATCGATTTCTTGAAGTATGAAAAATGCTAGGAATGCAGTGATTCTTTAACACTCCTAGCCAGACATTGCCCAGAATGGCCTTCCCATTGGTTTCCATCTGCTTGCAGGTGATTAATGCACAGAAAACAATATTCCTTCCCAGGCTTGGGGTGGGAGGGTTCAGGTTGGAGGAGAGAGCAGCTGTTGTGCCTCAGGGTAGGGAAGCTCAGCTTTGACTGGTGAAGAGCTGCTGACGGGAGCCTCTGAGAGGGAAAAGGATGCTGACATGGCTTGAGAAGCTCTTGGTACCTGCTGAGCAATGGAGGCTGAGCCTGCTCTGCCTGAAGCCCAGAGGCCCAGGGTCCTGTCACGGTGTCCTCACCTTGGTTCCTCAGCAGAAGCAGCAGAAGCAGCAGCAGTGCTGGAATGAGGGGAAGGACATTTTCAGGATTCTTTTCCCAAGTCTGCTGCTCTCTTAACTCCTGTGTGTGGGTCGTAAGCAAGTGTGTGCGCGAGAAGAGAAAGGCCTGCACCACACCCTGACCTCCCTTCGTGAGGCTTGAAGGAGGCATCTGAACATTGCACTCTTATTTCTCCTGCAACACTACGATCCTCTCAAAGGAAACAGAAATACTTCCTGTGAGTATAAACTCAAACTTTCACAATTTGAAAATCATGATGCTTATGCAGCCTAAACACTTAATTTGCAGCTTCTTGCTTTGCAAACAAGGAGTTGTGTAAGCCATCTTGTATACTTTTTCTTTAATCATTGTCTCCTTCAGGGCTAAACGCAGCTAAGCTAGTCAGAAGAGAAAACATTATTTTGCTGTGAGGGGAAACAAACGAAAAAAATCAAATGCCGAGACCTCAGGAGTTTCCCATGCCATTAACATGGTCTCCATCCTGTATTGCTTGCTTGTTAATGACCTTGACCCTGGCCGGTGTGGGAGAGCATTGGGGTGCAAGGAGCTGGGAGGACCTTCCTCTTGGTGGGGTCAGGCCTGGGAGCATCCCTGCACAGGGCTGTGAGGTGCATGCAATAGAAATGAGGGAGGGCTGGATCAAGCTGACATCCATGAGATCTACTCTTGTGACACCAAAGGCATTAGGCAAGTTACTCAATGACAATTTTTGTAAGGGGGGGGTGGGCTATATAGAAGTACAGGCAGAGTTTATTGTGAAGCAAAGATAGGAAATTAAGCCCTCAAGCAAGAAGGTGGGTATTGCCATGCGGGCATCTGCCTAGAGTGGGAATTTGGATTTTTTTTTGAGACAGGATCTTGCTACATAGTCCAGGCTGACCTTTAACTCAGTATGTAGCCCAGGCTGGCCTCAAGCCCACAGTGATTCTCCTGCCTCAGTTTCCCTAGTGCTGTGATTACAGGGATGTGTGCCACCACACCCAGCTTTGGATATCTTTTTTATGCACCTGGGAGTTACTCCTGGGGTTCGGAGAACTAGAGTGACTATGATGTTTATTATTTTTCTTAGAGGTTACTTTGTAATTACAAATGTCTTTCTTTGTTTTTGTTTTTTTTCAGATGGCCAGTGTTCCCTCATGTTCTTAATCATGTAAGAAGCTTAAGAAAAAAATTTATGAGAGAAAAAAATTTTTTGCAGTGCTAGTGATTGAACCTGGGGTCTTGTACTTCCTAGGTATGAGCTCAACCACTGAGCCATACCCTCAGCCCATGAAAAAAAAAATTTAAATCAGGTCTTAGCCCAAGGCAAGAGGGTTTTTAATAAACATTTCCCTTTCTGATATCACTGGGCCATAGATCTAACCAGTTTTTATTTTTCTACAATAGGACTTGGTGAGAATTACGTGGTCCTTTCTTTAGGGAAAGTTGTCTGGTACTGAAAAGTACTTGAGAAACTGGCTTCGTCCTTGCTCAGCAGCCTTCTATTGGTACCATATGCCAGGCATCTGCAAGTGCTATGTCTTTTACCTGGTCATTTCCAGACTGATCTAGGCTAAATGAGGCCATGCAGGGAGCCAGTGTGGGTGGAGAAGGAAGGTCGGCGCTTAAATCAAGTGGAGAGAGGACCAACATGGGCAGAAATGTAACCACCTAGTTCAGAGGAAACAAGAGGTTGGGAACCAAGGGATATTTCAGAAAAGAGCAAGTGGTCAGCCGTATCAGTGCTGCAGCTAAACCCAGGAAAGGCCTTTGGATTTTTACATCTTCATCATTGAATGGATTTCAATAGACTGGTAGGAATTGAAGTGAGTTGAAAAGAATTGAGGGTGCAAAAACATTGGGGGTGTAGCAATCTTCCGCAAACTTTAACTGCAAAGGAAATAACGAGATGGGGAAAGATTTATAAGATAAGAGATCTTGGAATATGTGTATTTTGGGGAATGATCTAATAATTCAGTAGAGAAGGAGAGATTGATAATGCTTAGAAAAGATGCCTGAAGACTGAAAGCCTCGTCAGAGATGAATTAGCATTTGCCTGACGCGCGCGCGCACACACACACACAATCATCAGCATTCACACTGATACACAGATCTACCACCAACAGTCATAACACATCATATAGACCTAACAGTCAAGTTGACACATTGACCTATAGGCCCAGCAAGTCAAAAATACACAGTATTCCCTTGACACACAAATAGCCATGTGGGCATGCCAGATAGATACATACCAAGATCCGTACCCCTCCCAGGGGTGCTTGCACCCCCTAGTAGTGTTTTTCCCTTTAGAACTCCCCTGTCCCCTGTGACCTTGCTGTTAGGATGCAAACCAGGCCTGGGCTGAAGGAGAACAGCAGAGCTTCACATCCAAATAAAAAGGTTTTATTAAGAGAGTGAGAAAGCAGTTTGAGAGAGGGGAGGGACATCAACTGCAGGGCCAAGAGCAACAACAAATATAAAATTCTGGTGACAGCTCAGGATGCCTGACACAACCTTCCCTCCCAGCCCACCCACAGTCCTCTGTAAGCAAGACACCCTCTCCCCTCTGGTCGAAGTGGACATCTCAGTGCATGAGCAGGAAACAGTGAAATAATCCCCAACTTATTGGGATAAATAGGCTGTGTTGGACATCCTTAAACTTTCAAATTTAATTACAACATACATAAATAAATAGGACAGACATAAATGGGACAGTGATTCAAGTTCTGTGATTTGTGCTTTTTCTTCTTTGTTCCTCGAGGGCCTCTCTTGCCCTCTGAGAGTGGGAAGGGTCCAAAGAGCCCACTGGGCCCTTCTGCCAGCACCCCTTTTCTGGGGATAGGAGATTCTGAGATGAGGGTCACCAGCTCCTCAGTAGCACCTCTGATTTGTTACTGCCCTTCCTGCCATCAGTAAAAAAGTCTTGGCCCCTGGGAGGACCCACTGCCACCCAGCCACCCTAGTGGGAAGGGTTCTTCACCATGAGGCAACTTTAACCGCACCAATTTCCTGTCCAACTTCTCAGCAAAGGTTAGAAAACTGCACACGTGAAACAGATACATGGACCCTACAACAAACCACAGAAAGGCCACTTTCCCTTGCTCCAACCCAGATCCATAACTGGCTTTGCTGGATGAATATTCTCTTTCTGGCCTGACTAAGCCCACCTTTTAGTCCCTTCACGGTCACCCTCAGGAGCTAAGAGCTCTTTTCAGGCTTTGGGAGCCACTGACGAGGCAAGCAGTGCAGTTATTTCCGATGCTTGGCGTCCTTCTCTGAAGTCTTGGTCTCACCATGCCCACTGCCTGCGCTGCTTAGAAACATCTTGTCCACCCCCTTGAGTGACTCCAGCAGGTAGTTCTGGAAGGCTGTGAGGGCAGCGCAGATGGCGGGCCCGCCGAAGCCGTGGGTGATGAGGCTGAAATGTGTCAGGCAGCTCTGCACCCCGGGCTCCAGGATGAGTGCGGGGCGGCTGTTGCCCAGTGGGGAGCGGTCTTGAGCCATCAAGTCTGCAAACTCTTTGCAGATCTGCCTGGTGGGGGAAAGAGGGTCAGAGGATAAAGGTAAAGACCCTGAGTCTAGAAAAGGACCTACTACATGCTGGGTTCTTTATATGTATTATCTACATGCTTGCTTGATCTGACAAATGAAGATGATATTCATTTTACAAAAAAAGGAAACTAAGGCTCAGAGAAGTTAGTGAGTGGCCCAGTATTGCATGGCCAGTAAACAGAACATGCCAGTACCCTACTGAATGCTCTCCCCATGGGTAGCCTGTCCACATTCAAAGTGCAACTCATCTACTTTATCCAGAAAACTTTCCATCATTCTCTCTCACCCCAAACACCCAGTGCGTCCCAAAAACTTGCCTTTTATTATGGAACAGCCCAGAAACCAGTCTTTCTGAAACCAGGAGACTGGTTTCAGAATGGTTAGATGACCAGCCAAAGTGACCAAGCTCGGATTCTAATCCAATTCCCGCCCTGGGCCATTATCCATCCCTTTATGCATCCCATGTGTGGCTCAGGATCGGTTGTCATTTAGCTTTGTGTCACCATAAGATGCCATCTTAGACATGACTAGGGCCCAGGAAGTGGTTGCTAAATGAGCTGATTCATAAAGTAGGTGGATTGCACCCACCGCGGGCTTCTCCAGCCACAACGGGAGGAGCCTCCAGATTTCTCCATGCAGTAGTTCTAGGAGTCTGGTCCGTCTTCTGCCTAGAGGGCTAAAGGAAAGCCTCAGAGGGAGGGTGGAGTTGTTACTGAAGGGCTACATCTGGTTGGGAGCTGGATGGAGTCTAAGCAGGAGAAGGGGAAGCCCAGGGAAGTCATCTGGCCTGGGTGGAGTTTGTGTGGGACAGATTGTTGAACCTCAAAGGAGTCTGAACTTTAGTCTTCAAATTTCACTCTCACCCCCTTCCTTCCCCCTCACCTCTATAATTTTTTTTGCAATTAGACTGCTATTGTCTGAATGAATGTTTGCGAATGCATGTATTAATATCCTTCTAAAATGCATGTATTAATATCCTAGCCCTGGAGCTGACTGTGGTGCACACCTGTAAGCCCAGCACTCAGGAGGCTGAGGCAGGAGAAACACTGCAGGTTCAAGGCCAGACTGGGCTACATAGTTTGAGACCAGCCTAACTACTCTGTTTCAAAAAACAAACAAAAAAAAATCCTACTCTGAGGAGATGGAGACAGAGCCTTTGGGAAATTATTTGATCATTAGGGTGGGAGAGCCCTTATGAACAGGGTTAGCACCTCTACAAAGGAGGCCCAAGAGAGACTCCTTGCCCTTCTACCATGTGAGGACACAGCAACAAAGTATTGTTTGTGTACAAGAAAATAGGCCCTCACCAGAAACTGAATGTCTTCATGTTGGATTTCCCAGCTTCAGGAACAGCTGAGAAACTATTACCCAGCTTATGAAACTCAAGTTTATGGAATCTTGTTATAGATTTCCCAATGGTCTAACACAAGGACCTCTTCTGAGAAAGTAAGTCTTTGTGAAATGCAAGTTCTAAATAGGTTCTGGGACATCTTCACAGAACCTAGTCTGAAAATCATTGCAGAAGCAAGAAGACCCATTGAAGATTCTTGGGCACGTTCAGGGAAGCGGAAGGAAAAGCGGGGCCGTGGGTGAAGGTCCAGGAGTGAGATGAGACCTGATTTGAGGAGGCAACACGTGAACAGTGGTGCGGGAGGCGCCAGTGGGGCCTGGAGAGGGCTCATGTGGACCTGGTGGCCTGGGGAGCTCACTGGAGCAGAGCTGATGGGAGGGCTCAGCAGGGGCCACCTCGGACCCGCAACAGGGACTGCGCTGGCATGCCATGAGGTAGTGTTGTATGTGAGACACCTCCATGTGACACCGTGTTTACTGATGCATAGAATCCAGACATGTTCACATGTTTTGTCCATGTGTTCCCCTGGGGCTTGTGAAAAGTGTTCATGGAGGTCTGAGCGTGATGGATAATGGTGCCCAAATATGCCTACATGTGCCTATGTGTGCCAATGTGGTGTGCACATGTGCACATGTATGCCACATGTGCATGCGTATGCTCACAAGTGCTGTCCATTGTTCTTAGGTCAGTGTCTGTGTCTGTGCGTTGCATCTGTGACAACCAGGGCACGGTGTCCCCACTCACTTGGCAGCCAGCAGCATGCTCTTGCGGCTGTGCAGCTCCCCAGGGTCAGCATGCTGTCGGCACAGGTACTCAGCGGCTGCCTTGGCTGGGAACTCAGTCTCACAGACATAGCCGAAGTCTCTGGCCAGGTGCACGGCCTCTCCTGCGGGGAGGGTGTGGAGTTGTTACTGCCAGGTGGACTTCTAAATCTGGACCCAGCCTTGAACCTCTGACTCCCTGGTCAGATGTTTCTGGAGATGTGCCCTCTTGTTGCCCTCCCGAGCCCTGCTCCAGCCTCAATTCCCTTGGGACTGCCAGGGTCAGGCTCTGAGCTCAGACACAGGTGCTGGATCCACCACGTATTGAAAGCCAGAGCCCAGGGTCACCAACCTCTAGGGAAGGGGGCTGTCACCTTCCTCATCTCATTCCCACATCCAAACACTGGCTACTCCTATACCTCCACCCCCTACACACACACTTGAAGTAGCTCTACTGTGTGTGTGCAAGGATGCACAGAAGCACATGCAAACACTAGAGCTGTCCCTCAATATTAGCTCCAGATGCCCTCAAATACCAAATCTGCGGATGCTTATGTCCTTTATACGAAATGGCATAGTATTTGCATATAACCTAAGCACATTCTCCTGTATACTTTAAATCATCTCTAGATTACTTATACTACCTAACAGGATGTAAATGCTATGTAAATACAATAGTTATATTGTATTGTTTAGAATGTAATGACAAGAGAAAAGTGCGCACATGCTCAGGAAAGACACAATTTTTAAAAACATTTTTGAGCTATGGTTGAACTTCTCAAATAGGAACCCACAGCAGGGCCAATTGTACCCGCACATCACACACATACTTTCCTACACACCAAGGGCATACACAGCCTCAGCAGTGCTCAGAATACACTCACCCTCCACCAGTGAAGTCAACAGTGTCACGTTGGCGGCCTTCCGTCGGCCTGCTGGTAGGTTGAGCCCAATCTTCTCCAGTCGTTCCCGCAGGCACCTGCCCCCATTCTTGGACTTGGCCCTTGACATGCACAGAGAGAAACAGACACCCAGCTATGAAGAAAAGAGAGAAGCTTGTAGGCGAAGTGACCCTAAAGGGGCTGTTGCCCAATCCCTGTTCACTTGGAGATTCTCTTGAGTCTTTTAAAAGCAAGATCACAACCTCTTTCTAACCTCCCCGTTTCTACAATCAAGACTGGGATGGAGCCCCCAGCACCCAGCTCCAGAAGTCCCTATTTCTCCCTACTCCTCTCTACAGCAGGGATAGCCCGGGGCAGGGCGGAATGGGGCAGCATCTTAGGGTCCTTTTCCCCCACCTTAGCACATTGCTGGGGATGCACAGAGCCATATGCAGATACAGAGTGACACACAGAGGGACACAGGTACACACACAGTCATCTGGGGACTCACAGATTCACACAAACACGAATAAATAATGAAGGTCAAGAATATGGAGACACATACACACCCACCCATGGAGACAGGCACCAGAGACCCACAGACTTAGATGCCCAGGGACATCATCACACCAAGTTAGGACCCTAGAGACAAGTCCTTCAGGGATGCTCGGAGGCCAGAAATAAGGAGAGACTCTTATCACTGCGCAAATGCAACCCCATATAGAGATACAGTCATGTAAACAGACATACAACTAGCTGCAGATGCACACACCATTACACACACACACACGTGTGCATGCACCACACTCCAGGCTACACATTCCCACTAAGAATAACACAAGAGGCTGGGTGTAGTGGTGCACGCCTGTAATCCCAGCACTTGGGGGCTGAGGCAGGAGGATCGCTGAGTCCAAGGCCAGCCTGGGCTACATAGTGAGTTCAGGGTCAGCCTGCACTACACAGCAAGACCCTGTCTCAAAAAAGGATAACGAAGAAAATATGAGTTTTACTTGTAGAAACACATACTCCTGGATATCCCCTAATACATACACACACACATCATTCTCAGACTCATCCGAACTTATAGCCCTGAAACAGAAATACTCTTCCTAGGCACAAGGACATGAAGAGAGAGAAACAGACATATGGCTGTGTAAACAAACTATGGACTACCGTGCTTCCCAACCCAAAATATACAAACCAGTGAGGCCTGTACGAACACAGAGAATGGACTTAGGGCCCTCGTGTCCTTTCCTTGGGGAGGGGTGAAGATGGCACTCTTTTCCCCAGACTCAGCCTTGTCTATCCTGCCCAGTGGGGGTGAGTCTTCCATTCTTTTTCAGTGCCCCGGCTTCTCTCTTTGTCCTCCCCACCCTCTGCCCGACCTGAGAGCCTGGACCTGCCCGAGTGTGCATGACCTGGGGTCCCTGGGCCCTCCTCTCCCAGGGAGACAGGCGGATGCCGTGGCCGGGGTGATGCCGTGAGAGGGTCTGAAGGGAGCAGGGGCTCTGGCTGGGGCTGTGGGCTGGCCTTCCTACCTGCGGAGGACACCACCCAGGAGGGAGGCATTGAGGCACTCAGGAGGTGAGAGTCGCCGCTGCACCTCCCCCACCGTCACCTTGTACTTGGACGTTGAGCTGAGTAACGAGAGCCGGCCAGGCACGGAGCAGAAGACTTCACTGGGGTTGGTGATGCCGCCAACCAAGCCGTCTTTGGCCAACGAGAGGGCTGACAGGCAGCTGGCTTTGGAGGGCATGGGGACTGTAGAGCAGAAGCAAGGGAAGAGAAAGGGGACACTGAGCCAGAGGCCACAGGACAGGCACCAGCCGGCCATGGAGTGGGTGCACTGATGACTCACCAGCTGTGCACATGGAAAGATCCAGCACCTTTCGGAGGGATGCTCTAGCATCCCTGCTTTACAAAGGGAGAAACTGAGGCACACTGAGGTTAAAGTGATGCATCAAATCCACTCAGGAGGAGCAGACACTGAGCCCGGAGCTGCCTGGCTCTCAAACCCATGAGCCCTCACTGAGCCTCTTAAAACTCAGTTTTAGCACAGCGTGGTCATTCTGGTAGGTGCCATGAGAGAGGGAGCTGGATGTGAGGAAGTGGAGTCTGAGCCGAATGTAGGATTCCTGGGTCACCACAGCGGGACCCAGCCAGGCCCGGGCAGTCACAGGGAGTCCCAACTCCCCCTTCCCATCGATGACCCCCACAGTCCCACCCCTGAGATCAGTGAGGGGCTGGGGTTTTGGATTCCCACATCCAGGCCACTCTGGGGGTGCTCCAGGAAACAAGGAATAAGGAGGTATGGCCTATGGTACCCTCCCCTAAATGCTCCCTTAATTATCTATGAAGGGAATCAGAGAAGTTAATAATGTTCTAAAATTCACCTAGATCCTCTTGGCTGTAAAAGAAAGTTCTTCTCTCCCTCTAACCTCCATCTTTTGGCTTAACTGTAGGAGGCAGGAAGACTATTCAGGCCCTGGCTTCTTCCAAGGAACTCCCAGGCCTTCTCTTTCAGGGAAGCGAGTGCCTCAGTAGACAAGGTCTTATGTGTGTGTTGGGAATGGTGGTCAAATGAGGAGTCTGGTGCTAACAACTACTGCGTACTCACTACGCCATGTGTCATGTGGATGCCCATCCCAGCTCTTGGAACAACCCACAAGGCGGCTACCCTTACTCTTCTCACTGACAGATGGGGAGACTGAGGCCCAGAGGTAGAGTAGGGTGTCTGATAGCACCCAGTTGGTAGACTGAGAACCAGTAGCAAACCCAGTACCGTGATCTCTTTGCCTTTCTGTCATTTGAAAAATATTTGCTGGGCTGGGGATTTAGCTCAGCAGCACAGCTCCTGCCTGGCGAGCACAAGGTTGTGAGTTCGATTCCCGGTACCGGAAAAAAACAAAACAAAAAAAAGAAAAATACTTGCTGAGCACTGTGTGCCAAGAGCTATGCTGGCCTTGGGAAGAAGATGTAAACAAAGCTCACCCTGTTCCTAGCCTGGCAGAGCTGCCGCTTTTCCCCTCTCCCAATGAGCATCCCCGCTCTGCGCCCAGCCACCCGAACAGAAACTTCGGGATACCCTCTGCACCTCTCTCGGCTGCCACATCCCACCCACTGCGCTGGGTTACGGCTTCACTGTCTTAACCAGCCTCGGACGCAGCCCTTCTCTGCGTGTGCACAGACGCTTTCCCACTTTCTGCACAGCCTCTGCTCTGGCCCTCTGTCCTGCTGCAGAGGGATCTTTCTGAAACATGCATCACTCACAGTTACTCTGCGGCTTAAAACCCACCAGCGCCGGCTCAGTGTCCTGAAAGGCAGATCCCAGCTCCACAGCTGGGCAGAATGAGGTTGCCTATCAGTAAGGGCTGAGGAGAGCTGCTATCCAGATTCTCACGTCAAAACGAAAAAACCTGGGCTGGAGGTGTAGCTCAGTGGTACAGCACCTGCCTCGTCATACATGAGGTCCTGGGTTCAATCCCCAGCACTGGAAATAAATAAATAAAAAGAAGAAACTGAAAGTTCAAGGAGCTCAAAATATCATAGCAAGTACAGACCAGAAGAATCTTGAACTCTGGCCACTGACTCTAACGTTCACATCCTTGGGGCTGGGGATATAGCTCAGCAGCACAGTGCCTGTCTGGCAAGCACAAGGTTGTGAGTTCAATTCCTGCTACCAAAATACCAAAACAAAATGAATAAAGTTCACATCTTTAGCCATCAGTTATAATGGCTCCTCCCTCCTGGTTTTACCTGGTCCCATTTGTCCTTTAGGCTCTAGACCCACACTGACTAAATATAATATGAGCCACAAATTCAGCATGGTGGCACATACTTGTAATTCCAGCACTCAGGAGGCTGAGGCAGGAGGATCAGGAGTTCTGGGCCAACCTGGGCAACTTAGTGAAATGCTGTCTCAAAAAAGAAAAATTCACAAATGTAAACGTCCTGGGGCTGGGGATTTAGCTCAGCGGCAAAGCGCCTGCCTGGCAAGCGCAAGGTCATGAGTTCGGTTCCTGGTACCGGAGAAAAACCAAAAAAAAAAAAAACAAAAAAAACAAATGTAAACGTCCTAATAGTTACACTGAAAAAAAAAAAAAGAAATGTGAGATTAATTTTAATTCATATATAACATTAAAATATATAATATTTAACATATTAATATAAATCAATACTATAATATTAATATAATTAATATTATAGTCTATATTAGGTTAACAATATAATCCATGTAATCAGTATTTTAAAAATTAATGAGATATATTGAATTTTTTCTTTTACTGGGTTTTCAAAATCCAGTATGCACTTTACACTTATAGCTCATGTCTATTCAGACAAGTCACACTGAGTGCTCAGCAACCACGCGTGGCTCGCGGCCACCACAGCAGCCCTAGACGTCACAGGCGGGGAGCACAGGTATCACATGTGAGACGTGGATGTGGGGGAGACTGCAGCCTGCGTGTGTGCTGCCCCGGGCACAGACCCAATATTCTCTTGAGCGAGGCCCTCCTTCCCCAGCTGCAGGTTAGCCTGAGCTTCTGCACGGAGTGCCCTGGGCCCCTCCATCCTCATCCCTGTCTGCGCAACTCTGGATTGTCCTAATCTGCCACACAACTATCTTCCCCACCAACGAGGAGCACAGCGAGGCCAGGTTCTTGGTCCAGGTGGCCAGCAGTGCACATGGAGTGAACGAATGAAGCAATTTGGAGACCCAAAGTGGGAAACAGAACGGTGGTCCCAGATGGCAGGGAGTGTGAGGGAACCTCATCTTGTTAGCTGCCCTTCCTCCCCGGGTCTCCATTCAGGCACCAGAGCAAGGTTAGAACGAGGCTAACACCAGTGAGGGACTTGGGTGCAACATGTAAGAAGGCACCAATTACTTGGATCAAGACACTTGGTATTCTTGCTTCACTCAGTGCTGCATGCCTGTAATCTCAGCACTTAAGAAGCTGAGGCAGGAGGACGACGAGTTCAATGCCAGACTGGGCTACATAGCAAGGTCAATGCCAGCCTAGACTCTATAGCGAAGTCCCATCTCAAGGGAGTTCTGCCAAGTACTTTCTTCTGCTGACGGCAGATTTATGCAAACAGAGGTGCAGCCACGTGCAAATGCATAGCCGTAGGGACACAGAGACAGGGTGAGCTTTGTTTACCTCTTCCTCCCAAACTCATGACATGGGAACATGTTCCTGTGTATGAGTGATAGTCCTTGCTGCTTCCCCAACCTGTTGCTTTTTCCTCAGAGCTCTTTCCTCAAAAATGGCAAGAGAAATGCAGTCCAAGATTAGGGAGCTGGGTGAGCCAGGGAAGGGGCCATCGTGGAGGTGGGATTTGACCTGGCAGACTGCAAAGCAGACACTGATACTCGTTTCCCACACTCACAAGACCCTCTTCCACAGTGGCTCCTGAAGCTGCTCTAGCTATGGTGTCCGCTTGGTCACACACTCCGAAGCTATTCGTGTACTTTCGAGACTCAGAGCTGACACAAGAGTTCCCACTTATCCAACCTGCCCGACAAGGTGCACATACCCGAGTCTACCCAGAGGTGGTAGCCATCAGCTGGCTACTGAATCTGAGGCTGCACAATACACTCTCCCAGAAAACATGGTGAAACTGCAGTTCCTTCTAGGAAACAAAGTTTCATGACAGGTTCAGTAGAGTTAGTTCTTAATTATAACACCAAAAGCATGATCCATAAAAGATAATTATAAATTGGACTTCATCAAAATTCACAATTTTTGTACCTCAAAGGGCAACACTAAGAAAATAAAAGGGACCAGGCATGGTGGCTCATGCCTGTAATCCCAGCTATTCAGAGGCTGAGGCAGGAGAATCCCAATTTTGAGTACCACTTTTTTTTGTGTGTGTGTGTGTGTATTTTTTGAGACAGGGTCTCGCTATACCATTCAGGCTGGCCTTGAGCCCATTTGTAGCCTAGGCTGGCCTTGAACTCGAAACAATCTTCCTGCCTCAGCCTCCCGAGTGCTGAGATTACAGGTGTGCGCCACCATGCCTCGCTTGAGTACCACTTGAGCAACTTAGTGAGAACTTGTCTTAAAAATCCAAGGCTCAGGACATGGTTCAATTCTCAGTACTGCAAAATAAATAGATGATAGCTAGATGAATAGATGGAGATAGAAAGAGAGAGAAATTTTTAAAAGGTGAACCACAGCTTGGAAGAAAATATTTTCAAATTAAATATCTAATAAAGGATGTGTATTCAGAACATATTTTAAAAATCTCTCACAACTCAATAAGATAACCTAATTTTAAAATGGTCAGTGCAGAGCATAGTGACACTCAACCGTGATGCCAGCACTCTGGAGGCTGAGGAAGGAGGTTTGCCACAAGTTCAAGGCCAGCCTTGGGTATATAATGAGTTCAAGGCCAGCCTAAACTACAAAGCAAGACTGTCTCAAAAAAAGAAAGATAACATAAAAAGTTTAAAAAACTAAAAAAAAGCAGGAAAAAAATGGTCAAAACATGTAAAACTACTTGATTAAAAATGATGGATGAATGGCTCTTAAGTACACAAAAACTGCCCAACATCATTGGCCATTAGCAAAATACAAATGAAGACTATACTGAGATACCACTAGGTGGTTACAATAAAAAAGAAAATACCAAGTGTACGTGAGGGTGTGCAGAAACCAGAACCTTCACACCTTGCTGGTACCAATGTAAATAAAATAGTACAGGCACTTTAGAAAACAGCTTGGCAGGTTCTTAAAAATTAAACATAAATTTACCACATAGTCCACCAACTCCACTTCTAGCAAACAATGAAAACATATGTCTACACAAAGACATGTATATAAATGTCCACGGCAACCTTATTCATACAGTAAAAGAGTAGAAACAACACACATGCCGATCAACCAGCTAATGGATAAACAAAATGTGTGTTGTGTCCATACTGTGGAATAGTACTCAGCAATAAAAAGAAAAAATTACCGGTACATGTTACAATAGGGATGAGCCTCAAAAGTTTTATGCTAAATAAAAGCTAAAAGCAGCTGGATGTGGTGACACACACCTGTTGGTGAGGCTGAGGAAGGAGGAGAGCAAGTCTGAACCCAATCTGGGCAACTTTGTAATTTAGGGACACCCTATTTTAAAATTTAAAAAGTAAAAAGGGCTGGAGATGTAGCT
This sequence comes from Chinchilla lanigera, assembly GCF_000276665.1. Lineage (NCBI taxonomy): Eukaryota > Metazoa > Chordata > Mammalia > Rodentia > Chinchillidae > Chinchilla > Chinchilla lanigera. Next base: position 13,671,612 of record NW_004955452.1, on the reverse strand, counting down.
CAAGGTAAGGTGCTGGGTTCAATCCCCAATACCACAAAAAAGAAAAAAAAAAACAAAGCTAGAAGCAAAAGCCTGCATATCTGTCTATTCTATGTATACAAAGAGTCCGGAATATGCAAATTTATAGACAGAAAGTAGATCAGTGGTTGCCTAAGGGTTGGAGTGAGAGCGAGGATTAACTACAAATGGGAATGAAGGAATTTTGAGGGATGATGGAAATATAGATTGTGGTAATGGTTGTACAGCTCTACACATTTACTGAAAATCATCAGATTGTATTCTTAAAACGAGTGAATTCTATGTATATAAAATTTACCAAGTTCCAGGGCCATACATCCTTTCAGGGATTCAGATTCAGGGGATGTGAGTAGGGGCTCAGAAACTGCATTTTTAATTAGCACCTCTAGGGGATCCTCCTATTTATTTTTTATTTTTTTTCCCTCCTGTTTATTATGCTTCCTTGGACCACACTTAGGATCTCTGGGGTCCAGAGTCTGGCGGCAAGGAATATACCCTAAGGAAGGCAAGCAAGAGGGGCAGTGACCCCCGCCCCCCAGCCTACTTGAGTCTCCTCCATCTGCCCTTGTGGGACCTCCTGGTTAAGTTCTCTTCTCTTTTTTTTTTTTTTTAAGTTCTCTTCTCATCAACTGTCTTTACTCCCCTGCTCCATACTCGTCTGTGGCTCCCACTGTCCTTGGGTAAAGTCCAAACTATCTGCCTCCTGCTGTTCTTTTAGTTGCAGTCTGGGGCAGACAGTAGCCTGGAGGCAAGTGAGGAAGGAGGAATTCAGAGCCCCGTCGTTGTGTAAATTTCTGATGCTAATGTAACAGATTGTTTACATTATTTTTAATTTTAACGTTATCGTTTATCTTGACTACTAAGTTTTTTTGGTACCTTCTTACATGCTGCCCCAGAGAGATGAGTACCTCACTTTCCTCACTCCGTTCAGTCCCAGAATGTTTGGAAACTCATTTGGAAGCTCAGACTCTCCCCACCTCCATTGGAACTTTCGGCAGAGCCAAAGAGATCAGAATAAAGGGCGATGTTTCCATCAGCCTCCTTCCCAGAGGGCCCCTGAGACGACCACCGGCCTCTCAGAGGGATTCCCCAGCCCCAGGCAGGCAGCCAGTCACTGTCTTCTGGAGGGACAGGGACATATCTCAGTTCTCACCCCTAAACCACTCGCCTCCAGTGGGTGCACTGGGTTTTTAATACTTTGGTTTTTCCGCAGAGAAGGAAGGCATCTGCCCATGCTATGCTTAGTGTGGCGAGAGTAGCTCGACCCTTTCTGCACTTCCCTTTCCCATGTACTCAGAAGCCCTCGCTTATGCATTTAACACCCACTGAACCGGGTTCAAAAGTCTCGCCTCTAGGAAGCCTCCCAACCTCAGGCACCGCTCAACCTGCGAGCCCCGCGGACCCTGCGCAGCCGCTCTCACCTACCGCACCCTGCCCTTCTCGGCTGGAAAATAGTCCCGTGCAGCTCCGTCTACCTCATCAGTCCTGCCTGCTTTCTGGGGCCCTGGGTCAGGCTGCAAAACGGGAGGTGACAATGTGCGCCTAAATGGAAGGCTCCCCAGTTCCGCGCGGGCGGGCTTCTTCTACCCCTCCCCACTCGGTGGCTGCCAGAGGCAGACCTGGGGGTGCGGCCGGGCGGCGGAGTCCCTGAAGATCGCGCGGTCCCGCTCCGAGCCCCCGGAGCCCGCAAGCTCCGCTCCCTGATGGCACCAACTAGATCGTAGCCCGAACCCTTCTCACCCCACGGAGCAAAGCCACGACTGCGGGGAGGCCGGCGCTGTTTCTGTTTCTGCTTCGGACGCGACACCTCAACTCTTGGCCACGCAGCCGCCCCTCGCGCCACGGCTGGGAAGAGCTGCGGGGAGGGGACGCTTCGCCCGCGCTCGCCCTGAGCCACTTTCTGTAATCCACGGGCCTGCAGCGCGGAGTCCACACCGCGGGCGGCAGGCGCTGGAGACTCGGGAGAAACGACCCTGGCTTCCAGCGCCTGAGGACGATGAAGGGCTCTAATCCACTACCCCATGGCGATCCAAAGAACTAGGGGCGAGGCAGATTCCCCCGTGACCGCACAGCGCCAGGTGAAAACTGCCCGCTGCGCCAGGAGCGTCCGGGGCCCCAAGGCGCAGGGCTCGAGCCAGGCGGGCCTCGCAGCTACACGGTGCCTCGAGGTGGGAACCGCAGTGGTCACGCCGGTGTCGACCCTCTCCTCCCAGGCCTGCCTGGCAGGGCACCGGCGCTTCCTTCCGCAGACAGCCGGGATTCTGGCCCCCTCCTTCCTCTTTTGCTGCAGCGCCCGGGGCTGTAACTGGACGTCGTGGCTCAGTCACAGGCACTCCAGTAACGCTCCACTGGACCACCGACCCAGAACAGCGCAAGCAGAGCTCGCTGTGTCCTTGGGACTGTCTTGGGGGATTCCGGGCACACCTAAGATCTGGGAGTTTCCAAAGCTGATGGATGTCCTTCCAAAGAAGCGAATTCCAGGTCATTCCCGTCCCTTCTCACATGCCAGTCTCCTGCCTGAGGTTCTGAGTTAACATAATCTGATCAACAGCAGATGCTTTTACCCTTCCCAGGGCAGAGGTCCCTAGGCTTCTCAGAATGCAGGGTCTTGGCTCTTTATGGAGTCAGTGAACCTAGGACTCCTCACTCTTGAGCCTGGGCAGGCATTAGGAACAGGGGAGAGGGTGCTGGCAAGGATGGTCGTATCTCCAGTGGGCAGGGGGCCAAGCCCAGTGGCAGGCTCTTACAGACTGTAGACCCAGGTCTCCCTTCCATCAGTGTCAAGATGGGAGCTCTCCAGGAAGCTGGGAAAGCCTGGGTGGGGCACATAGCACAGTTCTAAGTGTCCTACCCAGGGTCCTCCACATAACCCCAGCTGCGGAGGGGGGGGTCCAGGAGGCGCTCTTCACCAAGTTCTGATAGGCTGTCCTCTCATCGCTCCCTACACAAGCCAAGTGGTCCAGCCAACTCCCGGGTCCTGGTGACCCAGTCCTAGCCCTACTCCTTCTCCTCATCCCTGTGCCCACCAAGACCCTCCCTCTGAGAACCCGTGGTGGGGGTCAAACAGAACCTGGGCTTGAATTCACTTGTTTGAAAAACAACTCTAGCCAAATCCTTCGGGAAGAGAGGGGAGGAGCGGCCACTGCTGTGCCTCCAAATTCCTTTGGGCACCTACCCCAGATCTAAAGAGCCTGCCCAAGGCCTGGGTCCCTCTGGGTCTATTTGTTTCTCTTGGTATATCTCTGTTTTTCTTTTACCTTTCCCTGGCACGGCCAAAATTCCCAGGCCTAAAAATCCACTTAGGAGCGTGTCTTATACCACTGGCATCTACTAATGTAAAAAGACACACAAATACGCTGAAAATGCACAGAGCGGGACCCTCACAGCTTAGAAATCCTCAGCTACCAAAGGACAAATATTAGAGCACAACAGAGACCCTGTTACATACACTGAAAACCTCAAAAACAGAGAGGTGTACTCCAACACAGAGAAGTGCAGACCACTCACACACAGATGTGAATCCCCAGTACACTCACAACAAAATGTACTCTAAAAAATACTGACACCTGGAAAAGGAAGATACAGAGATGCTGCATAGGACCCAGAACTCACAGAAACACCCAGGAGCAGGCGGGCCCTGACCCTCGTGCACACAATTTAACACACAATATTCATGCACTGGGTCTCGAATCCTTAATGCTGATGCAGGCTTTGGCTGAAGGAAAATTCCCTGATGGGAAATGCAAGGCCCGCAAAGCCCTGCCGCGAAGGAAGGCGCAGAAAGTGCCTGCCAGGCTCCAAGATGGTAAAGCTCTGTAAAGCAGAAATCATTTACCAAAATTTGTGGGTCCAGCACTTCCATTCCCACCTCTTAGGAAAGAGGGAAGTCGTTTAACTTGTTCTGCAAATTAACTCCAGATCCATCAGAGCGCCCTCCCCTCGGCAAGCCGAGGCCAGGCCCAAGCGCCGGAGCCCGGAAGAACACAGCGGGACTCCAGCCGAGAGCAGGCAGCAGGCTCCAGGGCAGTCAAAGAACCCGCTCCACTGCCCAGCACCGGCAGACCCGCAGCCTCTGCTGCCCCTCTGCTGGGCTGGGAAGAGTGTTCGGTGGCCACCGAGCTGGGCGACGCACAGGAGGCACTGGCAGCCCTGAAGGAAATGGGTCTGTTTGCCCGAGCACCGCACCATCTCGCCGCGCTCTACCTCGACAGCCCATTGCCATTCCTTACCTTTCTTGATCACAGACTGGTCCAGGAGGCTCATTCCCGGTTCATCCATGGCCTGCAAATAGCAGAGGGCAGCGGTGAGGGAGCGTGTGGATCTAGCGGTCACATCTTTCCCCGAGCCCATGCCACCCGGGGTCCCTGTCTGCTCCGCCCCAAGCGCGCCCCGCACCGCCCGGGGAGACTACGGGTAGGACTGGGAATCGCCGGTTCGGCACCATCTGCGGCCAAAGAGCGAGTCCTGGGCACTCACTGTACCTCAGGAGGCCACTACCGCACTTCCCTTGCCCCAAGCGCAGCTGCCCCCGCAGGCGGAGGCTGTGCATAGCTGCCCGACGGGGCTCAGCCGCACCGCGGGGAGGGAGGGAAGTGACTTGGTCCCTGCCGAGGGTTGCTGCCGTTAGGCATCGGGCACCGATTTAGTGCCAGGTCGCCTTAACCGGGCAGTGTCTAAGCCAGAAGAAGGAGTGCTTCCTCGGAGACACAGGCGCCAAGCGGCAGGCTGGGAGAAAAGTCAGGCTCCTGAATTTGTCACTTTCTGCCTTCAGGGTCCCAGCCCACCGCAGACCCCTCGCGTCTCACCTGTATGTCCTCCAGGCCGGGCGGCGCGGCCAGCCCCGGGAGGCCGAGGGGCGCGTCCGCCAGGCCGTGCGCGCCGTCC
>NW_004955452.1:13662405-13665767 GCF_000276665.1 Chinchilla lanigera | reverse complement strand
GAGCCCAGCGGCCGAGGTCCTCAGAGGTGGGTGTCCCCGGGCAGGTCCATGGAGGCGGAACGGGCGGGCGCTGATCACACCTGGAAAAGTCGGTCAGCGGGTGCCCAGCGCCTGCCCTGCTGCCTCTGAGCGCAGCCTGCTCCATGCACTCCAGTTATAGAGGCGGGGGCGCGCCGGGCCTCCGGGGGCGCGCATTAAAGAGACAAGCTGTGGCCGCTCTCCCTTTTCCCCAGTGGCCGCAAAAAGGGAGGCGTGGCTTTGGTGGGTCTGGTCCCGGTGGGAAAGGGGAGGAGTGAATTCCACCCCGGCTGGTCTGGGCTGGCCTTTGGGCTCCAAGCTCGAAGCTGTGAGGAAACAGATTAGAGACTGGGGTTGCAGGGGCCCTACATTTGCTCAGCTGTGTCTCATGCTTGCCTTTGAGCAAAGCACTACTTCTTGCTGGCCTCAGCTTCCTTATCTGTGAAATGGGTACCAGTTCTTTAACTCCTCGTCTGACTTTGAGTGAGGTGGACGATTGTGAATGTAGAAGTTTGTGGGCTGAAAACTCAAGTGCATCAGCGCCTGTACTTGCTTGTGTCACTATGTGCAAGGGGTCCTGCCACGTCTCTTGAGTGGTTCCGGATCAAAACCTCTCCGAAGGTGCCCACTTCACTCAGGCTTCTTGGGCTGGTAAACCCCAAGTCCAAGCCAGAGTCTGAGGAAGTTGGAGTCTCAAACTGGGCAGAGACTGTTGCCTGGGATGGGGTTTTACAAGAGCTGCACTCGAGATGTGTGTGAAGCCACAGGGGCTTGGGCTGACTGGGTGTGAGTCTGTGACACCAGGAACTATTGAGTGAATTCGTGTGTAACTGAGCCACGTGGAAGGGGTGTGATCGTTACACCAACATGCACAGGCTATGTGTTTGTGTGTTACCGTGACAGGTGCTGGCTGCTGTCAAGCATGTTCTAATCTCTACAGTCAATCCCTCTTTCCTTTCCCCAGAACTCTGCCCTTTTCTCCTGAAGGCAGAGACAGGAATTAAAGAAAGGAAAGTCAGAGAAGTGCCAAAGAGAACAGGAATTAAGAGAGCAGAGGGAAGATATTTTAAAAAGCAGGAAGATGCACAGAACACAGGGCATAGCAGAAACAATCACAGTGAACATTTATTACAGAAAGTGCCAGCCTCTGTGCTAAGTAGTTAGGGAATATTATATTACCCTCACCATGGCTCTCTGAAATGGATGTCTGGATCACCCCCATTTTCAGGTGAAGAACAAGGCACAGCGTGAAATGACTTGCCCACAGGCAAGCAGCTAGTTAAGGGTTGGCCCTGGGGTGGCTCCCCTCCCGCCCCTCTCCCCTATTCTACAGTGCCTTATACTCAGAGGCCTAGGACTCAGTCCTGTCTCTGAGTGACTGTGCCCCCAGCCAAGTCTCTTTTCCTCTCTGAGCTCAGTTTCTGCAACATCAGAACAAAAATGTGGAGGTCAGGGAGGATTATTTGTTTTCTTACATCCCTTTTTAATGAAGTAGGAGAGGAGAAGGTAAAGGTAAAACATTGAGGTAAATTAGATAAAAAGGAAACAGAAAGGTAACACCATTAAACCGTGGACTATGTGGTTCCCGGTGAGACTCCACGAAGACACATGGCTGGTGAAAAGCTCAGGCCAGGGTCATCTCAGCCTGGGAGGCTATGGGAAAAAGTGTGGCAGCCAAGAATTCATCACTCACAGTGTTCCAGAGGATAGAACTACAGCAAAGGTGATGGAGGCAGCACAGCTGAGCAGCTGAGAGGTCAGGAGTGAGAGTGTGCTTTTGTACATGTGGGTGGGTGAGTCTGTAGCAAGCTTCCTTCTCCTCCTCCTCCGCCCCTCAGCTTCATCCACTAGGACACGAGAAGTCAAGCTACAGGACAGATGTCAGTTCACAGCGTGCAGAGTGGTGGAGGCCTTTGGGAGAAGTCCAGAAGCAGCACGTGGCTTCATGCCATGCCTCGCTCTGGGGATCCCCCTGCTCTCTCCAACAGGCCTGGGAAGGTCAAAGGGGCAGGATGAGTTGCCTGTCTGGTGGCTTCTTTGAGTGTCCTCTCCCTACTTTCTGGTACCTTCAGATGCCGCCTTCTTGTCTCCTACTCTGGCCACTTGCATGTTCAGTTATTCACTCTCAGAGGCTCTGCTGCTGCCTATTCTTCCTTTCTGTAGTCTTAACGAGCTCATTCATGCCCACCCGCTAGAGATCTGAGACCACCCACACAGCTGCCAGCCGGACATCTCCTTTCCATCAGACATATCCTTGCAGTCATCTGTATTTCCCAGTCCAGATTGGATTCAACATCTCCTCCACCCCCACCACTAACCCCCACCTGCTTTCCTCCATAGTTCTATAGCCCCATAAATGACACCATTATCCTTCAAAACTTGCCTCTCACCCCAGAAGAGTCTGAGACCTTCCCCTCACCTCCACAAGTCAATCCTCAGGGAATGTTGCTATTTCTAACCCTTAAGTGTTCACCTGTGGAATTCACGTGGAGGAAACAAGGTGGGTACCCCAGAAGGCATACAGCACCCCCTCTCTCAACGTCTTGAACTACCTCACTCTCTGTCAGCAACCTGTAGTTCTCCAAGCGTGGCCCCTGCACCAGCATCATCGACTTTTGGGACCCTGTTAGAGGTGCCAGTTCTTGGACTCTGCCCCATACCTACTGAATCAGCAACTCGGGGGATAGAGCCTGGCAGTCTGTTTTCTGTCCACTCCTGAGGACTGAACCCAAGTCTTCCACACTAAGCTACACTCCCAACGCTTTATTTGTTTATTTATTTATTTATTGAGACAGGGTCTTACTAAGTCACTAAGCCTGAGGCAGGAGGATCGCAAGTTCCATCCCAGGCCAGGCAATTTAGCAATCTGTGTTTTCATAAGTCCTAAGTGACTTATTTAGTGACTCAGAGCACACTAAATGTGAGAGCTACTGTGTAGGCCATCCCAACAACCCACTAACCAGAGCCCTGACTTTATAGTTCTACCAATCCAGTTCCAACCCCATTTAGCAACAAGAGTGACCAGACCATCTCACCTCCCTGCTGAGAACTCTGCTGAGGCTCTCCATGGTCTGTCTTCAGGGAAAAAAATAAAACCTCAAACACTAACCAGCATTTCAGACTCTTTCTCTACCTGATTGTGAACTACTTTACAAGAAGTTTAAAAGAGAAATAGGAAACATGTCTAGTGCTGCGTTTGGTGCATGGCATGTGCATCGTGCGTGGTCAGTGAAGGCCTATTGAATCTCAGATGAATAAACAGATGACTTTATGAATTCCTCAGTCTATTAAGAAATCCTGCCAGGTACAGTGACACACACCAGCAACTCAAGAGGCTGAAGCAG
>NW_004955452.1:13644791-13662055 GCF_000276665.1 Chinchilla lanigera | reverse complement strand
ACACACACACACACACACACAACTTCCAAAAGGTTGTATGTGAACACAACCCTCAGTAACTAGACATAGAACCCAGTTATAACCTGAGATCATCTGATAAATGAGTGGTTCCACTTATTTCTGCTGGGATGTTCTCCATGGTCTCAGCTCCTCTGGGGCTCCCCAAAGGTACAGTGTCCTATGGTTTCAATTCAGAGGACTTTCTTTTCAGGGCCAAAGCATCTCTTCACTCTCTGAGGCAGGGAGGTGGGGATTTCTGGTTGCCCATTTTCTGGGACACATGCATGCATATGAAGCCTGGGGTATGCACAGGGATGCCTGTGCAGATGCTCCTGGGAAATGGAGCACACTGTAGGTACAGAGAGATCCACGAGAAACACATGTATAAATGAGAACACAGGATATGTAGTGACAAGCAGATGTACATGCAGAAACATACATGAGTTCCCACTTGGCATATTGCTCTTTTTCCCAGGCACATATTTCTTCCTCTTTTCAAAAAGTGAGCTTCAATTTGGACTTTATGTTAAGCAAAACCGGAATCTGCCTTTCTTGTTGACAGAGCCACCTTTCTCCTCCCAGCTTTCGACAACTTGCTCTAGGACTCTTGGGGAGTGTTTGCCGGGAGAGGAAATCTGGTACAAGATACCAAGGCTCCACCTCGTGGTTACATCACATAATTGCAGCTCAGGTCCTTTTTCCCTGAAAAAGGTGAACCACCAGCAAGCTTGGTCTGGAGAGGGATGCCTGCCTGCTCCCGCTCAAGCCCAGAACTCTCTGGTCATACATCGTTAAAGTAGGGAGCTCAGTCGGCTTTGCCAGGTTGGACTCTTCCACTGCACAAGGGGGAGCACCTTAGTAGCGGGGACCATGGGCAGTTGTTACTTGCTTTGGGGTCCTTCCTTTCTCTCCACTTCTCCAGATTGTCTCGATGGTTCCTATGATTCTTAGGACCCTCTCTACTGACAACTCCCAAATCTGTCAGTTGCTCAGGCCTCTCTCTGAGCTTCAGACCACGGAAAGCAGCCACCCCTTGGATATTCTGCAGGCAGTACACATGCACTGCTTACCGAACTGAGCTTATGTTTTCCACAAATTTGTTTTCGCCCAATGTTCCCCCCCATGTGAATGGCCCCATTATCTACTCAGTGGCCCAGATCAGGAACCTGCAGTCATCCTTGGGTCCTCTTCACATCAAACTAACTGCCAAGTGCTCTTACCTAACTCCTACCTGTATGTCTCCGTCCTCACAGCTATTGGCTTAGTTCCAACTTATTCCCCGCAAGTTCCCTGCCTCCGTTGTTCCTTTTGCAGTCAATCATCTCTCTAAAGTGCAAACTGTGTCCTCCTTAATCTGCTCAGAAATTGGCGATCTGGTCCCACGGCACAATCCTGTATCTAAGCTTCTGAGCACAGCATGCTGGACTCCTATAATCCGACCCTGCCTTACACTGACCTGGTCCACTTCACACTGCACCGTGCCAAACACACCTGCCACTCTTCTGCTTGGCTACCCACGCACACCCCACTCTCCTGTCTCAGCACAAACATGCTGGGAGTTTTCCTCAACTTGCATAGCCAGACAGAGGCCCTTTATCCTCGTCACATTTTAATTGAATCTCCATAGAAGCCATTGCTTATACTTTTGTGTTGCCTTATCTGTCTTTTGGATTTTAAGCTGCTTGAATAAGGGGTCTACATTATATCTTTAACTCACAGAGTTCACACTAAGAAGGTGGGTTTCAGTATATCGGGGAAGTAAATGAATATTCCAGCTATGCATAACTAGCTACAGGTAAACAATAGGATGTACTCAGAGAATGCTTGCAGGTTTGAAGGCATATGTGGAGTCTGTGGATGGGCTCGGCCTTGGGCTAGTCTTCCTCCAACCTGACAACTTTGGCTCAGGCCTGCTGAGGCAGAGATGGTTGACTCAGTTCCTGCTGATGCTCTCACATTTAGCCTGCATGTTTCATTAGGCCAGTAGTAATTTAATTAGCCAACATTCAACAGTGGGACTTCACATAAAAATTTCTGACTTTGAAAACTGAAGGATGCAGCTGGGCATGGTGGTGTATTCCTATAATTCCAGCACTATGGGAGGATGAGGCAGGAGGATCCCATGTTTGAGTCCAGCCTGAGCAACCTAGTGGTTTGGTGAAACTCTTATCTAAAACCCCCACCCCAAGGGCTGGCGATGTTGCTCAGTGCAAAGGCTCTACGTTCAATCCCCGATACCACGCACCCACCCACAGACACAGAGACGGACACACCCATGGGGGGCAGTGAGATGTGGCAGTGATGCTTGACAACCACCCTCTGATGAGAAGCAGCAGTTTTCCTTTGTCCCCAAGAGTCCCCTGTAGGCCTGGCCACACCAACAGCTGGAACTGTGAACCTGCTGTACCAGTGGAGGATGTGGGCTTGGGAGCTGAGGGCCTGCATGGCGGCCTGGCTCCAGCTGTAACACTCTGAGCAAATCACTTATCCATGCTAAGTTTCTCCACCTGTAAGACTAGAACTACATCCCTTCTTCCCAGGATTCCCAGGGCTGAGTAATACTTGTGAAGTGTGAAGTGTGCTTGGCTGGACATGTGTTCAGCAAACAGTAGTCGTGAGCGGATGGAGCCTGAAAGGGAGAGCAGGCGCAGGGCAAACCGCACAGGAGGCTTCTTGTCACCAATGAACATTTATTGAGTGTCCACATGTGCACAGCTTTGAACTTGGCGATCACAGAACGCACTGGGGGAGGGTGGGGGGGAGCAAGGGGTGATGGGGGAGCAGCCCTCCCTCACCAGGTTCATAAGAAAGGTAGTTCCTGCTGGAGCCGCCAGTCGCGTCTCTGCAGAAAGGAGTCATAGCAGGGGTGGGAACTGAAGCCAGGCACCACGGTGGCAAAGGGGTGCAATCATTGGGGAAACATGCGGATTCTAGGGAGGTGTCCCTCTTGTTCCTGGCTCCAGCCAGATAGTATCAAGGGGACAAGGATCAGATGCTCAGGTATCCAAGCAAGGATAAGGACAAGCAAAATAAATAACCCCCACCCCCCTCATCAGTCTGCTGCAACATGACACCAAAGCTTATAGACTGGGCCCAAGCACTCTTGGGCTCCCTCGAGGAAGCTCGGGTGGAAGGAGGTCCCCCCCCCTCCCCGTATGGGCTTGTCTGCCCCGGGCTGCCCTGGAAGGACAGGGCAGCTCAGACCCTGGTCACTGGAGTTGAAAGGAAGAACTTCGATGTCAATGGCCTGAGCCTATTCTCTGCCCAAGAGGGTCAAGGGCAAGAGCCAAATGGCCAATATAAAGGACGTGGACCTGGGGGGCCAGAGGGGCACCACAGCCTAGGGAGGCTGCGCCCTGGCCGGCAGGGCACATGGGCTAAGGCAGTCAGCTCCTGCCAGCCCTGTCCTACTCTGGGACTGTCCTCCTGCAGAGGAGCCAGACATTGGGCACAATGACACCTACTGCCCCCCTCCCTGGGGGCTGCTCCAACCTTCCCCGGCCTGGCGGGGACAACCACATTGATTTCCAAGCCCATCCCTGCCCCCATGGGGGCCTGGGGGGCGGGATGCAGCTCCTTACACTTGAGTGGTGGGCACCATGCCCTTGCCCTCAGAAAAGCCAGAAAGCTGGGGTGTTTGGGGGGGAAGTCTGAGGAGGGGGATCCAGTTTGGGGGCTTCAGGGAAGATGCCTCCTCCCTCCTTCCCTCGCTGCCCGCCCCCGGGTCTGTCCCCAGTGGACACCGCTCAGGGCTCTGACAGGCACTGCTCCAAGGCGGCCATGCGGTAGTGGCTGGCCGTTTCCTCGCCCGCCTGCAGCCTCATGGCCTCGCGGCACAGCCGGTTGGCCCGCGCCAATTCTACTAGGACGCCCTGGTAGGCGGCCACCATCTCAGGCTTGACAGAGTTGGGGCTGACACTGCCTAAGAGCTGGAGCAGCTCCTGCGGCCAGCGGGAGCGCAGGGCGGCAGGAGCCAGCCAAGGTAGCAGCGGCACACAGCCTGTGAAGGCCTGCATACCCAGGAACCAGAGCTCCTGCAGGTCGGCCCAGATGCCCTCATAATCAGGGGACAGGGCCAGCACTGCCTGGTCGGAGCCGGGCGTGGCCCTCGCTACGTGGGACTGTGATAGGAAGAGGATGGCGGCTGCGAAGAAACCTCGGGATGCTGGGGTTCCCTGAAGAGCTGCAAGGCACAGAGGGAGAGATGGCATGAGCTGCTGGGACAGCCTCTCACCTTCCCTCCTGTGTGGACACTCAGGGAGTGGAAGCATCACCTGGAACCAGATGCCTGGGTTCAAATCCCACCTTCAACACTATGTTAACTACCTTGGGCTGCATCTCACAATCTGTTGTAAGAATTAAATGAAATAATCTCGGTACACTCCATCACCAAGACCTTTCTAGGTACAGGAGGTGGGAGTGAGACACATGTCAGATGTGAGAGAGAACCATCTTCAGGGTTCTCACAGCAGGGACCCCAGCAGCAGGGTGACCAAGAGTCCTTTACCAGGCTGGGGATGCATCAGCTTAAATCAAGAGCCAGAAGAGGGCGCCAGAGGGGACAGGTAAGCAGAGACCTGCTTTGGCATACATCCGCAAGTGCTCCCGGAGCTGTTCAGCTAACTTGGAGGCATTTGTGGGTGAGCCAGCCCTGGGACCATGATACGATGGCTCTGAGGCTGGCTGAGAATGACATGGGGAGGTCCCTGGTCCACAGGCACAGGCTCTCCCTCCTCCCATTGCTGGGTAACCTGCTGGGATCCCCACACAGAAAACAAAGAGGCAGCTGAGGGTATGGGCACGTTACACCCTGTTCCCGGGCATCTGCTCAGCTCCTCCAACCTGACAGATGGGGCACAGGGAACAGGCGGGGACAGAGGGACCCAAGCCGACACCCACAGCCAAAGTGGGAGACACTGAGGGCTGCCAGGGGCTGGAGGGGACACCCTTCCCCCTGCGCACTGCCAAGTGAGGTAGGGCTGGGGAGAAGCTGTATGCGGAGGGGCCGAGTGCTGATGCCTGCCTGTGGCTCGGAGGGTGAGGCCTGAGCAGTGAAAAAGCTCAATGGAGGAGTGAGGCTTCTGACTCAAGGCCTGGGTGGGGGTGGCTCCACCTTGCAAACGCTGGATTCGGAGTCCTTGGGCTGCCAGGGATTCCAGGTGCCTGGGCCTGTGCCTGTGCGCAGGCCTGTACTTAACACCCACCAGACCTTGCCTTAAAAGTCTTCAGAAGGAAGCGAATATTATCATTTTGCGGAGAAGGGTGGGGGTGGCGGGTGAAGATACACTGTAGAGATTTCCTCTTGATGGGAAAATTTTGCAACACTGTTTTCTGAAAACGGGGACTGAATGCCCAGGACACAACAGATCCGCCCCAGTCTTCTGCCCTTACCCATCAGGCCGAGGTCCCCTGAGGCTTACCTGGAGAAGTGCTAAGGAGCCTGGCCATGAGGAGCCCCAGGGTGGCCACGTTGGCAGCCAGAAGCAGTCTCCCTTGCTGCTGCACTAGTGCGGGCAGCGACGTCATCAGGGTGTTCATCAGAGATGTGAAGCAGGCATCACGCCTGGGGCAGAAAGGGAAGGAAGGAGGGGTGAGGGCAGAGGGTAAGTAGATCAGATCAAGCCTTTTGAAAAACCTGGGATGCAGGGCTGCAGGCTTCAGTGGGCCAGGGCTGGCTAAGACATCAGGCAGCAGGGTGAGGAGTTAACTTTGAGCTTGACTGTGGCATTTGGGGAGCAGAGGCTGGGTTATGGCTGGCGTAGGTAGACCATACCTGGAGACACAGCTTTGCCAAACCCTTGAGCGGGGCTGCCCTTGCCTACCAAAACCCTTCCATTTCAACACTAAGAGAAACCTGCAGACACAAACCCGCAAGCAGAGTAGGAGGCTGAGCTTTAAGACAATGGGGCAGCCCTCTTTGCTTCCTCTGACATCCGCCCAGCCTCTCCCAAGCCCCTCACTTGATCAGCCCCGGTGCAGTGACCACGAGGTTGAGGAAGATGTGGCAGCAGGTCTGCAGGCCGATCTCCACGCTGTCAGGCAGCACTGAGGTGTCATGGCCGGGGGATGTGAGCTCCCACTGTTGCAGGAAGTACTTGCAGAGAAGTGAGGGGGCCCCCTCCTTGATCAGAATCTCCCGGGGCCCATCTTCGACGGTCAGGTGGCACCAGCCAGGAAGGAGGAGCCTGGGGGTGTGGAAAGGACAGATGTGTGCAGGGCAGAGAGATGAAAACACAAAGATGTCTTTTTTTTCAGGTCGCCTTGCCCAGGAGAAGCGGAAGTAGGGGAGAAGGACATGTCCTTATAGATATTGCCGAAAAGGCAAAAAGACCCACGACCAAGCTGGGGCTCTGCCACAGTGGGACTGTGGGCAGTTACTTTCACTGCTTTGAGCCTCAGCTTCCTCATCTTTAAAATGTGGGTGAGACCTTTAAAATGTTGCTGTGTGGACCAAATTAGATCGTTCTGGTACAGGGGACAACAAAATACCCAGCTCATAGAAGATGCTCAATAAGCATAAATTCTCTGCCTGGCAGTAGTGGGGATTGAAGGGCTTCATACCAAGGTATACTTGTACCCCTACACCCCCCACTTCTTTCAAAATTTCTGGAGACAAGATTGCACAGAGTAGCTAAGTAGCCCTGACTGGGCTTGGGTTTGTGGTTTCATGTATTAGGTTTTTTTTTTTTTCTTTTGGTTTTTCTCTGGTACCGGAAACCGAACTCATGATCTTGTGCTTGCCGGGCAGGCACTTTGCCACTGAGCTAAATCCCCAGCCCCTGTTTTTTTTTTTTTTGTACTGGGAATTGAATTCAGGACCTTGTGCTTGCTAGGCAGGCGCTTGTGCCACTGAACTATATCCCCAGCCCTGGGCTTGGGTTTGTGATCTTCCTGCCTGGCTCAGCCTCCCAGAGTGCTGGGATTATAGGCATACACCACCACACCCAGCAAGTTCTCTTTTCATTGAGAAAATCTAGGGTTGGCAAGTAATACTTGGCTTACACAAATCCTGTGGGAATAAGCCCCCCAAAACAAATATCCTAAGAGAATTCTCGGCTCTCGTCGGGAGCCTGGCACAGCCTAGTTTGGGGTGAGACAGAGTGCTGTTTTGTCACTGTGTGACAGTCTTTTAGAATGGTCTGGCTGTGTAAAGCGTAACTACAAACTCACCGGAGAGCGTCCCCTGGCCAGGCAGGCCCTGGGGTTGTAGGGGAGATAGCCAAGTTGGCCACCTGCTGTGAAAGGTCATTGGCCTCCTCGGCCTCCTCGTAGAGGGTCTTGGCGTAGCGGACCAGGAAAGGCAGCAGCTGGCACACCTCCTTCCGCAGGGATGAGGTCTCCTCAGCCAGCCAGGCGCCCAGGATCCGCACCGAGGCAAACACAAAGGGCTCCTTCTGCTTCTCTGGCCCCACCTGTTGCCACAGGACCCCACTGAGACAGAGCAGGCCAGGGACGCATCCCCCTTCACCACCCTACCAGTCAGGTTTGGAATGAGACAATTAGAAGGGAATTCTGTCCTATGAGCCCTTCAAAGCTGGTTACCAAGTCTTACTCTACCCCATGTGCCCAGACCTAGCATATAGGAGGGACACACCCTTGAAAGCAGGCTCTCTGTGCAGGTCTGCAGAGTGAGCTGGATCTCAGACAACGTGCCCCGTACTTGCTGATATTCCAGTTGCACTACCCTCTCTCCACCTCTAAGATAGCTCAAAGCTACGGGGCAACTCTCAGGTCTACGCCTAAGTAGCAGTCCTTTACTGGGGTGGGAGAATCTGCATACTCCAACAGTGAGAGGGGGTGTCCCCCCTCTTTGGGCTAACCCAGAAAACAAGATGAGTGCTTAGCATGGTTTGCGGGATATATGGCTGATAAGTTCAGTGGCAGGAGAGAGTCATGGATGAATCCCTGTGGACAGAAGAGCGGGCTTCTCAGCCAGAGAGGGAGGGTGGGTGAGGAGCTGAGCAGAGATTTCACAAAACCTTTCCAGAGGTTCCTGCTCCTTCTCCCTTCGCCACTGCAAGTTTGTGTGCGTGCATGTAAAACAATGCTACAGAGTGAGAACAGACTGCTTCAATTTTGTGTGGTGTGTAGTGTGTGTACTGGGGAGCGCTGTACGAGTGGGAGGTTACTGTGTTCTGTGTGTGTGTGTGCTGTGATGTGAGTGCACATATGGCGTGTGGTAGGTGCCTGTGTGGAGGCTCACAGAGAGAGGGAGAGGGAGGGACGCTTGGCCACACACTACTCCTGGAGTGCGTGCTGCAGTACTAGCCGCGTGTGCACACAGCACTCAACCCCTTTCCCTCTCCTTCTGGCTCCTGCACTGGCTCTCCAAGTTGGGCTCCCTCTGTGGGGCACTACGCCCTTACCTGCTGCAGGTAGTGGATGACAGCTCCGATGGCCTCCTTCATGATGCTCACGAGCTGTACCTTCTGTGGCTCCTTAAGCAGTGACTGCTCACAGCGGGTACACTCCTGGATCCCCAGCTCCATAAGGGCGTAGCAGGCAGTCACCACATCCTCTTTCACCTCTGTGCCTGTCTCCTCCAGGGCCAGCCGTACCTCCACGCATGCCAGATTCACCAGGAGGGCCAGGAACTTGCTCCCAGAGCTGCCTGCCGGGATCCAGTCGGAGCCGCAGGCGTGAGCCAGGCGGGCTGCCAGCTTCAGTGCAGGGTTGCGCTGCCAGGAGCTCAGCTTGCTTCCCAAGATTCGTGCCAGCCCAGCCTGCAGATCCCGGAGGCATTCAGGGGGCACGGTTGTTGGGGGCAGAAAGAGGGGCAGCAGCTGGCAGAGCTCAAACTTGCTGGCATCCTCAGCTTTCTGGAAATCCTCACTGAGGCCCCGCAACACAGCCAGCAAGTCGGGCTCTGCCTCCTTCCAGCACTGGGTCTCCGCAGCAGCCAGCAGCCCCACCAGGAGCGCCAGGGCCTGGTCAAAGCCATAGCCATGCCCCAGGTACGCCTGACACAGGGCAGACACAGTGCCACCAGCAATCAGGTGCCGGGGCCCTCGGGGTGTGCCTGCTACAGCTGTCAGGCACTGGTAGGTGTCATCAATCATGGAGCGGCGGGCGGCATCGTCGGGGTCCCCACGGGCTGTGAGAAAAGTGCTAAGGATGGGGATCTTGTTCAGGACCTGGGGATGGGTGGCCAGTTCAGGGTCGCTGCAGAAACAGGCCAGCAGGGCCACGCCTAGGGCCCGGAGAACGTGGTCAGGGCAGCCATCCGGGGCCTCCTTGGTGGTCAGAAGACGATTGGGAAACGTGAAGCCAACGGCATCAAAGATCCGCCGCCGTGTCTTGGCATCGATGTCACCTGCTTTGACTGCCTTGGTCACCTATAGGGGGTACATGCTATGAGCAGGATGAAAGAAAGGTCCCTTCCACCATTCCTTCCTTGCCCCCTGGGGCACTGAGGACTAACACGATTAGGTTATGCAACAGAACTCATCCGGGGTCATTTCATCCAGCTCCTTCTTTCTCCTTGGAGACAGACAGGTGTGATCTCTGTACCCCTCCCATCTATGATTATTCCATGGAAGGGAGGTGCAGTCCTCCTCAACTACTCATTTGGGCAGTTCCTTACCTGGCCAGTTGAAAAGTTCTTCCTGATGTCTAATCTAGATGCCCAGAACCGGGGTTGGAAGGGGCTTAGAACGCAAGTTTAAAATCCCCCAGGATTTGGGGTCCTTCCCTAACTGCTGTCTCCAGAGAAGTCTCTGATCCATTTCCGCCACCTTCTCAGGGGAAATGGCTCCTGTGTCTCTGCTCTGCATGTCAAAACATTTCCCCTTACATTTCACCTAAACACCTCCTCTGCTGCAGTGTGAGCCCTTGACTCCAGAGCCTTCTCCCTGTTGCCATGGCAAACAAGCAGGCTGTACTCCCTCCTCCCTTCACCCCCCACACACCAACCCCCCCCTTTAGCACTGCAGCTCCTGCTCTGCTGTCCCCAGCCTGGGTCCTCCAACAGAGCTGAGACCTGAACCACCTCTCTTACCTTTAACCTACCTGGTTGTCTCCTAGTACCCCTCCTCAGTCACTTCTAGTCCTTTCATGCTTTCAGGTTCCAGAAAAATCATCCCTAGCCCTCAAGTACTCTGCACTAGTTACTACCTGCTGCTGTTACCCTATGAGTCAGCTCCCATCTGCTCTGGGACGCCCCAGAAAGCAAATGCAGGCAGCCTCCTCCAGGGCCCCTAGTGCCATAGCCTATTCACCCCCATTCTCCTTTGCCCCAATTCTCAGGGGAGCAAGAAAAAAAAAGTATAAAGGCAGCAATTTTGGGCCTTCTTTGGTTGCTCCAGGGTTGTCAGCACCGTCTATATATCCTTGGGGACTCACTGACCCCATTCCTTGGGGGTCTGACCACCCAGCCCTTCCCACCTCCCAATTATCAGCAAGTTCCTTACTAGCAGCAGGGCTGCAAACTGCTCGCTGTCATTCTTGGCCTCACGGAGGGCTCCCAGGTAGCGCTCCAGGGTGGGGTTTCGGCCCTCTGCCTGGTTCAGAGCTGGCTCGCAATCCGAGGCCATGATGCCCGCCTTGCCCAACTGTGAACACAAGAGGGACTGAGCATCCCTCTGCAGAGGAGGGACAGGGCGGGGGTGGGGGTGGGAGTGGAGGATGAAGGGAGGGATTAGCACAGAGGGAGGGGAGGGAGGACTTGGAGGGGTGGCTTCCTCAAGACTGACCTCCCTTGGGGGAGCCCCTTTAAGAGGTTGGACCTGCATATCCTCAGGATGAAGGGACCCTGGTCCAAGGTCACCTCCAGAAAGTGGGAAAGGAGGACCATGCATCCTACTGCTCAGCCGGACAGCTCTCCTCACCAGTCCTCTGGGGGTAGGAGTGGGCTGGCCCCACTGCTCAGCAGGCCCTGGCACCAGAGGTCGGGTTTTATCTCTTTCTAGGAAGCACATTGGGAGTGAGTGGTGAGGACAGACGGAAGAATGGAGACATACATGGGTGAAGTTCGATTATCCGGACTCAGGCTGACTCGGGGGAAGAGGGCATCCTAAGCGCCTTTCCTCTCCCTTCTTCAGAGACAGGAGACAAGCTTCAGCAAAAGTGAGAATACAAACTCACCAGGGACGGCTTGGAGGTCCCTTTGGGGACCCCACCCCTCCAACCGGGGCTCTCCGTCGCCCCCACAGGCTCCTTGCCTTCTCTCCTATCCCTCCCTCGGGCAGGCAGAGGCTGCAGAAGCAGGAGCAGCAGCGGCAGAGGCGACAGCAGTGGTAGCAGAATTAACCCCTTCAGCTCCCTGTTCTCGCCCTCCCCGTCCCGCTATCAGCCTGTGAATACCAGCAGGGGCTGGATCAGCAAGAAGGGGTCAGGTAGCTCCTGGGACAAGAGAGAATCCAAAAGCCGGATAATCGAAGCGGGCCTGCTGAGATGGGGCTATGGGGGGGGGTGGTTCCTGGCGGTCAGCACCTGTCCCGCTGCAGCCAGATCACAACACGACATTGATGAAGTCACGACAAGGCGGCGATGAGATCACACTTCACGATGGCGCGGCTATGTCACGAAGAGATCACAGCAAAATCACGACATGGGGGGTGGGTGGAGAGCCCCCATAGATGACAGGGCAAATTTTTGAGAAAAAGATATATACTGAAAAGGGCTGTGACAAAATGGAGTCTCGACAGGGCACAATGATGTCGCGATATGGCACGATGAAGTCGCGATACGGTCCCCGGGGTGTGTCTGTATCGATCTGCGCCGGCTCCGAGAAGCTCCGGCTGGGATGCAGGGGAGGGCCTGAAGGGGGCTGAGCTCACCAGGCTGCGGCCCCGAGCGGCGAAGTCTTCTCAGGGCGCGAGTCTCCCGGAGCCTGGGGCCGCTGCTCACGCCGCGTTGCCCACTCCTGGCTCCAGACTGCTGCAGCTACACCCCCACCCCCGCAGAGCTTTAAACCAATCCACGGCGACCTCACTCCGGGATCTAGCCAATAGCACTACAGGGCGCTAAGCCGTAGGGGGTGTCGCCGTTGCCGCCATCTTCCTTGTGGGCACTGCCCGAATCCGGGGCCTGAGGCTCGTGCAAAGAAAGCAAGGCTGCAGACGTCCCCTGGTGAGCAGGAGGCGAGAGGCCAGGGCCCAGACTCCTGCGCTTTGTGCGTAGTTCTACCTCCAGTGCTGCCCCTCCTCCCCCGCGGGCTCACGCCTGGAATTGCGCTTCCGGAGGGTGGGGGCGGGAGAGCTTAATTAGCATGAAGAGTGTGTTTCCGGGTTGAGCTCCGGGAGGTGGGAGGAGGCGGTGTTTCCGGTCGCCGTCGCTGTCCAGGGAGACTGAGGCGAGAGGGAGCTGTCCGGGTGGGGAGCCCGCACTACCTTCTTTCTTTTCCTCCTCCTCCTCGGGTGAGGGGAGAGAAAGTTGGGGCCCCCAAGCCCATGGACCCGGAGAAGGCGGAGGCTGCCGAGAGCCAGGGCCCCGCTGTGTGGCCCTGAGCCCCGGTAGGTGGCCGGGGCGGATGACTGCCAGGCCGAGGACCATGAGCTCAGGGGAGGGGCAAGCGGGATGGGCAGTGTTTGGGGTGCGCCGGCCGGGTGTTGGGACCCGGAGGTGGCGCTCCTGCCCTGGCCAGGAGAGTCACCTGCTTCTGGCCTTACAGGTGTGGAGCTCGAGACCCAAGTTAACTCTTGCTGTTTTGGGGCCTGGGTCTGGTCATTCAGGTCCCTCCATCCTCTGACATTCAGATTGGCAGGGATGGGGGCGCTTCCACCCTTCTAGGCATCTCTGCAGCCTAGCCCTTAGTTCCTGTCTCCCGCGTTTGATCTCCCGAACGAGATAGAAAGTTGGTGCACAATGAGGGTGGGCGGGGTTCAGCACAATGTATGAATTACGACAGGAAACCTGCCTCATTCAGGATTTGGAAAGTTTTGTCCCCCTCCCAGAGGGTCTTGTAGTGGCTGCATCGAGCACAAAGACGAAGTGAAAGAGGTCAAAATAGAAAACCTCAGGCGGGTTCCAGGAATCCTGTGCCTGCTCTCACCTCGTGGTGTCTGTGCCCAACTTACAATAGATGTTGTTAATACACAGCCTTAGCCGAGTCTCCTAGTGCTTTCTTGTGATTAACAGACTGGAAACTAGGAACGAATTGAAGAGACGACCTCCCAGAACAATCTGTTCATTTTTCTAGCTATTTGGAAAACAGTGTCTGCAAATATAAGCAAAGCTATTCATGGCAGTCTGTTCTGTAACTTTCCCAAATATCTGAGACTTTTTTCTTTAAAGCATTACTCTTGATTACTCACACCCGCTGAATAGGCTGTTTCAGACGTGCTTTGTCGTTATTCAAACATATCTTATCGCTGTGTACATAAAGGAGTTCCACGTATGTAGATGACAGACTGAAGTATGATACATCCCCCATCAACCTGAAGTATTAAGTAAACATTACCCCCTGCTCTGTCTGAACAGCTGCTGCAACAGAGAGTGCTTTTATTTCGGTGTACTTGTAACGCCCTAAATGCCAGAACTATTGGGAGCTTTTCTAGATTTTCATTTGTCAAGTATTGTGGGGGTGTGTGTTCTCTCCCTCGGTTGTTACCCTTTGATTCGGTAACAAACCATTTGGATCTTGGTGATGTCTTGTTGTTCCTGCCTCTGGTCAGTCAGTCTTTAACTGGACCCTAGCAGTGATTTGTGCCTGTAGGCAATTGTAGGTTTTAGCAGAATGACTGGTTGGGAGTGCAGGTGAAATAAGCTCTGCTCTCTTATGCGCGGTTTGTAAGACATTGCACTTCTAATCAGCCTGCAGGCCCAATGGTGTTTATTACTCCGTTTTCAAAGCCTATTCATTTCTTTTCTGCTTTTCCCACCCACCTGCCAGGCTGTTGATGACAGGTGTTGAGTCACCTTGAGTTTTAAAACCTTTTGTGGTAGGCAGAAATGTGTTGGGTAAGAATCCACACACACACTCTCACCTATTTCATCTTGGAAAGGTAAAGAAGTTGCTGGATATAATTTCTCAAACTTAATTTCCATTTCATAATTTCTTAAACATGCCCCTTGCTCACACACCTTCCTGTCCCCTGCTCTCTGATATACAACTAACAAAACAAAAAGTAGGACTGGATTGAATTGAGTGAGAAAGATGAAGTCCTTCAGATGCTCATAGCTCAGTAAAAGCCGTTTCTTAGGTGGGCTACATCTCACTTTTGCAGTGGTGTGTATGTGTGTGTCTTGGCATTAGCAATGAAATCCTATGCACGGAATGTCGATATCCCTGTATGCTGGCTGGGGGTCAGGATTGTCAGCCTATGTCATTTACCAGAGGTAAATGAGGTGCATATTTAGGACACAAGGTTTTTAGTCCTCCTTTTGTTCTTTCTCTTCTTCCATTCTGTCTTTGTCTCTTTCTCCATCATTTTTAAAAAGACAGAATCTTAGAATTTTGCCCAGGCTGGCTTTGAATTCCTGGGCTCAAACATTCTCCCTGCCTCAGCTTGTCAGGTGGCTGAGACTACAGGTGCGCGCCACTGCACGCAGCCAGTAGATGTTTGATTTGCTTCCTCAGAACTCCTGTCAACTCATAATATTGCCAGGATTTTTATAATAATTTATGCAGTATATAAAGTTGTATGAGAAAAAAGAAACTTCTGGAAATAACAGATTTTTTTCTTCCTGCTGGAAGAGAACGAAATTAAACAGCCCCTAGATTCTGGAGTAGCCGGCACAGTGCCTGATACAAATACTTGCTGAACATTTGTGTGATTTGAAGCCAGGAATTGTAAATGGCTCTTAGGGGTCAGCAGGATAACCCTGAAGTGAATTTGATAGATTTTAAAAATAATAGTGGTAGGTGTAGTAGCAATGTGGGGAGTTCATGCCCTACCTAAATATAATCATATTGAAAAGTTTTTACAACACTCTCAGGTTAGTTTAGTTAAGAAGTCCAATCCTTTCATAGATAAGAAAGTCTATTGGGTCAAAGTCACAAAGCTGTTAGCAGAACTGGAAATCAATGCTTTCATCAGACTAGTGCACTTTCTATTCTGCCACATAGATGATTTATTGTTAGATTAGACCGTAATGGAATATAAAATGTTTCAGCTTTACAGTGGATTCATTTTATATCCTTTGCTATGTTGTTATCTTGATAATTATAGACTATGTCAAAGCTCAGGTTTCAAATTTTCTGGCAGGGATGAGCACTGAAAGACAAACTTGAAATTTCTCTTTCTCCTAATCTGTCACATTTGCTAGCATCCCACATTTCCAGGAATCAATTATTAATTACTTGGCATTGAATTTCTTCTCTTTCTGTTTTTCTAGTGTATTGGTTCCAGCTGTCTGGAAGGCCATGGAGAAGAAGCTGGGAGTCAAGCCAAGTCCTGCTTCCTGGATTTTATCAGGATATTGTTGGCAGACATCCCCGAAGTGGCTGAGAAGCCTGTACCTGTTTTATACTTTCTGCTGCTTTGGTCTATGGTTGTCAACAGGTACTATTTTGCTTATAGATTTAAGATTTTAAAAGGGTACTCTGTGAGTCTCTCAATTCATTTTACAAACAACTAGGAGAGAGAAAAGTGATCTGCCGTTGACAGAAACTGTCATCCTTTTGGTGGATATTTATTTTAAGGAATTGCCAATTAAACCCAGGGCCTTATACATGGTAGGCAAATGCTCTACCACTGAGCTACACTCCTAGCCCTGTTTACTTTTTGAGACAGGGTCTCACTAAGTTACCCAAGCTGGGCTAGAATCTGTGGTTCTCCTGCCTCAGTGTCTCAAGTAACTGGGATTGTCGGTATGCACCACTGTGCCTGGTTTGGTGGGTTCATTTGGTTTTTTGTTTATTTGCTTTGGAACCAAAATTTAAATTGGGTTCTTTCCCCTAAGGGAACATTGATAGTAATCATTTTGAGATTTGATAAAGATATATTGAAAATAAAAAGCTTTCAAAGTTAGGCAGACCTGGGATCTAGAGCTAGATATTTCTACTAAATGATTAGGATCTTGGGTAGGTTGGTTACCTAATGCCTTTGAGGAAGTATGAGACATCACAATCCACAATCCTTTTTTTTTTTTGAGACAGGGTCTCACTATGTAGTTCAGGCTGGCCTTGAACTCATGGTGATCCTCCTCCTGAGTGTTGGGATTACAGGTATGTGCCACTGTGCCCAGCTAAGCTCTGTCTCATACCTTGTGGTACCATATAGCACTCTGAATGTGTGTGTTCAGTAAATGATACTTTGCTTCCCTTCCCAGAAAAATATATGCTTACGAGGAGAAGGTAAGCTTTTTCCATAGAAAGCGGGTATGTTGTTAGATTTCATAGAATGTGCTTTCCTCCTTGAGATTGTCCCCCCTCTAGAACCTCTTGTCTGGAATCAGTGAAAAAGGCTACCTTTTAGAGGAGGGTACCCTATCTTTGTTTTCCTTTGAGTTTTTTGTTGTTGTTGTTGTTGACATGGTTCCTTCCATAATATTGAGTGTAAGAAAACAGCAATTTAAAAATTTCTGAGTATGCTACTATTCTGGGAAATGAGCAAAAGCATTTGGCAGTAGAGACCACTGTTGGGGATAACTAATTGACCTTTTGCTCTTAAAATTACAAAGATTTCTGTTGCTTTCTTTAAGCAATTGGTGGCCATGATCTTGAGAGCCAAGTAAATAGTATAGTTAGCAATTTTAGTAACATCAGCTTTGGGGTTTTTGTTGTCTTGCATTGGGGTTGATGATTGCATAATTATAGAAGTGGAAATTGCAGTTGATAGAAAGTTGACCTAAATGTTTTTACTCTAGATGATACTTCATTGGGTATTTCCTGGCAACATTTTATGTGAGATCATTTGAATTAAATAAATAAGGGATTTTAGCACCATCAAATTAACAGAATCACATTTTGTGTATGTGTGTGGTTCTGGGGATTGAACTCAGGGCCTTCCACATGCTAAGCAGGTATTCTATCACTAAACTACATGCTGAATCCTTTTTAACATTTTTTATTTTTTATTTTATTTTATTTTTTTGTTGTTGTTTTTCTCTGGTACCGGAAACCGAACTCACAACCTTGCACTTGCCAGGCAGGCGCTTTTTGCCGCTGAGCTAAATCCCCAGCCCCAACATTTTTTATTTTTGGAACCGAGAATCAAACTCAGGACCTTGCGCCTGCCAGGGAGGCACCATGCTGCTGAGCTATAATCCCCAGCCCTAATATTTTACTTTGGAAAAAAGAAAAGATTCCACTTTGAGACAGGGTCTGACTAAATTGCTCAGGCTGGCCTCTAACTTGTTGTGTTTTTTTTTTTTTTTTTTTT
>NW_004955452.1:13640890-13644691 GCF_000276665.1 Chinchilla lanigera | reverse complement strand
TTTTTTTGGTTTTTCTCCGGTACCAGGAACCAAACTCACGACCTTGCGCTTGCCAGGCAGGCGCTTTTGCCACTGAGCTAAATCCCCAGCCCCAGGCCTCTAACTTGTGATCCTTCTGACTCAGCGTCCCAGGTATCTAGAATTACAGGCATGCACCACTACACTCCTGATTGTAAGCATTATCTTATCTCATTTAGAGAAAAGGAAATTGAGGCCCAGAAAGGCAAAATGATTTCATCAAGGTCTCACAGAAAGAACATGACAGATCCAAGATCCTAACTCAGGTTTGCTCACTCTAGACATTAGGCTCTTTCTTTTCTGCTGCACTGCCTTCCAAACACAGGTGATCTTCTGGAGGACCAAAGATTTTTTTTTTTTAACTGAGAATGATGAGAAGTTGCTTGTTTTTGAGGGATTCAAAGTACAGGGGAGAAGAAAGAATTCTGAGTCTTTCTGTATTTTCATCTATACTTGGTTAAGCATGGCATTGGTGCCCAAAAACAGCAACCTAGGCAAGATGGTGTTAGGAGTGGTTATAGTGAGAGTTAGAGTGTTCCAGTTCCATTTTAGAGAAATTTGGAGAGTTTTAAAAATTTATTTATTTGTTGTCTTGGGGATTGAACTCAGGGCCCTCACACTGAGCTACATTTTCAGCCATTTATATATTTTTTTAGTCAGGGTGTCACCAAATTGCCCAGGCTGGGCTTGATATTGTAATCATCCTATTTTAGCCTCTGGGTACTGAGATTACAGACTTGTGCTACCATGCCTGGCTTAATTTTGTTTTTTTTTTTAATGCCTGAATAATACTCCACTAGGCTGTTTCCACAGCTTAGCTGTTGTGCATTGTGCCACAAAAAACATGGTTTTGCATGTATCACTATAGTATGGTCTCTTTTTTAATGCTTTTGGGAATATACCAAGGAGCAATATAGGTGGACCAAATGGTATTTCTAATTTTATTTTTTTGAGGACTCTCCATACTGATTTCCATAGTGGCTGTTACTAATTTGCTTTCCCACGAACAATATAGAAGAGTTTCTTCTGCCCTTCATCCTTGCCAGCAATCACTGTTGTTTTTTTTTAATTCCAAAACTACTTTATTTTCTTTGCTTTGACTATTAATACCACTTTCATACTGTAAGACAGCAGTGATGTTAAAGTGTGTGTAGATGTCCAAATTTTTAAGATGGAAACTCAGTCTGAACTTTATTCCTGATTTTTAAAAATGTGGTAGAAGCAAGACCACTTTGAGAATTCGCGTCATGTTAACTTTTAGAACATCACTAAGTCATTTGATAAAAAAGGTTCTTCATGAACTATATTTTTGTACATAGACTACTATGCAACAAAAAAAAGTTAGACTTTCTTTTTTAGACAAGACTTGACTTCTGGGCTTCAGCAAGAATTTTCTGTTTCTTTTTCTCCAAATATTTCTTTCTTGCTTCAATGCAGGCATGTTTCTCAGGGCTCAGTCTGACAAAGTGATCCACATGAGGCATTGCCAAGATCATTTCCTGTTGTATCTTTTATTTAGGTACCAAGGTACAGGCCACTGCTTAAACTTGTGTCAAATGACTCTTCCAAAGATGTCTCTTCTCCAAGGACCAGGTCTAGCTTGTTCTTGACCAGTCTGGAGAAACAGTTTTCTAACTGTTCTGGACTTGGCATTGGTAATTGCTGCCACTTGGCCTCCTGTTCTAGAGTTAGAAGCATGTTTCTTTCGTTCAGTGAGACATACCAAAGTTTATGTAGATCTTCACTACTTTTGTTCCTTAATTGCAGACAGGTCCATGCAGCTCCAGATTTCACTTTTTCTTGCCCTCAATTCTTTGGGTCATCAAAAAATTCTTCCAATCCTTTTCTTGACAATGTGGTATGAAGTAATCTACACTGATGAAAATATGTGACATTTGGTGCATTCTTAGATAACAAACTAAGAAAACCTTGAGCTAGTGAGGGCCGTAGGAGTTATTAATGACGCAGAAGCCTTCAGAAATGCTGAGACTCTTCTACAGAAAGTAGCCAGACTGGCTGCAGCCATTTTTTCCACACAGCTTGTTTTTTATATTTTTGACAATAGCCATTCTGGGGTGAGATGGAGTCCCAGTGGAATTTTGATTTGCATTTCCCTAATGGCTAAAGACGTTGAATTCTTTTTCATATACTTGTTGGCCGTTTGTACTTTTTCTTTGGAGAAGTATCTATTTAATTTGTCTGCCCGTTTACTGACTGGGTTATATTTTTTGAGTTAATTTTTGAGTTCTTTATATATTGTAGATATTAATTCTGTATCTTTGAAAAATCCAAGATTTTTCTCCCAATATGCAGGTTGTCTCTTTACTCTGTTGATTATTTCCTTCGCTGTGTAGAAGGTTTTTAGTTTGAAGTATTCCCATTTGTTGACTATTTTTCAGACAGGGTCTGGTCAAGCCACTAAGTTGCCCACACTGTGCCACCACACTCCTATATATTGAATCTTGATTTTATTTCCTGTGCTATTTTTATTTCCTTCCTATTCAGGAAGTCTTTGCCTGAGCCTATGGCTTCACATGTTTCTCCTATGTTTTCTTCCAGTATTTTTGAGGTTTCTGTTTTTTTTTTTTTTTTAAGGTGGGGGTTGAGACAGGATCCCACTATGTAGTCCAGACTGGCCTTGAACTCACAGTCATCCTCCTGCCTCAGCCTCCCAACTGCTGGTCTTATACTTAGGTCTTGATGCATTTTGATTTGATTTTAATGCAGGGTGAGAAATAGAGATCTAGTTTCAATTTTCTGCATGGGGATATCTGATTTTCTCAGCACTGTTTGTTAAAGAGGCTGTCTTTTCTCCAGCTTATTTTTGGCCCCCTTTTCAAAAATGAGATAGTTGTGGGTACATAGATTTATTTCTGTGGTTTTTGTTTTATTCCATTGTTCTGCATGTCTGTTCTTGTGCTAGTATCATGCTGTTTTTGTTACTATTGCTTTGTAATATTTGAAATCGGGTATTATGATGCCTCCAAACCTGCTCTTTTTACTCAAAACTTCTTTGATCTCCTCTGGGTATTTTGTGCTTTCATATGAATTTTAGTACTGTTTTTTCTAGTGCTGTGAAGATTGTTGTTGGTATTTTCATAGGGATCACACTGAATCTGTAAATTGCTTTTAGTAATATTGCCATTTAAGCAATATTAGTTCTGCTGATCCATGGACAAGGGAGATCTTTCCACTTTCTAATGTGTTCTTTGATTTCTTCAGTGTTCTGTAATTTTCACTGTAGAGGCCTTTCACCTCCTAGATTAAGTTGATTCCTAAGTATTTTTGTTTTGTTTTGTTTTGTTTTCTGTGGTACCAGGAATCGAACTCACGATCTTGCACTTGCCAGGCAAGCACTGTGCTGCTGAGCTAAATCCCCAGCCCCCCTAAGTATTTTATATTACTTACTTACTGGCAGTACTGGAGATTCAACTCAGGGCCTGTATAGGCTAGGTAAGTGCTCTACTACAACCCCAGTGCTAATATTTTATTTTATTTTTTTGTTTTGTTTTTGGTACCAGCAATCCAACTCAGGACCTTGTACTTGCCAGGCAGGTGTTTGAGCCACTGAGCTATATCCCCAGTCCTAATGCTGTTATTTTTAAAGCTATTATGAATGGGATTTTTTTCATTTCCAGATTTCTTTCCCGGCAGATTCATCATTGGTGAACAGGAGATATCGTAATGTTCTGTGTGTTAATTTTGCAACCTGTTTTTTGTTTTGGTTTTTTTGAGTCAGGGTCTCACTGTATAGTCCAGATTGGCCTTGAACTTACTATGCAG
>NW_004955452.1:13638815-13640685 GCF_000276665.1 Chinchilla lanigera | reverse complement strand
CCCCAAAAGTATATTCTTGATTGCTGTTGACATTTGGTTTATAGATTATATGGATTTTTCCTGAAAGACTAACCAAAACAGGGGACTTCTCCAGTTACCCTTCTTCTTGTTTGCCACATAAGTTGACTCCACCTTTGGTAGACCTCCAGGTACTCATGCACTTATATCTAGCGGGCCTCTTTTTCATTTCTGCTTCTGAGTTCAACGGTGAATGCTAGAAAGCAGTAATTATAATTTATTTGATAAAAGATGGTCTGTGTCTTATTTATGGGCTGGTTTCTATTTTTGTTTACTTTTTTTTTTTTACTTTTATTTTTAAATGACTTGAAAATAGCATTTTGGGTCAGATGATTATCACTGGAGAGAACTGTGAGGTGACCTTAAGAACTCAGAAATTCCCATAGTAGTTTGTCAACTTCTTTTTTTGTGTGTGCCAGGAATCAAACTCAGGGCCTCATACTTGTCAGGCAGTACTGTGCCACTGAGCTATGTCCCCGGTCCTCTCAACTTCTTCAGAGCAGGGATCTTGCATCTTTCCCTTATGCTTGGTGTTTCAGATAAGTACAAAAGCAGGTACAAGGGTTTGGTACATAGCAGATGTACCATAAAAATATATGTTGACTGAATAAATTAATAAATTAGCAATAAAGAAATTACCTTATGAAAATTAAACTATAAAATCAACACAATAATAGTACAGGTATACAAAGGTACCTTAAGTAGATACAATACTTTTAAAACCAAAAAGATGAAAATAAAATCTTAATGTATTAACATATATTAATATATATGTTAAAATTAATATATTAACACAAGCAAAGAACATGTGTAACAGAACCATTATATGTACAGGTTTGTGGCCTGGGGCTAACAATTGGCTGGGAAAACTTCTTCTGACCTTCTGTTTCTGGGAAGGAGATTATACCAAAGTTACTTAGTAAGTATTTTGGGTACAGAGAAAAATATATTTAATTTGGAACCATCCTTTGAGAACTTACCTAGGAGCCTGGTCCTAGGCTCGTAGTGACTGAGTAATAAAGGTGCATACAACACAGCCCCTGCCCTGGGCAAATGTCCAATTGAATGGAGGAGATATCATAAACGCTATTATATGGTAAGTGAGAAGAGGCAGGGATGCCATGCAGAGGGCTGCTGCAACCAGAGAAGGACCATTTAGCTCAGAGGCAAAGAGGAGCTCCAAGGAATCATTTCCGGAGAAGCTGATGCTTGAGCAGTTTTAAAGGTTGAAGCTATAGGATTCAAAAGATTTTCATAGGCAGTGAAAATGTAAAAGCACAAAACACGGAGAAGATTGGTGTATAGAACAAACTCAGTGAGCTGTTTGATGCTGCTGGAATATAAATAGTGAAGCTGCATTGGCTGATTTTTTTTTTTTTTTTTTTGAGGCAAGTGCTTGCCATGTAGTTCAGTCTGACCTTTAACTCACTGCAATTCTCCTGCCTTAGTCTCCTAAGTATGAGGATTACAGAAGTGTGCCACCACACCTAGTTTGACTTGACTATTCTTAAAGAGGTAGGTGATGGGCAGGTCACCAAGGATTTTGTTTGAGATCCTAAGAAACCTCAGTTGAAATCTTTCTTTTTTTTTTTTTTTAATTTTAAAAATAAAAGGAGGAAAACATAGACAGACAACCTTTACAAAATAGCAGAAGAACAGTATATACAATACAGAGTTACAAACAAAGTGGTAGGAAATTAGCAATGCTTGTTGTATTGCATATTGATATCTTCAAAGTGGTTTCTCATGAAAACAGAGACATGCAATATTGATCATCAAGGACTCATTAACAGTTTCTTTCAGCAAAGAAATAGAAGACAGTAGAACAGCTGTGTTAACTGTCCTGTATATA
>NW_004955452.1:13620291-13637950 GCF_000276665.1 Chinchilla lanigera | reverse complement strand
GTGCAATTTGGTTTTTGTTCATGAACTCTGCCTACGCCTATGTCTTCAAGGTTTTTACCTACTTTCTCTTCCAATAGACTTAGTGTTTCTGGTTTAACATTGAGATCTGTGAACCATTTTGACTTGAGTTTGGTGCATGGTGATAGGCTTGGGTCTATTTTCAATCTTTGGCAGGTTGCAAGCCAATTTTTCCAGCACCATTTATTAAAGAGGCTATTGTTCTTCCAGTGAGTTTGTTTGGGTCCTTTATCAAAGATTAGGTGGCTGAGTGTGTTTTTGTTAGTGGCTGTTTCTTCCAGTCTGTTCCATTGATCCTCAGGTGTGTTTTTTAGCCAGTACCAGGTTGATTTTATTACAATCAGCTGAAATCTTTTTAGGGAGACAGTCTACACATTTTCTTGATTATGGCAGAGAGGCATTGCAGAGGAAAAGGTTTATGGCAAGTAGAAGACAGCAAAAGCAACAAGGAAGGGAGAAGACAAATATCTTTCTGTTCCTTGTGTCGTATCCAGGCTTGTGGGATTACGGCAATGCCAAAGCAACCAGTGGGCTGATTTAGTAATCACCTACTCTTAATCCTACACCCTAGTCCTAGCATTGTGCCATGTATCAGTCACACACTCTAGATCCATCCATCTCTGCTAAAGCCCCACGTATGGCTGCACGAGGCTTTGGGTGGGACATCTAGACACAAGCCATAACATCCAGCAGTGGTGAACCTTTTAGAGCTTTCAGTGATACAAACAAGCCTGCTGCGGCACACATACCACAGGTTCACCACCATTGGTCTAGCCCTTAACCACAGACTGGCCGGAGACCCGCCCACACTGGACTTCTGGATCCCTTCTCTTTACATCTCCTTACTGTCCAGTGTATCACCTCTCAAATTCTAGCCAAATGTAGATCTCCGCTTCCTGGGCTCAGTGAGACCCTGTTGTTCTGCTTAGATTCTGCTGTTGTGTGCTACAGCTGGAAATTTGTCCCTTAACAGAGAATTGGGCAGTTGTGGGGATCACTTGGTGCTTTCCTTATTTCAGAATTGCAGTTTTGCTTGCCTGTTATCTACTGACTAAAAACAATATTTTATATTCAGCCTCCCCCAACACCTCTTTCCCAGTGCTGGGGATTGAATACTCAGGGCCTTGTGCATGTGCTAGGCAAGCATTATATCACTGAGCTACATCTCCAGCCCTTTCATATTTTTATTTTGAGACAGAGTCTTGCTAAGTTGCCCAGAGTGTCCTCAAACTTGTTCTGTCTCAGCCTCTTGAGTAGCTGGGATTTGAAGAGCACACCACCATACAAGTTTAATTGTTTATGGCAGCATAGTGAGTCTGCTGTACTCATAGTGAGTACTAGTTACTCTACCATGGCTCAGAGCAGAAGGCTACTATGATTACTTGTTTATCTATGATTACTTGTTTATGTGTCTGTATGCTCTACAAAACTGCTTTACTCAGAGTTACATCCCTGGCATCTAGAACCTAGTAAGCATCCATGAAGTTTTGTTAAAGATAATGCTGGAAATAACACTACCAGGGAATGCATATGTTAGGGAGAATTGTTCTTTTCTGCTCTGTTGTTCAATCTCAGTCTATCAAATGGACACTTCAATCCAGGAGGGAACAGTATTTGCAAGGTAACTCTTGTTCTTCACTTTTTCTCTGACTCATTTTGTGAATAGTAGAGTGGTTTTTTTGATTGATGAGATTAGAAGATAATTCTTTCCTACAGAGTGACCAGTCTTGAGGATTACATGTGTTTTTGCCTGCCATGCTCCAGCTGATCTGCCCATGCCAGGACAACCTGCATTTGCCCAGTTGGGTAAGTTTGATCTGGTACAGTATAGGAAAGCATAAAAAGACCCATTTGTGAATTACCTGTTTCTGCCATTTTTCCAGTCACCCTTATTGTGTATTATAAAAATGATTTTTTTCCTTGGTACTGGGGATTGAACCCAAGGCCTTTGCACTGAGATACACCCCCAGGACTTTTCATTTATTTATTTTTAATTTAAAATTTATTTTGGGGGGATAGGGTCTTGCTAAGTTGATAAATTGCCCAGGCTGTGCTTGAATTTACAGTTTTCCTGCCTCAGCCTCCCTGAGTGCTGGAATTATAGGCATATACCATAATACCAAATAAAAATATTTTGATCTCTGTCTTCTCTCACTGCCATGTTGTATATTTTATTTTATTTTTGTTTGTTTGTTTGTTTTTCTCCGGTACCGGGAACTGAACTCACGACCTTGCGCTTGCCAGGCAGGTGCTTTGCCGCTGAGCTAAATCCCCAGCCCCTTATTTTATTTTTTTGGTACTGGTAATTGAACTCAGGACCTTGAGCTTACCAGGCAGGCGCTTATGCCACTGAGCTATATCCCTGGCTCCAATGTTGTATATTTTAATAGTTTCAAACTTTCGCTATAAGAGATTACTACCTCAGTCCCCACAAAGCCTGCAGATAGGACAAAGGCAGCTCCTGGCCTGCCGAGGCATCTCTTCTTCAGTAGTCACTGTTCTCTTTTGTTCTCATTTCTGCTGCATTCAGGAGTCCCGGCTAAGTGTCCTTTGCAGATAGAAGGCATCTGTGGGACTTAATCTCACTTTTCTCCTTTCTTTGTCCTTACCCTTTGGTTGCACTTTGCAGGCTGTAGTTCCTCTATACCAGTCAGGTAAAGTGGTATCTTTTTCCTTTAAGACAATGATACATTCTGAGCTTGCGTTGGTCTTATCATCTGAGGAAAAACATTTTGGGGAGACTTTTTAGGTGGCATTATATCCCTGCTCTTCTTGTCTCTTCTGGGCACCTAATTGGTGGTAGATGACTAATGGAATATCTCTTACAGCAGTGCGCCTTCAGCAGGAACTTTCTCCTGCCAAACTGTCCTACATTCTTAACTACACTGCAGTACAGGAAGGTAATAAATTATTAATCCTAAGTCTTTCTCCTCAGATTGTAGGATAATGACTTGAGTGCATGGCAGCTGGGGGAGGGTAGAGTTTGGGGCTGTTAACACAACCTGTGCAAGGTTTTTGATTCTTAAATTCAGCTAGCATTGAGAAAGTCTATGAGATCTTGTTACATCACAATTTAATTGACGAAAGACCAATCAAAATCCCTAGTTAGCCTCTTCCCAAAGAAGTGAACTCATTGTCTGTTTCTTAAACACTCTTAAGTAATAAATAATCATCTGAAGTCCTTTTCTCTATTTTGGAAAACTATATTTTTTCTGTTAGAAAAACTGTGCAAACATAAACTTACTTTCTACTTGTGTGACCAAGTGAAGAGAGATGAGAAAATGACACAGTTGGCAGTAAACGCAACTCAAGTTAAGAACTGTTTTAAATTGACCCTTCTCAGGAATTCCTCAAGGGAGGAAATAATAAGACTGCAGAGGAGTTTATAAGAGCAAAACAACAATTGCAGAGCCAGAGCATAGCCTTTAGGCTTATTTTTGAGATTTCACAAAAATCTCAGTAATTGGAACAACTTCTAATTCAAGGCATTGTATGGAATTAGTGTGAGACATGGATCAAGAACTGTGTGCGGTTTGTGTTTGGACAGCTCTTCTCAGGTGAGCAGTATTGAAGTGTTTGAATAAAGGCCTTTGTGTGTGTGTGTATACTGGGGATTGAACCCAGGACCCTGAATATGCTAAGTTCTACCATTGAGCCACACCCTTAACCCCAAGGGCCTGGCTTTTGAACTTTCTTTCTGATTCTTCATCTAGGAACTTCTATAACAAAAGTTAGCCCATGTGGTTAAGATTCTGTAGCCATTTTTGAGTCTAGACATATTGGATAAGTTTCAAAGAAGTTGAGTTAGTCTTGCCCGTCAGCTAGAGGTCAGGAGCATGGAACCAGTGAGGGTTGAGATTTGGTTTCATTATGAATTGGGAAGTATTAGTACAACCCCCTTTTCTTCAGGTTCCTTGTCTATAAATAGAAATGGCAGTAGCTCTCACAGGATTTTTGTAAGGATTAAATAAAATATTCATGCAAAGAACTTAGCCTACTCCTAGATTCATAAGTAAAGTTCAACCAATATTAGCAGTAGTCCTTACAGTGTGATAACACAAAGTCCAGTCTGGTTAGTCTTGTCTAATTTCAGGCTGACCCAATGAGCAGCAGGTTTGAGTTTTCTGCTGGCTTTCTAAGTCTGTTTAGTTGGATCTGAGTCCGTACATTACTAAGAATAATGCAGGCAGCTGGCCTTTCTGCATTGTCAGAGAAAATAGGCCTCCATTCCATCGGCTTGACAAGCTTGACATTGACTGAAATCCATGATGGCATGGACTATATTGTATACTTTTCCTGGTTGTAGCATACCGCTAAGGAGGGTGACAAGCCATTTGTTTCTTCCACCCTCTAAGGAAGCTTTTCCTCTGGGGGAGGAGTCTATCTGTCAAGACACCACCTTGCCTTCTACCCTGGTTCATTTCCCCCAGCCCGTGAAGTGCTCACACTTGGCATGGCCTTGTGCCACAGCAGGTTGGCCCTGTCTTTTGGTTAAGATAGTGTTTTGGCTGGGGTTGATTTTGTGTCACATGTAACTTGCAGAATTAGTCCCTTCCTTCTTAAAAAGCATATTGGATTGTATACCTACTACTATAAGCATGAAAAATACAGTGGGGAGCAAAATAAATATAGTTTCTGATATAATAGAGCTTGTTGTCTATTGACACCTTTGCCATTGTTGGGGAACAGAAGTCCTCTTTCAGAGAAATGGTGTTATTGGTATTAAGAATCCCTCCAAAAAGTCTGAGGCCTCCCTAAGATCCCAAGGTAATGTAATAACAATGGAAATCCAGTTTTCCTTGCAGAATCCTAGAAATGTAGGAAACTAGGCAATTTGATGTCTCAAGCTGGTCTCAATAGAGTAGGCTTCTGCTAAGAATTATGTAGGTGTAGAAGTAAGCCCCTGTTCACAATAGGATATGCCACTAGCTTTCCTCCAGCCCATCTTATCTTTTACCTTTAGTTATCTGCATCCCTGAATAAACAGTGGGGGTAATTATCTCAAGATACAGGAAGAGGCTTTGCTTCTGACGTGGAAGTGGGTATGTTCTTGTGACTTCATGAATAGTAGATATATCCAGCCAGTCAGCACTTGAAGGCCCTTTTCTGCACCATTGTGCTCCTGTCTGTCTGGTATCATGTTTGCTGCTCAGGCCTCAGTTGAACAGTTCCAGTGCTTAGCATCAGGCAAGTACCAAATTATTTAAATCTTGAGTTTCTCTGATCACAGAGGGAAACCACAATACCCTAAGAAGGAATTATAGATGTCCCCGAATAATGAATTAACTGTCACAGGTATTGTCTAATGAGAAACAAAAGCAAAAGGAATGCTGGCTATTGCCTGTCTAGAATTCTACCCACTGTAGATTTTGCCTCTGAAGATGGGTCCCCAGAGTATCTCACCCCACGTCCCCTTTTTAAACTCTGCTAGCAGATGATAGGATTTTTAGGAATGCTCTCTTTCTTCCAACTGGCTTGATTCTAATCCAGCAGCACATTTGAGTTGCAAATAAATGTGCGCTCATGAATTCTCTCACTTTTAGGTAATAAAGGGAATGACTAGTATTAACAGCCCTGTGAAGGGGGGTTTACACTTTTGCAATCTTAATTTCATATTCAGGTTTACAATTTTAAGAGAACTGCCATCCTTCTGGTAAGAAATGGCTGTTCTGATTTATTATTATTATTATTATTATTATTATTTACATAGCTCAGTGTTTATTGTCTGTACCTGAGATCAACTTGAGTCAGCTAGAGACTTATGGAAGTAAGCTGGCTAGAGTGAATGAGTCTTAATCAGAATAAATGAAACAACCTCGCAGAGAGCAGCTGAAAAGCCATATTCTGTTTCAGAAAGTTGAGCAATCTGCATCCTGCTGGGTCAGCCTGTGGCATCCGACCTGAAGCGAAATAGCCGCAGGCATATGTTGAAGCCGTGCCAAGCCTCCCTTCTACCTGTGCACTGTGCCTCATCAGTTTCTACCTGCTTGGCTTCAAGATTGCTCTCAGCTGTGCTCCCCAGAGTGCACTTATAAACTGCGTTCTGACATTTCTCACAATGTACTTTTCAAATAACAGGGTGAATTTTAATATTATACCTTCTGCAAAAGGTTAAAGGGGAGGGTTTGGCCTGTAAGCTCAGGTAACCAGACCTCAAACAGGATTATTTGGTGAGGGTGGTTAAGGCAGGAGCAGAAATTTCCTGGCCTGTCCCTGGAGACTTTCTCTGAGAAGCATACCCTCTTTTCCTTTCCCAAGTTGTTTTGATTGAGCTGTTTCATCTCCATTCTTTGATATTTCATGTGGGGGTTGTCACCTTGGCAGCATGGCCGCCTCTGTCAGTGGGGAAGAAGTGAGAGAGAGTGAGAGCCCTTTGTGTGGCAAGCGTTTTCCTGTGTGCCTATGAGAGTGTGTGTGTGAGACAGACACCGACACACGTTTGGGTATCCTGATTACCCCGCTTAGAATTAACGTCGCTTTTGAATCAGCCAAGAAACATTGCCATTTTCCAGATGAAGATATGAAAAGGCCAGTTTCTCCGTGGTTAGAGAGTATCTATAGTAGATAATTTGGTAGTCAGGACCTTGACCAGTTTGCCCAAAGTTTTATTTCTGTTGCTGGAATGTGTAAATTAGGATCCACTTGAAAATAACATATAAGAGAAAGATCTATGTATCCAAATACATGTCATAAAAATGAACTCTGTTGGAAACAACATGTCCGCAGTAAATAAGACATAAATGTTAATACCGGATTCTCGGAATGTCATACCTGCATTAGGGTGATGAATTGGGATATGCTTTTTTAATATTTGTCATTCCTGGCCCTTTTTAAGTGTTGTCTCACAATCAGAGACTTAAAATACGCTAACTGCATTTTAGTACTTTCTCTGGGATACTTAATTCAAATAATTATTGATTTGAATATATAAATATCATAAATATAAATACATAGGTGTATATATATAAATATCTAGGTGTTCTGTATGTACTATAAACACATGCATTCAGATACATTCAGGTCAACAAATACCGTACCAGGCTGACTCAAACCCAGTTCCTGCCATCAAAGAGTTCACAGTATGGAGATAGAAGTAGATGTAGAACATAAAGAAGTGTGGTAAATTCCAAGATGTGCTATGGAACACAAAGAATGGGGCAGAGAAAAGCTGAACCCTGTTCTATAGCAGGCTGATGAGACGCAGGATATTCTGATTCCTTTGAACCTTCTCCCAGATTCATCTGAAGTGGTTTTAACTTGCAGAGCTCTTTTTACTTCTTTATCTCAGAGGGAAGGATTGAGGAAAGAGAAAATGTACAGCTCTGCAACGTCTAGAGAGTAAGATCCCTGAGAAAATTATTTCTGTGCAGATACAGATTGGCTTTGACTTAGTTTGAATAAACTGGCTCTCAAAAATTCTCAGAATACTAACTACTCACACAGTTTCCCTTTCATTTACACACAGATGAGAAAGCATCTGTAGCTCTGCATTTTATTTTCTATAAGCAAGAGTGGTTTGAGATATTTCAGCTTCTGAAGCTTGGTTGTATTGAGTCTTCACATGTCCCAGTTCAGCCCACTGCAGAGGTTTTCTTTTTTTTTTTTTAATTTTAAAAAAAAATTATGACACTTACATAATGCTTCAAAAAGAGAAACGTTCAATGGGTAAATTGACATAAACTTTTTCTCTGTTGGCCATATCTGCTGAAACAACACTTCATGGCTAGCTGTATTCTTTCTTATTTCCTTTCAAGCTTACTGTTTTTTTTTTTAAATTTACATATCACTGCTGCAGCCTTCTAAATGACCTTTTCTTTTGAAACAAGAAAACAAACCAGCAAAGAAGAAGGAAAAAAAAAGTGAAGAAGAAGGAGAGGAGAAAGGAAAAAAATAAACCTTCCCCCAAACAAAACAGTGCTCTGATTCAAGGTTCTTTGTGTGGGTTTTGAAAGGAGGCTGATGTGATTGTAGCGAATGCAAATAATTTATCAACCCTTAATAACTGCAGTCAGATGGCAATCAACTGCAGGTTCTTAACAATACCATCTACAAGTGGGCTATAGGGAATTGCTAGATTCACGACATCATATCTGGTGCTTTTCTTTTAGAAAAAACAGGTTTTTTTCTTTTAGAACCACTTTTCTGTACAGACTGAAGTTTATCTGTTATCATTTGCTACCTGTGCTTTTGAAGTACAAAGACAGTATTTCAATGAGAGGTGTGGGCTCCCTTCATGCTGTGGCTTGGAGGCGTGCTCTCCGTGCTGACAGCATTCTCTAGAGTCTTTTAGTCATAAGGTGGTGGGAGAAAAAGCGAAGCAGGATTCTGAGTACATCATATGCAGCAATGTAACCCCCTAGTTACAGGGTTTTTTGTTTTTTTTTTTTCTAAAGTGCATGTTTTAATCATTTGCCTTCAATCTCCTTTTAAATATTATAAAGCACTGGATGACTGGATCGTTTTTTGAACAGTTGACTTTATGGTAGGAGAACCATTTTCAGCTACACCATGATGTGATTGATACTTGGTTGTAAAAAATGGCTTTGGGCTAAGCCTTGACACATAAGTCTTTTGAAATGTGATAACAACTGTGTCCAATGAATGCCAATTTTATCTTTATTAACTGAAGTATCAGGCCGAAAGTAAGGATAATAGTCATGTAATAGAATGGTTTCCAGATTTTCACCTAGGTGACCAGAACCTTGGAGGTGTTTTTTCTTTTCCTTCTCATTGTCACTTAGGAGAAGGGCAGCCGAGTGGATCTGGTGTCAGCAGTGCTAGATGGCTGTTTGCCTAGGGAAACTGGCAAGCTCTGCCCCACTGTTACTTGTTCAAAAATTTCCATGGTGAAAGCCTCTCTCACTTTGAAGTGAAGTGGAGTGGTTTGAAATAGGTGGTTCTGGGAACAGAACTTGGTTGGTCCTTTCATGAGGAATGATTGCCTTGTGATTTCAAAGGGTTTTCTAGTGCAAGCTGTAGGCAGGAATGGCTGTTTCCTGCCTCTTGCATTACTCACTGACCTCTTCACGCACTTAGCTTTTCTTCAGTTTCTCTCTGCACATCTCCCACCATACTTCCCATTCAGTGCTCTCTTCAATTTAATTTCAAAAGCTCTAATTTCTTAGTGAAGTGAGAACTTGCATTTGTCTCTTGCCTCATCCTTCCTTCAGCCAAGGAAATTAATTAACATTAAGGATTTGACTCAAATGACTAAAACTCAAATGATTTTATACTGGAGCTGACATTTTTTTCTGAAATTTTGTTAGCTTAAAAATAAATTTATAAGTGTAAATATTGGATGAACTTTTAAAATTTACAAAAAATTCTTCAAATGCCTACTTTGTACCAAGCATCTTGCTGGGCCTACGGATGCAAAGATACAAGATACAACCCAGGCCTAAAGAGGGCAGAGTGTGTGAAGTAGAAAAATATGACCCCAACACAGAAAGGCTGCGACAGAGGTATGTGCAGAAGAGAGGGAGCTTGACTGAAGACTGCATTAGGGAAGTCTTTTTAGAAAACATGGTGGCTAAACTGCAAGTATAGCAACAATAAAATGATGGCCGCTTGGAGCTAGGGCTGTATAGTGCAGTGGTAGAGTGCTGGCCTACCATGTGCAAGGTCCTGAGTTTGATCCTCAGCACCACAAAAAGCAAACAAACAAAAGTAATGGCAGCTAATATTTACTGAGCCTTTATTATATACTACAATGTGGTGAGTATTTCATGTAGATTGTCTTATTTAATACCCTTAATGACCTGCTGAGTTAGGTACTGTACTGTATGATTCCTGTTTTGCATATGAAGAAACTAAAGAGTTTGGCCCAAGATGACCCACTCAGAAAGTGGCAGACTAGAGGTCCAAACACAGGCAGTTGCGTTTCAGGAGCCAAAGCCTTAATTGATCACAGATTTTTGGGATAGGTGAGAGACATTACTGAATAGTGGTATTTATGTGGATATAGAATTTCTTTGAAACAAATTTCAACTTAGTTTTCTTGGGTTCAGAATGAACATCACCTGGGGGACTAAAGGTATTTCCTCATTAAACCCCGCTTAAATGAGATTGGTTTTCATATTTCCTTTAGCCTGTGAAGTACAGTTATTTTGGATTAAGTATAGATTAAAAAGACCCCCTCGCCCTTTTTGCCTATAAATGTTTTCTAGGGAGGTTATGTGGTAGTTTTTTTCATTTTAGCAATTGCCATAAAGCCAGTACTTTCTAAGCTTCTTTAGTTCTTATAGGGGAGAACTTGCTCTTCTGAGTATTCTTGACTAGCCAAGACGAGATTTGTGATTGAGTCCTTGAAAGCTCGTTTCCCATCTAGCAGAACATCACAAGTTATTGGCAGCAGTAGCTGAGGTGTATCTGTTGAGTGGCTAGTTCCTGAGGAATTTATCTTTGATGAGAATGGCTTTTGGGAAAAAGGGAAACACTACAGTCAAGGAAAAGGAGCCAGAATATGGATACAAAGCCTAATAGTTCTTGTTAGCAGTTAGTTTAGTTTCAACAAATCACCTGCCCTGTAACGTTTAACAAACTGTGCTCTTAACAAAACTAGGCACACAGCAAAGGCGGTAAGTAGTAATTATTTCCTTTTCAAAGGACTGCTTTATGAGGCAGCTGCCACCTCTCAGTCCAACCTGTGTGCAATTGAAGGGAAACGTATTGGGCCTTTGAAAAAGGAGAGAGGGCAGTGGTTATTATCCTAGCCTTTTCCAAACTTCATAATCCCTGACTGTTCCCGTCAAAGGATTTAGTTACCCACTCTGCCTTGCCTTCTGAGTATGCTAACCCCTGCAGGAGAAAAATGGTATGGAGGGAACACTGAACCATTTTTGTATTTGTTTATCAGTGGGTGTGCAGGTGACAGACATGTTGACAGTCAGAGGGAAGGTGGAGGGTACCCCCTGAGGTAGTTGTTTTGAATATTCTGGTGAGTTGTTCTGAGGATTGACAGGGTGCCTGCTTATCCCAGCTTTATATGGCAGCCATCCTGGCTGAGACTCAGTGCTTCTGAGAAGATGCAGACTTTTTGATGATAGCTATGGGAAGACGGATGGTGTAGAGCCGTAGTTCGTTGGCTGCAACACCAAATGTAAGGCTTCTGTCTTACTAATTGATAATAGTTTGTTACAAGATTATCAAAGGAAAACTTTGAATTCTCGACAATATTCTAAAATTGTGAGGTTTCTGGGCCAGGGATATAACTCAGTGGTACAAGCACCTGCCTGGCAAGTGCAAAGTCCTGAGTTCGATTCCTGGTATCCCCCCGAAAAAAAACAAACAAAAAAAAACCCCACCAAAGACAGAATTGTGAGATTTCTATAGAATTTTATCATCACTGAATATTAAAATTAAGTTCACATTTCACTTATAAAATATCCTAACTATGCAGAAAACCCCTACCCAAGAGAAGAATTTATTAATTACCCTTTATTTTTTTCTTTTTAAAGATAGCACTGGTGAATGAGTCCCTCTACTCCCATTTCCACTGTGACACTCCTTTCACTGGGATGCAATGGGGTGAATGTGGTTGGATTCCTGGCCACCTTAGTAGTGTGGGCTCTAGGATAGTGGGTGTCCTGTCTCTGCTCCCTGTGTGGGTGCTGGCCAGCGCAGTTTCCAAGTTTGCTGGTGAAGTCGCTGCTTACCTGAGAGTTAAGAACGCCAGGGGCAACAACACTGTCCACAGATATTTCCAGAATTGTTCACAGCTTTCTAAAGGTATTTAATGAATTTCCTTCTGGCAGTAATTCACATATTCTGCAGACTTTTTCACGCTGCTGCATGAAATTTTGAAACCTGGTCTAGATTCTGTGCCAGATTTATTAGAATTCTGTCTTTTGAGAGGTAGCAATGTAAATAACTATTGCTAGTTTCAGAGCCTCATGTTTGGGCGATCCTCCAGAGAATACATAGGGAGTCTCTGTCTTCTCCGCTTTGCTTCTCCACTTAAGAAAGGAAATGATTGGCTTAGCCCATTGTTCTCACGTTGGATAAGCAACTGAGTTCTGCATGTTCCCAAAAGGTTTTTAGTATAAGGTTCTACCAACTCTAAGCCCTTTTTTGTAAGGAGTTAGTATTGCCTTTGCCTGGGCCCTGGGAGCAGAGCCAGGCTATGGCAGCG
This sequence comes from Chinchilla lanigera, assembly GCF_000276665.1. NCBI lineage: Eukaryota > Metazoa > Chordata > Mammalia > Rodentia > Chinchillidae > Chinchilla > Chinchilla lanigera. The sequence goes on along the minus strand of NW_004955452.1, from coordinate 13,625,802 downwards.
TGGGCAGGGAGAGGAGCTAATCTAAAATTGGAGTTCATTTTCATCTTACCTTTTATCCAAGTTACTTCTAGAATCCAATATTGACGCTACCAGTGCTTTCCTGCTTCCTCCTCTCATGAACTCTGTTTCCCAAGAGTAGCAACAATGAACATTGAATCTTGGAGAGGATAAATTTATTCTTCAAAGGTTAAATTTCTAGTAAATATTGGCCCTAGAACTAAAACTAGAATCAATGTCTTGTAACTGTTTAAGATGGCTAACTATCTTTTAACCATCTATGAGGAAGACGTGTGATCCAGTGAAGGAAGAACTGTTTCTCTTTCTGTGTTTTTATTACTGAACACCCAATGGAGCAACAGGAAATAATATTTAATAAAAATAATTCAGTTGGAGTCCCACTACCTGAACATGTGAGCTGAGAATCTTTTCCTTTTTTGGGAAGCTTTGAGATTAATGTGCTTAGTAACATTATAGCTAGCGAACCTCCCCCAGGCCTCATATTTCTTTTATTCCTAGTTACTGTCAGAAATATAAATGATTCTGATCATCTGGCCTCTCCCAGGTTCTGTTCCTTTGAGAGGAGACAAAAGATTCAATTGTCAGGTAAGACTCACTTGAATCAGGGATCTTACTCATTACTAAGCTCCTGTAATTTTAAGAATACAGCAGTCAAGAGAACAGTGAGGTGCAGAGTCTGGGACATTCTGTATGACTCCCCAGGTTCTTCCCTCCCTCGCTGAACATGTTCACTGTGGTGCATAGTAATGGGTTTGGTTTCCAGCAGACAATTTTAAGTCACACCCGAAAGCGTGGACAATACAGCCCGGCGTGGTGGTGGGTATCTGTAATCCCAGCGCTTGGGAGGCTGAGACAGGAGGATTGCTGCAGGTTCAAGGCCAGTCTGGGCTACCTAGTGAGTTCAAGGCCAGCCTGAGCTATATAGTGAGACCCTGTCTCTAAAAAAAAAAAAAAAAAAAAAAACCAAAAAACCAAAAGAAGCATGATTATGAACCCTGCACCTTTGATATTGAGTATTAAACCCTAGGCCTTCACACTGAGATACATCCCCAGTCCTTTTAGTTTTTGAGACAGGGTCTCACTAAGCCAATACATACTTTCTGCATGGCTTTAAATTGAGATACTCCTGCCTCAGCTTCCCAGCACACTGTCATTACAGGCATGTGCTACCACGCCCAGCTGACCTTTCTCTTTTATACTCAGATTATTGTATAGTTTACCTGTCATTTTTCAGGGAGGTATGGAAGCAAAGGGAGGCCTGCTAGTACAAACCAATCTTAAAGTGTTGTCCCTAAACCCCAGTTTTTATGTCTTCTCTCAAAGGTCTGGATTTTCCCAATCAGGAAATAGAATTTTTCGTTCTCTTCTTTTTGACTTTGAAATCCTCGTAAGGCCCCTCGACCATTCTCCCCTAGTCTAAATCTGTTTCCTCCCCATTTGGCTGGGTAAGACATTCCTCATGATTTGTCTCAGAGTTTTTGCCATTTTGTATTAAGGGTGAGTAGGCCGCCATCCTGTCATCAGTTCCTTAGACTTTTTTCATCCTCTTCTTTTTCATGCCTTAACCATTGTGATTTGTGTGAGTCTGATTTGACATCCCTGTATAGCTTTGTGCTTTTTTGAGTCACTGGCATTTACTATTACTCCCTTCCCAAGTTTTTTTTTTTTTTTTAATATCTTGTTTTTGGTTTTTAAGATAGTGTCTCACTATGTACTTCAAGTTGGCCTTGAGCTCATTATGTAGCCCAGGCTGGCCTTGAACTAGCAGCCATCCTTCTGTCTCAGCTTCCCGGGTACGGAGATCACAGGTGTGCACTACCACACCGGCCCCCTTCCAGCTTTTATTTATTTAATGAAATGGGGAATAAGAATAGTTCCTGGGAGGCTGGAGGGGTCCCCCCTTTCAGCTTTTAGACTGTGACAAGAATCCATTGAATTAATAAACCTCATTTGTTGTCAGACTTGTTAGTTAAGACATTAGCTAGAAGGGGCGGAGACTTGGAGAAATACTTTTTGCCCTCCAGCCTGCAGAGGATGGCCCTTCCTTCTCACATATCCCCGGAGCTGCTGAGTTCAGAAGCAGGGTTGATGTCCTGATCACTCTCACTGTCAGTTTTGAATATTATTCCTCCAATTCTGTGTAAAATCTTAGGCTCTTTGAGGTTTGTGTCACTTTCTGCCCACATTACTCACCTACCAGTGACTGTATTCACGTCTCTCATTCGGTGTAGCATGCGGGTCTCTTTCTTGTTGATGTCCGGCCGTCAGCTGGAGGGTTCTGCCAGCGTTCTGTTTGTTTTTTGTGCTGCGTGTTTGCAGTACACAGTAACTACACTCCTTATGGGGAGTTGGTGCTTGTACGTAACACGTTGTAGTTCTGCTTCTCATCCCCTTCCTCTCCCCTCCACTCTCCTTCCACCATCTCACAGTCCGCTTCCCTTTTGTGAAAGATCTCACTCCCTATTTCCTGTTATCTTTTATTTTGCTCTTCAATTTGTTTATATTTTGGGTTTCTCATATAAGAGAGATCAAATGATATTTAAGTTTGTATGTCTGATTTATTTCACTTAATAGGTTTCAAGGTGTACCCATTTCTTAAAGATGACTCAAGTTTATTCTTTATGGCAGAGTAGTACTCCATTGTGTATAAATACCACATTTCTTTATCTGTTCATCTGTTAATGGACATTTAGGCAGCTTGCAAGATTTATATAGGGTGAGTTGTGCTGCTATAAACATGGGTATGCATATATCACTGTACTATGATGTCTCTAACCCTTTCAGGAAGATAATTAAGATGGATTAGCTGGGCCAAATGGAATTTGTAGTTTTAGTTTTTTGAGGAATCTTTATACTTATTTGCATAGTAGCTGTATTAGTTTACATTCCCACTTACAATATAGAAGGGTTTCTTTTCCCCCACAGCTTCACTAGTATTTGTTATCATTTGATTTTTTTTTTTTTTTTTTTTTTTGAGACAGGGTTTCACTAGGTACTCAGGCTAGCCTTGAACTCACAGCAATCTTCCTGCCTCACCCCCCCCAAGTACCAGGATTACAGGCATGTCATCATGTCCTGCTTTTGATTTCTTGATGATGGCCCATTCTTTGGGGAGTATAATGCAATTTCAGTGTTTTAATTTGCATTTCTTTAATAGCCAGAGGTGTTGAACATTTTTTCTTATATTTACTGGCCATTTGTACTTGTTCTTCTGGGAAGCATCTATTCATTTCAGTTGCCCATTTTTGATTGGGTCTTTTATTTTTTTGAGTGTCTAGTTCTTTATATATTCTAAGTATTAGTCCTCTGTCTGAGGAATAGCTGGCAGAACTTTTCTGCCATTCTCTAGGTTGTCTCTTCACTCTGTTGGTTGTTTTCTTTGCTGTGCAGAAACTTTTTAATTCTATGTGATCTCATTTGTTAATTCTTGGTGTTATTTTTTTTGTGTGTAATTGGGGTTGTATTCAGAAAGTCCTTGCGTCTACTTATGTCTACCTATGTCTTCAAGAGTTTTACCTATTTTACCTTCCAGCAGATTGTGTTTCTGTTTTAGTATTTAGATTTATGATCGATTTTTATTTTATTTAGTACATGGTAAGAGGTATAGGTTTAAATTCAATCCTCTACATTCAGATAAGTCAGTTTTCCCAGCACCCATTTGTTAAGGAGCTAGCTTTCTTTCTTTCTTTCTTTCTTTTTCTTTTCTTTTCTTTTTTTTTTTTTTGATACTGGGAATCAAACTCAGGACCTTGCACTTGCCAAGCAAGGCACTGTGCCGCTGAGCTATATCCCTGGTGAGGCTAGCTTTCATTCAGTGTGTGTTTTTGGCCTTTTTGTCAAAGATCAGATAGCTGAATGTACCCTGGGTTGTTTCTGCATCTTTTGTTCTGTTCCATGGACCTACATGTCTGTTTTTGTGCCAGTTTTTATCATTACCGCTTTGTAATATAACTTGAAATCTGGGATTCTGATGCCTCCTGATTTGATCTTGTTTTCCAGAGTTGCTTTTGCTCTTCTGGATCTTTTCTGGTTCCATATGAATTTTAGTACTATTTTCTGTAGTTCTTTTTTTTTTTGGTTTTTCTCCGGTACCGGGAACCGAACTCACGACCTTGCGCTTGCGAGGCAGGCGTTTTTGCCGCTGAGCTAAATCCCCAGCCCCTATTTTCTGTAGTTCTGTGAGAAATGCTACTAGTATTTTGATTGAGATTGCATTAAATCTGTGTACCAGTTTTGCATTTTGACAGTCTTTGTTCTGCCTATTTGGGAAAAGGGATATGCTTTCATTTTTTGATGTCTTCTTTGATCTCCTTTTTCAGAGTACTGCAGTTTTTGTTGTAGACGTCTTTCACTTCCTTGATTAGTTTAATCCTAAGTGTTTAATTTTTTTGATGGTATTGTGAATGGTGTGGTATTCTTAATTTCTTTCTTGGTGAGTTTCTTATTGTTGTATAAGAATGCTATTGATTTTTGTGTGTTGATTTTGTATCCTGTGATATTACTGAATGTGGTTATTCTAGGAGTGTTTGGTGGGATTTTTTTGCCCTTTATGTAGAGGATCATGTCATCTGTGAATAATAATATGACTTTGTCCTTTCATATACATTCCCTTTTATTTCTTTCTTTTGCCTGATTTCTCTGGCTAATGTTTTGAGGGCTATATTAGAGAGTAGTGGTATAGTGGAGTCCTTGTCTTGTTCCTAATTTGAGAGGGAAATCTCAGTTTTTCTCCATTTATTTATTTATTTATTTATTTTAAAAATAAAAGGAGGAAAACATGAATGGGCAACCTTTTACAAAATAGCAAATGAACAGTCTAGACAATACAGAGTTACAAACAAAGTGGTAGGAAATCAATAATGCCTGTTGTATTACATATTGATATCTTCAAAGTGGTTTCTCATGAAAACAGTAGAGACATGCAATATTGAACAAACAAGGACTCATTGACAGTTTCTTTCAGCAAAGAAATAGAAGATAGTGGAACAGCTATGTTAACTATCCTGTGTATACATACATACAAAATTTCTCCTTCTTTCCCTTCTTTTTTCCCACATCCCAGTTGCCCTTTACCCTTGAGTGTTTTCCTGTCATTTCACAATGTCTATCATATCTCCAAGTTTAAATTAACTCTTTCAGGTTTTACACTAGTGAAACAATGCAGTGCTTGCACATGCATTTCTGATTTATTTCACTTATGAGTATGGTCTCTAGTTGTGACCATTTACCTATAAAAGCCTCAAGTTTATCTTTCTTTACAGCTGTGTAATATTCCATTATAGGAAAGTACCACGATTTTATTTTATTTTATTTTATTTTTGGTTTTTTTTTCTCCGGTACCGGGAACCGAACTCACTACCTTGCGCTTGCCAGGCAGGCGCTTTGCCACTGAGCTAAATCCCCAGCCCCAAGTACCACAATTTTCTTATCCAATCCTCGGTGGATGGACATTTGGGTTGCTTCCACAATTTAGCAATTACAAATTGTGCTGCT
>NW_004955452.1:13612332-13617140 GCF_000276665.1 Chinchilla lanigera | reverse complement strand
CCTGCCTGGCAAGCGCAAGGTTGTGAGTTCGGTTCCCGGTACTGGAGGGGAAAAAAAAAAAAAAAAGAAAAATTTGCATAAATATTTTAATGCTAAATTTATTGAAACATCAGAGATTAATACATTTACTACAATTACAAGAGGTGCTCAAAGTGGTGGCCATTGTCTTCCAGACATTTATTAGTATGGTGAACTGCCACTTGGGTAACTTTGGTCACTGAGATGCTGCACATATGTTTTCAGTTTCTTCTCTAAGGGCCAGCAGTGTAGTGGGTTTTCTGTGATATATGACATCCTCCAGGGTCCTCCCATACTAGGGTAACACCATCTGTTGAAAAAACACCATACTATTTTTCTTTTCCTGAAGTGTATATACTTTTTTTTCTCTGTCTTTTATCTGATTAAGATAAGGTCTTTATCTACTTTTCTTCAGGATTTTTATCATGAATTGTTGTTGGATTTTATCAGAGGCTTTTTCTGGGGATGTTGAAATGATCATGTAATTTTTGTCCTTCTTGTATTACATTCATTGATTTGCATATGTTGAACCATCCTTGCATCCCTGGGATGAAGGCTACTTGGTTATGATTTATGATCTTTTTGATGATTTGTTGCATTCTCGTGGCACATATCTTGTTGAGAATTTTTGCACCTATGTATATTAAAGAGATTGGCCTGTAGTTCCCTTTTTTGATTGAGTTATTCTGAAAGGAGGGTAATGGTAACTTTCAGGAATGACTTCGGGAGTACTTCCCTTTCAGTTTCATTAAAGAGTTTGAAGCCAGGCATGGTGGCGCACACCTGCAATCTCAGCATTTGGGAGGCTGAGGCAGGAGGATTGCTGTTGAGTTCAAGGCCAACCTTGGCTACATAGTAAGTTCAAGGCCAGCCTGAACTGCATAGTGAGACTCTGTTTCAAAAAGACAAAAAAGAAAAAAATACAGAGTTTGTGGAGTATTGTTGTTAGATTTTCCCTGAAATTCTTGTAGAATTCATGGTGAATTCATCAGGTTCTGAGTTTTTCTTAGTTGGTAGGTTTTCTTTTTAATTACTGCATCAATTTCATTGCCTATTGTTGGATTATTTAGCACTTTTATACCTTGGTTCAGTTTTGGTAGTTCATATTTATCTAGGAATCTATCAGTTTCTTCTGGACTGTCCAATTTATTGGAGTACACACCTGGATGTTTTTAGTTCAGCCATCCAGTGCCTGGCCACCTGATTTCCTGATAGTTTATCTGTTCATTAATTCTTTCAATGCTTTATTCATGCATATGCACACATGTATTTATTTATGCATTTGTTTAAAAATATTCTTTGAGCACCTAAAATGTAATGTGCCAAGTCCTATGCTAGATTTTGAGATATGGTGATGGAAGGAAAAACACATGTAAAACAAACATGGTGCTGAAGTTTTTAAAATATAGGGAGAAGAAAAGATATTAAGCAACTGGAGGCGTCTTTTAAGTAAATGATGGCTGAACTGTGACCTCATATTAGGAGTGAACTAGTTGGAGAAAGGAAGCAAGAGTTCCAGGTGTCAGAAGCTACATGTGCAAAGGCCCAGTGAGGGAAGAAAGAAAGGCCCGTACAAGGGATAAAAGAAGGCTTGTAGGTTGGAACGTAGCAAAGAAGGGAGAGCATGATACAACTAGGCAGTATCCAGACCCTTTTTTTTTTGGTAGTGTTAGGGATTGAACCCATGGCCTCACACATGCTAGGCAGGTACTCTTCCACTAAACTACACTCCTACCCCTGTCTTAAGGACTTTCATCTTCACTCTAAGGTCCTAGGATGCTGTATGGTTTGTGTCTGGATGTCCCCCCAAAGCCTCCTGCCATCATAGGACTTTTTTTGGAGGTGACTGAATCCAGAGTGGGTGATTGATTGATGGTGCAATGCTGGGATTAAAGGTGCTGGGTTTAAGGGTGAGTGACTGCTGAATCAGTCCATTGATTGGATTGGCACCACCCTAATCCTGGTAGACTAGGTGCAATATAAGGGACAGAAAGAGGTTTGTTTGTCTCTTGTTGCTTTGCTGTCCTCAATCTCCATGAACTGTTGCCCTCTGCTATGGGTGACTCTGCCTTGGAGCCAGCTGATTATGGCCTGAAACCTCTACAAGCTGTGAACTAAATAAACCTTTCCCCTTTAACTTTGAGTGTCAGGCATTTTGTTTCAGCAATGAGAGAAAAGTAACTAAGACAGATGCCATTAAATTTTTTGTTAAACTTTTAAAAATTTATTTTCAAATAATATCACATATAAATTATACAAATTCACCAACACAAAAAGGTGTAAAAAGGTATTTAACGAACAAACAGATCTACTTCAGTTTCTCAGCCATCTAACTTTGTTTCCCAAAGACAGTCATGTCAGTTTCTTCTTCTTTTTTTTTTTTTTTTCAGTTTCTTCCAAAAAGTTTAGGCATATGTATGTGCATATAATTAATATATATATGTATATATGTATATTTCTCTGCTTTCTCCACAAATTGTAGCACATTACTCATACTGTCCTATACCTTCCTTTTTAATATAATGTATCTTAAATATCTTTTTGTATCAAAACTATCTAGTGATCTTATTCATCCCTGCAGCTGCATGGATCTCCTACAGTTTATTTATCTAGTTCTCAACCGATGGATGTGTAAGTTGATTCCAATATTTCTCTGTTTCAATCTATAGTCAGTGACTGTTTTTCATATATATCCTATAATACTAGTATATCTGTACAATAAATTTTACCTACCTTTCTTTCTTTTTTTTTTTTTTTTTTGTCTTTTTTGAGACAGGGTCTCACTATGCAGTTCAGGCTGGCCTTGAGCTCACTTTGTAGCCCAGGCTGGTCTCGAACTCGCAACAATCCTCCTGCCTCAGCCTCCCAAGTGCTGGATTACAGGTGTGCGCCACCACGCCCTGCCCTACCTTTATTTCATAAAGGTTGAATTTTTTTCAGAGCACTTACATTAGTTTATAGTCCTACATTTATTGTTGTATCTGTTTTATCTCTGACTCCCCCATCTCAGTCATAAGTTTATCAGAATAATGCCTGACATGAAAACAGGTGCTTGGTAATACTTGTTGAATGGATAAATGAGTAAGTAGATAAGGATAGTAGTGAGATGGGAAGTAAGCGTTCCTGAATTTTGAAAAGAATGGTGAAAATTTGAAGTGGCTACCATGGGAAGTGAAGTAAATGAAGGTAGAAACACTTAGGATGGCCAGGAAGCCCAGTGCTGATGAGATGGATACCTTTTTTTTTTTTTTTTATATAGTAGGACCAATCTGCAGTTGGGGAATATATTTCTCTTCAGTTTTCTCAAGACAGAGTCCTCAGTGATTTCCATTTTTCCAGGCAGCTGGGGTAACAAAGTTGAGATTATCTGTGCTGGAGAGGTTGCAGTGATGGACTATTAAATCCTAACTGGATAAGGAGGGAAAAGAAGGTGAATCCTAAACTTTTCTCCTCCTCTACTCTTCTTTCTGAACAGTCCCATCCATGCTGGTAAATTTAGTTACCCTGTGGGAGGAGAGAGCAAAGTTCTTTTCAGAAATGGACACAAAGCTCAAGCACAAAGATTAAGGCCTGAAGACTGACAAGGGAAGGTCAGGCCACACAGAAATTTTAAAGCTGCTGCTTTAGAGCCAAGAAGGTTACCCAAAGACCGTACAATCAAAGTCTACTCTGTTCTGATAGTTTTATTTTTAGTTTTGTGTAACTGGCATCTAAATAAAGAACCATCATTTTTTTGCCAAGTATGGTGGTGCACACTTGTATTCCTCCATGGCATTCTGGGAAGCTAAGATACAAGGACTGCAAGTTTGAGTCCAGCCTGGGAAGTTTAGCAACTTAATGAGACCCTGTCTGAAAAAGCAAAAAAACACTCCTGGGATGTAATTCAGTGCAAAGGCCCTGTGTTCAATCCCTGCTACTGTAACAAACAAAATAGAACAAAACAAGTTTCATTTTTCTTGTATTATCACCAAAAAGTAGCAGAAACCCACCCTGGGCTGGAAATACCAATCGCCATTTGAGAGCAGTGGGCATGTAAATAGTAATTGAAGCCATGGGGATGGATGCAGTTCTATAGGGAAAACGTACATTTCACTATACTGAATTCCTTTTAATGCTTCCTATGTTCTTTCTAAGTTTCGTGGCCTTTGTTTGATCTTTCTAGTTTCTGCCTTCCTACATCCTTTGTTTTTTCTTTTCATCCTTTAGGTCTTAGGTTAGTTGTCCTTTCCTCAGGGACTTTGACCATGTATGCGCTTTTATATTTAGCTTTTTCCTGGTCACATTAAATGGTAAACAATTTTCTGTCTTGCAACACAGTCTTTATGATGAACTTTTAAACATATGTGTTGGCTTCAAGTCCATAAGGCCATAATTTACTTGTCTATTCTCCTAGAAAAAAACTAATGTCATGAAATATACAAATGTAGAATGGCCACCCTATTAATGACTTCTCAACTGCAGAATGTAATTACAAAGGCTCAAAATACTTGTAGTTATTTTAGGGAGGATTTTAGCCCCAGATAAGAATTTAACTAGATAACCCCTCTTCCCCTAAAATTTGATACTTCTATGCCTTGTGTGCTATCTAAGTGAATATGAATGTTTTCTGTGTTTCAGAGTATATACATTTCAAGACACTTTCAAAAATATAAAGGGAGAACTGGGTGCGGTGGCTCATGCCTATAATGGCAGCATTTTGAGAAGCTGAAACAGGAGGATCACGAGTTCAAGCCCAGCTGGGTAACTCAGTGACTCAGCAAGACCTTCTCTCTCTCTCTCTCTCTCTCTCT
>NW_004955452.1:13605965-13612232 GCF_000276665.1 Chinchilla lanigera | reverse complement strand
TCTCTCTCTCTCTCTCTCTCTCTCTCTCTCTCTCTCTCTCTCTCTCTCTCTCTCACAACAAGGGCAGGGCTGTGTAGGTATAGCTCATTGTGAAGGTTCTGGGTTTAATCTCCAGTTGAAAAAAAACTCCAAGACAAACAGACCCTTGGTCTCCAAACCAAACCAAACTAAACACTCTCAGAGGACTGGGGATATAAGGCAATCCCCAGTACTGGGGGAAAAAAGAACATCCACTGTATATAGTATATGTCCCTTCATGAGTCAGGGACTCCATGGATGGTAAATCTGCTTTTGAGGAACACAGATTTATGTGATTGGCCAGAAAAGAATGATGAAATAAGTTTGTAAGGTAGATATGAAATGTTAATATCTTAATAGGAAAATAAAGCCAAACTTTTGAGGTTATCTTTTATACTGGACAAAAATTTATTATTATTATTATTATTATTATATATTTTTAAAGACAGGTTCTCACTGTATACTTCAGACTGGCCTTGAACTCACTATGTAGCCTAGACTGGCCTTGAACTTGTAGCAATCCTCCTGCCTCAGCCTCTTGAGTGCTGTGATTACAGATGTGTACCATCACATCTGGCTTTGGACAGAAATAATTTATATCCTAAAAAAAGAAGTCATTTGTTTCTTATCAGTCTTTTATAAATTAACATCTAAATTTAGGCTCTACTCAGTAGTAAATAGTAAGTCAAACAGTGGAAAAAATCATAAGACAAATTTTTTCTTAAAGGGTAAGATATTAAGTATTTTAGATTTTGTGGGCCTGTGGTTGACATTGTACTATTTAACTCTGCTGTAGTAGAGCAAAGCAGCTATGGACAATACATAAATAGATGTGAGTCTGTTGTGATAAAACTTTATATACAAAGACTGATAACAGCTCAAGTTGGTCCCTAGGCATGGTTTGATACTGCTGATTTATTGAATCTGTGATAATGACCTTTTTTTCATTCTTGATATTGTTAACTTGTGACAGTGTCTCTCTTTTTTTATGCCTGTGGTGAGTCTGACTAGAGTTTTTAAAACAACCAAATTTTGGTTTTATTGATTTTTTTTCTACTTTTTTGTTAGGTTTCATTGATTATGCTTTCCTTTCATTGTTTATTATTTCCTTTTTCTACTTATTTTGGGATTTAATTTACTTTTACCAGATTTTATGATGGAAGCATAGATCATTGATTTTTTTTACAATTAAATTTACCCTTTATTTTTCCAAATCTTTTGAATTCATGTATGTATACAAAACAGAATTAACTTCATTTTAAAAATGTAAGTAAGTCCAGGGAGATAGCTCAGTGACACAGCGCTTGCCTGACAAGCACAAGGTCATGAATTCTATTCCCAGTAACCCATAAGTAAGACTATAATATGTAAATTTTCTGCAACTTGCTTTTTTGACTTAACACGGTATTATGAGGATATTTCTACAGCTACTTATAGAAGTCTATCATTCTTTTCAATTACTACATTGTATTTATAGTAACTATTTCCATATTGATAGACATTTAGTTTCTTCAGCTATTTCACTAGAAGCCACCCAACAATGAACATCCTCATATATGAGAAGGTTTCCAGGATAGAGGTACATGGAATATTTTTGTTAATGGTGTAATTTGTTGACTGTGTCCTCTTTGATCATCAGAAGGACTAAACTGCTCTTGCATGGTTTAATCATACTGACTACATTTGATGACTCTTTGTTAGAATTTTTTTAGGTTGCTTAAAAACAGAACTTTAGGATAAAGCCTTCTATATTCATGACCTTTGTAAGGTGTGGATTCTCTTATGTTCACCAAGGCCTGAATTTTGCCTGAAGGCTTTCCCACATTTCTCATGCTAGTGTTTTTCTCCGGACAAATTCCCTGCTGTTCAGTAAGACTAGAACTCTTCCTAATAGCTTTCTCACAGCTACCACACTGACCTGGTTATTTCCACTGAGTTTTCTGACGTCCAGCAAAGGACATGCTATCCCTGAAGGAGTATCTACATTTATAGTAATGAGGGGATTTCTCTCCTGTATGCATTTTTCATGACTGATAATACTTGAGCTCTTTCCCAAGGCTTTTCTGCATTAATTGTACTGATTTCTCACCAGGATGGCTTTTCTGGTGATCCAGTACAAGGGAGTTATCTCTGAAAGTTTTCCCTCATTTCATACATTCAAAAGTCTTCTCTCCATGTATTTTTTCATCATGATGAAGACTGCCTCTGAACAAAGGTTTTCCCTGCCATGACATATGTAGGGATTGACTGTTGTGAATTCTCTGATGACTTTGAAAGGACGGAGTTCTTGGAGCTTTTTCACATTTATTGCATGTTTGGGGTTTCTCTCTAGAAGAAATTCTCCAATCATTAATAAATAAGCATTGAGTGCTTCTTGAGGAATTCTCCACATTAAATACATCTATGGAGTTGCCTACCTATGTGAATTTTGTAATGATCTAAAAGAGATGATAGTGGCATAGTTTGTTCATAAAGATTATTCCATATTCTTTATACTTATGGGTTGCTCATCAGTATGATTTTTTCTCCAGTGGTTAGTGAAGGAGTTGTATTTGAAGATTTTCCCAAATTACTTGCATTTATGGCACTTCTTCTCTGTGGAGCTTCTGTCCTTCCACTCTAGGTCTGTTTCCATCATGACACTTCTTTGCTATCCCAGGACATGTCTTTCAGAAGTATTTTTCTTTATGACTGACTCTGTTTCAAACCAGTACCTCAGGCTGGGGATTTAGCTCAGCGGCACAGCGCCTGCCTGGTAAGTGCAATGTCGTGAGTTCAATTCCCAGTACCAAAAAAACCCCAAAAAACCAAACAATCAAACCAGTACCTGACAGAACTCACAACTCTACTCAGGGCTGTGGTGAATAGTTTCATGGTGAATAGTTTCTGTGCCGAATAGTTCCAGTTGGATGAATAGTTTTGATTTGAAAGAGAGAAGCACTTGGGCACCAGATTGCAGTAGTTTTCTAACATTGTATCCCTCTATAAGGCCCATTGAATGGAATCAGGTGTCTCCCATCAATCTGGGTGAAGGCCACAACCATTGCCCAAGTGTCAGTAGTTTCTAGATCTGGCTCTTGGTAGTTTTGAGGCCATCTGTTTCCTGAACTCTTCCCCCCAGGCAAGAGCAGACAATCTTTTTTTTTTTTTTTTAAGAGCAGAATATATTTATTGAGGGAAAGGAAAAGTCTGTTCAGGAGAGGGACAGAAGGGGGCCTGATTGGGTTGCCCAAGACTGTCTTTTCTAGGGACTTTTATAGAGCAAAACCACGAGGTGAGGCAGGTCTAAGATAGGGGAAAATGGGAAATTGCTAGGTGGGCATGAGGTGTGACAAAGCCATGGTCAGCCAATAAGATTGCAGGTATAATTGTTCAGGTAAAATTGAGTAAACTGAGATCAAATGGGAAAGCAAGTCATGTAGCAAGCAGGTATGAACACAGAACAGAGGCTTTTCCAGTAGGAGGAAGAGCAGACAGTCTTGTGGTAGCCAATAGTTCTGGAGGCGAGAAATCTAAATTTAAGGTATACTCATGGTTAATTCCTTCTGAGATTCTAGGTGGAATCTTTCCTTCTTTTCCCTAGCTTTTGGTGGTCAGTGTTAATCTTTGGCATTCCTTGGTTTGCAGTTGCATCTTTCCAGCCTCTGCTTCTGTCATCACATGACATTTTCCCTGTCTCTCCAAATGATTGTAGACTGCAGGTTGGTTTCTGTATACAGTGCTTCTGACTCAGAGGTCTAGAAGACTGCCTTTATCTTCCTTTAGCTACAGTTGATTCGTGTCCAGATTTGGTCTGTTTGTGGGAGTCTGGCTGGATTTGACTGTTTATCATTGTTGCTTTAGTTAGAGTCCTTTTTCACTTAGTGTACATATAAACATAAGTATCCATCTCTTCAGTGCTTTAATTCTATTGTACACTTTCTCCATGTAGTTCAAATATATATATTTTAATGTTATAATCTGAAGACTGAGACTAGGGTAAGGAAAGAAAAGTGCCCAGAACATGAAATTTAGAGAAGCACTCCCTGTCAGATTGGTCAGCCCTAAATTCGTATGACTCTGAAAGTGACTGCCTTTTAAATTTTATGCTGGGGACACCTCTGTTGCCTTACTCTGCAATCCTGATCCCAATGGTTACAAGACATCTATACAACTCAGCCCTTAAAAATGAACTTAACCACTTTCATTTAGAACACATTTTGGTGTTACTTCATCTAAGAGAACAGAGATGATGTACTACATCACCAGAATCAGTGCCATACCAGAAATAGTTCAGGAGTCCCAAAGTTTATCCTTAAATAACATTAGCTAGAATTCTGGCCCATATTATCTTGGTTACCCACAGTAGATCACTATTGTACTTCTTTTCCCCCCTTTTTCTTAAAAAAAAAGTCATGACATGGCTTGTCATTCAGAAGTTCCTTCTAGTAGAGTCCCTCTTAGGATTTACATTTTTGGTAATATTCACTACTATGTTGGCTGATACTGTGATATGCAAAACCTGACTTTGGCAAATAGTTGGTTAGAAAATGGATGTGGCCTGCATGAGGTAAGAGTACGCAGTTTGTATTCTGCCAGTTTGGTGGGGGAAATATTTCAGCTTATTCTACCTGTTTTTCTGATCCCATAGTCTTCTTCACATTGGCAGGGAGAGAGCAAGTGTTGGAATGCTGCTCCTCACAGCCCTATATGCTTCCACCAAGTAGCTTTTTTATTGTTTTGTTTTTCTGTTTCATAAACTGTGAAGGGCTGTATGTCAGGGACTTGTTGAGAAGGGCAACCATCAGTGAATGTGGAGTAATTTTCCTACGAGCTAAAATATCCTGAGCCAAAAAACACTGCCTTTTGCTTCCTCTGTTCTACTCACTAGACAATTTTCTCATCCTCTTAGAAGTCTGTCTTCAAAATAGCTTGAAATGTTGGTGTTCAGGGTCCTTTATGGAGCAGTAGTCTCTGTTTTTCTTTCATCTTAAAATGTTTTCATTCTTTGTTTTTAGATGCCAACGAGAGTAGGTGCCAGCAGGGAAAGACACAATTTGGAGCTGGCCTGAGATCTGGGGGAGAAAATCACCTGTGGCTTCTTAAAGGAACCGCCTCTCTCCAGTCATGTTGGGCTGCCTGCTGCCTGGACTCTGCCTGCCATGCCCTTTGGTGGCTAGAAGGGATGTGTATTCAGGCCAACTGTAGCAAACCCCAGAGCTGCCAGCCTTTTAGGACAGACTCTTCCAATTCCATGCTGGTATTTTTAAAAAAATTCCAAATGGCAGATGATTTGGGCTTTCTGCCTGAAGATGATGTACCACATTTTCTGGGACTAGGTTGGACCAGGGCATCTTGGAGGAGGCAGAGCCCACCCAGCGCTCCACTGAGAACTGTGTCTTCCAGTGACCAGCAGCGCTTAATCAGGAAGCTTCAGAAGAGAGAGAGTCTCAGTGAAGTTGTTCCATCTGCAGTGATCCAGCAGTCTAAAGTGAATGAATCCGAGGAAGTAGGTGTTCTGAATACCAATGGCTCTGCAGAGGTAAGCATGTCATGAATAAGGAACAAAGAAACTGAAATCTGTTCTTTTATCTTGACATATGAGGAATGAGACTAATGCTGTGGGTAGTGCTCACAGATTGAGTATATGTGTAAAATTGCCTGGTGTCATCTTTGGTAGTGTTGCCCAGATGTACAAGGACGATTTGACCTTAGAAATGTTAACTTCATGCAGCCTATTGTTTTGGTAAAAGCAAAAGCTGCTTATTATCTAGTCTAAGCTGGGTCTTGGCTACAGGTAAGTATAGTTGTGTGGGTGTTAGTCTCCACCAACAGTTCTGCAGTGTTTCTGCCAGGTTGCAAAACAGTTGATTGATGTGGTTACAGTCAAGTTCTCCTCCTTCATCTCTTGCCTGTAAACACATTCCTTAGGTAGTTTCTATTCCAGTCGGATTGAACTATGCCGCTCCTGCAGACTAAGATCTCACCCAGGATGGGAAGCTGGATGTGGCCGTTAGCCAAGAGGGCTCTGGGGTGAATTCTCACCAAGTTGTATATGCTAAGGAACATACCACCAGTAGAGTTTATTCTTCACTGTTGATCTTCCTGGGCGAATGATTAGAAGGAATGACTCACTCTATATTCAGTCTCCCTTGATCATTGCAATTTGTTTTTGTATTTGTTTTTTCCTAGTTGTCTCTGTCAAGTTAAAGCCAAAGTGGGAAGGCTACGACATGCCAGGCACTGTGTGTGCTAATTGTTTGTTTTTTT
>NW_004955452.1:13587687-13604252 GCF_000276665.1 Chinchilla lanigera | reverse complement strand
GTGCTAATTGTTGTACTGTGTTATTTTGTTTAATTTTCATAGCAATATTTCCAAGTAGGTATTATTAGCCCTGTTTTACTAATGAGGAAACTGAGGCCCAAAAACAACTTGCCTATGATCATGCAGCTAATGAAAAATACAGCTAGAACTGGAATCTGGTTTTAATACTAAGAAAAAAATATTTTAGTGTAGTATTAGAGATTGTTAGTTTTAGGTGTAATATGCCCACAAACATTTATGGAAACCTACTACCAATATCAGGTGCATTCCTAAGCACTAGAAGTACAAAGAGGAAGAAAACTTGGTCCATACCTTCAAGGAGTTTATAGGGACTGAAGTCTATGGGGACTGAAGCTAGGTATTTACAATAGTGTACGACTATTGTATTAACAATAATTACTGTCATTTATATATACAGTATAATAACACAAAGAGGAAGTGAGTCACTTGAACAGGCAAGTGCTGAGTATGTACAAGTAAGACGTGACAGAGATGGTCACCATTTCTTGAAGGATGTGTAAAATTTGACTAGGAGTTAAAGGGTAGTACAAAGTATTCTATCTTAGTGTAATCTAAAGGCTCAGCTGATCAGCAAGTACTTAATGTGGAATTACTATGTGTCAGGTATGTACTGAGCTAGGCAGTAGGAATATTATAATAAATGAGATACACACAACTCCTGCCCCGGTAGAGCTTGTCACCTGACAAGGAAATCTGATATTACGTTTCTAGTAATTAAATAATTATGTGATTGATGAATATTATGAAAGAAGAAGTTCAATGTGCTGTAAGATCATCTGATAGGAACCTAATAGAGACTGAGGTGCAAGGTTAGGCCATCCTAAGGAAAGAAATTCTTTTTTTTTTGTTTGTTTTTTTCTGGTACCAGGAATCGAACTCATGACCTTGCACTTGCTAGGCAGGCACTGTGCTGCTGAGCTAAATCCCCAGCCCCAGGAAAGAAATTCTAAGCTGAGATTCGAAGTAAGGACAAGAAGTAGGGAAAGAGTATTTCAGGCAAAGGGAGTAACGGTATCAAAGTTTATTAGGTGCTTACAGGAAATTGAGAGAGACAGGTCTTGCCAGAGGAGCAGAGAAAGAGAGGTGTGGCGAAAGAGGAGGCTGTGTGTGCAGAGCCTGAGGATTTCTCAACATATTGTCTTTATTTTAAGGTCAGGTGCAGGGAATGACATACAGTGGTCTCCTCTTAGCCACAGGAGCTATGTCGAAAACAGGGATAATTCCCTATATGCTATATAGGTCCCTCTATGTTTCATTCTTAATGTAGATGCTAGCAGCCTCAGGATATGATTTTTTTTTCCCCCTTATTAAATTGAGAACTTTCACCTTTGCGCTTAAAAGGAAGGACTTTAGGATTTCTCTTGGGTGTACCCAAATTGCCAGCATCATTACTCTTACGCTTTGGGGCCATTATTAAGTAAAATAAAAGTTACTTGAACATAAGCCCCAAAATACCAAGATAGTTGATCTGATGACCAAAATGGCTGTTCAGCAACCGATGGGTAGGTAGTGTATATAGCATGGACATGCTGGACAAGGGATGGTTCATGCCTTGGACAGGATGGTGCAGGAAGGCATGAGATTTTGTCATGGTATTCATCATGATGCATGCAATTTAAAACTTATGAATTGTTTGTTTCTGGAATTTTCCACTTAATATTTTGGGATCTCAGTGACTGCTAGTTATCAAAATCACAGAAGATGAATCCACAGGTAAGCTATCCCCAGTTACATTGCTGTATGGTGAATAGGGTGAAAGGGCAAAACAGTGCATGGCCCAATGCAAGAGGAGGCTCTTCAAACCAGAAAACATGAAGAACTGCTCTGTCGAAGGAGGTTAAAGATAACAAGAAATCCCTTAGAGCTGCAGTTCACACGATCACACTCAGAGGCCTGGATAAAAACAGATTACTGAGCCCCAAGTACAGTGTTTCTCAGTCAGTAGGACTGGAATGGGGCCCGAGAATTTGCATTTCCAGCAAGTTTCTGGAGAGTACTGATGCTGCTGATCCAGGGGCCACACTTCGAGAGCCAGTGTCTTACAGGGCAAGAGGCTTGGAATACAGAGCATAGGGCACAAATTAGCCTTAAGCAGGATGCTTCCTTCATTGTGACGTAGAGGAAGGAGTGGGTGGGGGAGGTTATGGTGGGTTTATAGGCTGTGGTGGGTTTATAGTAGAAGGAAGTTGTGGTAATTCTAATCTCATGCCTTTTTTCTTCTGAAGTGTGATAGATACTATTTATGGAGATTGGAAGCAGAAGTCAGGAGGTGAGTGTATGTGGGCAATAGGCAGGAAAATCAGAGGTCTGGGGAAACTGGTCTGGGGTGAGACAGCCATTATGAAGGGAAGAAGATGGCAAAGTAAGAAAACAAGAAGATTGCTAAGAGTCCTGAAGATGGAGACCATGCACTTACAATAGCAGCGCGGATCTTTACAGTTGTGTGAGTCTGCTCAGTGGCACTAAGCAACCCTGTCAAGAAAAGGCTGATAGTTTGACTCATCTGCGATAGGAAATTTGCTAGATGATTTGTACAGAAAGAAACTGGGGCATGGAAATTGAGGTTGTTGTCAAGAGAATAGATGACAAAGAATAAGAAGATATGAACAGAGGCAAAGATAGGAGGTGACTGCCAGAAGTGAAATAGAGAAGCTTGGCATTTAGAGATCTCTATGAGGAGAAGGAGACATGGGCGGAGCGGGTAAATGTGCATCCTGGCAGGACAGCAGGTGACACCATGGGGTATAGGAATTGAAGATGTTAGAGGTGGAGAAGTTCTGGTGATGACTGTATCTAAGGTGCAGCTGTGGAAGAAGGTTGCTGGCTGGAGTGGAGAAGTTTATTGGAGATGAGGAGCTCCAGGAACTCAGCCAGCTCAAAGAACATGTGAAATGTATACACGTGGACATTGAAGCAGTCTTTAATGATGATGATGGTGATAGGTAATGTTTACTGAGCATTTATGTGTACTGTGTGCCTGGTGTCATTCTAAGCCCCTTACATATATTAACTCTTGATCAAACAACAAATCCTACGAGGTACTATTACTATCCCTATTTTATAAATAAGGAGGGGCTGGGGATTTAGCTCAGCGGCAAAGCGCCTGCCTGGCAAGCGCAAGGTCGTGAGTTTGGTTCCCGGTACTGGAGAAAAACCAAAAAAAAAAACAAACAAAAAAAAAACAAATATAAATAAGGAAACACAGGAAAAGAAAAGTTAAGGAACCAAACTAGTATATAATAGAATCAAGACTTGAACCTGGGCAGTTTGATTCTATCCATAGTCTGTTCTCTTAATCCTTTTTCTTCTTAGGCAGGATGAAAAGGAATTCTGAAAGCCAGATGTCAAAGCCATCTATAAAGTCAGAGGAGTGATGAGTAAGTTGGGAGATGACAGCTGTGATGAGAGTTGAAGTGCAGTGCTACAAGATGGCAAAGGGGAGAGATTTTCACAGGAAAGCAAAGAGTAATGATTTGCAGAAGTCATTAAGAAAGGGCAGCAAAAAAATAGTTTTAGCGCATTATAGGATAATTATGACCAATGAAATGAAGTGAATAAGTAAGGTTGGAAATACAGAATATTTAGACCTGATCGTCTCTTGGAGGATGGTGAAAACTCAAATTCGGGCCTTATAGAATTCACTTGTATGCTTCTGGAAGGAAAACCCCGAGGTTGTATTGGCTTTTTCTTTTTGTTCTTATTTACCAGTGGTAGGCAGTGGCTACAAATTGCTGTCAGTGAAGAGGCTTTCAAGAGCTTTGTGGTCTGTCATGGAGAGTGGTTGGACATGGGGGAAGGAAAACTGGATTTGAACTACGAACTTGAGGAGTTGGAGTGGGCCTGCAGCAGACATTACACAGTTTCTCAACATGACGTATTAAGAACTGCAAGAATTGCTAAAAATTGGAACAAAATGAAGTCTTCAGATCCATACAGGTTGTATTAACCCTGGATGCCATGCTTAAGAGCTTGACTCTTACCCTGAAGGCCATGGATAGCTCTGGAGGTGGTAAGATTGCCTTGTGCACTCAGAATAGTTAACTAGTAGGCATTTCTTTCAGGAGAGAGCTTGCATGTTCAAACTTCTGCTTAATGCTTTAGGGAGAGGGAGAGAAATGTATGCACTGCAGATCTTCTTCTAATTAGGCATGACTGGGCAGCAGCACTAGTTTCTAGTTTATACTGTTTTCACCAAGTTAGGTCAAGCAACTCTGCATCCAAAGTAGGGAAAAATCATATCACAAATTGCTCTTGTCCTGCCTGAAATGCCTGCAGAGATGCAGAGGCATTGGGCTGTCAGGATGCATTTTTCATTCTTTTGAATATATACATATATCATATCCAAGAACAGGTATTATCGACCTTTTGCATTTCCAAAAGTGGAAAGGACTGTCACTTATTCCTTTTTCTCCACTTAAAAAAGGAGAAGTGGGGACTGGGAGTCTAGCTCAGCAGCAGAGCTCCTGCCTGGCAAGTGCGAGGTTGTGAGTTCGATTCCTGGTACGGGGGGGGGGGAAGCAATTTCAAAAAAAATAAATAAAAAAGGAGAAGCTGGTCCTGCTGGTCTAAGGACTGCACCCTTTCTGTGCCACAAACCTCTGAATTGTTGGCAACAGGGGCATGGATGCTAGCTAATTGGGTCCTGGAATGTGTACAGCAATCAGTTTAGCCTCTAGCAATGAATTGCTGCCAGTCCTGGTTTGTGAAAGAGGAAGGGATGCTTTCTTTGAGCCCAGCATTGAAGATCCGTGTAGGCAGCTCCACCTGTAAGGTTTGGTGTTAGGCAAACCTTTGGTAGAGGTGTTCTGTCATCACAGCATGTCAAGTGCGAGCCGGGGGCTTTCTGTGGTGCCCGTGACTCGGGGGATAAATGAGCCAAGCCTCTGCACACTTCCCTGCTGCTTTTTTTCACCAAAACTCCTGTGCTGACTATGTAAGGCCTGAGCTTACTTCTTATTAGAAGATAGAGTGGAGTGTGGGCAGCAGCACAGAACTTACATAACCAAGGACAGCATCCCCAGCAGTTCTGTTTTCCTTCGTGTTTTTGTTTTGTTCTTCAAGGGTTTTTTGCTTGCTTGCTTTTGTTTTTTGTTTTAAAACTTCCTCTGAATCTTTTAAGTTTGTGAGATCGTTGCCAAGAATTCATTTATTCCTCTGGTTATTACTTCTTGACAAATTTGGAATCCCTCAGGGCCTAGTTTTCCCAGATTCTCATTCTCAGTTATCTGACAGACAAACTGAAAACCTTTAGCAAAGTTTTTTTTGTAGCCCTGGGCCCCCTCCAGACCTCTGGTTTGAACAATTTATGTGGATGTCTCAACCTCCAGTGACTTAGACTCGTTCAGTGCTTTCTCTCTCTATTTTTTTTTTTTTTTTTTTTTTTTTTTTTTTTTGGTCCTTTTTTGAGACAGGGTCTCACTGTGCAGTTCAGGCTGACCTTGAGCTCACTTTGTAGCCCAAGCTGGTCTCGAACTTGCAACGATCCTCCTGCGTCAGCCTCCTGAGTGCTGGGATTATAGGTGTGTGCCATGTCTGGCTACATCCGGTGCTTTCTGTGTCCATGTATTCACTAAGCACACCATCCCCCTCCCCCCAGCCACTTCCAATCCTACATGAGTGGCTTAGTGCATTAAGAGAATAACTGGACAGCCTGTTTCCTTATTGTGTGTGGACATGACAGAAATTTCTACACTTCCTTTTTCAAAACCATTAGCTTCTGGACTTTTCTTTATTATTTTTCTCATAACTGTGCACTTTATTCTCTGACCTCCTAAGAGTTCTGGTTCTTTAATCTACTTCCCTGTTTTTTACTATGTGCAATGAATTTGAAAATGTGTTTGTCAGCTACTTTGTAAGCTGACTTATTGTTTTAGTCCATTTGACTGCTATAACAAAACACCCCAAACTTGGTAGCTTATAAACATCAGACACTTATTTCTTATATTTATGGAGGCTAGAAAGCCCCAGATGAAGGCGCCAGCAGATTTGGTGTCTGGTGAAGGACCATTCCTCATAGACAGTGCCTTCTAGCTGGGTCTGCACATGGCGGCACAGACAAACAAACTCCTTTAAGCCTATTTAAAAGGGAACCACTTGCCTTTCAAAGGTCTCATCTCCTAATACTGTTGCTTTGGGGGTTAGGATTTAAACCTATTCAATTTCAGTAAGAATTCTGGGGTTACATATTCACTTGGAAAGCAAGAGATAATGAGCACTTCAGGGTGATCCATCAGTACATCCGGGCTACCTGGCAGAACTTAAGCTATGGGAAGGGTCTCAAAACTAACCATTCTTACTTAACAGCACAGGCTGCCATTCTTTCCCTGATCCCCTTTTATGGATTGTCTTGCTCTTTCATAGAGTTGCTGGGAAGACATACATTTGTAAGTAACCACTAATGGAAACACTGCCATATTCTTCAGCCTTAACTTTGTGGCTGAGAATTGGGTTAGGTGTGTGTTTCTTTTTTTAGTAGTGTAGATTGATCCCAGGGCTTGGCACTGAGCTAGTACATCCCCAGAGGGTTTTGTTTTGTTACTTTGAATTATGGTGTGAATCTCAGGGGTTGTTTCGGTTGTTTTGGGTACCCCCAGAGCACCCAAAACAGGAAACAGGAAAGAAGGGAGGAAGAAAAGCAGGGAGCTGGAAAAAAGAAATGCAGATTGAACATTTTCATCCTTCTGAATAAGGCTTCTTTGAAGAACAAACAGGCGCATTTACCAGGGGGTACAATTGTTAGGTATCTGGTTTGTTCAGAATTAGGTTTGTTTTTATGACTTCTATCAAGTGCCAGAAAGAACCGACTATGGAAATTTCACCCAGCTATACATTATCCCGTATAAATTTTCAGTATTACTCCATAGTTTTTGAAGTAAAATGCTTTATGCCTTTTTCCTGTTTCCTTAAATATAAATAGAGCTGGGGCTGTTGTAACTCAGAGGCAGAGCACTTGCCTAATATGCATGAGGCCCTTGATTCAATATTCACCACTGCAGATAAACAAACAAACATGTACATACATAAATGGTAAACAATAAAATACTCATAGCCTTCTTTTTCTAATCCTGGGAATCTATTCTGAAGTAGTCATTGCTGAAGAGCTTGATGGTACACGCTGGACACAGAAGCACATGCCTGTAATTCTAACTGTTTTGGAGGCTGAAACAGAGGAATCACAAGTCTGAGGCCAGCCTGGGTAACTTAGTGAGAGCCTGTCTCAATATAAAAAATAAAAAGTGGGCCAGGTGTGATGGTGCACGACTGTTAACCCCAGCACTCGGGAGGCTGAGGCAGGAGGATCATTGCTAGTTCAAGGCCAGCCTGGGCTATAAAGTGAGTTCAAGACCAGTCTGAACTGCATAGTGAGACCCTGTCTCAAAAAGACCAAAACAAAAAAGTGCTAGGAATATAGCTCAGTGCTAAAGTGCTTGCCTACCATGCACAGCCCCCTGGGTTCAAACCTCAATACTAGGAACGACAACACACACACACAAAAAAAAACTTTGAGCACAATGATAAGATGCTGTTTACTTAATGAAAAAAGTAGAAACATGATTTGCAAATATTCTTTCCCAATCTGAAGCTTGTCTTTGTATTCTCTTAAGGGTGTCTTTGCAAGTAAATATTTTGATGAAATCTAGTTTATCAGTTTTCTCTTTTATGGATTGCAGTTATATCTGAGAAATATTTTTCCTAAGTTTTTTTTTTTTAAAAAAAAGAGTTTATAGCTTCAGGTTTTATGTTTAGGTCTTGAGTTATTTTGTGCATAATGGGAGCTAGAAATGGAAGGTTTTTTTCACATATGAATTTCCAGTTGTTTTACCACCTTAATTTTTTTGCATTCTTTCTCTACGGAATTGCTTTTTCATCTTTATTGAAAGTCAATCTATGATTGTGGGTCTGTTTCTGACCTTCCTTTGGTTCCAGCAGTTTATTTATATTGACTACCTATTTCTATCAACTATATCTATCTCTTTTAAAAATTTTATTACCAGTTTTATTTTTTATTTGTTATTTTTAAGGCCTTTATACAAAGTAGAAAACAGCAACCTGTTTTATTTTTTAAAATTAATTTCATTGGTACATTTTAGATATACATAATGATAACATTCATCATATGGAATTTTTACCTGTATACCTGATTATATCTTGCTTCTTCTTTTCCCCTCTCCCTCCCCCCTTCAACCCCTCTTTCCCTCCTTTTTTATAAAAGCTTTGTTTTCATGTTTCCCTTGTATTCTCTTTATTCTTTTCCCTTTCTTCCTTTCCCCTTCTCCCCCTCCCTAATTCCCCTTCCCTACCTTCTTCCTCCCTCACAGTATCTGTTACATATTTTGGTCCTTATTTATACTTTTAGGTCTTCACACCAGAGAAACCATGTGATATTTGAACATGTGTGTCCGATTTATTTCACCTAAGAGTATGGTCTCAAGGTGTGTCCATTTACCTAGAAATGTCTCAAGTTTATCCTTCTTTATGGCTGAATAGTACTCTATTGTGTAAAAAAACGACATCTTCTTTATCCATTCACCAGTTGATGGGCATTTGGGCTGTTTCCAAGATTTAGCTATTACAAACTGTGTTGCTGTATATATCTGTGTCTTGATAACAATTTGTAATAGGATTTAAATGATAGAATATAAATCTTTTTAATTTTGGGCAGCACTGGGGGTTGAAACCATGTTTGATGGGCAAGCATTTTACTATTGATCTACATCTCCAATCTGGAGAACACAAGTCTTACAATTTTGTTCTCCTTTAGCAAAATTGTTTTGCCTATTTTAGATCCTTTGCATATACATCTAAATTTAAGAATCATCCTGTCAATTTCTTATTTTTAAAAAGACATTAGGAACTTTTACCAGGATTGTGTTAGAGGTATAAATCAAATTAGAATTGATCACCTAATGGTAATAATAAATTGATTTACAAGCACAATTTCTCTCTCCATTTAATGAAGTCATTTATAACTGTCCTCAACAATGTGTTATCATTTTCAGTGTACAGATCTTGCATATCTTTTTCAGATTTATCTCTTAAGTATTTCATAATTTTAATGCTATTGTAATTAGTATTTTTAGGAATTATCAACTAGTATGTAGAAATACAATTGCTTTTTTATATATTGATCTTGTATTCTGGAGTCTTACTAAACTCACTAATTCATTCTTAGAGCTTTTTTTGTTTGTTTGTTTGTTTGTTTGAGACAGGGTTTTACTTTGTAGTCCAAGCTGGCCTTGAACTCACTATGTAGTACAGGGTAGCCTCAAACTCAATGCAGTCTTCCTGCCTTAGCCTCCCAAGTGCTGGGATTACAGGAATGTGGCACCACACCCAGTGTTCTTAGAACTTTAAAAAAAAAATTAATTCTGTGGAATTTTATCTCTGTATAAAATTATGTCACCCATGACTAGAGTTATACTTCTTTTCCACTCTGGATGTATTTTATTTCTTTTTCTTTCTTTACTTCACTGCCTCGAACCTGAAATACAGTGTTGGATACAGAGAGTAAAAGTACATTCTTGTCATGTTCTGGATTTTAGCGGGGAAGCATTCAGTCTTACACCATCCAATTCAATATTAGCTTTTGGAGATGTCTTCTCCCCAATAGAGAAAGTTCCTTTCTATTCCTAGTTTAATGTGAAAATGACAAACTGTGAAAACTATTAATTTGTTACCTTTAACCATAGGTACAAGATTAATAGTTACATAACAAAATCTAAGCCAAATCAGAAAATTATATACAGTAAATATCCATTCAATAGAGTGATTTTACCCTAAGGGGAGAAGATTTTAAAGGGATAAGAGGAAAAAAATAGAGAAATAAAGGAAGAGAGTGAGATTACATGCAAGACTGAAGGACAAAGGAAAATTACCCAAGCCTAGGGAAACTAGTGAAGAAGACAGGAGGGAAAGAAAAAGGAAGAAACAAAAACAAAAAACCCACAAAATTTTAAAAAACTAAAAATAACATTCACACTCACAAAAAAAACCAAAAACATGATTAAAAAAAAAAAAAAAAGACCAACAACAATAAAAGCCCACAAGCAATGAAAAAAATTTCTCTGTGATTTCGTGCCTGTGGTTACCTTCTGGGGTCTACAGTTTTGTGTCCAAATTCAGGGCAATTGGACACTATAGGATAGTACAGAGTAGTATAGGGCAATTGGAAACTACAGGATAGTGTCCAATTCAGGGCATGACAGGTAAGGAGGCAGTCAGGGCCCAGATCTGTGCTGGGCAATCCCAGCAAACCTGCATAGGCTTAGGGTGGGGTACCAGTCCTGGTACTTTAAAATCCACAGATATTCAGAATGATCTTGGCCTCTAGTTGTAGGGTTAGGGCCTGAGTCATTTAGCTTATAACACTCTTGCTGGCCTGAGCACAACTTCCTAACCCTGGATGTCTGACATGGTTGTCCCTCACCCAGTCACTGGGTTTTTAACACTGGGAGCCCTGAGATGAAGCCAACCCACGGGTGCTCTAAGTCCTGGGTTCAGTTGGCCCCTCCCTAAAATGGTGTCTGACCAAGCATTGTCTCCAGGAGACCCTGCAGTTGCTTGGACTGAGTCACTCACCAGCTGTTGTAGTACACAGCATCCACTGCTCTATTGCACTGGTGTATTTCTCCCTGGAGGCCTCTGGAAGCAGCTCCTTTTACTGTGTCTCTGTAGATTTGATCTTCCTTCTCACATCACAAGCCAGGAACTGGGGATAAAGTGCAGACTGCCCCTTCTTTTTCTGCATTGAGATCTGTCTCTTCACTTTGTTTGTAGGCTCCACTTTTCCCTTCAGATTCTTCCTGGATCTTGGGGATCCACCTCCCTCCTTGTTTTCTTTCCCAAGTTGTTATTTTCCAGTGTCTGGATTCCAAATTTTAGAAATTTTGATTTATTGCTGTTTACAGCTGTACCATCTTGCTGGAAGTCTCTGGCCATTTGCATTTGTTCTTCTGTTCATTTCAGCTGCCCTTTTTTGATTGGATCTTTTATTGGGGAGAGCTAATTTTTTTTTTTTTTTTTAGTTCTTTATATATTCTAGTTATTAGTCCTCTGAGAAATAGTTGGCAGAAATTTTTCCCATTCTGTGGGTTGTTTTTTCATTCTCTTATTTTGCTGTGCAGAAGCTTTTTAAGTCGATATGATCTCATTTTTTTGATTCTCAGTATTGTACTATTTCCTGAGCAACTGGGGTTCTGTTAAAAAAAAATCCTTGACTATTTCTATGACATCAAGAGTTTTTCCCAATTTATTTCCCAGCAGGTTAAGTGTTTCTGTTTCAACATTTATTTCTTTGATCCATTTTTATTTCATTTTAGATTTACGTGGTAAGAGATAATGGATCTAGATTCAATCTTCTGCATGCAGGTAGCCAGTGTCCTAACACCATTCATTAAAGAGGCTGTCATTGCTCCAGTGTGTGCTTTTGGCCTCCATGTCAAAGATCAAATAGTTGAATATGCTTGGGGTTGTTTTGGCATCCTCTCTTTTGTTCCATTGCTCCTCGTGTCTGTTTTTATGCTAATACCATGTTGTTTTTATCACCATAGTTTTGTAGTGGAACTTCAAGTCTGGGATTATGATGCCCCTGCTTTGCTGTTGTTGCCCAGAATTGCTTTTGATATTCTGGGTCTCTTCTGATTGTATATGAATTTTAGGATTTTTTTCTAAACATTTGTAGAAAATTGTTGATACTGGGATTGTATTAAATCTGCATATCAATTTTGGAAGTATAACCATTTTGACTATATTGATTCTGCCTATCCAAGAACAGGGGTATCTTTCCATTTTATGATATCCTCTTTGATCTCTTTTTTCAGAGTACTGTAGTTTTTATTGTAGAAGTCTTTCATTCCCAGCCGAGCGTGGTGGCGCACGCCTGTAATCCCAGTACTTGGAGGCTGAGGCAGGAGGATTGTTGCGAGTTCAAGACCATCTTGGGCTACAAAGTGAGCTCAAAGCCAGCCTGAACTCCATAGCAAGACCCTGTCTCAAAAAAAAAAAGTTTTTCATTCCCTTAGGTTAATTCTTAAGTATTTAATTTTTCTTGGTGCTTTGTGAATGATTTTTTTTCCTAATGTTTTTCTTAGTGGGTTCATTATTAGTATGCAGGAACACTATTGACTTTTGTGTGTTGATTTTGTATCCTGCTACATTACTGAATTTGGTTCTTAATTCTAAGAATGTTTTGGTGGTTTTTGAGGGGTCTTTATGTAGGGGATTGTGGTGGATTGACAACTGGTGGTCAACTTGTAAACACCCTCTGAACTGAACCAGCGTGGTGCTGGGTGTGAGAGGCCCACCTGTGGATTGTTGCCGGCAGCATAAGAGGCAGAACTGGAGAGGAAGAAGTTTAGAAGCTGTTAGGGAAGCTGTAGGGAGCTGTTGGTTTTCCTGGAGAAGCTCGTCATGCTGGCTTTCCTGATGAACTCAGCTGCTCTCATCATTGAAGGAACTCCGGATTTACTGTCGCTAAGAATGGCTACGGTTCATTTTGGGGGAGCTCTGGTCCTTGCTCTGAGCATTGCTTCCTGGCTCTGGAGAGGAAAATGGTGCACTGCTGAGTCTCCTGGAGAAGCTTGTTGCACTGGCTTTCCTGATAGGAGCTCGGCTATTCTCATCATGTGAGGAGCTTGGGACTTCGCTGTTGCTGAGGATGGCTGTGGTCCTTTTGGGGGTAGTTTTCGTTCTTACTTTGAGTGTCACTTCCTGGTGCTAGTGTACATCCCTCAGCCTGCTAGCACAGATCCTTCATCGCGCTGGCACAGACTTTGTAGCTTCCACCACTGACCTTTGAGCCTTCCCAGCACAGATCTGTGACACAGGCCTGCATGAGACCTTGTCACGGGCTCTTGGCCTTCGGGGTGTCTTGGTTACTTTTCTTTCGTTGCTGGGACAAAATACCTGACACCCAAAATTAAGGAAGGAAAGGTTTATTTCGCTTACAGTTTGTGGAGGTTTCAGTCCACACTTGGTTGGCTCCGAGGAAGAAGACAGCAAAGCAACAAGAGCAAATGGGGGAATGGCAGCCTAGCAGCAATGCAGCCAGAGCAAAAGGGAGGAATGGCAGCAGACAGCTTCTTTCCCTGCCTTACATTGTAAACAGGCTACACCCACCTAAGGGGCGTGTACCTCTCACCTAATCTCCATGCCCTCTTCTTCCACAGGCTCAGGATGTATGCAAAGTAAGCACCCTGGCTTCCTGCTGAGTCACTTAGCCAAACCTCTAGACTCCTCAAGTTGACACAATGTATCAACCGTAACTTGGGGGGGGATTGTTATGGGCTCTAGGTCTTCAGCTAGACTCCTGCAGGACATTACCATGGGATCCAGGCCCTCAGCTGGATTCTTTAGTCTTTACTGTGTGGACAGATTTCCTGCACTCTCTTTGTGTATGACTCTTTGGGTGACTATTCTAAAATAATCTTATAATTAAGTGTCCTGTATTGTATTGTTCCCCTTGCAAAACCCCAAACTGCAACAGGGACCATGTCATCTGGGAATAATCATAATTTAACTTGTATCTTCCACATATTCCTTCATTATTTCTTTTTTTTTTTTTTTTTGCCTAATTGCTGTTGCTAATGTTTCAAGTACTTTGTTGAATAGAAGTGGTGATGGTGGACATCTTTGTCCTGTTTCTGATTTTAGAGGGGAAGCTTTAAGGTTTTCCCAATTTAATATGATGTTGGCTGTAGGTTTGTCATATAGGGCTTTTAGCAGATTGAGATAAAATCCTTCTATACTTATTTTCTTCAATGTTTTTATCATGACAATATGTTGGATTTTGTGAAAGGCATTTTCTGCATCTGTGGAGGTGATTGTGCGATTTTTGTCATTGCTTCTATTTTTGTGATGTATCACATTTATTGATTTGCATAGGTTAAGACATCCTTGCATTCCTGGGATGAAGCCTACTTGGTCACGATGTATTATCTTTTTGATGATTTGTTTGTTGAATTCTGTTTGTCAGTATCTTATTAAGGATTTTTGCATCTATTTTAAAGAGATTGAGCTGTAGTTCTCTTTTTTGATTTCAACTTTTTCATTTCTAGTTGTATTGATTTGGGTGTTTCCTTTTCTTGTTTTGGTTAGATTGGCTAAGGATTTGTCTATTTGATTATTCTTTCAAAAAATTAACTCTTCATCAGTTCTTTGTATTTTTTTGTATGTGTATCAATTTCATTGATTTGTGCACCAATCTTTATAATTTCCTTTGTTTTAGTGGCTTTGGTTTTATATTATTCTTGTTTTTCTAGGACCTTGAGGTGTATCATTAAGTTATTTATTTGGACTTTCTCTGTTTTTTTGATGTGGACATTCACAGATATAAATTTTCATCTTAGGACTGCTTTCATTGTGTTCCTTAAGTTCTGGCATTTTGTATTAGTTTTATTATTTAGTTTTAGAAACTGTCATTTCTTGCTTGATTTTGTCTGTAACCTGTTGCTTACTTAAGAGTGTATTGTTTAATTTCCATGCATATGTATAATTTCTATGTTTTCTTTTGTCGCTGATTTCTAGTTTCATTGTACTGTACTGATAATATGCATAGTATAATTTCAGTTATTTTACTTTAGCTTGCTTTTTTGACTAGTATGTGGTCTACTTTGGAGAAAGTTCCATGTGCTGCTGAGAAGAATATATATTCTGTTGTTGCTGGGTGGAACACTCTGTAGATATTTATTAAATCCACTTTTTCAAAGGTTTATTCAGTTTTGATATTTCTTTGTTGGTTGTTTTGTCTTGATCTGTGTATTTGTGATAGTGGGGTATTGAGCTCCCCAACTGCAGTTGTATTTGTGCTTGTCTTTTATGTCCATAGTACTGGTTTTATCAAGTTGGGTGTGCTGCTGCTGTTCTGTGCATGTTAATGATTGTTATCCCTTCCTATTGGATTATTCTCTTAATCAGTAAGTAGCCACAGTCACCTTTTTTAATCTCTTTTGATCAGTTTTGGCTGATTATTTATTTGACCCAATATCCATTTACTTATGTTTTCTATGAGCTCGCCACAGCTGTTTGTTATCTCCCCTGGTAACATTTCAAATAATTTAGGGGTGTAGCTTTGGTTTTATCCCTTCAGTACCCTATGGATCAGTTTTGGAAGAGTTGAGAGTTTTGGGAGGTATTTTTTTCGCTTGTCTTCTCATGTTTCTACTTTTTGTTTGTTTTTGTGTTGACACTTGTAGGGTGGTTGTAGCAGAAAACTTACTTCCAGTATGGCGACCTCTTTAGTTATTGTCTCCTTTTCAGTGATATCTTTCTAGGCATGGCTCACTACTGGCCTTTGCCTCTGATCCAGGATCCAGTCACCTCTGCTGATTTGGGATGAGAGGTTGTATATTTGGTCTCAGTATCCAGTTGTTCAGGAATGGGCTACAGTACTGTTATTGGTCCAGATATTGGTATACCAAGAAAGTCCAGATATTGGTATACCAAGAAAACCAATTAATAGCAACAGCAATGTCACCTTGGCTATAGTAATAAAATCTGCATCAATTATAACATCAAATATAAACTGAATATTGACAAATTGTAAGCACCAATAACATACCCCCTTCAACTATAGAAAAAGATTTCTATAATTACAGTTTGAATGCCAAGACATTCACTGATTATAGACCTACAGTAAATACCTGGTAAATGGAACAACTTTACCTCTACTAACAATATAGCAGTATGCAACAGCAGTAGCATAAAGTTAACTAGCTACCTAGTGATTCACAAAGTTTAGTACTAGTAAAGGTAGAGGGGGTGGGGAACCAGAGAATTAAAACAGCCAAATTGGAGAAATTAATGAATAGGATATGAAAAGGAGGGGAGAAAAGTAAGATGGGGTTCTGTTGAGGAGTAATAGGAAATTATTAGTATTAGAGAACAGGCACAGGGAAGATTGATCAAGAAAAAGAAGAAAAAAGATAAACAGAGAGCAAAATATAAGAAAAAAATAAGGAAGAGAAAAAAAGTTGAAAGGGAAAAAAAGGAGAGAAAGGAAAGTACAAGAGGAAAAAAAGGGAGAAAAAAAACCAACTCCCTAAAACACCTGATGATGAAAAGATAAAAATAATAAAAAAATAGAAAAAAAATTGGGTCAAAGAAAAAAAATTCCCATGTTTTTGATTGAGTGGTTTCTTTCCAAGATCTGCGGTCTTGATATCCAGCCAGTCCTAATATTTTCTGGCTATGGGTCTTTGAGGTGGGCTTCCTGCACAAGAGGGTGCTCTGTCTGTTCTCCCTGGACTGTGGTTCCTATTTTAAACCAAGGCCTGTCCTTGCCCTTCTTGGTAGATGGGAAACACAATCAGCCCTCTGGTTACTGCTGGATTTAGTACATTGCTGATTTAGGAGTGAGTTCTGTTCTGGGAGAGCATTCCTAAGTCAGATTCATTTGTAAGTTGACAAAGTGAATCTTAAACACCTTTGTCACAAATATACAATGTATATTGGTTGGCACTCTGTAGCAGTTCCCTCCACATCATTGCTTTTCTTTCTTTCTTTCTTTCTTTCTTTCTTTCTTTCTTTCTTTCTTTCTTTCTTTCTTT
>NW_004955452.1:13565481-13587572 GCF_000276665.1 Chinchilla lanigera | reverse complement strand
TCTTTCTTTCTTTCTTTCTTTTTTTGAGAAGAGTCTTGCTCTGTAGTCCAGGATGGCCTTGAACTCATTATGTAGCCCAGGTTGGCCTTGAACTCATGGTGATCATCCTGCCTCAGCCTCCCAAGTGCTGGGATAATAGGCATGTGCCACTCCTCCTGGTGTTATTACTTTTCTTCTGCTTCTGACATCCTGGGCTCTGATTGAGCATTATACAGCAGCCCAAGTGTGACAGTGTCCGACAGACACATAGGCCACCTCTGCAGTTTGTTTGCATCTGTGAATGATCATAATGCAAGGTTCATTCATAATGTGAGGTCCCTTCATATCTGTGAAGACTTGTAACTTGTGTTTTCATAAGTCAGAAACTTAACTGTATAGGCCATTTGGGGAGGGGATCAAGTGGGCTGTTGGACTTAATGTCCAAGGTCATGGGGTCTGGATGCCCCCTTATCTCCCTGGGCATTGTCCTCATATAGGCTCAAATCAATTGGTTATTGCCATCCCTGCTGCCCCATACCAAGGGGAAGCGAAATGTAGCACTGGCTTGGAATTTGTGGATGGTTGCACCCTTGCATCAAGGGGTAGAGGAGGAGCACCTTACACTCCAGCAGGGGTCTGCTTGCTCCCAGGTTGGAAAATCATTCAGTGTTTTTCATCAAATAGTTTCCTGCCCTTCCTCTTTTCAAAATGCCTGTTAGAAATGTATTGAATTTTATTTCAGTTTTCTGTTCATTTCTTTCCAGGCTTTTTCTTTCTCTTTCCTATTGAATAGTTCCTATTTAAAATTTTTCAATTTGCTAAGCTTTTCTTTTACATAGTCTAAATCTGCCATTAAGTCCCCACAGCATATTTATCATGTCAACATCTCAAAGTTTGCTTTGGCCTCTTTGATGTCTTTCATATCCCTACTTTACACAATAGCAGTCCCTCCTTATTTCTGAGGAATATGTTCCAAGACCCCAAGTGGATGCATAAAACTGCAGACATTACTGAACCCTATAAAGACTGTTTTTTTTTCCTGTACATACATACCTATGATAAAGTCTAATTTATAAATTAGGCCTTATAAGAGACTGGGTTAGCCAGCTTTCTGTCACTATAACAAAATACCTGAGATAATCAACTTATAAAGCAGAAGGATTATTTTGGCTCACATTTTTTGGTAGTTACAGTTCTTGGTTGCTTTTCTTATCACTTATGGGCCTATGGTGGCACAGTACATCATTGAAGTGTGTGACAGAGAAGGCTTGTTCACCTCATGGTGACCAGGAAGCAAAAAGAGGAAGAGGAAGGGCCAGGGTCCCAACATCCCTTTAAAGCCATGCCTTTGCTGACCTAACTTCCTCCAGTTAGGCCCCAATTCCTGAAGGTTCTACCATCTCCCAGTAGTACCATAGGCTGAGGAAACCTATGGGCTTTTGTGTGATATTTCCAATCCAAACTTTAACAGAGACTAATAGCAATAGCTAATAATGCAATACAACATTTACTGTTTCAAGTAAAATAAGATTTATTGAAGATAAGCACTACACTATCATGATAGTTGATCTGATGTAGTAGCAGGATGGCTATTAAATGACTAGTGGATAGGTAGCAGATTTAGCACGGATACACTGGGCAAAGGCATGGTTTACGTCCTGGTCAGAATGGAGGGAGATGACTGGGATTTCATCATGCTACTTTATAATGGTGTGCAATTTAATACCTATTAATTATTTATTTCTGAAATTTTTCATTCACTATGTTAAGACTGCAGTGACCTTGAGTAACTAAAACTACAGAAAACCAAACTAGGGACTACTGTATGCTTAGCCTTTCCTATAGCTTCTTGAATATGTGAAATACAATCATAATAATTATTTTAATATCCTTGTCTACCAGTTATTTCTGGATCAGTTTTTCTTTTTTCCCTTGTGATGCCAAGGATAGAACCCAGGGCCTCATGAGTGTTCTAGAAAAGGTCTATTATCAGTAAGTTACACTCCCAGGTGTGAATTAGTTTTAATTGACTGGTATTTTTTCTTATAATAGGATTCATTTTCCTTTTTCTGAATGTTGTGTTATTTTTGACTAGGTGCCAGGTATTGTAAATTTTACCTAGTAGGGTGCTGGATATTTTTGTATCACCATAGGTGTTCTTGAGTTTTGTTCTAGGATGTGGCTAAACTATTTGAAAACAATTTGATCCTTTTGAAACTTGCTTTAAGGCTTCATCAGGTAAGTCCAGAGCTGTATTTAGTCTGTATGACTGAGGCAGTCTTTAATTAGTACTCTAACAGATGCCCTGTGAATTGAGAAGTTTTCCATAATGACTTTTTTTTTTTTTTAGAATAAATGCTATTCCTAGCCTACGTGAACTTAAATATGGTTCCTCTACTCCTTTTGGGTAGTTTCTCACATATATGAGATGTTCAATACTTAGTTGAAGTATTGAACCTAGTTGAAGACTTGAAGGAGTCTTGTGCAGATCTTTAGACTTCTGTCTTTGTGTAGCTCTCTTTTCTACTGGTCTCCCAGATATATCTTTTCAACCCCAACAGAATGCTGGTCTCTGCTTGGATTCCTCCTTCCTGCACCAGGGCCCACACACTTTCTCTAGCTGGGACAGCCATAAGCCTCACCTTATTTTTCGTTTCTTAGGAATTACTATTTTCATTATTTCATCTCCTACGTCTTTAAAGTTGTCTCATATATTTTGTCTGATTTAAAAAATCCTTTCAGGTAGAAGAATAAATCTGCTCTGTATTATTTATTTCATCTTGATTGGAAGCAGAAGTCCACCATACCCTCCCCCTCTTTATAAACCACTTTGACATTTACCCACAAAACTAATTCCTCAAGACTCATCATTCCAGGCTTCAATTCTAGGAAGCCTTCTCCTATCTTCACTTCTCCAGAGTAGGCTCAGATGTTCTCCTAAATGTGTGCACAATACCCTAACCTCTCTCATTGTATTTTCAGTCCAAGAACATCATGTCAGCTTTCTGTTGCTGTGACAAAATACCTGAGATAAACAACTTAAAAAGAGGAAAAATTTATTTTGGCTTACAGTTTCATGGTCACTAGGCCTCAATGTTTATGGTGAGGTAGAACATCATGACAGAGAGCACATCTGCTCACCTTTACCAGCTGGGAAGCTAGGAAGCAAAGATAGGTAGAGGAAGAGACTGGGTCAAACTATAACTGCCTGGGCACACCCAAACGGCCTATTTCCATCAACTAGGCCCTACCTCCCAAGTTTCCATAACTGTCCAATAATAGCCCATTGAGTTCAAACTAGGTATAGTGGTGCAGGCCTGTAATCCCAGCACTCTGGGAGGCTAAGGCAGGAAGATCACAATTTCAAGCCCAGCTTGGGAACTTAGTGACTTAGTAAGACCTTATCTCAAAATAAAAAATACAAAATGTACTGGAGATGTCACTAAGTGTGGAGGCTCTGGGTTCAGTCCTTACCCCCCCCCCCAAAAAAAAGTATAAGTACCTCAGTGGAATCGTTCATTAGTGAGGTTAGAACCCTCATAGTCCAATCACCTGCCAAGGACCCACCTCTGACCACTGACCAAGCCTTCAGTGCATGAGATTTTGGGGAGCATTTAAGATCTAAACCATAACATGATGCTTGTTATTTAAATGTATTACTTTTAAATATATCCTTTATATTATTCTAAATATATCCAAAAATATATGTTTTGTCTACTTGCATCTTTAGTTACTATTCTAATGTATTTTTGTGCTTTTATTCATGAATATCAGGGGTAGTCTACATTTGCTTTTTCTCCTTAATTCAGTTCTATTTAATCTTCAGCCCTGTGGAATTTGGCTTCTACCAAAGCTACTTTTCTGGCATGACCAGTAACTTCACAATTGCTGGTTGCAGTGTGTTCTACTCAGTTCTTATTTGACTAGGTCTCTCTCCATTAGTTCTTATTAGTTGCAGTTCTTGTAATAAAACACTTTCCTGGTTCTTTTCCTACTTTTTGACCCATAAATTCTTTGTCAGTTTTGTGGACCATTCATCTACTCACATCCTAAGCCTTGGTATTTTCAGATATTCTATTTAGGAACTTCTGTTTTCTTTGCTTAGATGCTTTTTTGTTTGTTTACTTGTCCTTCTTTGTGCCTGTTATGGTTTGTGTCTGCATGTCCCTCCAAAGCCCCATGCAGTCATGGGGCGGGCTTCTAGAGTTTATGATTGATCCATGGTCCAGTGCTGGGGTTATGGTTGTGAGCGCTGCATCCACCCTGGGGCAGGTAGCTCGCATACAATATAAGGAAGGGAAAGAGGCTGCTTGCTGCCACTCTTCCCTTTTATTATTGTTGCTTGTGCTATCTCTGCCCCGCCCTGCCCCCATGAAGTGTTGCCATTTGCCAGTCTGCCTTAGAACCAGCTGGTTATGGACTGAAACCTCCACAAACTGTGAGCTAAGTAAACCTTTCCTTCCTTAATTCTGGGTGTCAAGTATTTTGTTTCAGCAAGGAGAGAAAAGTATCTAAGACAGTGCCTATAGCAACTATCCCTGGGAACCTGAGTCCAAGTCTGAGCTCTATTGGAATTTCCCAGAGGCACTCTAGATTCAGTATGTCTAAGATATAATTTGCTTATTATTTCCTCAAGGTTGCTGTTCTGTAGCCTGTCTTCATTTTTGATGCTACTAACTAGTCCCTCAGTCAGGGTAGAAACATGAGTGTCATCTTAGACTCTTTGCCCCAAATCCCATATCTGTTTCAGCCTTATAAATATTAGAACCTTAATACTTTAAAACATATCTCACAGGAGGAATTTCCAGTAATGATGGCAGAATGAAGTGGTCCCCTGAACCTTCCTACAAATAATAATAAAATGTGTTTTTCAAAAAGTGAAGGAGCTGGTAAGACTCTAGAAGCAGACAGAAGCTAGAGGAAAGTTCAATTTTAAAAAATAAGAACTGGAAGTGATAAGTAGTATGTATTTGCAGCTTTAAAAGTTTCTGCCTGAGGGTGTTCAGTAATCTCCACAGCAGGGGCTGTGGATTTAGCTCAGTGGCACAGCGCCTGTCTGGCAAGCGCGAGGTCATGAGTTCGATTCCTGGTACCAGAAAAAAAAAAAATCTCCGTAGCAGAGGAGAATGGCTGTGGAATGCCTCAGCCTTACTTTCTTATGATGACCAAGAACAGAGCTCACAATATTAAAAATATATAATAAATATATAATGAATAAATAATTTATATAATATATAAATAAAATATATAAAAATCTGAAAATTTAACAGGAGGACTTTATAAGTGAGAAAACCACAGAAGAGGGTGAACCCCCCAGCTGACTATAAACCACGATCCCTAGTTTAACCTGTGAACTGCGTCTGCCAGGGGAAATGCAGGCAGAGGTCGGAGAGGCACCAGATGAACTTGTGAGTTCACTGCTTTTGTAACTGAGACTCTTTCCTAACCACAGGGAACCTGATGGCAGAAATGTGAAATCTTGTGGGCTGGAGATGTCAGAGGATATAATCTAAGGCTGAAAAGTTAGGGAGGAATTCCCAGAAGCAACAAAAGCAGAGCAAGAACAGCCTCTAAACCTGAATATGATCTCTGGCCAAATTCTTGTCCTGTCATCAACTGCACAGGCAAAAAAGCAGCTGTAAAAATTACATAGAGCGATATCAGTTGTTGAACATTGCAGGAGAGGCAAGGTCTCCAGTTTAGTCCAGCTGAGTTACTTGCCTATGCGGGCGGGTGGGGTGGGGAACAGTTCCAAAGAAAACACAATAAAATCCAGAGCCACATGTTCTAGACAGAATGTCCAGCAAAGGAACATAAAGAGTAGCATATACTCTGCAGGGGAAGGTAATCAAGAAAAACGAACTCAAAGTTGACTCAAGATGTCTTGGCTACTGATTTCAACATCTGAATCAACTTGGAGCTGGATTCTGTTGACTGCCTTTTCCCCTGGGTGTATTTCATTCCTTCCCCCTCGTATATAATATCTCTTATGTCTCTCAGAGAGAGAGAGAGAGAGACAGACAGACAGACAGAGACACACACACAGAGAAAGACAGAGAGAGAGACAGAAAGCAAAATAAATGGTTTTAATAAGGCGTATAAGCAACCTTTGGCCAAATCAGTACTACTGACTACTAAACTGTGCAGACTTAGGAAGCCAAGCTAAAACAAACACAAGAGTAAAAAGACTGGGTCTTGCCTAATGAAACCCTAGGTTCAATCCCTAGGAGTAGATGTATATGTAAATAAATAGATAAATAGAAAATAAAAGAGAAAAACTGAGCCAAGACATCTGTAGCAGCATACTGTAGGGAAGTCATGTTCTGCATTTGAAGTACAGGAAGTTACTAAAAATATTCAGCAGCCCGTCAGAATAATAAAACTGAATCCAGAGTTTCTGCATTATATTACTTAAGATGTACACTTTCTAACCAAGTATTATGAGACTTGAAAAAAATCAGGAAAGTGTGACCCATGTTCACTGGGAGAAATTAGTTAAGAGAAATGGATTCTGAGTGGTTTCAGCCATTAGATTATAATAGACAAAGACATCAAGGTTACTGTTAAAGGGGCTGGGGATTTTTAGCTCAGCAGCAAAGTGCATACCTGGCAAGCGCAAGGTTGTGAGTTCGATTCCTAGTACCAGAAGAAAACCGAAACCAAAAAAAAAAAAAAAAAAGGGGTTACTGGTAAAAATGTGATTTAACAATTGGCTGGGTGATGGCACACCCTTGTAATGCCAGCATTTGGGAGACCAAGGTAGCAGGATTATGAGTTACAGTCAGTCTGGGGGGCTTAGTGAGAGAGACCCCCATCTCAAAAAAAAAAAAAAAACAATTAAAAAAGCCTCAGTTGTGATTCAGTTTAAAAGCCCTGAGTTCAGTCCCTACTACCCTAAAAATCAATCAATAAAATAACTGTTTCCAGTTTTAAAGAAAAATGAGGTGACAGTTATTTAAGTAGGGAAATATCTCTAACCACTTTTATTCAACCTTGTATTGAAGGTCTTTTTATTGTGATAATGCTAGAAAAGGAATTGCAAGAAATACGATTGCTAATGAAGAACCAAAGCTGCCATTATTTACTGAAGATGTGACTATGCACCTAAAAAATTCCAAGGAATCTACATAAAATTTATCAAGACTGTAGGGTAGGGGCTGGGGATTTAGCTCAGCGGCACAGCATCTGCCTGGCAAGCACAAGGTCCTGGGT
The DNA here is from genome assembly GCF_000276665.1 of Chinchilla lanigera. Classification (NCBI taxonomy): domain Eukaryota; kingdom Metazoa; phylum Chordata; class Mammalia; order Rodentia; family Chinchillidae; genus Chinchilla; species Chinchilla lanigera. Next base: position 13,580,381 of record NW_004955452.1, on the reverse strand, counting down.
TCGATTCCTGGTACTGGAAGAAAAACAAAAACAAAAATTTAAAAAAAGACTTTAGGGTATAAGATCAACATACAGACATCAACTGTGTTTGTATATTAGCAATGAGAACTTGGGAATTGATGTTCAAAAACATGTACAATATCCCCAAAGCATGAAATACTTAGGGATAACTTTAACAAAGTATGTGTAACAACTACATGCTCAAAACTACAAAACATTGCTGAGAGAAATTTGAAAGCTAAATAAATGGAAAGATGAACCTTTGGAATGGTTGATTGCTGTTGTCTGTCCCTGTGCACCCTGCAGTTCCTCTGGAACCTCAGCATTTTGCTTTATTTGGGAATATTTACAAATAATAGGATGTTTCTAATTACGGATCTAGAAATGAAATCATCAGTGTTTAGGATTCCAGATCTATGACTGGTGACCATACAAAAAAGAAAAGGGACATTTGGATACACAGAGGCAAAGAAAAGAACGGCGAGGATGGAGGCAGAGATTAGAGCTGTGTTGCCACAAGGAAAGCTGAATACCTGTTGGAGCGGGAAGAGACAAGGAAGGAAGTTCCTCGGGCCTCCAGAAGGACTGCGCCCCTGCCGGAGCCTTGACTTCAGACTTCAGGCCTCCAGAATTGTGAAATCTTTCTGTTGTTTCCAGCTGCAAAGCTTATTGGTCATTTATCAATAGCTCTGGGAAATGAATATAACCATGTTCATGGACTGGGACCTAGAATGATCAAAACAATTTTGAAAAAGAACAACAGGACTTCAAACCAACTAATTTTAAGACTTACTTTAAACCTATAGTAATTAAGCTAATGGTATTGGTGTAAAAATAGACTAAGCTGACAGGCCCACAAATGCATCCATGTATGTATCATCAGTTGATGTGCCAAAGGCAGTGCAGTGGGGGAGGGATAATTCTCCAACAGCCAGAGCAATTGGAAAATGACTTATGAAAACATGAACCACTGACTCTTCTTACAGTACAGAAAACAACTCAAAATGGATCATAGGCCTAAGCTAAAGAGCTTTAGTTATAAAATTGTAAAGGAATTGAATAAGAACAGGGGGAAAGTTTTATGATCTTGATTTGATGAAGATTTCTTAGATAAGTCACTAAGAATGTAAACTATAAATGAATAAAATGTTAAGTTGGGGAGCCAGGCGTGGTGGTACACGCCTGTTATCCCAGCACTCGGGAGACTGAGGCAGGAGGATCATTAGAGTTCGAGGCCAGCCTGGGCTACAAAGTGAGCTCAAAGCCAGCCTGAACTGCATAGTGAGACTCTGTCTCAAAAAGAAAAAAAAAAAAAAGTTAAGTTGGAACTCATCTTTGCTAATCAAAACATAGTGCTAGTTGGCTTCAGTAGCACATACTATAATCCTGGCTCCTCAGGAGGCTGAGATAGGAGATTACAAGTCTCAGGCTAGCCTGGGCAATTTAGACCCTGTGTCAAAATAAAAAAGAGCTGAGACTGTAGCTCAGTGATAAATTGCTTGCTTAGCATGTATGAGACCCTGAATTCAATCCCTAGTACTAGGTGGGAGGAGTTAAGAATATAAACAAGAAAGCTTTAGCCTGGAAAGCATAAATTATATATCTGACAAAGGACCTGTTTATAAAATAAATGAAGAGTTCTTATAACTCACATAGAAAACTAATAACCCATTTTTAAAAATGGGCAAAATATTTGAACAGATAGTCAACCAAAGATTATACAGATGTCCAAAAACACATGAGAAGACGTTCACCATTATTACACATTAGGAAAATACTAATGAAAACTATAGTGAGATGCTACTACATTCTTTAGAATGACTAAAATTAAAAAGACTTCCACACCAAATTCTGGCAAAGTTATAGGATAACTGGAATGCCCACATTAATGGTAGTGCTGTGTAATAGTTATACCAACACTCAAAAATCATTCAGTATTTTTAAAAAAAATTAAAGAGAACCTTGGATATAAGCAGGCATAACACTCATTAAGTATTTACCTGAAAGAAAAGAAAGGATATGTCCATATAAAGATTTGTGTAGGAATGATTATAGAAGCTGAGTTTGTAATGGCCAGAAGTTGGAATCAGTCCAACTGTCCATCTATGTAGGTTAATGAGTAAACAAATTATGGTCTATTCATATAGCAGAACACTATTCAGCATTAATAAGAATTATAGATACAACATGTGTGACTAACACAATAATTTTGCCGGTGAGATAAGCCAGTTAAAAAAATACATACTTCATGATTCCATTTAAATGAAATTTTAGAAAATACAAACAATTTGTAGTGATAGGAAGCAGAGACTGGTACCTTGGGGAATATGAATGGAGAAAAGAAGGGATTGCAAAGAAGCATGGGAATCTTTTGAAGGGATAGAAATGTTCATTATCTTGATTATAGTGATGGTTGCAGAGGTGTATGGACTTATCAAATTATATACATTAAATATGTTCAATTTATTGTAGGTCAATTATACCTTAACATTTTTTTTTAAATGGGCAAAAATTTGAATAAACTTCACCAAAGAAAAAATAATCAATAAGCACTTGGAAATATGTTCGGCATCATTAGACATCAGGCAAATGCAAATTAAATCACAGTAAGATACCATTTCATAACCACTAGAATGACAAGAACTAAAAAGACCAAGGAATAAACCAAGTGTTGAAGTTGTGGAGCAACTGGAACTCTTGTAGGCTGCTGATGGAAATGCAAGATGGTACAGTAATCTTTGAGTAATGGTTCACAGTGTCTTAGAAAGTTAGACATGTACTTATACATAACCAGAAAGTCTACTCCCAAGTATTTACCCACATGTTTTCAGAAATACATGTTTTTGGAAAAATGTATAACATCTTTATAATAGCTGAGAACTGGAAACAACTCTCCATTGATAGATGGATGGAAAACAAATTTTGGTGTATCTCTGTAATTTTACGGAACACTATTCAACAGTGAAAAGAATGTACTACTGATACATACAATATCTTGAACAAATCTCAAAAGTACATTGAATAAAAGCAGCCAGAAACAAAAAATAGGCCAGGTGTGACACACCAGGAATTCCAGCATTTGAGAGGACCCGGCACTGAGGCAGGAGGATCACCACAAATTTATGGCCAGCCTGAACTACATAGTGAGACCTCATCTAAAAAAAAGTATGTGTATGATTTCTTTCATATGAAATTTAAGAAAAGCCAAACTAATCGTAACTGTAACAGAAAACAAATCAGTGAATGCCTAAGCCTTGAAGTCAAGGTAAGAATTTACAGAAAGGGGCATGAGTAAACTTTTGGGACCAAAAAATGTTCTCTCTCTTAATTGTAGTTATGTGGGCATATGCATTTGTCAAAAGATTGGCTTTATCTTCTTGAAGTGTATGCTGTTGACTATGTGAATTGTTTCCACTGTGTTTGTAAGACTGCCGTTACCACCCTTATCTAGCCACTCACCATTTCTCATTCGGGTGAGAGAAAAGTGGCATGCCTGCCGTCACTTTGCTTCTTCAAACCCATACTTTTATGACAGGACCTGTACAACAGATGTGTCAATTGTCGCTTCCCTACACATCATGCTTTAGTTGCTCACCACCTTGGTTCCTTAAAGTGGCCTGCAGCACCTTCTGTCTGGCTTTGGCTTTACTCTCTGCCTCTCCACCTCTTGGTTCCCAGCAAACACATGATAATTTCCTTTCTTCATCCTCTCACCTTGCCCTTTTTTGTGTGTGTAGTAAACAACATTTTAGCCTTTAAAACCCAGCTTAGAACTCTTCTTGTCTGGGAAGACTTTTTCTTTTTTAAAAAATGCCATCCCTAACCATACCCCCTTCACTCCAGGGGAGGGGCGTTATTACCTTCAGATTGTTTCTTTTGCATACCGTAACTTTCATAGGTACGTTAAATATTTCGATGTATTATGTTTTTATGTCAGATTAATAATCTATTTCTGTCCAGGGTGAACAGGTACCTGCGGATGACTAGAAAAGTAAGAGAAACTAGAAAAACAAGACAGGATCAAGGGGCTTACCTCTTGGACTGCAGCCCTGATTACCATTTTCATAACCTTTTATTGAGAAAGAACAAAGGAGGCAGCCGAGGAACTGGAGGATATCAACTGTTTTAGCAAGGACAGTACAACTCAATTATCACAGGAATGAGACTTGACTAGTTAGCCATCATGTTATCATTCCTTAGGGCATATCTCAGCAAAGCATCTAGTGTTGACCCCAGGGCTTTCAATGCTTTTGCTAGACTTCCTACAGAACCCAACAATCAAGGCTTGGTCAGGCCTGAGGCAATACATTGAAAGAATAACTAAAGAATGTCCTTCTCCACATTTTTACTTCTCTTTCCCCCACTTGTTGTGAGGAAAATGATTAGTTTCATTTATATTTTTGATCCACAAGGCCTGTTCCACAATAGAGGCTCAATAAGTATTTATAGAATGATTTAATATAAATGCTCACACAAGAAGCTAAAAGTGTACCGATAGCATGGTTATTACTATTTCGTTTTAAATGAAATTCTACACAGAAAAAAAAAACTGAGATTTATATCCACTTTTTTTTTTTTTTCTAGTTCTGGGCATCAAACCCAGGGCCTGCACCGCAGTAGGCAAGTGCCATACCACCACTGAGCTAAACCCCCAGCCCTTACATCAACATTTAGCACTAGTTGTTTTTGACTGGTGAGATGAATTTCTTTTAGTATTTTTGGCATTTTGACATTTTTTGAGAAATTATTTAATGTGCTATTGGTTCATAAGACATAAACTGAGAAACTGTGACTTTTGCCTACTCAAATTAATTTTTGCATTTCTTTAGGTCCATAATGGAGTTACAAGCTCCATTCCCTTAACTACGGACCTGACTGCAGAGATTTCTGGTTGGTCAAAGAATGATTCAGTGCAACCTGAAACATCAGAGGATCTGGGTACTACACTCAGCACCCAGCAAGTAAACCGTCCTGGGAAAACCCACACTGCTGCCCCTCTTCCAGTGGCTCCCTCCTACAGTTATGCTACCCCGACCCCTCGAGCCTCTTTCCAGAGCACCTCAGCATCGGCACCAGGTGACCCTTTGCTCCTGCCCTTGGAGAGAAAATGGGAAAGCAGAACATTTGATCAGTGTCCTCTTTCAGAGAGAGGAACAGAGCGATGGATGACTTAAATTCTGTATGTTAAGAAAAAAATACCCCTGTCAGTGCCTTTGTAATCATGGGACTTGGGGCTCTAAATCTCTTCCTCAGCAGGTCCCCAGCCTGTGGAATTTTATGAGGCTCATTTTCCCAGAGTCAAGTTCCACTGTGGCTTAAAGGCAGGAGGTTCAATTAAGTAATGTTCAAGGGATCAAGCAGAGGCTGCTAGGAAGAAAGAGCCGGATCACTGCACCTGTTCGCCTTCTGAAAGGCTGTTTGTAGGTCAGATTATTTGTCTGTCTGATTTTTAGAGCGTCTTCATTTTTAAAGCAGCCCATGGGGAGATTTACACGTAGAGTATTACTTTAGTAGGTCTTTGCTTCACGGGTGCTGGTCTGAGGAATAAGGAGGAAATGAGTAGTCCATGGTTTATAGTTAACCTTGAAAAAATCAAGAGGGTCATGCAAAGCCAGTAAAAAACAAATTTTTGCCCATTTTCAATTTCCCAGGATCTCCTTTCATGGTAATACAAAATAAAATTTTACGGTTTCAATCCTGACACACCAGAATAATTTTTTGTGTTCAGACCAGATGTCTGTAATTTTCAGTGTAATTGTGAAGGGGTTGGGTGGTACTGTATTGATTAACCATTTTGTGGTCCATTGTACTTTTTGTGAGTATAGTGGTTTCCCTTTATTCTTTTATTTTTCTTAAAGTCGCTTCAGAGAGCTCTTATTCCATCTCCTGGGGGCATCCAGAGACTGCAGCTTCCATAAAGGATGGTTTCATTTTTCTTGAGGTGCAATGTTCCAAAAGAGAAGCAGATAAATCTCAAGTTTCATATTTATCTAGGAAGCCCTTCTCACCTCCTGGTCTTGAAATACGAGCCGCCCAGCCTGTTGTTTGCTTTAAGCCCTCTTAATGTTGGAGTCTCATACAAATGAGCCATTACTGTCAGAGAATCTATGAGATTCGTATAACAGTAGTTCTCAGTGGGCTTTAAATATTTTTAGTTACATCCTGGCGGGTGGATGGGAGCTATTGACACCCAGGCTCCAGAGTAGACCATGACTTCCATCGAGCACAAGAGGGAAAATTCACGTAACTGGAGCGAGAATTGGGTCAAAAAGTGATTCAGTGAGATTAGATGATGGCGGTTTTCTAATGCCAAGTTAGGCGATTTGCTTAAGCGTGGTGTGGGATTAGAGGTCTTAAATAGGAGAATAAGCATGGCGGGTGAGTATTGTAGAAAGACTGATAGTGGTAAGGTGGTAAGCAGAATAGACTGAAGTGGGGAGAGCTAATAGAAGGGAAATTAGTTAAGATTCTTGGAATAAACCAGGTGTAGTGGTACATGACTATAATGAGGTAGGAGGATCACTGTGAGTTCGATGCCAGCCTGGGCTACAGAGTGAGTTCAAGGCCAGCCTGAACTACAAAGTGAGACCCTGTCTCAAAAAACAAAACAAAAAATTCTTGGAATAATCTAATTGTGAACAAAAAGTCAAAAGTTGTAGCAGTTGTAATGGAAAGAAAAGTAAGTTCTCTGACATTTGCTTTTTCTTATTTATGTATCTTATTAAAAAGATACCTAACAAAATAGTCAGCTGTGGTAATATATGCCTGTAATGCCAGCACTTGGGAGGCTGAGACGGGAGGATTGCCACAACTTCAAGGCCAGCCTGAACTACATAACAAGATCCTATCTCAGCTCCCCAACTCTGCCCAGAAAGTTACTTACCAGAATAAAGATGATCCTTAAAATAGAATTTGAACTCTGGAAAATAATGTATAAGGAGGACTTAGGGAAATATCCTAGTTAAAATACAGTGGAGAAAAATTCAGAGGGGAAGAAAGAAAAGTGGAACATGGGATGATGATTAACCAAGAGCTATTTAATTAAGGTGCAGGTATCAGCAGGAGTAGATGCCACCAAGGTGATGAATGAGGCTTGTGTCACATTTAGATTTGGTAAGAAACGGCTCATTGATGACCTTGAGAAATCCTTCTCACCGGAAAGGTGAAAGCAGAATCAATCTTCAGGTGATTAGAGAATAAAAATGGTGAGGAAATGAGAACAGTAGCTGAATATCATTCAGGATAAGAGTTTGAGCACAAAAGAGGGAGAGATATAGTCTGGGTCAATTTCTTTTTTTTTTTTTTTTGATTTATTTTCTGGTACCAGGAATCGAACTCACAACCTAACACTTGCCAGGCAGGCGCTGTGCCGCTGAGCTAAATCCCCAGCCCTGGGTCAATTTCTTATCACTAGTATATATGCTTTGTTTCCAGTGGTAAAAGAATTGGTGGTGTCTGCTGGAAAGAGTGTCCAGATAACCCTGCCTAAGAATGAAGTTCAGTTAAATGCGTATGTTCTGCAAGAACCACAGCAAGGTAAAAAAAAAAATCCCTTTACATTCGGATAACATTTCAATTTACAGTTGATATCCACATACCACAACTCACTCTTCACAGTTGTGCAGTGAGGGTATGGGCTATGCTGCAGCATGAGAGCACGCGAGTATCTATGTACAGGAGACAGTGTAGTGTAGTTGAGAGCACTGGCCTTGACATGAAGCCTGAGTGCAAATCCCAGTCGAGCTAGTCACTGGTTGAATGACTTTAAGCAAATGACTTCTTTGAGTTTCTGTTTCTCAGAAAAATTGGAATAACAGTTCCTACTTCACAAGATTAGTTTAAGGGACAAATGAGATATTATATAAATCATCTAGCTCAGTAACTACCAGATAGCTGATGCTTATCAATTGTAGGTCTTATATATTAGATTGTATTTTATTATTGCATTTATTAGATTGCATTTTATTATTTGTTTGTTTGGTTTTTTTTCCGGTACCAGGAATCAAACTCACGACCTTGCACTTGCCAGGCAGGCACTGTACTGCTGAGCTAAATCCCCAGCCCCTACACCCATTTTAAGAACAAGAACCGGGCCTATAATCCCAGCACTTGGGAGGCAGAGGCAGGAGAATTGTTGTGAATTCAAGGCCAGCCTGAACTATATAGTGAGACCTTGTCTCAAAAAAAACAAAACAAAACAACAACAACCAAAAAAAAGAACAAGAAACTAGACTTGGTTTGATCTCTTTAGCTGGGTGTTGTGGTACGTACCTGTAAACCCAGCTGATACTCCGGAGGCTGAGGTAAGAGGACCACAATTTCAAGGCCAGCGTACACAATTTGTCTCAGAATAAAAAAGGCTGGGAATGTAGCTCAGTGTTAACTGAACTTGCCCAGCATGCATAAGGCCCTAGGTTCAGTCAAAAATGATAGCAAAAAACTCCAATAGATTAACCTGTTTATTTTGGCCAAACAACTAGTAAATAGCAGATGTAGAACTTGGAGAGGTTATTCAGGATGATGGCTGTGATGGATTTTTGTCATTTAAAAAATAAACTTGGTTGGGTGTAGTAACACCTGACTGTAATCTCAGCACTTGGGAGGCTGAGGCAGGAGGACCACCTCAAGTTTGAGGCCAGCCTGGGCTATGTAGTGAGTTCAAGGACAGCCTGAACTATATAATAAGACTCTATTAAAAAAAAAAGCTCAATTTGTGTTTAACAAAATTCAGACTTATAAAATATATAAATGAATTGGTAGGTAATTCACTGTTTTAGAAAACCTTTGTAAAGTGACCACCCTTTCATCTTTGAAGTATATGTTAATATATCAAGGTCTGACTTACGAATACAAGTATATTCTCTTAAGAGCCCCTGTGATATGAGTGAAGCATTGTGACATGATCCAGTTGGGTTTATGTTGTTGCCATTAAAGGATCAGGGGCCAGGCATGGTGGCCCGTTCCTGTAATCTCAGCAGCTGGGAGGCTGAGGCAGGAGGATGACTGCGAGTTTGACGCTAGTTTGGGCTACAAAGTGAATTCAAGGCTGGCCTGAGCTGCCTAGTGAAACCCTGTCTCAAAAAGACAGAGAAAAAAAAAGATTAGTCAATCAGAATGTTTCTCTGTATTCAGGATAGATCCTTCCATTTTATAAACACATGTTTTCAAAATTATATTCTTTATTTTGGGGCCTAATACCAAATAGTGTATTTATATAAAAATAGTTCCCTAGAATACAAGTACCTCCTATAATCGGTATTTCTGCTCTCAGATTGAGATTTTATCAGCTTACCTCAGCTTCCTGTAGAGTCGCTCTTTGCTTCCTTACTTGGGTGGCGAGTTAGCCAGAGTGGATTTGGTGGCTGCTGAAGATGGAGGGGAGGGAAGGATCTACGCTGAGCTGTGATCACTTATACTTTCACTCTTGTGGAAGAACTGCTGGGCTTACTGCATTTTTTTCTGACCTGTGTTTCTGTACACATCTCTGAGTTACTGTCACCTAAAGGTCAGTATCACAAATCATCAGATTTTTTTCAACTGCCTTTTGCCTAGCTTCTTCAGCCTTAATCAGACCCATAAAGGTGGGTGATCTCAAGCTTTCCCAGGTTGGGTCCCTGAGGCAGGGCCAACTGTACATGCTCTTCACCCCTTTCCTGCCGTGTGTCAACATGTTAGGGTCCCTGAAGCACCCAGAAGTCTGGTTGCAGAACCACTGCCCTAAAGCATTCCAGTCAGCCGTGTGCCTAACACGGCTACAGTCAGTTGCCTCTACCTCGGGCAGGTTTCTTCCTGTGAGGCATCATTCATCTCCTGAGCTTTTCTGTCCTAGGAATAGCTTTTTATTTTTTCAAATTTGTGTTGATAGCCTTAGATATTATAAAATTATCAGTTCCTCAAACTGGTGTGAGTCTGTTTCCTGTGTGGGAAAACTCCCCAGGTACAGCTGGAAGAAGCGGCTCGCAGCAGGAGTGCTGCCTCTGCCGCCTCTTGGCTGCCCGTCGGATCTGCCCTTCACACGTACGTGTGTGTGAGCAGCCAGGGCTGACGACTGGCCAGAGCAATACTAGCTTGGCAGAGGAAGGAAGATCTTGAGCCCCAGGCTCATAAAATTAAATCTGGTCTTCAGATGAAGGATATCTTGGAATTAGGTTCTGCATACTACTTTAACATTTGAAGGGGCTGGAGATTTAGCTCAGCAGCACAGCACAGCCTGGGAAGTATGAGGTTGCGAGTTCAATTCCCAGTACCAAAAAAAAAAAAAAAAGAAACATTTGAACACATGAAAAGAAGAAAAAAGATGACCTCACATTGCTGAGTATTTGAAGTTCTTTTCTGTTTTTTACGTAGTAATTTACACTAAACCTTCCCACCAAATTCTACCGTTTCCTAGCCAGAAATTTTCTTAAAAAAAAAAAAAAAAAAGACTACTTTTACTGGGGAGGAATTCTACTCTTGTGCTTCCCACTGATATCATCGGAGCTTCAAATGAGGACCATTTACTGCTTCATTTTGTCTTAATTAATTTCAGTGGGGCCTGTTTTAAATGGGCCATGCCCTACCATGTCTGCAGTGTGTTATTTAGCTCAGCAGGAATGAAGTAGCTCTTTTAACTCACCAGGGTGTGATGACCTCAGTGAGAGGAGCATTGTTAGCACTCTGTAAAAAAGCTATTTTTGAACCATGTTATTTAGAAGTCATTGCTGTTCTTTGTTGCAAAAGAAGTTTTGCGAGAAAATGGCCTTTGTTCCTGATGAGTTCATCTGTGGTGGTTGGTAGGGCATATATTTTCTGTGAGGTGCCACATCGTGAGCAGTCTGGGGTTTTTGTAGGGAGCGTTGGCCTGAGGATGGCTGGGGGGCAGAAATGAGCTAGTGCAGAGAGAATGAGAAAGTCCTAAGTGGCTGAGTCAGCAGAATCCGTCTGTCCTTTGACCAGCTGGTTTGGGTTCCCGGTAGGTCTTGGGGTGCAATCTTAAAAACAAAGACCTTGTCAAGATTTAGAAAAGATTTGTTATTGGCAGGCTTTTTGTGTGTAGGTGTGTGTTTTCATGATTTTTGGAACTGCCCTTCTATAGGAGAAACCTACACCTACGACTGGCAGCTGATTACTCATCCGAAAGACTACAGTGGAGAAATGGAAGGGCAACATTCGCAGTTCCTGAAACTATCTAAGGTGAATTTGCTTCCTTTCTGTTGCCGAGCTTAGAGAGTTGACTGTTTTCTAAAATGGATAACATAGAATTTTCTGTCCACACTTAAGTTGTGAAAAATTTTCCAAAAGTGACTCCTCCAAAAGCCTGACTGGCTGACATCCAGTGTTTGTTAGTGTATGATTCTCAAATTTTCATTTATGGCGAGAAGACTGTACCAGCATGGTAGTGATAGCCGAAAATACACACTAAACAGATTTGAAGGGTAGCATAAGGATTTTAGAATTTGGGAGATAAACTAAGTTATTTGTGGCCACATGACTGTGTATGTTGGCTCAGTCCCTCTGGGATTCAGTGTAGTTATTAAGAGCCATAAAAATGTTCATGGTCTTTGGCCCAGCAATCTCATTGATTCATTCATTCAACCGCTGTTCATTGCACAGTGGTTACGTGGCTGCCATGTGGAATTAACCGGTGAGCTAATGATCTTAATGTTCAAGGACAATAGGGTCTCAGCAACACTAACAGGAAGCAGGTAATTACAGCACTTGTTACACTAGGTCAGTGCATGGGGCCATTGGAGGCCTGGGGAGTTAGAGCAGATTTCTTGGAGTTTGCCTGCTTGGGTCATGAAAGGTGACTTCCTGCGTATGAGGTAGAGAGAGGATACCCCTGAGCAGAAGAAACAGTTTGTCCACTGGGCCAAAACCAAGAGAGGAAGTTTGGGGAAAAGGAATGATATGCATGGTTCAAACTGCCTGGACCTCAAGTAGGATAAGAGCAGCAGCGTAAGTGAGTTAGAGAGATGCAGGGGCCAGAGGGGAGACGCTTTGCCACATTAAGGACTTGCAGTCTTATACAGAGGAAATAGGCAATCTTTGAAAGGTTTTAAGCAGGGGAAAGAACTCAGATTTTTAGTTAGAAAGAGTACCTTGTACACAGATTGGACAAGGTAAAACTCCAAATGGGAAGACCAATGAGGAATCTATAGAAAAATTTAGGTAAGAAATGATATTATCCTGAGTAAAAAAGCTAAGTCAATAAATTAAAATGAAAAATGACCTCTTGAGTTTATGCCATGTACCAGACATAGTAGTAATTGTTTCACTTAATTGTTTGTTTTAATTTTCATAACATTCTCAGGTATAGGTATTAATCTCTGTTTACAAATGACAAAACTAAAAATTGAAAAGAAGAAATAGTTTGGGCAAAGTTTGCAGTGCTATTAAATGGTAAGTTTGAGCCAGGCATTGTGGCACAGGCCTGTAATCCAGGCTATTTGGGAGGCTGAGACAGGAGGATCGCAAGTGTGAGGCCAGCTTGGACAACTTAGTGAGACCCTCTCTCAAAATAATAATAAAAAGGGCTAGAGATCTAGCCCAGTGATAGAGCACTTGCCTGGCATGCATGGGGCCTTGTGTTCAATCCTAGCAATTAAAAAAGAGCTAGCCAGGCGGGTGGTGAACGCCTGTAATCCCAGCACTCGGGAGGCTGAGGCAGGAGCATCGTTGCGAGTTCGAGGCCAGCCTGGGCTACAAAGTGAGCTCAAGGTCAGCCTGAACTGCATAGTGACATCCTGTCTCAAAAAAAAAAAAAAAAAAAAAAAAAAAAAGAAGAGCTAAAGCTTTCTACCTCCAGCCCATGCTTTAATAACTGCTATGATGAGTGGTCAAGACATAAGATGATAGCAGTGTGGGTGAAGATGAGTGAGTGGGTTTGAGAAGTAGTGTGAAGGTCAACTTGATAAAATGTGCTGGTCAGATAATGGGGTTGGGGTGGGCTGGGAGGAGAAGTTTCGGATAATTGTAGCTTTTCGGCCTAGACACCTAGGGGGAAATGCACTGAAGGGTGGAGCGTAGAAAGAGTAGTGGGTTTGAGGGTCTGGGCAGAGTAAGTCTGAGGTACTAGCAAGATATGTGAGTGAAGCTGGTCCTGCTCGATGCTGGGGGAAAGCGGCAAGAGACCAGGAGAGAAGTCTAGGATAGAGAGATGAAAGTGCACATCAGCCTCAGGTCGTAATGGAAGCCATAGTCGTAGATGGGATCAATTAGGGAAAGTGTATGGGGTGAAGAAATAAGCAGAATGAGGTTGGGGTCTCGGGGCATGTTGTTCACTAAGGGGTGGAAGGAACAGAAGGAAATGAGGAATGGGTAGAGAGGGAAAGCCCAGAAGGACAAGTGGTGAAAACTGCTACATGTGGTCAGTCAGTATTTAACCGAAGAAGATAATTGAAAGATGAGGGAGGAGCGGAGAGGAAGGGGAAGGGGAAGGAAAAGAGGAAGACGGAGACAAAGATGAAGACAAAGACGAAGAGAAAGAGAAAGAAATTATTCTCCTCAAAGGTGTTTGTGGTGTTAAAACTTAGGGAATAGCCCAAGTAGCAAAAAATGTAAGCTTAATTCTTACATATATTATTCTGTGGTCATTACAATGATATTGAAAAGTCTTTATCATAATGGGGAAAAGTCTTGTGGTAATGAATAGAAGAAATAACAATAAAATGTTTGATATCCAGGAATTTAGCTAAACCCTAAATACCCCTGAAATCTGAGCTCCTGAAAGGTAGAGTCACAGTCAAACTCCAGGCTTAGGGCCTGACACATGATTGGTTTTCAGTACAAGTTTGTGGAATGAATGAAGTATATAAAACTGTTTTTTTAATCTGGTCAAGGAGTAGAAGGAAACAGAGAAATATGATGAGTTGATATGTTAAAGGAGTGAAATTATGGGTGATTTGGGTTTTCTTTCCCCCTTATGTTTATACATAGTAGAAATCAGGAGGGGAAAATTTTCAGATATTTGGGAACTATTTGGTGTTTTTACAAGATGTTTTTCTTTGAAAAGATGATTATTTTAATTTCATAACTCTGTGAAGTAGGATGGTTGGGCCCTTAATGTTCTTCTCAGAAGAAAATGGGTGTACAGAGAGATTGAAATCCCTTCTGTTGTTCTAGAGGCAGCTAGTAATAAGATTCACATTAAAAGCTGTATTTCTTTTTAGTTTAACTCATTCTTTAACATTTTCAGCTAGTTTCCATTTTCTGTTTTGAAATTAGGGTAAGAAAAGAGTGCAAGATTCAGCATGAAAAGCTCGGATGTGTATGTTGTTTTAAATACAGTTGCTGCTCTTTGTGGTGTCTAAACGATCTTCTCTTGCTTCTGCAGCTGACTCCAGGCCTCTATGAGTTCAAAGTGATAGTAGATGGTCAAAATGCACATGGGGAAGGCCATGTGAATGTGACGGTAAAGCCAGGTATGTGTTTCCAGTCCTGCTGTGTACCATTTCTCCCTTTGCAAGACTCATGAGGAGACAGAGATTTGACTCTGGGACTTTTAGTTGCCCCTGTTTTGTGTGTGATATATTTATTGGGCAGTTCATAGTTCAGGGTAATAAAAGGATATAGCAACAAAGTACATATTTGTTCCAAATATTCTAGTTGAAACACTGGGCTGGGCAGGGAAGCATCAGTCACTGGGTCTACAGTGCAGCATTGTCAGAGCAATAGCCTGTTTACTCTCTGGTAGAACTTCTCAAGTGGGCTGTGCTGAAAAGGATCATGTGTTATAGTTAAGAGACACAAGGAAGCCAGGAACACAGGAGAAGGATAGAGAAGGAAAACTGGCCAAGTGCCCAGCTCTTTCTGATCTCTTTCCAAAGATATGGCCTTTGTACACAGAATTTCTCACTTACGCCCTACTAATCTCCAACTTGGAAATCAAATCCATCCTGTTGTTCTTTTTTTTTTTTTTT
>NW_004955452.1:13477798-13565381 GCF_000276665.1 Chinchilla lanigera | reverse complement strand
CCAGGCAGGCGCTTTGCTGCTGAGCTAAATCCCCAGCCCCTTGTTGTTCTTTTTAAGTGGTAAATCATAGTATAATAGCAAGGTGTCTTGTTTTGTGTTTTCAGAGAAATTTGGAAGAAGTTGGAAAGTGGCACATGTACTGGCTCAGACAATTATTGTTTTCTGTCTTTATTAGTAATAGATTTTCTTTTCATTCCTTGAGCTGCATAGCCAAGATAATCTTCTCATCTTAAAAACATGACCACTGGGGTGGGGCTGTGTCTCAGGGCAGAGCACTTGCTTAGCATGAGTGAAGCCCTGAATTCCATTGGACCAAGAAAATCAACATCAGTGTCACATAATATGGTCATTTCTAAAAGAAAGGCCACTACGGTTGTAGCTCACAGTCATTCAGGTGGACCAGAGCAGTTTGTGACCTTCCCTTCCCTCAGCTGTAGTAACCTCACACACAGTCAACTCGGGGATGGTTGAACAATTACTCGTTATCTTTTCAGCAGATTCTGTGCTGAGAGATGGTTTTCATGCTACGGTTTTTATTGCACAAGGCTTTTTGTTATCCATCCCTAGGCAGGCTGGCTTGGAAGCAGTCACTGGCTGCTATAGAATTTTTCACAAGGACATTAAAAGAATACATGGGATGTGGTCTTAGGAACGGTGAGGATTGGAAGAGGCCTGTACATCCCCAGGTGTCTTATGTTAGAATGGCAGCCTGGTCTTGTAACTTTCCCCTCTGGCAATGCTTCAAATATCAGTTATATAATGAAAAATGATTTGCAGTCTACTCAGATAGAGCCTTCCCCTCCTATAACCTGCAAAGCTTCTCTCCAAATTCTTCCGGGTCATTTTCTTGTAGAACCCCGTAAGAATCAGCCTCCTGTTGCTATCGTGTCACCTCAGTTCCAGGAGATCTCTCTGCCAACTACTTCTACAGTCATTGACGGCAGCCGTGAGTATTGCCTAAGTGTGATGTTACAGAAACATTCACTGTGTATTCTCACAGAAACGCTGGCAGAAGATTTAGGGCCAGTCGTGTCTGCATTCTGCTTAGGCCGCTCTTCTTGACTCTGTTATGGGAAGCCTGGCAATTTGAAGCAACTTGTTAGGAAGTAACCAGCTGGGGCTGTGGATTTAGCTCAGCGGCAAAGCGCCTGCCTGGCAAGCGCAAGGTCGTGAGTTCAGTTCCTGGTACCGGAGAAAAACCAAAAAAAAAAAAAAAGGAAGTAACCAGCCTGACAGGCCCTATTGAAAAATCACGTGTGGTTTGTTTGAAGCAGTATTTCTACTCTAAAATGGTAGGAGGTGGGATTATGCATATATTTAGAATAATGTTAGTTGAAACTGGCTAATTTGCAGATTTTCTTGGATGGAGTGTTTCTCTTGGTTGTAGTAACCAAGTTCCTTGCTATCATGACAAGCTAAACAACTGAGAGGCCTGGCCTAGAAGCTTACACTCAGGCCTCACCGCCTAACAAGATTGTTGTCAGGCACCTGCTGGAGGAACTCAGCAGTGTGCTGGCTGGCACTCCGCACGCTGCCTGGCCTTGCTAACATTCCGCTCTTCAGAGCTGTGTCACCCTAGGAGTGGTGGGAGAGGGTTTCTGAGTCTTTGTTCTCAATCCTGGCTCTGTGTGTGCAGGAGGTTTCAGGCCTGTCCTCTCACCAGTGTTTGTTTTGTTTTGTTTGTTTTGTTTTGTTCTTGAGATCCATTAAGGCCCCATTATTCTGACTGTTTTGGCACTGACACTAGTTTTTCTCAGAGGCAGTCGCCGCTTTGGCAGAAGACTCTCTAGCAAGGTTAAGCATTTCTGTTGAAGGTCCTGGTAAGAGGAGTAGAAGAACAGCAGGCCTTGCTGAAAGGGAGAGCAAGAAGAAGCACTTGTCATAGGAAAGGGAAGGAAGGGTTTACATAGCAATGTATTATCTTATAGTTTTGAATAGGGAGATGTTAAGTAATATATAAAGACATACAGTGAAAAGAATCATACCGTCCTTGACTTTCAGCTGTTTCTTCCAGACACCTAATAGTATTATTATTTTGTATATCCTTCCAGAGATATATTATGCATATACAGAAAACACATATGTAGTATTTGTCCCCTTGTTTACACAGATGACAATATATTACATGCATTTTTGTTTTTTGTTTTTTGTTTTTCTCCAGTACTGGGAATCGAACTCACAACCTTGTGCTTGCCAGGCAGGCACTGTGCCGCTGAGCTAAATCCCCAGCCCCCCATTTTTATGCATTATACTTTTTTCTATTTTGGAGAATTTTTCTGAATCAATACACGAAATGCTTTTTCATTCCTGTAATGATTATAAAGCATTCCATTATATGAATGTATAATTTCATTGTATACTTACTTTTTATTTGATGGGTTTGAAAATGGTACTGCAAGTATAATTTTAATTTGCATTAGTTTTTGTGAAGTTGGGTACATTTTCATGTGTTTAAAAATTATTGATTTTTTTTTTTTATACAGTAGCATTTTAACCAGAGGTTTCATATGGTGGAGTTCTTGGAACACTACACAGTGAAATATTCATAGCCAGGCAGATGTCCCAGTGTTTCTGGGGAGAAATTTTCTATGGAGAGAGTCTTGTAATTTCCTGGCTTCGACTCTCTGGGTAGTTGCTTTGGTTTGCAAAATCAATTGGATAAGTGCTGGGACCGACCATTCTGCTGTTGTAACTGATGTTCTTTGTGGCCCAGAAAGCACTGACGATGATAAAATCGTCCAGTACCACTGGGAGGAGCTTAAGGGACCGCTGAGAGAAGAGAAGATTTCTGAAGATACAGCCATATTGAAACTAAGCAAGCTCGTCCCTGGGAACTACACCTTCAGGTAAATTAGCATTCAGCTTCCAGTTGACCATAGCATGCCCCCCGCATGGGCTTTTACATGCTTGAAGGAGAGACTCTGACAAATATCAGTTCATGTGGTGTTGCTTCATAATGCAACCTTTGTTCAGTGGTTCCCCAAGTCACATGTTTCTTGCAATCACAGCAGTGGTAGCTTTTTAGGACCCAGTCGTTGCTTAGAAGATCAAGACCTACCACAGTTAGTACTTCTCAGTCTTACCCGAGAGATCTCCAAACATCTTCTAGGATCTCTGCATTGAGGGAAAGGGCCCATCTTTGCATTTTCTCAGGCAGAATCTAGAAGGAACTTCCTCTCATCTTGTCTCTTTCCTTTGGGAAACGCTTCTTTCCCTTAGCATGCTTCAGAAACCTGTACTTTGGAGCAGTAGTTTAGTTGAATCTGATTGGTTGGGTCTTCCTTCAGTAGGCGTTTTTGGAGAACTTGATTAAAGAAAGTCCTCTGGGGAACTAGTATTGACATTTTAGAATGGGGTTTATAAGGCTTTAAGGCTAACTCTAGTGTATCCTCCCTAGATTTGCATAATTCCTCTTACTTTACAAAGCTCTTATCCACGAGTCTAGGTAGACAATACTGTCCCCATTGTATAGCTGAGAAAAATGAAGCTGCTTGTATTTAGTGACTTCTCTGAGATTCCACAGAAGTTAAAGCAGATTTCCTCCCCGCAAGTCTACTTTACTTGTTGACTTGATGCACATAGATTATGTTTATGCTTCCTTGAATGCCCTTCTCAATCTGTTGAAGTTCTGCCATCCTTAAAGACTTGTTCAATTTTCCATGAACCCCTACGAGATTCCTCCAGAGAGGAGAGACCGTGACTTTCCTCTTTCCCTGCTGGGCTCCAGGCCTCACTGATGCCTCCTAGAGTGTGACGCTTATTCCTGGCTGTCTGTCTTCCTCTGGGTCTGAGATATATCAAGCTGTACATGCCACTGGGGACACAGAGGCAAGTGCTTTAGCACAAACCTTACCATGTACATCAGTGTGCAAGTTCCGACTTAGCAGCACTCTCACCAACTCAAGGCTTCGTGTGAATGGAAATAACTTCCCATCCAATAAGATCAGAGCCTCGGCTTAAAATGAAAACTTGAGTTGATTTTTTTTTCCTTAGATGTCTAATACAGAAAATTTTCTACTTACAGAATTTAGCCCAGTCTGGGTTGATCCTTTTTTTAAAAACTCGTGAGACTAATGGCTGGTATTTCTTGGATATTTACTATATGCTAAGTACCGTTCTGAGCTCTTTGCCTGTGGCATCTCATATAATCCTGCTATGGTTACTCTTATGTTATAGGTTAGGAAATTTTGGCTCTGTGAGGTTAAATAATTTGCCACATAATCAGAGTCTGAGCTTTTAAACATAATGAGTTGGGCATGGTGGCTCATGCCTGTAATCCCAGCGCTCCGGAGGCAGGAGGATCATTGGCAGCTTGGGCTACGTAGTGAGTTCAAGGCCAGCCTGAACTACGTAGTAAGACCCTGTCTCAAAACAAGCAAATAGTGCTCGCTTCAGCAGCTCGTATACTAAAGTGAGCAAGCAAACAAAAACAAAACCCAACAGAAACCCCCCACAGTGTAAGCCTACAATTTGTTGAGTGGATAGAATACTGTACTGGATCAGTTCTTTTTTCCTAGTCCTCCTCTTTAAAAATCTTTAGTCTGTGACGTGATTGGATTGGATTGAATTTGCTACAAGGTCTAACCTGGTTGTAGCTCACATACCTCTCCTTTCCCCTGCTTTGTATGGCAGTCGCCTCTTTCCCCAGCCCTGTAGTCAGCTGCTGTTTGGCTTAGGGTCCCTGAAGGCGAGCCAGGGACTCTTAGGGATGAAAGAGCAATGGCCAGCTGTCATTTTTCCATCTATTAACTCACTCCTGTATTTACTCGTGAGACAGTTGGGGCATGTTAACCACGACAACACCACCACACCTGGGGAAACAATAGGAACGTGGGAAAGAGGCCGAACACCTGTGATTTTCCTTGCCCAGTACTTGCAGATTTGTGCACGTATGTGTGCGTCCCAGGGTTTTGTGCTTTTTCTCCAAAGGCAGTAATAATAAATAGCCCCT
Organism: Chinchilla lanigera; assembly: GCF_000276665.1. Classification (NCBI taxonomy): domain Eukaryota; kingdom Metazoa; phylum Chordata; class Mammalia; order Rodentia; family Chinchillidae; genus Chinchilla; species Chinchilla lanigera. The sequence goes on along the minus strand of NW_004955452.1, from coordinate 13,560,430 downwards.
TCAGGACACAGGTGAAAGGGGCGATGGTGGGGTACACAAAACCCCACAGATGTCTGGCTCTGTCTGCGGCTGGTGGTGAAATTTAAACAAACTGCATGTCTTTTCTGTGCCTTTCCTGTCAGCAAAATGGAATCATCCCAAACCTCCTTGCTTGCTTATGCTCACATTCTGAGGTGGCATGAGGAGCGTTAGGCTGTTCAGCTGGAAGGCATCGTTTAGGTAAAAGCCTGCTCTTAGAAAAGAACATTTTTTCTCTTGCAAATCCTGTTTCTCACTGGCACAAACTGTGGGCCTGTTGCGTAGGAGAATTCATTTCTATCTCAAGCTCCTGCCTCACCGGAGCCAGCCCTCCTGGTCCATCCCAGCGGCTGTGTGCCCAGGATACCCACCCCTGTGATATGCAGACTGCTGAAACAGCGCCGTGGGGGCCACCTGCTGCAGACAGAGCATTCAGTGTAGTGCTGCACCTTGGAACTCCATGGAGCCAGGGGCCAGGGATTATCTCTTGTTGAGATTGGATTTGCATCTTGGCTCACGGTGTCATGCTGGGCAGATGACTTAGAGAGCCGCCAGCAAAGTGACCGATGTGGATACTCTGTGGTTGTTGTGAAAGGTCTGTCACTCAGTGCTTGTAAGGTCTCAACATACAGGTGCACATGGCTGCAGAGCAAGCTGGTGCTGGGGATATATTGCTTGCATTCAGATCCTAAGTCCATACTGTCAAGCTGTGTAACCTTGGGCGAGTTACTACTCTACCTCCTTGCCTCAATTTCCTCATATTGTAAGGAGTAAGATGAAGATACTACTGTACAGAGCTTTTCTGGGGATTCAGTGAGCTACAAAGTACTTGCACTTGAGCTTAGCCAAAAGGCCAGGAAGCGATGCTACAAAGTACTTGGAACAGTGCCTCACACATAGTAAACCTTTGATGAGTGGTATCTTCTGGTGTTACTCTCTGCTTTTCTAAGTGGAATGGATGAGAGTGGGTAATCCTGTTACGCAGATATTTCTCTAGTCTTGGTATTCAGTCCTCTAGTTTTATTGCTCTGCTCTGTCTGCCCTGATAGCTTGACCGTAGTAGACTCTGATGGAGCTACCAACTCCACCACTGCAAACCTGACTGTGAACAAAGCTGTGGACTACCCCCCTGTGGCCAACGCAGGCCCCAACCAAGTGATCACCCTGCCTCAGAACGCCATCACCCTCTTCGGGAACCAGAGCACTGATGATCACGGCATCTCCAGCTACGAGTGGTCCCTCAGCCCCAACAGCAAGGGAAAAGTGGTGGAGATGCAGGTAGGAGAGGGAGTGTTTCCTGTCTTCTTTTGCTCACTTTGCTGCTGGATTGAGTCACCTACCCAGGGTTTCTGTTTCACTGTAATTACTAACGTCACATTTGTGTATTTAGATTTTTAAAAATCCAAAAACCAACCCAGAAAGTTTTAGGGACCTTGAGTCTTTGATTAATGGGTTAGCAACAATCCCCCTCTCATCACTACTGGGGACCAAGGGACATTCTACTACTGAGCTACAGCCCCACCCCCTCCTCCATTTTTTTCTGTTTTTCTTACTTTGAGACAAGGTCTCATTAAGTTGTCCATACTGGGCTTGAACCTGCAATCCTCTTGCCTCAGCCTTCCGAGTAGCTGGAGTTACCCTTGTGTGCCACCATGCCTGGCTCAAGCAGCAATGTTTATCTTAAACCTTTAGTATTAGAAGAAAAAAATAGAAGAAATGCCTGGATGAGAAATATAGTTGTCCTTGGTGATTACAGAGTCATATTGCTTACAAGCTGCAAGGGTGCTAACCATAGTGAGCTCTGTTAGCAGTTGAAGTAGACTGTCTTCTCTCTGGACATATTTAACAGGAGGCTAGGTCTGTCATGAAGTGGTTCACATGAATAAGTAAACTGGATGGGGACTGTGGTGAACCAGGGAGCTGAAGCCCTGAGTGAAGGGATCCTCTGCTCTTTGGTTCCAGCGGGATATCACCACACGGAAGTGTGGCCCCAGTATTGCCTGTTAGTTCAGCTTTTCAAAAGCTGACAGAAATTGGGAACTTTATGTGAAATTTCCAGATTTTCAGGCACTACCGGCCAAACAGTGTCTGCAGGCTGAATTCAGCCCACAGGCTACCAGTTTTTGCCTAATGTTCTACAGAAAGTTCCTGCATTGGAAATTTGCCCTAAATGATTTATCATGTTCCTTCTGATACCCAAGATTCTCTGTTTCTAGATGTGAGGCATGACTTAGAGCTCACAGTACACCTGGACTCAGTTCATGTACTGTGTGAAGATTTCTCTGCTGCTGCAGAATCTGTACAGATTCCTGTTAGCGAGATGTCTTATGCTGTCTGATTCAACAGTCATTAGTTATGCTGAATGAGGAGGTAATAGCCCAGCACTAACTTAGGTTTAGAAAACTGATAAATGATTTCTACCAGAGTAGGAATCACTGTGGAACCTTGGGATTATGCAAGTCCACTTTCCCACCTCTGCCTTTCTGTGTGTAGGGTGTGCGGACACCAACCCTGCAGCTCTCTGCCATGCAGGAAGGAGACTATACCTACGAACTCACAGTGACTGACACGATAGGACAGCAGGCCACCGCTCAAGTGACTGTTATCGTGCAGCCTGGTAAGTTCCATCCTTGGGGCCCAGGCTGTCTATGGCTTTGTCCCTTTAGCTTTGGGGATGGGAGGGTCTGGGTTCTGAGCAGTACCAGAGTAGAAACAGAAGGCTGCAAGCCCCAGAGCCTCTGAGAACAACTTCTTTTATTTTTTATCTGTTCCCCTGAGCTTTCTCCATAGCTGGAGATCAAGAGCACCTCCAGGCCTCTGCTTGTGCCCTTTCCTTGACCAATGATCAACCTAGGAAATGGAACCTATGCCATCCCAAATCTTACCATATGTTTTAAGGGCCAGCTTAAAATCTACTTTCTCGGGAAAGTCCTTTCTTTTTTGGTCAAGACCTATAGAATTAGATTTCAGATTTAGCATGACGCTGTAACATCCTGTGTTATATTATGTTTCTTTCAGAATTGTTTGATATATAGCGGGATGTGGTGGCACATGCCTCTAATCTCAGCACTGGGGGAAACTGAGACAGGAGGATCACAAGTTCAAGCCCGGCCTAGGCAATTAGTGTCTTAGGGAGACCCTGTCTCAAAACTATAAAAAATTAAAAATTTTTCAATCCCCAGTACCAAGAGGAAACAAAGAATTATTTGGTGTGTTTCAAAATTATTTAGTGTTCATTGTGAGCTCCCCACTAGTATCCACCTCTGCCACACATCCACAGCTCTGTGGGCTCAGAGGCAGAGTTCCTGTGGCTCCGAGAACAGATGCCCATTGTGTCCTCTCCATTTCCACCTGGACAGGCTGCTGCTGACCTCTGTGTCTTTCTCTCTAGAAAACAACAAGCCTCCCCAGGCAGATGCAGGCCCAGATAAAGAGCTGACCCTGCCCGTGGACAGCACAACACTGGACGGCAGCAAGAGCTCAGATGATCAAAGAATTGTCTCGTATCTCTGGGAAAAGACACAGTGAGTACTGTTGACACAGAACCCAGTCTTTGCAAGGCTCTAGGCTGGTGAGGGCGAACCTTTGAAAGCTTTTAATGATACAAATGGCCTGCTGCAGCACACGTGCCATAGGTTAGCCACCACTGCCAAGCCTTAGAAAAGCAAGAGTTTATTTCCTTTTGAGAGTTGACTTGTTCTTACTGGCTTATCCAGGAGGGTGATTGATTAAAGCAATGTTTACAATCACAAGCTTTAATTTAAGAAAATGATATTATAAATAATTTTTGTAAGAGAGAAGGACTGCTTGCCATCAGCTCCACAGTAGTACTGCTTTTGCAGGTACATCCATCTGCTGAAATGCAGAGTTTAATTACACTGGAGAGGTAGGCTCGGAGGTAATGGAGCAGAAAAATACTGTTGCTCAGAATTAACTGGGTAAGGCGCATGGGCGGGGCAAGCAGCTACTAAGAGGAATTGAAATTTCATTTATAAAATGAAAGCATTACTTGTTATTGTTTCCTGGAAGACACAGTTTACCAATTAAGTTAGCTAGAGGCTAAAGGCCATAGCCAGAATAATGCTAATTAACTGAAATTACCTAATCAAACCCTTCCTGGCTCTCACAGCTGCTTTCTGCTCCTGTTGAAAGGATAACAAGTAGAACCCGCATCATACACAGGATCCCTCAGGGAGCACGAGGGTTCCAACAAAGAGTTAAAAGTTTCTCAGTTTCCTATGGAAATTGACTAGGACAGACTGAGGGGCTGGGGATTTAGCTCAGCGGCACAGTGCCTGCCTGGCAAGCGCAAGGTCATGAGTCCGATTCCCGGTACCGGAAAAAAAACAAAACAAAAAAAAAAGAGATGAATAAGACAGACTGGGTTTTGGGGTTTTCAGTTACATAAACACACACACACCTTTTTTTCTTTAACTAGAGCATCAGAGATAGGTGGGAAAGGGGTTAATTTTACTGTAGAAACTGCTTATGATTGCTGAGTTGGATGCTGGAAATTTCTCCCTCTGCTCTTGCTTCTATCTTTTGGAGGACTTGATCTTCCTCAGCCCCTGTGTTTTCCTTGTAACTGTTTATTGAACACTGTGCTGCTAAAAGTCTTTGAGTTCAGTTTTCTTAGTGTTGGCAAAGAGAATGCTTAGCAAAGCTTCCTGGATGCGAATATGTTTCAGGAGAGGAGACCAAAGGCAGAGATAAGCCTAAAAAGCAGAACAAAACAGAGCAGACTCCGGAGGCTGCAGGGGTCTCCAGCTGTCCTTGGCCTGAAGGGAGCGTGGGCGAGCAAGGCGCCCTGGCCACGCACAGCCCTGGGCTGGATGTCTGCATGGGGCCGGCTCCCGCTGTAGGCGGCCTGCTGGGCACCGGGAGGAGGCAGGATGCGGTGTCCTGCTCTGCCCGGGGCTCTGTGCAGGAGCTGGAGGGAGCTTTGCTGGGAGAGCTGCAGAGATGATGGCTTTGTCTTGAGAGTCCCTGCGTAGCCTAGTCCTGCTTCCTTCCCTTGACCTCTCAGGGGGGATGTGGGCAGGTGATTAAAAAATGCGTTTGGCATCTTTGCTAGCAAGAGCTGAACCAACTAGTGAGCCGGAAATGCTTTTCAGAAACATCGCCCTGAAATCACTCTTTTGATCACAGACCTGCTCAGAGAACTTTATTCCTTTTACAAACTGGAACAAGAGTTTGAATGTTCTAGAAGCTCATATAAAGAAAAGACGTAGAAGTGTTTGAAAGCTGGTGAGTGGAATTTTCTGACCAGCAGGTAGCCTATATTTTGGGGCCAAATGGCACTTTGTCCAAAGGGAATATTTTTAAACATGTCCTGTCAAGGTCTGGGGAACAGTTGTTCATGATTTAGCTGAGGTAATAATTGTCACCTCCTGTTGTGCTAGAGACAAGAGAGCAGAGACAGGCACAACTCCACCCTCTCTTTGTCCAGGGGCCCTGACGGGGTGCAGCTGGAGAATGCAAACAGCAGTGTCGCCACTGTGACTGGGCTGCAAGTCGGGACCTACGTGTTCACCTTGACCGTCAAAGATGAGAGGAACCTGCAAAGCCAGAGCTCTGTGAATGTCATTGTCAAAGAAGGTACCTCCATGCTTCGGGTTTGTACAGCAGCCCCTTCGGTCAGAGAGCTGGGGAATACGCCCAGTTCTGTTTGGTTGCAGAGGTTGATTAGAGACCAGAGGTGAGGGGAAGGTGGGGTCAGAGCAGCTGTTACTTGCTTTTGTAAAACAACCTCTAATTAAGAGTGACTGTGAGGGGAATTTTAACTTCCCTGTCCCTCTCCCTCCTGTGCCTACCGACCTCCTGCTTGCTTCTTTCCTTCTTTCCTGCTTCCCTTCTCCCTCCCGCCTGCCCTCCCTCCCTCCCTTTCTCCCTTTCTTCCTCTCATAATCCTTCCCTCCCTCCCTCCCTCTCCCTCGCTCCTTCCCTCCACCTCAACTGAAAACATTAAAGATTTTTTTCTTTGTCTCTTGATTTTGCCTCTGCTCTGAAGACCAAGGGTTTCTGTGACTCTCCGCTGGCTGCAGTGACACCTGCTGTCAGGCCTGAGAATGACTTTGCTGCACTGCAGCTTCTGGGCTTGTCGTGTGGGTCTGCGGATGAGGCGATCCAAGGCCAGGAGTTGATGGGCCTGGCCTTGGTTTGTGGGCACAGTGAGCAAGGGCCTGGGGAGAGGCCCCGGCTGACAGTAGGAAAAACTGTGAGATCCGCAGGTGATGTCCTGATAGGGCCTCCTGTGCTGAGTAAATACTGCATTTATGCAGCAAATGAATTTATTTACCCAGCAAATAAAGCACAGGATCTGAGAGGCCTTTCCCTGTTTTCTCTTGTAAAGTATAAAGGGAGGAATGGAAGAAATATTTGGAGATAACATTTTAAGGAAGAACTTGTGATGGTAGCTGGGGGAAACCAGCCTCAAGGCTTTAAGCCTCCTGAGGCCTTTGTTTCCAGTCATCCAAAGCAGAGAACTGGCTTCCTCTCCCGTGGGCTGCTGTGAGACAGGGCGCCCACTGCTCTCTGCTGCCCGGCCAGAACGCATCTGAGGGTGGGACTGCAGCCTCAGGGTTACACTTCTGGTAGCTTTAAAGGTGCCCACTTGGTTGCTGGCGCGGACAGGCATGACAGCAGCTCTTGCTTTAAGATGATCTCAGTTTTGCCATGAGCATCAGGAAGCAGCAATCCTTCCTTTCCAAAATGTCACATTGTCTCGTTAATTTTTCTTTGGTTAGAAATAAACAAACCACCTGTAGCCAAGATCACTGGAAATGTGGTGATTATCTTGCCCACGAGCACAGCAGAGCTAGATGGTTCCAAGTCCTCAGATGACAAGGGAATAATCAGCTACCTCTGGACTCGAGATGAAGGGAGCCCAGCAGCAGGGGTGAGCGTGGGAGGGCACGGAGGATGCAGGGGTCTGAGTCTTGGCTGGGGGTGCAGGGATGGGAGGAAACTTACATTTTATTGTCTGTTTTAACCAAGGGAACTGTGAACTGTTTTCTGAAACCCAGGGAGGCTAAGTGTCTTGGTTACTTGTCTCTGTTGCTGACACCCAAAATTAAGGGAGGAAAGGTTTATTTAGCTCACGTGTGTGGAGGTTGCGGTCTGTAACCAGCTGGCCCCAAGGCAGAGCAGCACATGGCCCAGGGGCAACAGTTCAGGGCAGCGACGGAAGACAGCAAAAGCAGCAAGAGCAAAAGTGGGGCGGGAGAATAAGTCTCTTTTCCTCCCTTATATTGTAAGCGGGCTCTCCTGCCCCCCAGGGCAGGTGCAGCTCTCACACCATCTCCATGCCCTCCTCCTGCACAGGATGAGGATGTTTACAAAGTAAGAACCCTGGCTCCCTGCTGAGTCACTTAGTTAAACTTCTAGACTTCTCAAGTTGACACGGTGTATCAACAACACTAAGTGACTTCCTCTGGGTCACTGTGAGCTACTGTGACACAGAATAGGTTTCTGTCCTCTGGCCCTAGCAGCTGTGGGCCACAGAGCTCTTACGGGTCAGAACAGGAGGAGAGTGGGAACGGTGCAGCCCAGACACCACCCAGTTAGGGCAGAAGCCCAGCTGACTCAGAGAACGGTGCAATGTTTCGTTTTGTGACGTGGCCCTGTTTCTCAACCCTACAGGAGGTGTTAAATCACTCTGACCACCACCCTGTCCTCTTCCTTTCCAACCTGGTCGAGGGAACCTACACATTTCACCTGAAAGTGACTGACGCAAAGGGCGAGAGTGATACAGACCGGGCTACAGTGGAGGTGAAACCCGGTGAGTTCACTTAATAGGATTGTGTGGAATCGCCAGGCCAGGCCATCAAGACCTCTATCCCTAGGGCCTCCCTGTAGCACAGACCACTCCTGATGCAAGTCTACCTTTCACAAGAAATCTAGCAACCCCATGCTGAGACTTCCGGCCCAACAGCACCCTCGGACCACACAGGGGGCAGCCCTTTACCCGCTCATCTCAGATGGAGAAACCAAAACTCAGAGAGGGCAGGGCTTGCTCAGTGTCACACAGCAGTTGTGTCAGAGCCAGGCCTTTGGGTCCCCAGCTGAGCACTTCCTCCTCCACTCGTGACTGAGAAGAGAGGGCTCGGGTGCACTGGGAGTCTGAGCCCAGGAATAGCTTGAGTCATGATGTCTCATCAGCACCCAGATGCAGAAAACAATTTATTTTTATAAGTGGAGCCTCAGGCTTTATCTGACAACCTAGGGAAGGTAAAGTAACTGGTGTCCTGTACATTTTTTCAGATTTTCAGAAATAAAATTTCCTTCCTGAGTAGAATGATGTTCTGTTTTGCTTTGAGGGTAATTTGGTGCTAAGGAAGAACTGAGATGCGGGTGGGGAGGAGCTTTATACATCCCTGAGCTGCTGAGGAACGGGTGTCAACTTGAAGCTGACCGTCTCTTACCTGGCCAAGCGAGTGCGTGGCAGCCTTGGGTGGGAAGGGATCCCAGAAGGTCTTCCAGTCCGTGTCCTGCTTCTAGGAAGGACAAGAGCTGACACACCAGAGTCTCTGCTGTGTCTTAAATCAGATTCCAGATAGTCCACAACTTCAGTAAATCATCTGTCATAACAGGCAGAGTGCATCCAACTGTATGGGTTAGGGATTTGACTTTTAGATGGGGATCAATCTGTAGGAGATGTTCAGAGGTAAAGCATGATGGTCTCCCCATTCGAGAGTTGTGAAAAGATAGTACAACTGCGAGGTTGCTCTAAGGAAACCCTCATTTCTTGGCCACCTCGATTCTCATTGTGTTTATTGTATTGAAACCCGCAAGGCCTGATGCATTCAAGTCACTGGTAAGCAGGTTGAGAAGGACATTTCCCCTCCCACCGTCATACACAGCGTGCAGCCCCCCCCTTGCCCTGCAGAGCTCGGCAGTGTCTCCCGGGCAGAGCTTTTACAAGGGCTGCAGTGCACTCTTGTCCCTGTCCCCTCACTAAGCCGCCCTACCCCCGCTCAGTCTTGTCCTGCACGTGTGGCCCTTCTCAGGTCGGACTAAAGCTCCTTAAACCAGTCTTGCCTTATCAGGAATCCACTGTCATCCCCCTTGAAGGAGGTCTCGCTGCTGTCTCTTTCCCCCGTGCCAAAGCAAACGCACCGTGGCAGGTCTGGGCTAACTCTCCCGCTTCTGAAGCCATGACTGATCCACATGCTTTCCAGATCCCAGGAAAAGCAACCTGGTGGAGATCATCTTGGATGTCAGCGTCAGTCAGCTAACTGAGAGGCTGAAGGGGATGTTCATCCGCCAGATTGGGGTCCTCCTGGGGGTGCTGGATTCCGACATCATTGTGCAAAAGATTCAGCCGTACACGGAGCAGAGGTAGCTGGGCAACACATGGGGGGAGAGGACAGAGCAGGGGCCCCCGGGCTTCTCGCCTGAGCTGAGACATAGTGGGGTAGGTGGAGACGGGCGGGCTGTCTGACCAGGGGCCACTGTTGGTGTCCATGTCATTCCCGCTTGCTTCCTAGTACAGGTCACTCCTTTGTATTTGACACTCGGCCAGCTGCCCGAGTCAGAGGCCCGCTGCCTGCATAGGCCGCACTCTGGGCAGGGAGCCAAGCAGACATGTCCCCTGGCAGTGGGGTGCCACAGAGGCAGGGCAGTCCATTCTTCCAGAGCTGGGTAGGAGGTAGCCCAGATTTTCCCCAGGGAAACTCGCACTGACCCGCATAGAACTAGGAGGAAATTCAAGAGAGGAGCAATGTGAGCAGTGGCCCTGCGGTGGTGGGTGCAGGGATTCTTCTGGACAGGGTGGTTGGTCCAGAGCTGAGTAGGCCCCATGATGTGGTCAAAAGCAAGGCCGCTTCGGAAACTGAGAGGGACTAGTGCAAGTAAAGGAGATTAGCTGTGATAGTTTGCACGGGAGGACTCAAGTTAGTTTGCTTTAGTGTATAAAATTTTGCTTCTTTGTTTTTAAAGCAAGGACGGTCCTTGTTTAGGTTTTTATGTGTTCAGGAAAATCAGCGATGTGGAGGTTCAATTAAAATAAGAGAGACTGAAGTGTGGGCGTTCAATCAGGGAGCATCTGGCCCAGTACAGTGGTGGCAAACCCTGAGTTAAGGCAGCAGCAAAAGTAGAGAAGAACATAAAATTTAGAAGCAAAGCGACAACCTTAGAGTCCTTGCGGAGGGGAGGGGAGTGAGGTGTCCTGGGGGAGGCATGTGGTTTGGGGCCCTGAATGGGGCTGGGAGAACCGAACGGTTAACTGAAGCTGTGGGGAAGAGGGAACCCTTGTGACTATGTAGTGGACTCATGGGGAGATATTCCGCAGACAGTGGCAGGTGCAGGCTGGAACCTGGGGTGGAAGGAAGAGGCAGAGGTCAGGAGTCACGGATTAGGCAGGAGTCAAAGCCCTGGGGAGAGATGAGCCACACTGACACGAGGACTGAGGACAGAACTCTGGCGGACACGGGTATCTAAGGAAGAGACAGAAAGAAGAGACACGCAGCAAGAGGAATCAGGGAGAGCAGTTGGAGGCGGGAGGAGGGCCATCTGGAGTGGCTGCTGGCAGCTGAGGTGCTGTTAGGGGCGCTGTTAGTGGCACTGCCAGAGGCTTCGGATGCTGCGGGGCCAGCGCGGTGAGGACGCAGGGCAGGTGTACGGTGTGTGCTCTGCTGAGCATCAGAGCGACAGTGAGAGCAGAGGACAGGTGTCAGAGCCTGAGGATGCCAATGGTACACATCAAGGCTCTGCAGAAGCCGCTACTGAAAGTGCTGTGCGGGATCGGGTGGAAATGCACCTTTTGAAGATAGGAAATAACTTGAGCCTTTTACCAACAGGGAAAAGTGCGGAGGAAAAGCAGGTGGGGGTAATTCGTGGAGGCCGGACTAGGGGCTAAGGGTGCTCTGGACATAGGAAGCGAGGGGCCGCGCGAGGTGCCAAGGCCCTGTGTTACTGGTGGCGAGTGTGGGGCAGGGCCGCCTGCCCCAAGGCGCGGAGTGCGGTGGAGCAGGCAGAACCTGGTGAGGCGGTAAAGGCTGGGAGTTCCATGGACGGATCTGCCTTTGAGTGACTTTGGGGTCAGAGTCCAGGTTAGAGACCGGACGCGAGTACGGAGGTTCCCAACTCTCCCTGCGCCTGTGCGCACACCGATTCCAGAGCCTCATCCCCAGCGACGGTGACTCAGTTGGGGTAGGCCCTGGGCACCTAAAACTTAAAAGCTCCTCGGAGAACCTTGATATGCAGTCGGGGTGGACAGCGTGGTAGGACCCTTCCCTTTGTTTGATTGATTGATCGATTGATCCGTTTTGAGCTGGGCTCAGCAGCTGGGAGTAGCAGCAGGGAAAATGGCTGCTTGCGTTGGCCCGGGTTGGTGGGGCATGGCTGGGGGTTTGCTCAGACTCGCCACACTGCCTGCGGGGCACGAGGAAGAGAAAGGGTTTCTGGCTTGGCCTGGTTTGACTTAGTTGAGGAACAAAGGAGCATGCCCTCGGAGGGAATTCGGGGGCCTGGCCCGGGGGCACCCCCGCCTTCCACGTGAGCCCTGTAAAGCGAACAAGCTACTTCTCGCAGCCTGGTGCTCACCTGTGAACGTTCTAGTATCTATTTTATAGGAATGACATTGAGGATTAATAAGATAATGTTTCTATAAGTCTCTAACACACAGTGCTAAATTAAAGGCTTTCACCCCCAATGTCTTTATTAGTGCATGTCTGCAATACCCAGTAGTCACATCCGTTGGGGGGACCGGCGTATGTGTGTGATATATCTTGATGGGTTTTGGACCCTTACTACCCATTCCCTGCCTTCCCCACTGAGCCTGATGTTCTTTCCCATCTTCAAAAAAACCTGTCTTTTTGTTTCCTACCATCTCTCTTGATTTCACTCTTTTATTTATTTATGTCATCAATTTATTGAGACATGTTGGGCTTGAGGCATGTGGGAAAGACCTGACATCATTATTCTTGGAAATATTTCCAGGTATAGATGGGTCACTATTGGTCTTATGGGGAGAGGAGAATAAGGTATGAGGGTTACTAGTATAGAGATAGAAATTGAAACTATAACCATGGGTTAGGTAAGTGAGAGAAAATAATGGGAAATGGGCCACCCACCTTTTTTAGCAAAGATTTAGTTTTGATTCTGGAACATGTAAGGCCAAATTGTTAACTTACTCTACAGCAAGCATTTGTGCTTCCCAAACCTTTACGTCGTGCCATAGATAGAAAATGGTAGTATTTACATTGCACCTTGGGATAAATCGACAAGGCTACTTGTACTGGAAGCAAGTAGACCTGGGCTGGGGTTCCCGACCCTGTATGCTACATCTGCAAACCACATATGAGCCACTGACTTGGAAAGTTCAATTTGTGAGACAAACATGAAGCCCAGGCAATTGGAGATTAAGTGCAAGGCCTGGAGAGTGGGTTTTGTGCTACCCAGATGTGAGTTCAGGCGTGGTCTGTCTTGGAGAAAACGTCAGACAGAAAACAGAGATTCTGGGCACGGGGTAATACAGTTTCAGGCCAGCCATACCACTGCACTGGGTTTTTCTTTTGCTGTCACCGTAACAGTCATTTTGGCTGTGGTTTGGCCTCTGGATAATCTTGATGCTTTCCAACGATTGACATTTTATAAAGCACTGTAGTTTGTTTTACAAGTAACCCAACAGCAGCCCCATCTTAGCTGTGAGGGGCTGAGCACAGCATGTAGCCATAACCAAGTCTCCACGTTCTGATCCTCGCTTAGCTGGGCACTATAAAAGTATAGGCTTTGGAGTCAATGCGGCAGGGTGGGGATCTGGCTCTGCCATAATTAACTGTGTGACCTTGGGCAAGCACTCAACCCCTCTGAGCCCAGTGTTGTCCTCATAAAAGGAAGATGGTGCTGACAACACCTTGCTCACGGGCCTGCTCTGAGGGAATGTGCATCGTACTCAGCGCAAGGTCTAGCACAGACGGAAGGGACTTAGTAGACGGTGGCGGCGGCGGCTGCTGTTACGGCTCGCTTCAGCTCATCCATGTTGTCGCATGTCTCTGCAGCACCAAGATGGTATTTTATGTTCAAAGCGAGGCTCCCCACCAGATCTTCAAGGGCTACGAGGTGGCAGCAATGCTCAAGAATGAGCTGCAGAAGCAGAAGGCAGACTTTCTGATATTTGGAGCCCTGGAGATCAATACCGTCAGTGAGTAATTGTGGGAAGTTGGGAGCTAGAGCCTGCCCTGGTCCTTAGCTCGCCTGCAGTCCCCACTGTCCTTGGCCTGACCTCCTTCCTCTGGGACCTCAGATGCCCATTTTTCTTCACCGCCACCACCGTGAAGAGCCTCCATGCAGCACAGGGGTCCTCACCTGTGCCTGTGGGTGCCTGAGACAGCACTCAGGGTGGCTGTGAGCTTCAGTGGGGGGAATTCTATCTTCATCTTCATGAACAGGACTGAAAGTCACGATGGCCTTCACTTATGAAAGAAGGTGGTACTCACAGGACCTGTGAGCTCGACGCAGTGGAAAGCACGCATGATTTCTATCGTGTTACTTGACAAAGTATCATTTTTTACTCATCACTACTTCAAAATTACAATAGTTATTAGACCCACTAGTAGATCTTTCTACTTAGTATTTTAATAAAAGTGAACACATACGTTTTTCAAACATTTGTGTTTAAATATTTAAAAACCACATTAAGAGCTAGCTCAGTGTGTACGCTTATAATTCCAGGACTCTGTGAGGCTGAAGATTGCAAGCTCAAATCCAGCCTGGGCAAATTAGTGACTTAGAAGGATGCTGTCTCAAAATTAAGAAGGGCTGGGGATGTAGCTTAGGACGAAGGCCCTGGGTTTGATCCTTGGTAGCACACAATATAACTGCTTCCTGTGTAATCCTATATCTTATTTCCCCAGTTATATTATTCTGAGAAGAGGGGGATGGGACGTAAAAGACCGACAGTCGCTGACACAGAGAACAAGGGGCCCTGACGGCCACCATCTCTCTGGCGGCCTTGCTCTGCCTCCATCTCACGGCAGCACGGTGGCGACCATGGCATCGGCTGCGCGTGGAAGACTCGGACCGGGCACCTTCGTGTCCCCCTGACCCTCTCTTTCTCCCTTCCCCTACCACCTTCAGCATGTCAGCTGAACTGTTCTGACCACGGCCACTGTGACTCATTCACCAAACGCTGTATCTGTGACCCTTTCTGGATGGAGAATTTCATCAAGGTGCAGCTGAGGGATGGCGACAGCAACTGTGGTGAGTCCGTGTGGCTCCGTGCCAGCTGCTGTGGCTAGAACGTGGCCCTGTGCTGCGGGGGTGGCTGTTGGTGTTTCGGAGGCAGATGAGCAGGCAGAGAGAACTCTGTGTATTTTCTGTGTGCAGAGGATTTTTCCTCCTTCTTCCACAGGCTAGAGAAAGCTCTGAGGCAGTTGGGTAAGAACGAGGCTTATTTCAGAGCACTCGCTGCACCCTGCAGCCCAGTCTGGCCCACTGCAAGGCCTCCTGTCCCATACGGGCAGCTGCATGCTTGGCCTAATGGAAGCCGCAGTCCCCTTCGAGCCTGTGCTCCTGAGGGGCTGCGGTGCCTGAGAGCCCTCCCAGAGCAGGGCCTGGGACGCAGCAATCTCAGACGCTTGTGAGCGTCAAGGTCTTGCCTTCCCTGGCAGCCCTGGATGCCGTCTTGTGCACAGTATGAAGCCACCTCCTGCCTGTGCTGAGGCAGCCCTTGCCTGCCTTTCATCCTGTCTCAGCCCTCACCATTTTGATTTTCTTTGCAGAGTGGAGCGTGTTGTATGTTATCATTGCTACCTTTGTCATTGTTGTTGCCTTGGGAATCCTGTCTTGGACTGTAGTCTGCTGTTGTAAGCGGTAAGATGGAGTCTCTGTTGAGATTCATTTGGACTTCTTGTCGTAGACTCTCCTCAGGGAGGTGTGTGGCACCTCCCACATGGAGGGGCAGCACTGGGTCTCCAGGCGTGGTTGGAGTGGTTTGGCACACCCAAAGTCTGGGCAAGAAGGCTTCCCGCCCCCTGAAGTCCTCCGAGGGCAGCAGCGCACCCATCAGTCAGATGTCTGTCGCTGAGAGATTGGGCACCGGCGGTGGGAGAGGGTGTGGGCGGGGTCACATGCAGATGCGCGTCCTGCTATGGCCCCCACTCGGTCTCACACCTGGACCCCGGAGTTTTTATTCTCCTTTTCTTTGTAGTTGGGAACTGCCCATGTAGGTTTTCACACAGTTGTAGAGCCAACTTTGTGATGTATGTGAACTGTTCTAGGGGTTTTTGTTTGAGTCTTCCTGTCTGATATACTGCATGGTCACTTGCATATTTTTCATTATTAATACGTATGACTTCCATGCTTCCGGTGGGGCACGGTGACAGTTTGTAGATGATAGCTTTTTTATACCTCGTGCCGTCTCCTAGATGAGGAAACTCAGGCTCGGGAAAGTTGCATCAGCTCTCTGAGGACGTGGTAAGCGACAGAGCTGGGATGTGATCTGCAGTATTACCTCATATAAAGCTTGGAAAATTAAAAGTATTTTTAAAAGTGTCTACCAGCCTGAGACAGACACCGTTAATGATCTTCTGACACCTCACCTTCCCCACACCTTCAGCAGAGGTGGCGTTTTCTGTCCATTTTCACATCCCCCTTGCTGCTGTGGCGAGGTGAGACCACCCTAAGGTGCTCACAGCTCCCTGTGTCTCACAGGACCGAGGAGGAACATTTTGGAGAAACAACTCACACTTGCCTCCTCCTTCCCTGGCCAAGAAGTGAGGAGACACCTCTGCCCTAGGGCTCCCTTCACCCCAGGAAGCGCCCTGTGTGCACGGGCCCTTGTCCCGAGCTGCACACAAACCCCTCCTGAGCAAGAGTGGGATTGTGTTTTTTAGGCAAAAAGGAAAACCCAAGAGGAAAAGCAGGTACAAGATCCTGGATGCCACCGACCAGGAAAGCCTGGAGCTGAAGCCGACCTCCCGCGCAGGTAGGCCAGGGACTGGCTGGCAGCTAACAGCTACCTGTGCTGCACAAACATTTGTTCCCCTGCCTGGTGAGCACCCATGGCGACTGAGGGTTGGAGCAGTCCTGACGTGCAGGAGCCACATGTCGGCTGGGTGACTGCAGGCTCCCTCCACGGTGCCCTGCCTGCTCTGCCGAGCGCCTGCCTCTTGCACCCCTTGCCTGCTTCTCACTCAGGTTTCCAGGCGGCCCCGCGGGGTCAGGGTCAGGGCCTGGCCCCTTAGGCCTAACCAGTCTGCCCTCCCCAGGCGGAGTTGGGGTCAGAGCTGGGGTCTGCCCACCTGCTTCTCTCAGCCAGCCTCCTCTGCTTCACTCCCCTGCCATCGCTGGGCATCCGGGGCAGCTCGGAGGGCAGCTTCCCCGGCAGCTGCAGCAAGGGGAGGGTTTGGGCCGGGTTGCATGCAGATCCATGTCCTGCTATGGCTCCCACCTTGCGCTAGAAGGGTTTCCCACTGCACAGGGACCGTGGTGCTGGCCTTGGGAAAGCGGGGATAAGCCTCCTCCCTCACTGGGCTCAGGCATTCAGTGGGCTCCCCTTCATCATCACAGGATGATGTCCTGTCACAGGACAGGACCTAAGCCCTCTGCAAGTAAAACTACTTTTGTGTAGAGTGTTAAATCAGCTTGAAGTTGTATATTAAGGGCAGGCTGTGGGATAGAGGGAGTCCTAAGACAGGCTCTGTGCTCAGAGAATCAGCCTGTGGGGAGAAGACGAAGCCGCAGAGTCCGTGTTCTCGGGCAGGCGGCCTGGGCCCCACACCTGTGCAGCTCCATTCTGAGTACTTTGGCCCTGAAAGGAGTCCCAGGGTGGGTGGAAGAAGACCGAGAGCAGACACCGCACAGCCACCTCTGCATGGTGGCCAGGCCTGTCTTACTGTGTTATTCTGACCATGTCTTTTTGCTCCCAGTTTAAAATCTGTGATTTATTATTTTCAACCCAAGAAGCTTTTGGTCAACACAGCCTTTGTGAGCTTACATCAGTTCACTTTTCTGGGATCTTCCGTCTTGCTGATCTCTCTCTTTTCTGAATCTGTTCTGCTGGTTCATGTCTCTGTCCAGAAATTTCTTTCCCACCCCCCGCCAAAGTCACAGTCACGGATGTGCAAATGTGATCGTGTGAAGTGTTAAGAGTAACACTGAAGCTGAGCCTGAAGCTGAGTAGCTGGGGGCCAGGCCAGTGCACGAGCCTGGGCTGCGGGCAAAGGGGCAAAGGTAGCCCAAGGCCCTGCCACTTGGGGGGCAGAGGACACTTGAGGGAGCAGACACAGGTGACAGGCTGAACAGCTGAGCCGGGGGAGTGGGCCGAGACTGCACGAGTGAGCAGGGGCCTTGCTGTGGTTCCTTCTAATGGAGGTGAGGAGCCCCTATTTTGGCGGGGGGCATATTGCTCCCCCTCCCGCCCCGCCCACCACTGAGCTACATCCCCAGGCCTTTTTATTTGAGCTAGGTCAGGGTAAATTGCCCAGGCTGGTCTCAGACTTGTGATCCTCCTGCTTCAGCTTCCCTCAGTGACAAGATTACAGGCCTGAACCATCACATTCAGCTTCCTGCTTTTTTAAGGGGCACGGAGCTGATGAGCCTCTGCCTGACTTTATGAGAGGTGACATCTTGGAAGTGCTAGTGCAGGAAAACTAGCCTGGTGACAACATACAGCCAGTGGAGGGGAGAGGTTAATTAGGGAGGTCAGTAAGGAGAGTTTTGCAGTGACTCACGGAGAAGTAACAGTGACCATTTACTTGGTGTGAGTGGTTCCAGCAAATCAAGGAACAGGCAGGGCTGACCTCCAACCCCAGAAACCGGGAATGCGTGTTGTTAACGGTCAGGGCGTCTGGCGCAGTGACTGAGTGGGAGAAGAGGAATTAGACAGCACTCAGCAGAACAGTCCCAACCCAAAGTCCCAGCCAGAGTGAGCAGCCTTCTCCCTGCTGGTGAGGCTCAGCACCGTAAGTGCTCAGATCCCTGATCAGGGAAGCCCAGGAGCCTAAAATGGGTCAGGTGTGTGTGTCTGGGCACGTGTCCTGCGGTGGACATCCGAGGTCACAGAATGAGAATGAACAATGACTCGGCCGTTCCTCGTTCCTGGGTGCCTAAAGAGCTAGAGCAGAATGGTGAGTGTGGCCGGGGTGGGAGGCTGGGCTAGGGTGGAGAGCAAGTGAGGCCCTAGATATTTAACCATCCTTTTCAACACGGAGCAATGACAGCTGGGGAGAAGCAGGCCAGGGCTACCGCGCGTGGGGCCGTGTTAGCCAGCAGCAGAGATGCAGAGCTGGGCCTGGTGGAGGTCGGGGTCCCAGGAGGGGGAGGGTGTGGGCAGAGAGCCGTGGGGCACTGAGAGGCCTCTGTGAGGCGGAGCGGAGGGAAGTGGGTGCTGGCATCGAGCAGCGCAGAGCTGGAGGAGAGCTTGGGCGGACCCAAGAGCACAGCAGACTCCAGGGAAGAGAGACGCTGGAGGCTGGTAGCGTGCAGCTTGCCGTAGCCACAGGGTGGCACCAGGTGAGGGACAGAGAGCTCTTCTCTCATGGGTGGCACGTGACCGAGGGAGCGGTGAGGTCTGCGGGCATCTAGTGTACGTCTCACCAGCCAGAGGTTCCGTGTAACCACAGGCTGGGAGGGGGACTGGGGCTATGCTGCGTTAGGTGTGGGACTAAAGAGGCTCAGCTTGAGGAAGAGGAGCTGGGGGGAACGTGGTGCAGAGAGGTGAGGTATGTGCAGGGCCTGGGGAGAGCCAGGGCGGGCACACCAGAGCCACCCCGGGGGCTGCAGGGCGCATGGGGATGCTCACCTCAGGAGACAGCAATGCTAGCTGTGGGTCCAGTTTTGTTTGCTCTTCTATTTTTCCAAACTTTCTGTGAAGTATACTAGATTAAATTAGACAAAACTGCTAATATTTTTTTGTCCTACGAAGACGGCAGTTTTGTGGTTCACCCTAGTTGTACAAAATCCTAACTATAATATGATAGGTCTTCACAGAACACACCCATGGGAACAGCCCCCTCCTCCTTTGTGCTTCCGTCTAGTCAGTGTCCCCTCCCCCATTTATTTCTGACATCTTACAGTAATTGACATGGAGTCATTTAGCTCCATTCACTCAACATTACATTGATGAAATTTTGCCTGTTGATCTCTATTAGCAGTGGTTTACATTGCTATTGAATTTCCGTTATGTGAATAAATTTATTTGCCATTCATGCTGTTGACGGGCAATTGAGTTCTTTTCTCTCCAGAGCGCTGTGAACGCTGTTGTTCGTGTCTAGGTGGACATCTGCATGGATTTGTTAGGTATAGACCTAGGAATGGGGGATGTGTTGTTGAGCCACAGGCAACGTGCCTGTTCAACTCCCATTGATAGTATGTGTTCCATCTTGTCAGTTTTCATGGGCAAATTCCACTTGGCTCTTTAATCTGAGCAGGAGCTAGTGGTGAGAGGGCCCTGGTTGCGTCTGTGGCTGTAGAGCCAGGGACGGATCTCCCCAGTGTGTTCCTGTCCTTTGCGGCTGTGGCCCAATGGGGCTCCGGGAAACAAAGGAGGCTCAAGTGGGTGCTGTAATGGGAAAGCCCCTAAAGGACGCAGGCAGGGCTGGGTCTGACATCTACAGGCCAAAGCAAGGCCTTTCCCCTGGCCTGGGCGTTACGTTGCCCACTGTCCCTACCACACTGGAGAGGTCCAGGCTGCCAGGTCTTTTCTGTGGCCGTGCTGTCCTGCTACCTTGCTCCTCAGAAGAAAGTGACCGTGTAGTCATGTCCCAGGGCTGCATACCTAATGTGCACAAGGCTGAGTAAGCAGCTTGTCTGAGCCCAGGGCCCATTACATGGACAAAACCATACATGGCTGAGGTCACCAGGAGTATGGTCCCTAAGTGACAGAGCCTGGAGTACTTAGGGGCGTAACGCAGACTGGCCAGGCAGGGCGGAGGGCCTCAGGACCCTCTTCTGCTGCTTTGGAGAGTGATCGTTGGAGGATGAGGATATGGCATTGCCTGGTTCAAACACAGCTCGTCCAACTGCCTGACTGGTCACCATTTTAAGAACGAAGACCAGAACACTGCCAGGGTAGGGGCTTCGCAATTCCCACTTCCCACCTGCCTTTATTTTCTGTAGAGTACTGTGCAAATCAGAGCGCAGCCATCCTGCTGCCGAGTGGGGTCTGCCCTAAAACTATTCCCCACTTCAGTCGGGCTCTCCTAACCCACCATGCATCTGCCTCCTGCCTCCAGCGCCAACCCAGAGAGGGCAGAGTAGACGGCGAGGGAGCCTGCGGCTCCATGGAGTGAAACTGTGTCCTCACGCTGTCAGGGGCGCAGTATCCATGCAGGCCAGGAGAGCTCAAAGCTCATTTTCCAACTCTGAGCTCTCTGTGCTTGCCTGCCCCCCACCTCACTCTACCCTGTTCGTGAAGGGAGCTGATAAAATAGCCCAGATCAAAAAGGAAAGAGAATGCCGCTGGCGGCCCTAACCAAGGCTCACGGAAACTAGAGGTGAAGACGCAGCAATAGAGGCCAGGAGTGAGCTCCAGCTGTGCTTTCTGTGGCTTGTCCTAGCGGACTCGCGTCGCCATCCAGGCCTGGGACCTGCAGGACCTGCCCTCCCGGCCCGGGGAGCGGACTGGGCTCTCTCTGTCCCCCAGCTCTGCAGGCTGGGCTGAAGGTGCAGCTGCAGCTCAGGGCTCGGGAGGTTCGCGTCTGGACACGAGGCTCCTGTTCATTTCAGGTATCAGACAGAAAGGCCCCGTGCTGAGCAGCAGCCTGATGCACTCCGAGTCGGAGCTGGACAGCGACGACGCCATCTTCACGTGGCCAGACCGGGAGAAAGGCAAACTCCTGCACGGTCAGAACGGCTCTGTGCCCAACGGGCAGACCCCGCTGAAGGCCCCGAGTGCACGGGAAGAGATCCTGTAGCTGCCTGGTCTGTTTCCTCAGGGCGGGGTTGGCAGTGCCAGGACCCAGAGCCCCGCCAGGCGGATTCCCTACCTCCCAGGTCTGCGGCAGCTTTCTCCCAGCATCTGCCGCTCACTCCCCCGCCCCCACCTGCCGGTACTTGAACCCACGCTCTCTGGGAGCCCCTGAACGAAGCTGTGAAGGAAGAGGTTTCCTCACCTGTCGGTAGGCCCCCCAGTCCTCACTCAGGGCCTCCTTTTTTGCACCACCCCCCGCCCTCAAGGGCATAGCCAGCGTCTGGCCTCCTCTCTGCCTTGTAGCAGTGCTGCCAGCCCAGTGCACCTCCCCGGGGGCCCTGCTCTGCCTCCCCAGAACCGGCACAGAACCAGACACAGAACCAGGCGCCGCCAGCTTCGTGGCTCCAAGGTTCTGGTCACAGCGTGTTCTTTCTTCTCATTTCTGGGACAGAGTGTGCCCTCTGGTGGGGTTAAGGGGGAATGGCATCGCTGCCCCACTGCCGCTGGCAGGGTGGCGCAGAGACCGTGCCTGGCCCCTCGCACTGGCGCGCATCCCACTCCCCTGCAGCCGCGGTGAGAAGGCTTGGCTGTGTCAGGGCTGTCGAGCACGGCAGCCGGGCTGCATGCGGATGGTCTCCCTGCACTTCCTCGGGCAGCACCTGCTGCTTCCAGGCTCAGGCCACCACTCTGTGTCCGCAGAAGAGACAGCCACAGACTGGAATGGCATAGCATGAGCGCGCATGTGTGTGACGGCCCCTCTGTGGTCCCCTCTCCACCTCTTTTCTGTGTCCCTTGCACATGTGTGTGTGGAGTGCCTGCGTGCGTATCAACTTTTCATAGGGCTCTGGCTGCTCATAGGCCACTCTGACTTGGAAACACTTCCAGCTCCTTGGAACAGTGACTTCCTCAATTCTGTGGCCCCATCACTGGTTCCTCAGCCACGTATCTTGGAGTGGAGGGATGGGGAGTGACTTTTAAAAAAAGATGATTTCTACTACTGTCTGTTGAGATGATTAAACATGCTATTTAATTGTGTGCCTGCGTGCCGAGTGTGTTTTCTGCTGTGTCTCTGGTGTGTCTCACTCTGCCCCTACTGTGCGGCCCTGTGAGGTCTTCACACCTTGTAGGAGTCCTGGGCTTGCCATCAGCAAGTGTGGCCCGTGGGAGCCGCAGGAAGGACTCTGGAGGACTCAGGAAATAGCCACGGGGCGTAACAGCTTCCTGGCTTTGGAGGGCGGCTCCCTCTGGACCTCATTTCCATATCTTGTTTATCTCAGACACAGACCAGTGAAGAATAGTTTTATCTCAGTTCCATATTGCTTCATTCCCCATTTCTCTACACACACACACACACCCCTCACACTGCTGTCCAGGCTTGGAGTTCTGGGTTGAGAAGACTGACGTATTCCTGCTCCTACCTGCTAGAGAGTTGCATAGGGACAGCCAGGCCACCCCCACTTCAGTCCACTCTCATCATCACACGTTGACTCTTCTGAAATAATCCTGAACTTCCGGAGCCTGGCAGCCCCAGCTTTGACCAAAGTGGACTTGGTTAAACTCTCTGCCATCTTCACCAAAGGTCTCCTAGTCTGATTTTTTAGAATGGCCAGGAGGAAGCCAAGGAGCAGACTCTTGCTTTTCGCAAAGCACACTGGGTACTCTGCAGAGAAAACTTGGTCACCAGGCAGTAACTCCACTAGAAACTCCCAGGGCTGGCTGGCTATAGCTGAGGCCTTTCTGCCTGGAGATACAGGTGAGACTGACCCAGCTTGCCTCTGCCCACTTGGCGAGTGGCAGGATCTGCAGAGGCCTTCACGTGTACTTTGAGAAGGTGTTGCTGTCAGCAGCTCTCAGCTGACACTGGAGTTTAAGAAGCCTGAAGCAGCCCTTAACTCCTTAGTGGAACTTGTGTTGACTGGCTCAAGGGTCCCCCGTAGAGTCTCTGGTCAGACTGGGCCACTGCTACAAACCCTTTCACCGCCCTAGACCCCAGTTTGTGGTCGGTGCCAAGGAGGGTTATCTGATGTCCGATTTTCAGAATGGGACTGTGGCTGTCTCGTCTTGGGCCTCCCCACACAGGCCTGGCCAGCAGCGTGTGCACCTCTGTGCAAGTGCTGCCAAATAGGCAAAACTCCCCCTTTGTGAGGAGCACCAAGTTGCTCAGATTTGACATTAGACGATATTGATTCAGCTCTTGTCTTGGTTACTTTTCTGTTGCTGGGACAAAGTACCTGATACCCACAAGTTAAAGGAGGAAAGGTTTACTTTAGTTTACAGTATGTAGAGGTTTCAGTCCATAGCCAGCTTGCTCCAAGGCAGGGTGGCACAACAGAGAGGCATGGCAGAGGAGAAACCGTCCATGGCAGGGCAGGCCAGAGACGGCAGGGCAGGCCAGAGACAGCAAAGCAGCAGCAGCAGCAGCAGCAGCAACAGCAGCAAGTTCTCCTTTCCTTTTTTATCCCATCCAGGCTACAAGCCTTTTGGGTGGGTCTTCCCATTATCCGCACCTAAAGCTATGCTCGCTAAACCAATCAGCAGATTTATTTAGTACCACCCTTAATCCCAGTATCACATATCCTAGATCTAGCCACCTCTGAAAATCCCCCCACCTATGAGTGTCTGAGGCTTTGGAGGGACATCTAGATGTAAGCCACACAGCTCCCTTGATCACGAGGAACAAAAATGCACATCAGTTTTCATGGGAAAAAGGTCAGGCCCTGGCCAGCCTTTTAGGTACTTCTCACCCACACTGCCTTTCCTGGCAAGTTACTGTGGGGTCCGACTCCCACCTTCCTGGCTCTCCTTTAGTTTTTTGTCGCTAAATCAGTCAACACATTTTTTTTATACCACAAGTATTTATTGGTGGATTAAAGAATACAATTTTAATGGAAATAAGACAACTGTGGATTAACAGTTTGCCATAGAGCCAAAGGGGGGAAAAGCGATAATCTTAGGAACTTTACACAAGTCAAGGAGTCTCTGGCAGTATCAGGCAGTTCTTCCCTTTTACATAACTCCTATATTACTTCACTAAATCAGATTGATACCTCATAAAAAATTCCTCATGCATTTATATTTAAGCCATCCAGCCTGGCCACATCCTTATTCATCCCTTTGCACTGTTTCTTTTCTTTCTTTTTTGGTCTTTTTGAGACAGGGTCTCACTATGCAGTTCAGGCTGATCTTGAACTCGAAACAATCCTCCTGCCTCAGCCTCTCAACTGCTGGGATTACCGGCATGTGCCACCACGCCCAGTCACTGTCCTTTTTTTTTTAAAAGCAATTCTTTTCCTCAAAAATTGTTTGTACATCTTAGCCTTCTGAAGCAAGGAAACAAGCAAGTCAGAGAAGGTCAGCCAAAGGCAGATGTGTGCATGAATGGCCTCATACAGACAGAATATGGCAACAGCCTGGTACAACGGAGTCTAAACTAAGCTGATTTTGACAGAGAAGTTGCTCTGGTTTACTTGATGATCTGTCATGTCACCTTACGTTGTGCCACCAGTATGAGACCCTTTGTTTCCAAGGATCAGCAGTGGTCTGCACAGGAGCTAGGAAGGTAATATAACTAGATAGCAAACACAGTATATTCAACTCACGCTGTGTGAGGAGCTATGGCTTCCAGCATTAACAATTGGCTAAGTGTAAAATTCATAAAAGTTTTTGTGCAAAACTTAAGGACATGGACGACAACCTTTAATTCTCTTGCACTGGGATAAATTAGGCCTTTCCGTAACACTAGTGGCTCTACTTGGAAATGTGAAAGAGAAACTTTCCAGTGCATCTAACACTGAGGCATACAGTGTGAGTGCTGGAGGCATTAGGGGCTCCCAGGCTCTTTGTTCAGAAAGCCACAAGAAGGTCATAGGCACACTGGGCAGCCACTCTGGTGCTGAAAGTATGCCAGAGTTAAGCAAACCTGCCGGCATATGACTGTTTTCTGAAGAGTTTATACAGCACTCACAAGCCATGCAGGTATGTAAGCTGAGAATCAGAAGCCAGAGGTGGAGTGACCTGGGCAAGCTACCTACAACACTTACTCACCGTGACCTTTCAAGGACATTTCCACCCAGAAGCCCTTTAATGACAGAACAGTGCAAGAGACCAAGGTAGAGTCATATTCTTCCAAAAGAAGTTGGTTACTGAGAAGCCCCTAGACAGGCAGCATCCGGGAGACCCATTTAAGAGTGGAGGTAGATTAACAACTGCCACTCCACTAAACTATCCTGCCAAGTCAGAAATAGATTTAATAGGCATCGCATGGAGTGCTGAGTAGAACGGGGACATTTTTAGGCTCAGTAAAAAGCAGAGAGGCTGAAAAACTAAGTGGATGGTAGGCTGAAGGAAACAAAACAAAGGATGCATAAAGGTATGCCGAAGCATGCCAAAACCTTTTGGAGGGAGTGCGGCATAGCTGCATCTCTACTCAGTGAGAGCTTTACTGGCCAGTTCTGGGCATGATTTCCCCGCACTCTGTCGGACTGGACGGATGCACAGTGCTTAGCAACAGCATAGGGGAAGCTACTGTATTGAGGAATGGAGAGCTGGTGGATGGCTGCTGAACGGAGACCGGGTGTACCATTCCGTAATGCCCTATTTCTACACCAGTGGTGGGTTTAGATAGATACAACATGTTTGGGGTTTTCAGGCAACAGCAGTAGTGCTCTGGGAGAACCATGAGGCTGGGGGACAAGGGGGTTCTTTAAGTTCCAATTCTCAAATATTGGACAGCAAATAATCATTTGATCTCTGTCCTTCAGTGAAGAAATGAAAGGCTTACTTTCTCTTCTATGGCCACCTTCGCCAAAACTTTAACCAATTCTGTGAAGGATACAGCATTGCTGGCCCATCTGATCAGCCTCCTGGGTGGTTCCCTTCAGAGCTGCCCAGCTCCTCCTCTGAGATGTTCGCGCCAACCCTCAGGCCTAACACCTCCTATAGCTCATCACGGCTCCTTATCCACATCAGACGGTCAAAAAGCAAAGTGCAGTCTGTTGCTTCAGCTGTGGAGCAGTTCTGGTTCGCTCACATCTTTGCTCTTTTCATTATCCTCAGAGGCTCTGAAATGAGCCAAAGTTTGTATGAAGCCACAGAAATGTACCTGCTCCTCTGTCTCAGGCAAGGAGACACTGATGTTCTGGTCCCCCAGTGGGTTGATGGCAAGTTCTGGCATCCTTTGGAAATCTTCCCAGCTGAGAATCCCATTGACTCCTTTGCCCAGGCTGGTGAATCAGCTGTAGAGACGAGCCATCTGAGGAAAAGCCAGTCTCCTTGTTGGTCTCCCCAAGTTCTTCATCCTGCAGTGAAGTGGAGGGCTGAGACCCCACTGCTGTGCCGGGAACTCCTCTAGGAGTGGTGGCACCTGAAGTGATGGTGCAGGAGGGAAGAAAGGACTAGTGGGTCACGAAGGGACAAGATGGCATGGAGGGAAGCAGGGCAGTGCGCCCAGTCAGCACATTTTTGTGCACTGACCCTGGTGATCTCACTCTGGCTCCTTATTAGAATCAGTTGGAAAACTTTAAAAGCACCGAAGCCTGGAATCTACACCTCAGAAGCTATTTTGATTTTTAAATATTTAGCTGATCTTTTATTAATTCCTCAGGTAATCTGGCATCATACTATGCCCCTGAGAAGGGTAAAAACAGTCCTCAGCAGCTCAGCGTCAGAAGACTTGCCTATCAGTATCTCCCGATAGGCTTGAGGAGAGATCACTGAGGTTGGGGGTGGTGAGGTAAGCTGCTCGCCATATGGGATTCCAAGACAGTCTGTTTCCAGCCTTCTGCACAGTATGAGCATCTTTGGCCCTGGCTCACTACCGACTGCCCCCGGCAGGCTCCATTCCCTTCCTCTCTGCTGACGAGTTTCCGAAGGGCATGGCGGGAGGCGGTCAGCAGCATCTGTATATGGAGGAGCTCTCCCCCGCCTCCTGAACTCATTTTCAAATCCCTATTTCAGAGACGTAGCTTAAAGGAAGAGCCAGGCCAAATCTAGTGCAAGAAGTTTTATTTCGAAAAAAGCAGTGCTTTATTTCAAACTTTATGCCAAGGAAGAAAGCCCAGTGTCCCCATGTCTGAACAGCAGTGCCCCGAAAAGGAAATCCAATCAGGGGAAAACCTATGGTCACATGATTTTTCTTGGCATTTTATTAGCTGGCTAAATAAAGCGTTAGATGAAACAAAAATAGTGCGCTAAAACAAAGTGCTATACTACTGAAGCAGGGGAAGCTCTCCCCAGCAATTCCCGCAGCCTTCGGTAGACCTCCGGAGCCCAGCTTCCGCCTCCCGCTCAAACCCGGGGCTCCGCGGAGGGCCCACCCGGCACCTTCAGGTGCCATCTACGCTCTAGCACTCAGCCTTTTGCTTACTAGCTGTGTCTAAGTCCCTCGGACTGGAGCCCTATTTTATCATTTTGTAACATTCTTGCTTCTACAAAACACAGGTATTAAAACATCTTGTGGTTAAAAAAAAAAAAAATCTTGTAACTAGATAGTAGTTAATATCTTTAAAAATCCCCATTCTGATTTTGTTACATGGAAAAAAAACTACAGGTGTATCAATAGTTTCAAATGTAGGATATTGTCATGCTACCCTTAAGCAGCCATCAGTTTTGTTTTGTTTTGTTTTTTGAGACAAGGTCTGGCTGTGTAGCGTAGGCTGCTCTTGAACTCACTATGCAGCTCAGGCTGGCCTTGAACTCGAGGTGATTCTCTTGCTTCAGCTCCCGAGTGCTGGGATTACAGGCGTGCGCCACCATGCCTGGCCTCATCCATCAGTTATTAATGGACAGTAAAAAAAATCCAGAAACTAAAATATGGCTATCTCAGCCTGGGAGCGCGCAGGGCCTCAGGCGCCCCCAACCGGGCGCGGCACGTGGGGGTGGGGGTGGCCGGCGCGCTCCTCCGGGGCCAACAGCCAGGCTCACGTCCTCCAGGTGAGAGCTAAGCCTGTCTGCTCGGTGCCTGCAGCTGGAGCACAAAAAGAGAGATTTCACTTCGCCCGGGAATCGGATTCGACACCCATGCCTCGTGTGCTTACTGGAAGGAAAAGGATTTACAACTCAACAAGCAGAAATCATTGTGCCTGCCTTGGTCAAGATCATGGAGGCCAACACGGACATCATCTACAAAGACCTGGTCACCAAGGTGCAACAGATCACTCTGCAGCAAACAATGTCTCAGATTGCAAATGTGAAAAAGGATATGATTATTTTGGAGAAGAGCGCATTTTCAGTCCTCAGAGCAGAAACTGAGAAAACAAAGCTTGAACTACATCAGTTAAAACAGGTAACAGATGAAGTGGTCAAAGTCCGAACAGATACCAAGTGCGACTTCAATCTAGAAAAGAGCAGAGTAAATGAATTGTATTCACAGAACGAAAAGCTGCTGGAACGGTAGCGGAAGGGTGGAAACAGTAGGACTGCATGCCCAGCAGGGTCGGACCTGACACAGGAAGAGAGAAACCGAGGTCGCTGGCCTCAAGGCCATGCTCCAAGTGCACCAGCTTGACACGATCAAGTATGTAGCAGGGTCTATATTCACCTAACGGCAGCTCTGGGATTTTATCGCCTGTGGGTATAACAACATGTCTATTTAAAGAGATTTCTATGTTTTGCCTTAAGAATGCCAAATTGTCCCTTTTTTTTGTTTCATATTTTAATCCTGATTTTAATGCATATTATTTATTTTTATGAAAATTGTGGGCACATAACCAAGATGAGGTCAGAAATTCCTTAATCGCTGCTCTCATTGACTTTACAACTGGGTGGTGTGCACCAGACATCGAAGATCTACTCTGCTGATCCAGTGAACCTGGCCAAGCCAACAAGAAATGCTGGCATAATTCTCTGAGGTTTTAAATGTTCTGTCACACTGGGGGTTCGGGGTCTCCACTGAAAGGACACAAGTGACTTTAAGTGCTGAAGAATCACTGAAACTCAGCCAGCACCCGGCTCCTCTTTACCTGGGGCCCAGTCCTCTGCAAGCTGTTTGTGTGCCCAGGGTGGCTTGTTCCGAACACAGCTGTACTTCTCCGCCTCAGTGGTTTCCACTGTCTTAGTAAGTTATGTCAGTTATTTTTAATGTGCCTTCCAATGAGAAAATCTTGTTGCCTAATGAAGCCTTGTAATTGTAAAAGGGGGAGGTCTTTACCTCTTAAGGGCCAGATTTCCTTTCTTCTCTCCCTCCCTTTTCCTTCTCTTCCCTTTCCCTCATGATGGGAAAACTGTAATAATACTCTACCTGCGCTACTACCTCCCTAGAGAACTTACTAATTCTCGGCCTGAGTTTATGGTTCAAAGTCTACTTCCTTCAGGCCTTCCTTGGCCCATGATATAAGGGAAATGCCCTGCCTTCTTTTTTTGGGGGCGGGGGGAGGTCCGGTACCAGGAATCGAACTCACAACAAGCGCTTTGCCACGGAGCTAAATCCCCAGCCCCCTGCTTTCCTTCTCTAAGCTGTCTAGATGCAGTGTACACTTTGTAATAATGAAACTCATGCCGTTAGAAAGTGTGCCTTTGCCTGTGACCAGCTCCAACCTGCGTCAGCCTCTGTTCTGCTGATTTCTCTGGTGGCTGAAGACATCCTCACACCTGTTACCTCTGTAATTAAAACAAATAAATCCTTGACAAGCCTGGTTTATTTTGGAAAAGAAAATATGGCTGTCTCAGGAGACTACTGCACATCACTTTATCCTTACCTTATCTCAAAAGTCCCGAGCTCTCTCTCCTATGAAGGTGTTATTTTATTTTTGTTTTGTGGTACTGGGGATTGAGTGAACCTGGAGCCTCTGCATTGAGCTACATTCTCAGACCTTCTTTTATTGTGAGACAGGGTCCTAGTCAGTCCCTAAGTTGCCCAGGTAGGACTCAAACTTGAGATCTTCCTACGTCAGCCTCAGAGTGTGCTAGGGTTACAGACATGCATCACACCAGCTATAACGCAGTTTTAAACTTGGTATTCTTGACAAATATTAAATAGCATACCCTTATTTGGCAAAGAAACATACATTTCAGGATTTTAAAAACACTACTCAGAAACTACCTAGTTTCTGTTACAGTGGCTGCAATATACTCTACAGCATGCCCGAGACTAATGAAGTGGGAAGGGAGTCTAAAGGAGGAGAATGCAGAGAGCCCAGCTTAGTGAAGAGGTGGCCTCTCAAAGGAAAACTTCAGTTAAAAGACAGAAGGTGGCACGTCTGGTTATGGCTAGCTTCTGCCTAGTGCACACTCTGACAGAACCCGACCTGGTAACCTCTAGGTAGTTCTATACTTGGGGATAGATTAAAGAGACAAAATTAAAATGGCGGCCAATAACATGTAAGATGGCAGTGGGTCAGTGACTGAAAATTAATTTCAGGTCCTTCCATAAGAGAATGGCAGAAACACTGATTGACTTTATACTTTAAAAGTCAGCTCTTCATGTTATAAATGCTGAGAAAGCCACTAAAAACTTACAACTAGAATATATAACAACTAAGCCAGACAAAAGACAAAAAAAAAAACAACTTTTAAACAACCAACTCAAAAGCAGAGACGGGGTGGTAGTAGGGAACAGTATCAAAAACTCTCACCATTTGATAGGCATAAGTTATCAGACTAGCTAGTAAAACCACCACAAAAGAGATTAACAGACTGGATGTAACTGTAAATCTCTCCTACAATAGAACATGGAAAGATCAGAGATAAGACAACAGAAGATAGACTGAGGCTTTGGTTCCTATCAAGATAATAAGTGAATAAGAATGGCTTCTTTCCCCAAAGAGGACTCACTACCAACAAATCAAGCCCAAAGAATAAAAATATTCCCCAGTCCTGTGAGAATCTAAAGAGAATGAGTTACCATACGCCAGAAGGGAAAGTAGGGCAAGTAAGATGGCTGTTCTTGCCGGCCAGGGGACAGTCAGTGAACTCACTGGTATCAGTGCGACCCTGTGAGTGCAGCTGGAAACTCCGCTGCAGTGGACAGGGCTGGGCCGATGGAGGCCACTTCGGAACTGTGCTTCCCCAGGTGCTGCTGCATCCGAGGTCCGAAGGTAAATCTCGGCACTGCTTGCGGAGTGGACGGGTGAGGTTCCTGGAGGGCATGACCTTCTCCTTGTTAAGTTCAGTGGCAGGGACAGCACAGAACTTGGCCTTGGGGTTTCACCAAAAAACGACCACCAGACAGAGGAGCTGGAATGGTGAAGAACAGGAGCTCACGGGCCAAAATACCCAGCTCCCACTCCAGGAACGTGATCTCTGACGAGAAAGACAGCAAGCAGACACAGCACCATCCAAACCAAGAATTTAAAATAATGCAACAGACAAGGAAATCTTCACAATCTGAAGCAAGAATAAGAATCAAGTGGTTCATCAAAAAAAAAATCAAGTGGAAATACTAAGTGTGAAAAATACAAGGAATGGGATAGAGGAACAGAGACAGCTCAAAAACAGTGAATGAACTGGAGCATCACATTGAGGGGTCTTTCCCAAAAAGAAGTTACAAAAAGTGGCATCACACACACATACACACAGCACTGCAGTTCAGGGACACAGAAGTGCCACTGTCTGAATAAGGGGAATCCTAGAAGGAAAGGTAGAAAAGTGGAAGAAATATTTGAACAAATGATGAGAATAATTGTCCCAGAATTAAAGGATTCATAGACTTAAGAGTAGGGAAATGTGCAATTGATTGATTGATTGATTGTTTTTTGAGATAAGGTCTATGTAGTTCAGGCTGGCCTTGAACTCACAGTGATCCATCTGCCCAAGCTTCCAAAGTGCTGGGATTACAGGTTTGTGCCACCACACCCGGCAGAAGTGTGCATTTTAATGAGATATTTAAGAATTCTTAACATAAAATTTTTGAAATCTCCCAGACAGAAATAATAGCTCAGTAACAAATGAACAAGCATCAGATTAACAGTAGACTTTATAATAGTATTCTTAGGTGAAAGGTTTTCAATGTGCTGAAGGAGAGATTTTGACCTCAAAATTCTGTCCTGGTTTGAACCAGGACAAACTAATTTCCACTTGTGCATAATAATATTCTCAGGGAAATAATGCCTCAGAAACTCTTCTATAGGACCTATCGGTGCAACTCTAGTGCATTCGACTCCAGAAACTCTCTTATATAACACTCATTTAGAAAATATTCTTACAGAAGTGGTCGAATAAAAAAATGAACTTAGACATGGGAAGTAACAGCAGGGCCAGTGAGGCAGCTCAGTTGCACAGTGCCGCCCGGCAAGCACAAGGCCCTGACTTTGATTCCCAGCACTAAAACAAACAAACAAAAAAAACAAACCAGTGAGCAAATACTTTGGCACTTTGTAGTCTGAAACAGCTAGAACTACAGATAGAAAACAGAGAAAAAAAAAAAAAAAAACAAAACCCTACAATATGTTAATGTTACAGAACCAAAATCCTAAAATATATCAATAAAGGAAGGGTAGTAAAGACCAAAGGAACATAACAATATACCAGTCTTACCAGAAGACTTAGATGGAAAGTTAAAGAAATCAATAAGGGTAAATATTAGTTTAATAATATCCTGGGGGTTGATCAGGTCTGCAATCTCCCGAACCAGTGTACACCAAAGGCTAAATAAAAAGAGGCAAATGGAATGATTTCAGGGCTCCAGGAAGATCAAGGCCCTCTCACAGAATTTGAGATTCTCTCCGGGCTAAAACCAAGACCTTCTCTGAGTGGCCCATATTTATTTGGTTATCAGAAGAAGGGAAGGGAGTACTCAAGAAGGGTGGAACCACTCAAGGAGTTCTCCAAGTAAAGTATTAAATTAATCTTTAATAAGGATTAAGTTAATCCACCCAGGAGCGAGATGCTTGAGGCTACAGTCTTTATCTAGCTGAGATTGGATCCAGGTGTCCTTGGCTGTGATCTTGTCCTGTTCTTTGAGGCTTTCCAGCTTCATCCACCATCACAGGTTTTAGTAGGGATTAGTGACTCACTATGAGTACACTGCCTACTTCCAAGTGGGAATCATTGTTAACAAGTGGCCTAGGCTTTGGACAGATTCACAGGTAAATATAAAAAGCCAACTGGTTAATTTAGGTCCTGCTTGGGACTGCTTCATAGTGGTCTCCATCAGGTAAACAAACATGATTAGTATTAAACAGCAATATCAATAAAAATGAGATATATTTATTGCTTTTTAACAACAGAAAATTTGCTATTCAAAGGGAAGAGGGAAATCATCCCAAAAGGTAAGTAGAAACTGAAATAACTGCAGAAATAAGTTCTCCTAGCAGTAATTAAAATGAATATAAACATCTTTTTCATCTCACTTGAAGCCTAGCAGCAAAGCAACTGGGGCAGTGGGTGGCTGAACCAGTTGAGAGGAGACAGACTTCACTATGCAAATAAATCCACTGGCTGAGAAAAGAAATGCATAGATCGAGGATACTAAAACCAGTTTTCTCACTTTTCAAGAAAGGACTGATGTATGAGGTGAGATATAAATATGCAGTGAATATTTAAATTTCAATATTACAGTACAAGATACATTGCCGTTCACTGACCTCCAAACACTCCCTCTCACTTGGAACACACTGCATCATTCTTTCTGAGAATGTAATTTAGGTTGGTCTTAAACTCACTATGTAGTCTAGGTTGGCCTTGAACTGTGATCCTCCTGCCTCAGTCTCCAGAGGGCTGGGATCAAAGGCTTCAGCCACTACACCAGGCCTTCGCAACTTTCTGAAGCAGCTGTGGAAGCCTTCTCTTGTGACTTTACAGGGTGTGACTGCTGCTGCGAGTGCCGTTCAGGGAAAGGCAGGCTCATAAAAACATGCTGTGTCCTCATCACCTTACTCACTGGATGACCCCTGATCTGCCCCAAAGTCAAAGTGATCATGAAAAGAAAAAATTTCAATCAATTCAGGACATCAAGGCAGCCACAAGCATGCAACTGAAGACACAAAACAGGACTTCCAGAACTTCCAGAAAGTCGCAAGAATGATGGGATAAATGTGTTTGAAGCAAAGGGGAGCATTTTGAGGGTTGTTAATGGCAATGTGTCTTCTACTGTAAAATTTTTTAAAAAATTTAAACAGTCACCATATTTAACCACACCTCATATGATCAACGGAACAAAATTTGACCTCACATTTTCAGTCAATTCATTATGACAAGTATGCCAAGTCATTTTAATGAAGGAAAGTATAGGTTTTTTTTTTTGTTTGTTTGTTTTTTTTTACAGAAGTGATTATGAGACTAGTGGATATCCACATGCAAAAGAATGAAGCTGCACCCCCAACTCATGCAGTGGGCAAAAATTAAAAACAAATCATAGACTATACAGAAATACAAGAGATAAAGCTACATACATCTTAGACAATATAGGCACAAATCTCAATTGACTTTTGGATTAAGCAATGGATTTTTAAAATCACAAAAGAATATAAAAATTGCAAGTCACTGACACTAAAGACTTCTGTGCTTTAAAGGAGACAATGAAGTGATAAAGTAACTCAAAAAATAAGATGAAATTTTTGCAAATCATATATCTGATAAAGGACTTTTATATATAATATATAACTCATATTTCAGTAATCAAAAGACAACCCAATTAACATGGGTAAAGAATCGTAATGGATATTTTATCCAATAACATATACAAGTGGTCAATACACACATGAAAAACATTCAATTTCATTAATCATAAGAGAAATGCAGGGCCAGGAATATAGCTCAGCAGCACAGTGCTCGCCTGGCAAGCGCAAGGTCCTGAGTTTGAGTCCCGGTACAAAAAAAAAAATAAAAGAAATGCAAATAATGTGAACAGATACCACCCTATATCCACTAAGATGGCTATAATAAAAGAGGGAGTGATAATAACGAATATGGTGAGGATGAGGAAAAACTGAATTATCTACATCCTGCTATGGGGAATGTAAAATGATGCTGCCACTTTGGAATATAGTGACAGTTTCTTAAATGGTTAAACACAGTTACCATAAACCCAGCAATGCTACTCCTAGGTACATACCCAAGAGAAATAAAAACATATCCGCAGAGAAACTGTATGCAACTGTTCATAGTATAATCTGACTGCTGCACATCGCCAAAAATTGGAAACCCAAATGTTTATGAACTGATAAATAAGATGTACAATGGGTAGATAGTACTTGGCAATAAAAATCAGTAAAACCTGGATAAAACATTTTAAGTGAAAGAAGCTACTGACAAAGGATCACATTTGATTTCACTTATATGAAATGCTCAGAACAGGCAATGATATAGCACCACGACTAGTGGTTGCACAGGGGTTGGTGGGAAATGGGAAATCGTTGCTAACAGGTACAGGGTTTCTTTCTGGGGCAATGAAAATGTTCCAAAACTGACTGCAGTAATGGTTATACAATGCTATGAATACACACGAGTGACTGTATGGTATGAGAAATACTACTTTATAAAAGTGTTATAATTTTTTTCAAAGAAGTAACTCATTCTTTGAAAGCTAGTCACAAGATATGCTCAGCATAGCGGGCAAGAAAAGTGCCACAGACACCACAGACAAGTAGAGATTCCAGAGAGAGCTCCATCAGATCCTTTCTGGCCAGCGGAGTAATAGGAAAGAGGTTCTATTCCTAGAGGCAATCTGGTGATTTCTGAGTCAGATGAGGACCAATTAATGCCACAAAGGCTCTCTGGGGCCCATGGGGGAATTCTCTTCGTCCTCCTGTGACCAAAGAGGGAGAGGCCCAAGAGCAGAGATCTTACCTCAAACATGGAAAAAGAGGCAAACTAGGAAGAATCTTTAGGTGCTGAACTGAAACGAGAAGAAGTGTTATGAACCCACAGGTTTAAAATAACTATGTATACACACAGGCATGGAGAGATACACACACATATTTAGTTGTATGAATTTAAACACGTTTGTTTACCACTGACTGCCTTACCCGCAAAGAGGGCAAAGAAGCCATTTTATCCTAGTAGCAATGAGTGCACTGGGCACCGCTGTGGAGAAATGACTAATTCCACGTGTGGAGTATAAAAAGTACACAAATCTTGGAATATGTTATTCTGAGTGAAAAAGTGTTAAATAAAACATGGGGAAAAAAAGATGGGGCCATGTGAGGACACGGCCAGCTACAAGAGGTGTCTATTGGCCAAATCTAGGACAATGTAAGCATCAAATGAGAGTATCAGATTATAACTTGATAAATAAAATGGGAATCAGTGAATCTCTACATAAATGAGTTTTAAAAAACTAAATTCTATAGCTAAAATGATGGGAAAAAATTATTTGGCAAATATTAAACAAGAGAAACTATGAAAGCAATAAACAATACAGAATTCAAACTGAAAAAAATGAATCAAGAAAAGGTAGAGAGGGCTGGGGATTTAGCTCAGCGGGAAAGCGCCTGCCTGGCAAGTGCAAGGTCGTGAGTTCGGTTCCCGGTACCGGAGAAAAACCAAAAAAAAAAAAAAAAAAACAAGAAAAGGTAGAGATTATACATATACTCAAACAGTCTAAAAACTGAAAGAAACTGCAGGGAAGGGGAAATTAGGTAATTCATGTTAACACAATCAAGTTGGGTGTGATGGTGCACACCTTGGATCCCAGCACTTCAGAGGTAGAGGCAAGAGGATAACCATGAGTTCAAGGCCAGCCTGGGCTACATAATGAGACTCTGTCTCAGAAAAACAAACAAAAAAACCTTAAAAAAAAAACAGAAACAAACACCTACTACACAGTGGTAACATTACTGTGTCTGAGCCTGGGAATGCCGTGTTTACTGCTGAGACATAAAAACAGATTTGAAATCGTTTTTTGGAAACAAGATCTAACAATGAATGAAGCAATCATTCAATTCACTAACTTGAATAATGACCAATTGGAGGAATAAAGAAAAATAGAAAGCCGAAAATATACAAAATAGAGAAGACTGACAAAACTAAAATCTGGTTCTTTGGTTTTTTTCTGTTTTGTTTTTTGAGACAGAGTCTCGCTATGCAGTTCAGGTTGGCCTTGAGCTCACTTTGTAGCCCATGCTGGTCTCAAACTCACAATGATCCTCTTGCCTCAGCCTCCCAAGTGCTGGGATTACAGGCATGTGCCACCATGCCCGGCTAAATTCTGGTTCTTGTTTTTTTTTTCTGGTACCAGCAATCGAACTCACGACCTTGCACTTGCCAGGCAGGCACTGTGCCACTGAGCTAAATCCCTAGCCCCCTAAATTCTGGTTCTTTTTTTTTTTGTGGTACCGGGGATCGAACTCACGACATTGCGCTTGCCAGGCAGACACTTATGCCACTGAGCTATATCCCCAGCCCTAAATCCTGGTTCTTGAAAGACATTAAAACCTGAATAGACCTAGCCGGACGTGACAGCACACACCTGTAATCCTAGCACTGTGGCAGGCTGAGGCAGGAGGATTTCAAGTTCAAGCCCAACATGGTCAATTTAGCAACTTAGTGAGACCCAGTCTTAAAAATAAATAATCGTTCCTCGTGGCACAGACCTATAATCTCAGCATTCAGGAGGCTGAGGCAGAAGGATCACTGTGAGTTAGAAGACAGCCTGGGCAACATAAATGAGTTCAAGGCTAGGCTGGAGTACACAGTGAAACCCTGTAACAAAAAACCCAAACCAAACCAAACAAAATAAAATAAAATGGACTAGGAATGTAACTCAGTGCTAAGCTCTTACATTTAATCCCCACTACCACCAAATGAACAAACAACAACAAAAAGCCACCACAGAACTAAAAGGTTTCCCTTAATAGCAGTAAGTGCACCAAATTAGGCATTTCCATGTAGAAATGGCTGATTCCAACACTGGGGTAAGGAAAGTACAAAAAAATTGTGGAATATTTTGTTTTCAGTGAAGAAGTACTCATATTTCTTATGTACATTGTTCCACAAAATGGAAAAGGACTAAAACCTTTTCAAGAGAAAAAAATTGGAATATTTTACTTGTTACTATGAACAAAAAAGCATAACAAAATCTAAATAAAATGTTAGCTAACCAAACCTAACAGAATATACTCTTTAATAATCAATAAGGATTTATCTAAGGAACTTTTAAAAACTTCAATATCAGAGTGATATAGAGTGCAAAAAGATATATACGTCATGTTTTTTCATATGTGGCAACTTAAAAAAAGGTGATCTAAAAGTAGAAGAGGGACTGGGTATAAGGGAGGGTGGATTTGATTGATACATAATACATACACATGTCCTAGTGAAATCCATCAATTTGTATCACTAATGTATTAATCACAGAAAATTTAGAAAACTGAGCTTCACAACATTAATAAATGCAAAGAAATAAAATAACTATTACATGTTCCCTTAAAAGTATCTAAGTTCAATACTTATTTATGATTAAAGGAAAAATGAAAAAGGTTATACAGCTACTGTATTAGTGTGTATACACGTACAAATACATACAGTATACATGTCATGCTTAACAGAGATTTAACTAAGGGTCACAAGGATGGCTCAACATCAGAAAAATCACTTATTTCACTTAAAGAATAAAAGCTTTATATGACTATACCTAGGAAAAAAGCATCTAATGATACCTCACCCTCAAGAGAGTGTCACCACACCCACCTTACCTGCCTGCATTTGATAATATTCATCTTTTGATGAAGGCTGGTGTAGAGGTCTACTAAGCAAGCATCTTTAACTTGATAATGACTAACACTGCCTTCCTGAATGGATATGCAGGGTTACATTTACTATTACTGTATGTAAGGCTTTTCAATTTTCTTACATTACTACTAACACTTGGTATTATCCCTTTTTCGAGGCACGGTTTTGCTATGCAGTTCTGGCTGACCTTGAACTCACTTTGAAGCCTAGATTGGCCTCAAACATGAAACAATCCCCCTGCCTCACCCTCCCAAGTACTGGGAATACATGTGTGCGTCATCACACCTAGCTGGCCAATTTTAAGGTTATAAAATCAGTTTAAAACAAGAACAATCCACAACAACAAAAACTGCCTCTCTGGGACCTGGAATTGAGACACCTGGTAAACAACTTAGCAAGAAAAAAAAAAGCACAACCACGGAAATCAAGAGCTAACTATAAATCCCAGAGAAACTAAAAACAACACAAAAGCAGCCTGGGACCCTAATCCTGGCTCCTGGGGAGGTGATCCTGTCTCTGCAAACACAAAGCCAGCCTGGAGAGGATCACAGGAGCAACACTGGATAGGCAGCACTGCCCCGAGAAAAGCCCCCAGTACCATACGCTGCAAACACAGCAAGGGTTTTTACTCTAAAAGTGACTCTCTACATGGCAGGCTAGAGTTGGAGAAGAGAATGATATAACCAGAAGCCATCTGGGGGAGGGGTTTATTGCTCAAGAATGAGCCGCTTCAGTAATCTGAAATCACGGGACAACTTCACTCAGGGTCTCTGGGGTGCCTGAGGGGGAGACAGCCACAGGAGAACCACGGAGAAGGTGCAGGCTAGTTGCAGATCCCTGGACAAGCTTACACAGCAGTGTGCTCTGGTTGTGAGAGCTCTGAGGTGAGAAGCCAGGCCAGCTGTGTGCTTTTCTGAGGAGCTGGGTTTGAAAGTGCTGACATTAAGTCCAGCAGTCTGTTCACCCTCCACCCACCTACTCCAGCACACGGCTCCGCGCTCTGTTTGCTTTTTCCATCTCCACTGTGATCAGATTCACCTTGGCTTGAACAGCTGCCACATCCTGGAGCGTGCAGACACAGAGGCCTCCGGGGCATGGGAGACACCTCATGAGCTCACAGACCGTAACACTAGTTGGAGACTTGGGGTACACAGAGGGACACAAACACGAAGAGCCACTCAACAAATACAGCCCTGAGGCAGACAACACACCACTGACCATGCCAGCGCGAAAGGTGCGGCAGGACTCAGTACCCACACAGCACAAGCAGGTATAGAAACAGAACAGGGCCTTGCTGTGACTCACTCCCCACACCCTGTCCCCACAGCTGGTGGACTCCAGTACTACAGCCCCCAGGAAGGATCCACTCACTCTAATGTATGCTATGTTGAGGAATTTTTTAGACTCCTTTCTCTTTTTGTTATTTTTGGGGGTTCTGGTTTCTTTTTTTCTGTCTTTTGCTCTTTATTTTTATTCTTTTTTCCTACTTTTTTCTGTCACTTTTAACTAATTCTACTAACCTTATTCTTTAATCAGATTTTTAAAATCTTTTTTCTTTTTCATCTTCCTCTTCAAATTTTACTTTTCATTTTCCCTTTCCCTACTCCTTCCATTTTTGTTACTATTAAGCTTAGTTGTTGCTTTTAGTAGATGTAATATAAGTCAGTGTTTGTTTTTCATTTGTGTTTATATTATTATTGCAGATCTCTTTCCCATTGTTAAGAGTGGTATAGTTGTAGCTCTTATTGGCTCTTTTTTTAGGTATGGGGAATCAAACTCAGGACCTTGCGCTTGCCAGGCAGGCGCTTGTGCCGCTGAGCTGTATCCCTGGGCCCTTACTGGTTCTTAGGGTATGTCAATAACTTGTTAATCTTTGACTATTATTATTGCTGATTTCTATTGTTAATGGTGGCACAGTTGTTGCTTTTAATTGGTTTTTACTGTATTCCAACATCTGGTTTGAATTTTTATCATCAACATCACTGCAGTCTACTTTCTTTGAGTGGTGCTGGGGATCAAACCTTCAGAAAAAGGTTAGACACTAAGAAGACACTCAAATATTATGCTGAGTAGACTCAAATATTATGCTGAAGAGGAGTATGAACACCAAAACATAAACCCAAGCATATATCACAGGAAGACAAAACCTAACTATGAAGATTTCCACAGTAGT
Organism: Chinchilla lanigera; assembly: GCF_000276665.1. Classification (NCBI taxonomy): domain Eukaryota; kingdom Metazoa; phylum Chordata; class Mammalia; order Rodentia; family Chinchillidae; genus Chinchilla; species Chinchilla lanigera. The sequence goes on along the minus strand of NW_004955452.1, from coordinate 13,519,781 downwards.
GACAGAATTTTTTTACCCTAACTTATCTTCAACCCACAGTGCAGACACAATAGAAACATGAGAAAGCAAGGCAACCAGATGCCTCAAACCTCCAACTCCTCCAAAACTGATCTCATGGACACTGAAGTAGAGGAAGCTGCAAGCAAAGAACTCAAAATTCAAATGGTCAAAAAGTTTGAGAGATAAAAGAAACTTCTAAGCAAATGCATGTTGGTCAAGTTCGAAGATGTAATTGAACAGATAAACAATTTTACCAATGAAATGTTTAATGATTTTAAAGAAGAAACTGAGGTAAGCAAGGTAATACAAGACATGAATGAGCGAGGCATGGTGGTGCATGCCTATAATCCCAGCACATGGAGGCAGAAGGATTACTATGAGTTTGAGGCCAGAATGGACTATATCATGTGTTCAGCATCAGCCTGGACTATGTAGCAAGACCTCATCTCCAGGGGAAAAAAAAAAAAAGGACATGAAAGTCCACTTTGGCAAATAATTAGTATGAAAGAAAACAAGCACCGAGAGATGATATGAAAAACTAAATAAAGAGCCAGAGCCTGGCATGGTTGTGCACGCCTATAATCCCAGCAACTGGGAGACTGAGGCAAGAGGATCCCTGTGAGTTTGAGGTCAGCCTAGGCTACATAGTGAGTTCAAGGCCAGCCTGAACTACTGGTGAAACCCTATCTCAAAAACAACAACAACAACAAAAATCACAAAACAAAAACAAACTAAACAGAAAGCATGGTGGGCTGGGGATGTAGCTCAGCGGCACAAGCAGCTGCTGGCAAGCGCAAGGTCCTGAGTTCAATTCCTGGCACCGAAAAAAAAAAGAAAGCATGAGCAGCAGACTTAACCTATGTAGAGACAGTATGTCAGAAAGAGAAGACAAGGCAGATATAGTAGATCACAAACTCAATGGTAACCTAATAAGACTCTAGGCAAGGTGAATCTAACAGCTCTTGGTTGACACAAACAAAACACAAACTAAGAATTACAGGAATAAAGGAAAAATTAGAAGATAACTCAAAAAGTATAAAAGGTTTATTCACTGAAACTGCAGAAAAATTTTCCAAATCTAGGGAAAGAATTCACTAAGTACAAGAGGCATACAGAAACCCAAATAGATGTGACTAGAAGAGAACCTGTCTATGACACATCACAAAATTCCAAAAATTCAGTTAAAGGAGAAAATTCTAAAAGCTGTTAGAGAAAAATCGCAAGTAATCCATCTAGGCAAGCCCATCAGAATAACTGCAGGTTTCTCAGCACAAACCTTAGGGGCTAGGAGAGCCTGCTGTGATGTTTTTCAAAACCTAAGACAACTGTCAACCCACATTTTTCAATCGTTTCAAAACTATCTTTCAAATTTTAATAAAGGCTTTCCATGACAAAGAAATCCTAAAGAAATACACAACCACTAAAACAGCATTGCAGAAAATACTTAAAGGAATTGTAGACAGAGACAGGGAGGCGTCTGGTAACAAAAAGCCCACAGGGAAGTATACATTTAACTGGGAGAGGACACAAAAGGGAAAAAAAACCAGCACTAGAAAAATATACAATGACAGGATTCCATAAACACCTTACAATATAACTCTCAAAGTCAGTGGTCTGAATTTCCCAATCAAGAGACACAAGACTGGGGAACTAGATCAAAAAAGAAAAGACAACCAGATACTGCCTACAGGGGACACACCTCGTCCAAAAGGAAGTACACAGAGTGAAAGAGAAAGAATGGAAAACAATACTGCATTCAACTGTAGCCTGGAAACCAGCAGGAGCAGCTTTTCAAGGCAAAACTGATGAGAAGAGATAAAGACGGCCACTACACACGGGCAAAGGGAACAATTCAACATTAAGAGGAAACAACTGTTACACATGAACCCAATGTGCGTGCGCCCAATTTCATTAAAACAAACACCAAAACTACTGGACTTGAGGACAGACAGACATCAACACAATTATATGGGGGACTTCAACACCCCACTTTCGGATGAACCGGACAAAAGAAACTCAGTAAGGAAACATTAAACCACACCACTAAACAAGTGAATTTAACAGATCTAAAATGTTTCATCCAACAACAGGATACGTATTTTTCTCAGCAGAACACAGAACTTTTCCCAAAATAGACCATATCTTAGGTCATAAAGTATGCCTAAATAAATACCAAAGAACTGAAACAATCCCCTACATATAATCAGATCACAGAGGGATGAAGCTAGAATTAGTAAGATTACTCAAATTCTTTATGAATCAGCAGTTTTTTGCAGATTCTAAATATATGGTGGTTTTCAACAGTACAAGTATCTTCTTGAGCTTTATTAAACAAAATTTTTGAATTTTGATACAATAAAATTCTTTTGTTTACTGTATATTGTTTACACTTGGGGATTTTATGTAAGAAGTTTGTCTCTGCACTGTGATCACAGTAATATTCTCCTGTACTTCCCATTACAGTTTTACCTTTCACCTTCAGACAGCCCCTCCTCTTCTCCTCTGGTACTGGGGGTTGAACCAGGGTCTTTCATACTACATCCCCAGTCCTTTTTCATTTTGTGACAGGGTCTTGCTAAATAACTATGTTACCTAGACAGAATTCAAATTTGCAATTCTCCTGCCCCCACCTCCTAAGAGCTGAGATTACAGATGCGCACCACTGCTCCTGGCTTTACCTTTAGGTCTTTCAGTCATCTAGACCGCAATTTTGGGTTAGATGATACTTAGGGGTCTTGTTTCATTTTCTTCCATGTAAAACGCCAGTTTCTCACACATCTATTTAAAACACAGGGGAGAGTTTGTGTATTGTAGTAACCAAATACTTCTACAGTTTCACTGCTATTGTGAGTTTCAATTATGGACCTATGAAGTTATTGTTCTTTAGAAAAACACTTGAAATTCTTACAAATTTATTTTGTATATGAGAAATTTAACTTGAATTATTTTAATAATGCATTGATTCTCTTTTCCACATCTAGATGTTCACAAACACTTGAAAATGATTTAAAAATGAGTTTTTTCACCTTCTGATCTTTTTTTCTTATAGTTGTGAGAGAACTTCCCATTCGTTAAGTGTAATGGGACAGTGAACACAGTGAGTGTATTAATTAGTGTAGGGGCTTGGCTTTTTTTTTTCTTTAAAGAGAACAAATAACAATGCCTTAATTTAACGCAGTTTCCTTATGCGAAGGCCTGAGCTCTTAAATCCAGGAAATAAATAGGTGGCTCTGTCTAGGAAGTAAATGTGCTTCTGGTATGCTGCCCTTTCCTTACCAGCAAAACTGGTCTGCCATGACCACAATCACATTCAAGTCTATATGAAAGGAGAAGTAGAGGGGAACCACGCATCATCCCTTTTGAGGCCGGATTGTTATAAATTCACTTCTCCTTCCATACCATTGGTCAAAATTAGTTCCATGGTCACTCTTAATTTGCATGGAGGCCTGGAAGATACATTCTCTTCTCAAGGGAGCCACTGCTAGCTAAAATTCATGGGAAAGGAGTCCTGCTACTGAGATGAAGGAGGAAGAGGGATACTGCTGTACAGGTGTCTTGTTAATAAAGTGATCTTATATAACCAATACCAAGTAAAAGAAGTTTCACAGACTAAGGTTTTACCCCCAGTTAAAAAATAAACTCTATGAAGTTTGGCATGGTGGCACATGCATGTAATTCCACTTTGGGAAGCTGAGGCTGGAGGATCACAAGTTTGAACCCAGTCTGGGCAATTCAGTGAGACCCTCCATCAAAATAAAATAAAAATTGGCTTGAGGAGGGGTGTCTGCTTGAGTCTGTGGAACAGACTTGGACATGCGCCCGAGGGCCTGTCTAGGGAGCCAGTGGCTGCCAAGCAACTTGTAAATTTTCAATGGAAAGTGGGTATGGCTTTGAGCTTGCACAGCCGCAGATCTATTTTTTGTTTGTTTTTTGAGACAGGGTCTCACTATGTAGTTTAGGCTGACCTCAAACTCCTGGTGATCCTCCTGCCTTAGCCTCCTGAGTAATGGGATTGAACATGCATCACCATACTTGGCTCAGTTGCGTATCTCTTAAATATTCTTATGTTACAGTGATGCTAAAAATGACAAAGCATTTAGGCCAAATAAAGAAGTCTTTTGAAATGACAATCTTATAGCTTCAGAATTTCTATACAGAATTAAAGAACACTGCTGTTTTCATTGAAACTGTCTGAAAATTGATTATCTGATGGATAAGTTGATTATCTGGATATCATATTAAAAATAATGAATTTCATCTTCTACAAAAGAACTGCCTAAGAAATGATTTTACTGAATGAATTTGCACTTTTACTTCTCCATTTTTTTTACACAACAAAAAATAGGTAAGCAGGAATTAGTAGTAACTGATGCACAACTTTGTGAGTGTACTAGAAGTGACTGAATTGAACATCTTTTTTGTTTCGGTTTTTTTGAAACATGGTCTTACAATTCATGCTGGCCTTGAACTAACAATGTAGCCCCAAATTGGCCTTGAACTGATGGTGATAGTATGTTGGCCACCTGGGTGCTGGAATTACAGGCACGTACCACCATGCCTGGCCCTGAACTAAACAATTTTAAAGGGTGTACCCTGCGGTGTGTGAATTATACCCTAATTTTTAAAAAATCAGATAAATACTTGGAAAGAGACAAAAATAAAAAGAGTTGAGCATGCAGCTCAGTGTGAAGGCCTGGGCTCACAAAAAAAAAAAACAAAAAAATCCCTCTATGATATCTACTGCTATAACAGCATTTCTTCTCTTTCTCACTACATGTAGACAGAAATGCACATGTAGGGAACTACATCAATTGATTTTATGACACTGGTTATGACCAAGTGAAGACCCAGTGAAGAATTCATAATTTTATTATACGATAGTATTTAGTCGTACTTAGTATTTGATTCAAACCAGGCATAGTAGTATATGTCTACAATCCCACTTAATCAGGAAGCTGAGGTAGAAAGATCTTAAGTTCATAGCCAGCCTGGAAACCTAAGCAAAACCTTGTCTCAAAAAAAAAAATTAAAGAAAAGAAAAAAAGGACTAGGGAGGTAGCCCAGTGGGAAAGCACTTACCTAGCAAATACAAAGCTCTGGATTCAATCACCAGTGTCATACACACAATTCAAATATACAGAACTGACTGTTTTGCAGAATCCACAGTGGTGAATTCAGTAAAAATTCTTTGGGTATATTACAATAAAAAGACAGCTGACATGTGAAAGCCATGTGCCAGGAGCAATAGGAGCATGCAGGGATATTATATCTACCTTATATATGAGAAACTGAAGCTGAGAGAGGATAATTTATGCAGAGGGCAATATATGGGGTAATAGGTGAAAGACTAGACTCCAAAGCCTATGACTGTTCTAAGTAACAATGCCTCTCAAAAATTTTTCCAGTGATAACAAAGTATGAAAAGAGATATGACTAGTACAGAAGAATTAGAGGTATAATTGGTTAATGTTGTCGTAAAATTTCAACTCAGCACCATTAGTGTGCCTTTCATTCACATGGAAAACTAAAGTCTGAGTTTAATTTAAAAAACTGAGACGCATTTACATAAACTCCTTTTACGTTAAGACTTTTTTTGGAAGACTCCTTTACAAAATTAGGAATGCCACAGGACAGATAAAAATGGCCTATATGAAATTTGGAGATATATCTGTATAATACCAAACGACACTAGTGACTAAAGAAAATGCCAGTCTTATATTGCTAATTTAAATATGCATTTATACTTACTTAAGAATAGACATATTATTTATTTTAATCTCAATTTAAAAACTGTTAACAGCTGAACTGATACAAGCTTTATACATCTCCAAAAACTTTGCCTGAAATAAAATACATACATAACACTTGGTATTTCTAGCTGCTGGACTTTCAACATACATTAACTAAAAATGGAAAGAAGTTTTTTGATGAAAAAAGGGGAACTGAGGGACTGTAGTGAGACAGTATGCTTACTTGACCAAATAAAAATAAATTATTTCTTTTCTGAAAACTGTTCTTTTATTTGTAATTTTACTATCTGTTAGGTCATGCCAATAAGGTCAAATAGAAAAATATAGTTAAGATTCTCTCAAGACAAAATGAAAAAGAACTCACCCATCAAATACAAATATACTATTTTATTCTAAGGGAATATTTCTGTGGTTTCTGCAAAGGAAAAAAACCCAAAGGTGGTTAAAAACCAAAAGAACAGAAAAGAATGATTAGATGTTACTTTTTGTTTCTTTGACCTTTTTTTTCTTCCCAGGAAAAAAAATGTAATTTTATACACTTTCAATAAAATAAAAAAATGCAAATAATTAGACACAACATCAACAGCTATACTTATGAGGAATGAGGAATAACTAATCGGTATTTTCTCTTGTGGATCAGTTTAGGGTTTTGGGCAACCTGTGTACTAACATGCAGTTTAAATGCTGATATAGTCATTTATTTGGGTACTGGTTGTTCTCAGTTAAAAGATACAGATTTTTTTTGTTTGTTCTGGTATTTTATAACATTTTATCTATTATACTAACAATATTTGTTTTTCATACAACTACAGACAGGGAAAAATGTTAGTGTTTATACAAACCATAAAATTAGTATAGTGGGACTATTACGCCTGATGTTTCTGGATGGTTTATTGGCAGACTTATCAGACAATCCAATTCTTCCTCCAACTGAACAAGGTCTGGAAGTAAAAAGCTTTCCAGTCAGAAATGACAAACACAGATGGAATTAATCATACAGAATCAGGGCAGATTTACTTCTTTCACACAGTTTTTGGTAACAAAAATGAGATCCATTACAGGTAGAGGGAAAGATCCATCAAGTACACAATGTCAAAAGGCCCACTTTTAAATTTTTTGTAGTTAAATGACTTTCATTCGTTTAAAAAAAATAGCAATACTTGCCACTCCCACCTAAAATATGGGAAATACTGGAAAGTTTTTCAAGGTTAAACTTTTTCTAAGAAACTTTCTTACTTTTAAATTTAGGTTAGGTCACATTAACCTCAGCTAAACAGGTTCTGTGACTGGCTAACATCATAAAAGCTGTGATTCAAATTTTGTAGGGGAAACAGAATGGAGACGAGGGAGATGAACTGCTTTGCCACACACTCCTATGACTTGCAACCCTCATAGAACTACTAAAACAGCTAGAATTTGAAATAATGCTATGAGACCTCCTATGGATAAGCAAGACAATGTCTTTTTATGCTCACCCCAGAATCCCTATTTTTCAAGTTTCTTAGGGCAACAAAGTCATCATCCAAATGCTTTACACAGCAATCTACTAAGACCTTTTCTACCATAATTTGGATAGCTAAGTAATACTGTGTCTTAGTGGAATCATCCACAAGTTTGCCAAAGTTAAACGACTTTGTTTGAAATGACAAGGGCCTCCAAAAACTGGTGCAAAAAAGAAAAATGAAAGGAATCATTTGAAATAGGAAGCTAAAACAATGGGAGAAAAGCTGCCACTAGGGAAAAACAAAACAGAAGGAAAGCCCCCATTTCTGTGTGCCACAGCTGAGGCTATGAGACAGCAGCAATAAAGGCCTACACCCAGAGAAGCGGGTACCTTAGTGGGTTTTCTACGAACAGTTCAAGACACTTGGGGTCTAACGGGCTCCACAGATTTCTGTGTGCATAATTAGTTTGTGGAATATCATCCCCTTTATCCTAATCTACCCACATTCAGACCCAGAAAGTAAAGGGACACATTGCTATGTTAACAGCAGTGAAGGTCATTTTCCCTGATGTGAGGGGCCATAAAAGCACCTGAGGCTTCTATCCTTCACAGAATTGGCTTGGCAGTGAAAATCAAAATCAAGACCACTTCACTATCTTTTAAGAAAGTTGAGTACTTTTATTGGGTCTCCAAGTCTGGGTCCCATAGTCTTCACAGGATATTACCCTCAGCTCTGTACTGATTTCACCCCTGACTTTTATGGAGGGCTTACTCATGTAGCCTACTGTAGCCAAGGTCTCACTCCAAAGCTACCTCTCTAAGGTCTAAGGTTACTACGGTGGAGTTTTATACAACAATTTTCCTTAAAAATATTCCACAATTTGTTATTCCCAAACAAAATAAGATTATGCACCACTCAGAGAAATTGGTTAGTCATTCTGAAGATGTCTAAGAATTATTTCACTGCCAAAGAACATTTCTCAGTTCATATTCTTTCCTTCAATGTTTGTTTGTACATCCACACTGTGGTTCACGAGTCATCTGTTTCCCATTGTCTCATAACCACATCAACAGGACTTGGACTTATACATCGCTTGCCAGCAGCTGGATGCATTCACAGTTTGGTGCATACCAATGTGTATGAAAATAGGAACTTCACTTCCATCTTAATCTGATAATTCAACATCAGAGTCTTCAGATTTGGCTTTGGCAAGTTCTTCATGTACCTCCCTCACCATGAGAATACGTGTTAACATGGTGTCCAGGGTAGCAGGGTCTATCGGGAATGTGGAGTACCACATGGGGCTATTCGGGACACAGGAGCGCTCAGGCTGAAGATAAAACACATCATTCCTCTGCTTCACACTTTCAGAACTATCCACAGAAAACAGAAAAAAGAAAGAACATTGAGGATCATTCTTTAATATAATGGCTCTCACCTTTTCCCCACTGTGACTCATAGATAAACAATATACCCACAGGGCTAAGTAAGTCTTTAAGCATTTACCTCCGAGGAGTAACATGTAACATCTAACTCCGTATCTTTTGTCACACACCCAAGAAGTTACAATGGATTGGAAGTAAGCATGTTAACAGAAGGCAAACTATTAATCACAAACTTTAGCCCTTGTAGTAGTAACAAAAGTCTGAGAACCATATATCCTATGTCCCCAGTATCCTAAAATGAGACCTCTTTCTTGAGACAGGGTCTTGTTATCTAGTTCAGCCTGTCATTGAACTCACTATGTAGCCTAGACTGGGCTCAAACTCACAGAGATCCTCCTGCCTCAGTCTCCTGAGTGCTGGGATTACAGGTGTGTGCCACCAGGCCCAACAGCCTACAATGAAACCTAAGGGCACTATATACCAATGGACAAACACAGCCAGCATATTCCTTCAGGCAAAAAGTTCTTTCTTTACTATGGATCACAGAATTTTACAGTCAAAAACTTTCTCTAAGAGAATGACCAATTAAAAATTTTCAGTTCCTTAAAAGTTGTTTTTCTACTAAGTTTTTCTAGGTTTGGCAAAACAACCTGTCTTCAAAATTTCTTTACTACATAAATTTAGTCATCATGGGCCAGGGGGAATAGCTCCATAGCACAGCACCTGCCCGGCAAGCGCAAGGTCCTGAATTTGATTCCCAGTATCAAAAATATAAATAAGTAAATAAATTTAGCTATCACATAAAGGTTGAGCAACATTGTAAAGATCAAATGGTAGCAGTGATTCTTGCCTTTGAAGCATTTTTTTGAGGTTTTTTATTTTAGTGGTACATTTTAGAATACATAGTAACATTCATCATAGAGAATTTGTACCTGTACATGGTATATCTTGCTTCTTTTTTCCCCATTCTCTTCCCCTCTTTAGCCCCTCTTCCTTATTTACAAAGCTTTGTTTCCATTTTTTCCTTTCAGTCTTTTTTTCTTGTCCCTTCCTTCCTTTTCCCTTCCCTCCTCCCTTGTTCCCCTTCTCATTTGAACACTTTCCTGAAGAAACTTTTTTGGGAAAAAAAAATCAAGATAAGGCAATTTATTCCTTAGCTGAAAATCTAGTCAGGTATGAGAATGAAGAAAAAAAATGAAACTGGAGGAAAATTTGTAAGGTTACAGGCCAGCTACATTTCTGATGTTCAAGCATTTAAAATCCAACCTATGTTATCTGAGTTTTGAGATGCACTGTACCTAGCATGGAGGACAGTCACTTACCATTTTGACAGATAAAACTCGTAAAGTCGAACTGGGCATCTCAGTGGGTTGTCAGTATTCTCTGCCATCTCCACACCCACTGGAACCTCATCATCTTCATTTCGTTTCCTTTTGCCAATAGTGAGTTTATCTTAAGACAGGAAATGATAATCAAAGGGTTATTTTAGAAAGGTCTCTTATTCTTCAAGTCTCAAGAGACCCAATAAGCTTTGCTATATTGTGAGAACTTTGCCATTCCTCTTTCGGTCAGTCATTCACTCAATAAATATTTACTGGGCTCTTGTGGAGGTATGGAACATTATTCTAAGCAATATATTTATGACACTAAACAAAATGAAGTCTTATATTGTGAGTAAAGGCACACTGCTTAGGAAAAATTCTCAGTAGTTAATCATTTGATAAAAGAAGAACAAACCCTTTCTCACTAAAGACTTCTGCAGAGGCCAAGAGTTATTAGAAATAAACCAGTATGAAAACATGGAAAACTGCCTGCTTCTTTCCTACTTTTCCATTCAACCTTTAAGAAAATGTTAGGTGGACCTGAGAATCCAAGGGATAAGGTTTTCTTCTGCTTTGTATCTTTGTTTTTGTTTTTGGAGACAGGGTCTTGCTAAATTGTCCAGGCTTGGCCTTGAAACTTGAAATGTTTCCACCTCAGGGCCATCACACCACACCAGACTTAACAGCTGCTCTTGATTGGTTTAGGAATTACCTCAGTTTCCTATGTCATTCTTTACAAAACTCACGTTCTATTTAGAGGCCACTTACACAGAAAGACTGACCATTAATTAGAAAACAAGTGGAACTTATTACCAACCTTGTCAAACACCTAATCAGAAATATTCCCTGAGTATCTATTCTTCTTCTAGTATCAATTAAGAGTACAAAGTGGATTAAGGAAACTAAGAAAATAGGACAAAAACAATTAGGTGAAAGAGACAACCTTAAATACTTTTTAAAGTAAAGGGGCAATTTGAAAAAGTTTATATGAAGTTGCACATCACAATTATTTACAGATTTTAGCTTCAGAAATTTTAAATTTTCACCAGGTGCAGTAGGGTACATTCACTACTCAAGAGTCTACGGCAGGAGGATCATGAGTTCAAGGCCAGCCTGACAACTGAGACACTGCCTCAAACAACAACAAAAAAACAAATTTTCACATTCACAAAACACTCTTAGGACAACTCAATTTTGAGACTTTCAGAATTTAAGGTTCTGGTCAAAATTAATAAGCTGAATTTCTAGTTCTATGCAACTAGAAATATTACAGTGGTATCTTGGTTCATGAACTCAACTTTCTCCATCTGGCTGCAAATAAAGAACTGTGTAAGAACCGAATCAATTTCCCCATCAGGTCAGCACTGTTCAGCTCTCATCCAATTCAGTTTGTGACCAGAACTGTGGAAAGAATCAAGCTTGTGAACCGAGGTACCACTGTATTTATTTATTTTTATTTTGAGATACTGTCTTGCTATGTAGTTGATGCTGGCCTTGAACTTACTTTGGAGCCCAAGCTGGTATCGAATTCACAAGGATCCTCCTGCCTCAGCCTAGTGAGTGCTGGGATTACAGGTATGTGCTGCCATACCTGGCCCAAAATATTAATTTTAAAATATTAAAAATAAGTTATTAATAGTCTTTAAATTAGAAACCATCTAATAAAACTACTACTGCTGACTTTAGTCTACTGTGTAAACACAGTATACTGTAGGACAGCTTTTAAGGTTTTCAGAATTTTATAATATTAACTAAAAAAAGTGTTCTGGTCTAGAAAATATTTAGAAACAACAGACTAAACATTAAATGTTTATTTTAACAAGCAATTAACTTATCTGGTGACTGTAAATCAGTGAGTCTCAACCTGGTTGTGCAGTTAAATTCCCTAGGTTTTAACATAGATTATTTCGGTTACATGCAATTAAATCAGTACTTCTAATTTAAAGGCCAATAAAAGCATACTCAAGAAAGGGATTCCAAGCCTTTAACCTACCCTTGAAAATAAAGAAAAACACCTAATATTAAAAGAACGCTACAACACACCTTCCTATGTCTAGAACTTACAATTACTTCTCCGCAATAATAGTATGTCACAGACCACCACACACCTGGTTCTGACTCTTGCTTCTGTAAAGGTGGGAAGAACCTCAGATATGTCATCTTGGTACTGTACTTTAGAGTTCTGGTCCGTCTCATCACATGGGCAAAGGAAAGTTTCAAGTGCTCAGTAACATTCTTTAGTTGAAAGTATTTGGTATTGAAAAAAAGGAGGGTGTTTAAGAGGACAATTGGCGAATAAGCGCCCAGCTGTTTGCATTCCCACAAATGCTCTTCTTCAATACGAGAGAACATGTAACCTAGACAGAGGAGGGGGAAGAAACATTACTGAGCTCCTGCTACACAGAGCTACATAATCTCTCAAATTCTAGGACAGGGAGATATGAAAGGAAAGAATGACTGTGCCTCTCTTTTCTTTTCAAACAGAAGAAATACCATGAAGAGAAAGGCAGAGTACTCTATCTAAGAAGACACTGAGTGCACTCCTGAAGAGTGAACTGTTCCAATCTATTATTATTTCAGATTAGGTGATCTCCCTGTGAAGGGCAAGAGAGCATATATTTTAAGCTTTCTGGGCTACAGAGAATCCAAACAACTTGCTGTGGAAAATAAGGTGCCACAGAGGATACATAAAGCAAAGAGACTGGCTGTATGCCAGTAAACTTTATAGATAAATTTGAATTTCATATACTTTTCATGTCATAATACGTTGCTTCCGTAGTTTTTTCCAACAACTTAAAAATACAAAATTAACTTTTAGCTCATGGACTACAAAGACAGGAAAGAGGCCTGATGTGGCCCACGGGCAGTAATCTGCAGTCCTGTCATGATCGTTAAGCTTTACCGTCAGCTGGCTTGGTAGCTAAGCTCATTAGAAGGCAGACAGTCCTCTCTACCACCCACTCTTATTTTAAATTTATATTAACAGTAATGATTTATCTAAGATTTTTCTTGATAAGTAGAGGTATTATGGAAGAATTCAAAGAAGTGTACCTTTAACTGCACTTTCCTCATGATGCCCCTTAAATGCAGGTCTTTTCTAATGTTCTCTCCTCAATCTTCTTTGTTGCTGCTTCTGCATTCTATTCTTGGGAGATTACCCACAAATGTAACTATGATTTCCAAATCTACTTCTGTAGCCCACTCTCTGAATGCTAAGTGCATCAAAACACCATGATGCTTAGAATGCTTCAAAGGTGCTCAGCAGTCCAACAGAAAGGGAAATTATATTCCTGAGCACCACACTCAAACATCCAATCACAGCCAAGGAGCCTGAAATGAAGAGTGAACTGTACACTTCTTTGACATCAAAAGGTCAGAGATAATTCAAGGATAAAGACAGTTCAGGGAAAAGGTACTTGAAAAGGCCCACTGCTATCAAGTAGAATATGTGGCAATGAATGGTAGTGTCTGTAGCCTTACTGACACTACCAAATGAAAGTTTCTAGAAAGATAAATATAACCTCAGTTACTTTTATTTTCAGCAATCACATGCACTGTATGGAAGTTACAGTTTCCTAAAAAATTCAACAACAAACCAAAGACTTTCTTCTCACATATATTATAAATTAGGACTAACATAACATAGACACAATGTTTAAAAAGATACTCACAAAACACAAGCAGTTTTTATAAAGCATATCATAAAAACAAAATAAAAATCCTTATTACCATTAGGAAGTATTGTGGGTTCCCATATTTTCAAAAGTTTGGTAAGTTCAATCATAAATCTGGAATAGGGCTCAGTAAAAATGTTATCTATCCTACCATTTTCAAACAGGTACTAGAAGAAAAAAGAAATATACATACATATTAATACAAAGAAAACACATTTAGAATATAGTTTTCACTTCATTTTTCCCCTTAGATATAGTGACTGAAACACTTTAAGTATTTTAATGATACGAGACATAATCAAAATATATGGTGAATATTCAAGTTTTTTAAAAAAATGTATTACAGTAAAGGACACAATGCCATTAACTACTCCCCGTACTTCCCCTCATTTCAAGCACACTTATCCCATTGTTCCTGCCACTTTCTGAAGCAGTTCTGGAAGGCCTCTTTCATGAGTGTCTTTATAGGGTGTGGTAAAAAAAAAAATATGATAAATGCTGCTCCCCAATGTCATCCAATGGAAAGGCAGGCTCATAAAAACATTATGGTGTGTCCTCATCTACCTTATTAACTGGTCTGTCACCTTGTGACTTCTGACTCTTCTCCACAGACAAAATGACCATGAAAAGTAAATGTTTATAATTCAATCAGAACTCAAGGCAACAACAGTACAACTAAAAACACTCATGAATGATAATGTGTCTTTTATTGTAATACATTTTTACAAAATTTATATATTTACTCTACATACTATCGCTAACAGTATGAGGAGATTTAATCTTTCAAATATTTATTGGTACAATTTTCCTTGATTACTCTTCAGTACTTTTTAATATCTGGGAGACAGCACAACATAGTGACTAAACTCTGACACTGTACTTACTACATGCAAGCCTTTAGGCAAGTTATTTTACCTTTGTGTGCCTCAGGTTCATCAATGGGAAATGCTTTAATAATTTCTACACTTTATAGGGTGTAGAAACAAATAATGTATGCAATGAGTTTACCTTAACACACAGCATACATAGTAAATGATCATTAGGTATTACCTGGTACATTTTGTCTATAAAGCCACATTTTATTATATTTTTCTATTACTTGCCTATTTGTATCTTTTGCCAGTTTTATTATTATCACATGCTTTACTGATTTATAGGTACTTTCTGCATATGCTGGACAGTAATTTTTGCTTATGGATGGTAACACCATGATCTAAAAAAATACTTAATTTGAGCTGGGTGTGGTGGCATATGTCTGTAACCCCAGCACTCAGGAAGCTGAGGCAGGACTATCATAAGGTTGAGGCCATTCTGGGCAACACAGAGAATTCAAGGCCAGCCTGAACAACCTGGGCTTCAACAACAACAACAAAATACTACTCTGGGTTCCAACAACAACAGAAATAATTTGAGTGAAGCATGGCAAATAGAAATAAATCAGATGGCTAATGGGACTACTATTGCCTTAATTTATATAGAGGGCAATTTGTTAATGTGTAGCACAAAACTAAAATAGTTTGTCTTTGCTCCAGAAATTCCACTGTCAAGCATTTATCTCAGCCAGGTGTGCTGGCACACACTTATGATCCTAGAACTCGGGAGGCTGAGGCAGGAGGATTGCTGCAAGTTCAAGGCCAGCCTGGGCTACAACAAAGTGAGTTCTAGGTTAGTCTGAACTGAATAGTGAAACCCTGTCTCAAAAACACACACAAAAAGAATTTATCTCAAAGATATAGCTTGTGTATAACGTGTAAAATGATATGCACTAGCTGGGTGTGGTGGTGCAGTGCTAGCACTGTGGAGGCAGAGGCAAGAGGACTGCTGTGAGTTCAAGACCAGCCTAAACAATATAGTGAGACCCTGTCTCAAAAAACAAAAAATCCAAACAAACAAAGATATGCACCAAAGCACCACTACAGAAAAAAACTCAGAGGGTAATGATAAAAAGTAACATTGTTTTATGTATTTATCGTACATATGTATATATCATAAATGTACATACGTGCATGATACAAAGCTGTTTATTCATTAAGTAAAACAAAGAGTTTATAAAAACATGAGCCAGACATGGTGGCACACACTGGTAATCCCAGCACTCGGGAGGCTGAGGCAGGAGGACTGCTGTGAGTTCGAGACCAGCCTGGGCTACAAAGTGAGCTCAAGGTCAGCCTGAACTACATAGCGAGACCCTGTCTCAAAAAGACAAACAACAACAACAAAACATATGAGCACGCCTGTAATCGGGCCAGTCTGAATTACAGAGCAAGGTTCTGTCTCAAACCGCACCCCCTGCAAAAAAAAGAGAAATTTTTTTTTTTTGTTTACATTTTCTTCATTGTCCCTTTTCTAACTAAAAGTTAAAGTAAAAGTCAAAATATTGGTACTACACTAAAATTTTATTTCTTTATACTCTGCCTCATACTTTGTTTCTTTATACTCTGCTGTATACTTTGCCGAAAATTTTCTTATACTCAGCATAACTATTTTCTTTTTTTTTAATTTTAAAGAGAAAAAACAGTAACAAAATAACAAAGACAGAAATAAAACGACACAAAAACAATAAAAAGATACAGAATTTCAAAAAGATGATAGGAAATTAACAATGGTTGTTATTTTCTGTTTTTTGTTTTTTTTTTTTTTTGGTTTTTCTCCGGTACCGGGAACCGAACTCATGACCTTGCACTTGCCAGGCAGGCGCTTTTGCCGCTGAGCTAAATCCCCAGCCCCCAATGGTTGTTATTTTCTAATTAGAAAAAAGTAGACAAGTTTAAAATGTCAACATAAATAATCTTTTAAAACTTTACTATTATTTTTTGGTCAAAACTGATTGTAGTTTCACAATATTTATTGTCTATCATAATAATTTGATAATTATTTCATAGTTGTAATAGCATTTTAACATAGAGCCACTTACTAATTTAAAAAATAAACGGTATAAATACTCTACAAAAAATTTACAGGCAAACTATGAATGAATAGCTACATGCGTGTTAAAGGTGTAACACCGGAGGGGGCAGAGGACACCTACCACGCTGCAACCCTGGCCACTGAGGATGTGGGAGAGGAGGGAGGTAAACTCTGTGCATACGCTTCATGGTTTTTAAAGTTACACTGAACACATATTATTTTTGTAAATAAAAACAATACATTAAGAACAATGTGACAACAATTCATAGAGATGGAAGAAAATTTATTAAACAGAAAAGAAGAAAATTAACATCTTGAGTTCTACCACCCATACATAACCACTGCATATACATTTAGCACATTATCATATTATGCCTTTATATGTACTACTGTGTCAACATATAATGACATACATTTCATTTATACTCTAATGCTTTAACATTAATATTTTTATATGTCACTACATCCTATTTTGTAAATAAACACTGGCTAAGTAATACAATACTTTATGAAAGTACTACAATTTACTTAACTATCACACTTTGGTGGGTTGACATTACATCCAACTTTTTAAAATTTGAACAATGGTGCCAGAACTTTGGAGGATGAGTTCTAAAGAAATGTGCCAAAACTGAGTTAGTGACAAAAAAAAATTTAGAATTACTCCTGAAGAAGCTCAGAATTGTAGGTACTGACTGCTTTTAGCTATGCAGAAGAATCTTCAACTCAGCACTCTCAGTGAGTGGGGTTTTTTTCACCTTTGATTTTCTGAGACAGAGTCTCACTATGTAGCCCAGGCTTGCCTTGAACTCATGGCAATCCTGCCTCAGCCTTGCAAGTGTTGGGCTTACAGGTGTCTGCCACCATACCTAGCTTGAGTGTCATGATTTTTAAAAATTTTTGCCGATGCGGTAAATACTAATATACCTATTACTTTATTTTCAATTTTAAAACTTGAAATGAAACCATATGACTTATATACACACACAATACAGTCATCTATGTTGCTACTTTTACAGTTGTTATTTATGCTCTTACAAAATACATCATCCCAATTTCTTTTTTCCTATTGTCTTAGCTTATAAAAGGCTATATGATAAAGACTTTTAAATCAAGGACAGTGGTATATTAAGAAAAGTGTATAGGACTAATAGTAGATAACATATACATTTTAATTTTCATCTTAACTTGTAAGTTCTCTCAGAATTATCAAAGCTGCAATCAATTTTGTAACATTATTTAATTTGATACCTGCTGAATTCCAAGGCACAAGTACAAAATACTGTCTGGATCATATTTTTCACCATTTGGTCTCCGCACCTCTTGGATAAACTGGCATAAACCCAAACTCAACTCAGCAAAAGTACAGGACAAAATATCTTCCTTCAGCTTGACAGAGCGGACTGTAGAAAGATAGAAAACATTTGAACATTGACATAAAATGAACATATTGGTGGCACATGCCTGTAATCCCAGCACTAGAGAAGCTGAGGCAGTACGATCGCATGAGTTCAAGGCCAACCTGGCCTCATAGTGAGTTCAAGGCCATTCTGAACTACATAGTGAAACCCTATCTTAAAAAAAAAGAAGATGAAGAACACAGTAACATTATTTGAGTCACCGATTACAGTGGTCCCTTGGTTCACGAACTTAATTTGTTCTACGATTTTGGAAAAGATGGTCATGTTTATATTTGTGTTGGAAAGATGGTCATGTTTGTCACCTGATGCAGAATTTGCAGACAAAAAATTTTGCCAAATGCTTCTACTTATGAACAAGTTGTTTGTAAACAGAAGTGTTCATAGACCGACGTACCACTGTACTACTTACTGTGCCTAGCATTGTGGTACAGATTACAGATTAAAAATAGATCTTGCTCACTAGGCTTTTTCCAAATTGGGAAACAATGACAGTATAGTACATATCATGCAATGAGTAATATGAGAGGTTTTGCTTAAGCAAGATTTTATGAAAGCAAATGAAGGATATGTAATACAGATTCTGTAGTGACACTGGGGCTAGATCTTAAGAGGTGAACAGTTAGATTCAATTCTAATGTGAGGAGGCAAAAAGATATCCTAAAGTACATTCAACAAAACACTAGTCCTACGTGAGAGGCAGAGAAAATTGAGTTTCTAGGAACTGATAAACTTGGAAACTGCAAGATGCTGTATCTGCCTCTGAAGAATCCCCGCTGCCTACTGGTAGACTAAAGACCTCGAGACTTTTTTTTTAATGTTGTTTAACTTTCTTTAACTTAGATTTCATCACAAAACACTTCAAATAACATGAAACATCCTCATACTTTTAGAAATGCTAGAATAAAGTACCCCCATCAGTTAGGCCATAAAAGCGGAAGGTTTAGAACTTAAGCGTAGAAGAGAAAGGCAAAACAGGTGTGAGTAAATCATGATAAGCCTCGTGTATCACATTAAGAATGTGGGCAGTTATCTCATTGATTTATAGAGCTCCTACTGCAACAGGCTGATCTATTTTAAGTTAGATCCAATAATTAAAATGCTATTCCCAGATACTGTTCTTCTGCGTTTAGAAAGGAACACACATTTTCAAAGATATACTTGGGCTCCCCTGTGTTGACTCTGCATAAGAAAATGGAAGCTTATAAGAGCAAGGACCATTTTTGATCTCTCAACCCAGTAACAGGCATTCAGTAAAAACTTTCTGGATGAATGAGTGTAGAAATGGACAAGTATTTCCCTTGTCTATGGCATTTAGGCCTACTTGTCTTAAAACAATATTATTTTTCTCCTCTATTCTTCCCTTCTTTCTTCTCTTGAGACAGGGTCTTACTATGTTGCCCAGACTGGTCTCAAACTTGTAAGCTCAAGTGATGCTACTGTATCAGCCTCCCAAGTAGCTGGAACTATAGGAACATGCCACTGAGCCCAGCTACCTTTCTTTTAGAAAACAGTGCTGCCAGGTAGCTCCAACTTGAATTTGCTCCTCTGATGTTACATAGCTAGCCATGTGTTAAAGTGAGTGTTACAGGCCTAATAAATCTCCACACTACAAGAATATTTGTGTAACTTTGGAGTGGAGAGATTACAACTGGCCCGTAGGAACTCACTGAGTCTGTTACAGCCCAGCACACCCACTACCTGCTTTAGTAAGAAGGGCTATGCATGTCCCAAGACCAGAAAGACACTACCAGCAGGTGAAGACAACAGTGTATGAACACCTAGGTGTTAGAGACAGTATGTAACTGAAAAATGGCAAAACTCTAGTTACAATGGACACACTCATCCATTCTTACTCCATCTCATTAATATTGTATAAGTATAAAACATAATAGAAAATAAAATATAAACAAAGCAGAAACTTAGAACAGGGTATCAAAACCAGTGAAAAATGAAAACTAAAGTGGGTCTTACAATTATGTACTCTTTCAGCATGCTGGGAGGCTGAGGCAGGAGGAACAAGTGCAGGCCTAGCTTAGACAACTTAGTGAGACCCTGTCTCAAAAAAAAAAAAAAAAAAAAAAGACACAGGTCTGGGGTGTAGTTCAGTGCAAAGGGCCCTTGGTTCTACTCTTAGCACTGCCAACAAAACAAAACAACTATATACACACAATTGTTTAATTTGAATTGTTAGATAACTCTGAGTTTCTTGGCAGCTGATATGAAACCCACAAATACTGCCAGTTACATGGACCTCACTATTAGGAAAAACTGCTATGAAGAAGTAAGGCTTTTGCAGGTATTTTTCAGAGAGAGGGAGGGCAAGGAAGAGGGAGGGAGGAATTCAATAATAGGTTCCATACGGGGTACTATATAGACGTAGGACCGAAGAAGACATTTTATCTTAAACTCATCACCATAAGAAACAACCTTATCTTTTATAATATCCTCTTTATAACTAAGGGAAGATTATTAATTTACCTTAAGGCATATTTTTAAATATGTGATTACAAATTTAAATGAACAGTAACATAATAAATAATTCATAATAAATGTAGAGAAACAACTTTCACCTCTAAGGCCTGCCTCTGAAGATTCTTGAGAGATTGCCTGGTCTTGAGTACTTCCTAAGGGGTCAGGACATGGGCTGGACGAGGCATGTTCACCTCCTGATGAGAAAGACAAGAGTTGAAAAGATGAAGACTACATGAAAAGCCAAATCCAAATTTTATCAGGTTATCTCTTTTGGGTAAATTAATGGGTTTACTTATTTAGATTTCTCTCACTTTAGACAAATTCATGTCAAGTATTTACCTCCACACTTCATGTCCACCTGCTCTTCCTTGGCATTCTTCCACTGAACCCAGTTCTTCCAGGCATTTACCCCATACATGTATTTCAGTGTCATCCCAGATACTGAACACCCTTGAAAGGCTCCTTGAATAAGACTCCTGGGCTCCACAGTCACTATAGACTTC
Organism: Chinchilla lanigera; assembly: GCF_000276665.1. Taxonomy (NCBI): domain Eukaryota; kingdom Metazoa; phylum Chordata; class Mammalia; order Rodentia; family Chinchillidae; genus Chinchilla; species Chinchilla lanigera. Next base: position 13,498,902 of record NW_004955452.1, on the reverse strand, counting down.
TTTCGTCCCTGTGAGAATTTCAAAAATTTACCATCTATAAATGTAAGTTTTGATCTTTAACAGAGTTCTCAAAGATACAAATTATATAAACCTATAAAATATGGAATTTAGTTTTATATTCTAAAGATTAAGAATTCTTAGTGGTAGAAAACATATTAGTGATTAGCTAACCTAATCCCATGAGAAAAAAAGCAAGAATGCCAGAAAACAAAACTTTAAATACTGAAGATCACATTGTATTAACTAACATTTGGATGCTTAATATTTTTTAGATATTGGACCCACCCAATGAGATATAAATAATACTACTACTACTTAGGTCATTTAATCAACACATGTACAGATCATATTCCGGGCTATAAAATAGATCTCAATATAGTTCCTAACCATCATGGAATTAAACTAAAAACCAAAACTGAAAAGTTGCCAAGACAATCGTCCACCTCTCTGCTTCCTGGATACCACTTTTTGGGCAGCTCTCCACTGCAATGCCCCTCTACTGTGCCATCCTGGTCTTGGAGCCAGTAGACCATGGACTGGAAGTTCAGGCAAGTGGCACCCCTGCCCTATGTGAGCAAGCAGACCCATGCCAGATAAGTGATGCTGTCTTGCACCCCTGCAAAGCCAAAATCACCCAACAAAGCCAAGCTGGTTTTACATTTAGTTTTCCCATAGCACTTGGCAGCAGAGGTGAGGGCTAAGAAAGTGACCTGATCACAGAGAAGGACAATGCCCAGGGAGATAAGAGGGCATCTGGACCCCACAAACTCAAACATTAAGTGCAACAGCCCACTCAAGCCACTGCTCTGCAGTTTGCCTACAGCAGAGACCAGAGGACTGATCACATTCCCCATCTACTAACAGGTGAAAGAACAGGCCTTGGACTGGGCAATAACCACATACTGAGGGGAATGAAGAGAGGGGCCTCTGGTACACGAAGGGCACCTCAAAAAGACAGGCCCTAAAGCAAGGCAGAAAAAATCATGACCGGATGGATCCCAAGATTGCAGATCGTTAAAGAAACCATTCATTTAGTAACACAAGAATTTTTTTCTTTGACTCAGTCTTTCTCCGCTCTATTTTGCTTTACTTTTATCTTTCCTTCACTCAGTATTTTTGGGGGAGCGATTCTCTCTTTTTTTCTTTTACGCCTTTTAGTTTCTTTTCTCTCCCTTTCTTCTTCCCCTTTTCAACTTTTTCTCCTCTTCCTTCTTTTCTTGCTTTTATTTCCTATTTTTGCTGTCATCTTTCTTGTTCATTCTTTCCTGTCCTCCAACACTAATTTCCTTTTACTTAATAGGATCCCCTATGTCACTTTACCCTCTCCCATCTCATATCCCACTTAATTTTCAAATTTGGATTTTTTTTCCCCTTGTCTGTTTCCTTACCCTCTTTACCTTTACTAATATAACTACTAAGTTTTATGAATCTCTAGAGAGCTAGCTGAATTTACACTAAATTTACTGCCGAAAACTGCTCTATTGCTCACAGAGGGAAAGTTGCTCCAATTAGTAACTATTCACTGAAGATCAATACTAGGTTAATATTTGATTTGTTTTAGTATCCATATTACAATTATAGATCTCTTCTGTGGTTAAGGGTGTACTTTATTGGTCTTTAGGGTTTATAAATATTTACTTTGTATTTGACATGGTAAGTAACACTGATTTTTATTACTATAGCTATGGTTACATAGCTGTTGGTAGTAACTGGTTTTCTTGAAATACCAGTATCTGTATTGCCTTGGGATCATGAACAATACTGTTGCCCATTCATGGAAAACTTGGTAGTGGTCCAAACATGCTATAGCTTCCCACCTTAAGTATACAGTCATGGGTGGATCTGGGACAGAGGCCAAGATAATAATTATCCACATGCAGATTGTATCATTGCAAAGTAAATACTAACTAAAGAAGTCTCCATACTAAAAAACAAAGCTTTCCAATAAATGTAACTGCAAGCCTTGAAACAAAAACAGAAATATGAGAGGCTGGGGATTTAGCTCAGGGGCACAGCACCTGCCTGGCAAGCGCAAGGTTGTGAGTTCGATTTCCGGTACTGGAGAAAAAAAACAAAACACCCCCCCCCCAATAGAAATGTGGTAAGGCAACTCAACAAAATGCCTCCAAAAACTCCCAATTCTCCTAAAGCTGACCCATGGAACACTGAGAGGTAAGAAACCAAAGCCACACTCAAGTTTATCTGAAATGATACCAGGGAAGATAACAAAGCATATCAATAAAGCATTCACAAGCTCACAGGAGATGTCAGTATAAATATACTGGGCCAAATAAAACGACTCTACAGAAGACACCAGTAAGAAGCTAGAAGAGCTAAACAAAAAGATGCAAGACATGAATGACCAGCACAGAAAAGGATTAAGAGTTTATAAAAAGGCTCCAAAGCAAGAGGCTGAGGCAGGAGGGTCTCCATGAGTTTGAGGCCAGCCTGGGCTGCATAGTGAGTTTAAGGCCAGCCTAAACTACATACTGAGATCTTGTCTCTAAAACGAAAGAATAAAATTAAATTAAAAATAAAAAATAAGGAACACTGAAAAATAAAAATTTTTAAAATACTATATATAACTGTAAAATTTTAAATACATATAAAATAAATTTAATGCAAGAAAAAAGACATAAAATCAAGCACAGGTAGGTGGGGTGATGCATGTTTATAATGGCAGCACCCAAGTGGCTGAGGCAGGAAGCTCATGGAGTAAGGCCCATCTGGGTTACATATAGTAAGTTCCAGGCAAGCCTGAACTGCATAGCAAGACAGGCTCAAAAAAATACAAATAAAAAAAATATGAAACATTGTTGTGAGAAATGAAAGATTACTTGAATAAATGGGCAAGATATCATGTTCACAGATGAGATGACTCATAATTGCTAAGATGTTGATTCTCTGATCTATAGATTCAGGACAGTTTCAATCAAACTTCTAGTCATTTATTTTTTTAGGACAAAGAAAGACACAAACAAGGTGAAATAGGAGACTGCATGTGATCTCTGACAGAACCCAGAAGATATGGAGTAGGACAAAGCAGTTTATTGCCTGTGTTCCTGGAGGGACTATTGTCTACCTGAGAGCCCTGAACAGGGTCTTGCTATTACTTTTATACCTTTTTTATTTCATGGGCTAACCTTAGATTGGCAAGCTGTTGTCAGGCATGGTTATGGTTACAGAAGATGTAAAATAGTAGTGGGGGAGGGGTGGGAATAGTGGGAAAAGGCAAGCGGAGAGTTCTGGCAGAACTTTCCAAGTCTGTTACACTCTGCTGACATTATATGATAGCTGTATCTGTATATAGCTGAGGTCATAACCATCAAAAGTTTCTCAAGGAGGTCAGCTACATCAATTTTCCCAAGCAGCTTAGCTGCACAGTCAACCCATAGTTGCCCAGTTTCATCCCAGGAGATGGCCTCCTCTTGCACTGGTACTTCTTAGATGTATATACCAATGTAAATGACAACTCAGAAAACTAAACAAAGGACTTACATTCCTCATTTCAAAATTCACTGTAAAGCTACATAACCTAGAGAGTTAGTCTTGGTATAAAAACAGACATAATGACATGTGTGGTAGCACATGCCTGTAATCCCAGCACTTGGGAGGCTGAGGCAGAGGGTTTACTCTGAATTTGAGGACAGCCTAGGCTACATAATGAGTTCAAGGCCAGTCTAAACTACATAGCGAAACTGTCTCAAAAAAGAAAGAAAGGAGAAAAAAGAAAAAAGAAATGAAATGAACAGAACAGACAGTTTGAGAAACAGACCCATATATATAGTTTGCTGACTTTATTTAAACAAGTATGCCAATGCAATTTAATGGGGGAAGGATAATCTTTTCTAAGACTGGTACTGGAAAACTGAATATCCATATGCAAAAAAAATTAACCTTAACTCTGCTTCAATTATACATAAAAATCATGAGAAAGTATCACAAACACAAAAGCTAAAACTACAAAACTTTTAGAAAATTAAGAGATGAGTCAGGTAAAGACTGTGATGGGCTATTTTGTCTCTCTGTCTCTGTCTCTCTCTCTCTCTCTCTCACACACACACACACAAACACACAGAAAGAATGAACACAAAGCCTTCACACTGAGCAGCATCCCTAGTGAGACCCAAAAAGAGATATGAGGCAGTTAGGACAGACTTGAGTAAACTGAGATACACCTCAGGAACAGTGGAACACAATGGAAAGCAGCTCTTGGAAGTATGCCATGGGAAGCTGGGGTGCAGGGGAAGTCTGTTCTCCTAACATCAAAGGCCTAGCTAAAAACACATTTCACTGCCTCATTTTCATGCACTCACCAAAATAACTGCATTTAAACCCCTGAATTGGGCATCTTTGTTCTAATAAACTATACCCCATTTCTGTGTCTGTTAATTTCATCCTTCCATCATCCTCAGGACAAGATCCCAGAGAGAAAACTGGTTACACTGGACTCACTAAATTGCCTAGGCTTGAATGTATGATCCTCCAGCCTCGAACTTCCCAGAATACTGATATGATGAGCATGCATCCCCACATCTGGCTCTTTCATGGTTAATTATAAAGCAGATCCATAAATGAACAAAAATTGGTATGTTGTCTCTAAATTAAAATCTTCAATATACTATTAAGAAAAACTTAAAATGAATTCAGAGAACAGAAGCAAATATCCTAGCTGGTAAAGGAATTATATTCATAATAAAGAATATTTACATCTCACAACAAACTACCCGCCACAAACTGGGAAAAAAAAAATGTGGAAAAGACTAACAGTCTACCAAAGAAGACAAATGTCCCCCGCAAAAATATATATATTCAACATCATTAGTCCCAAAGGAAACACAAATTAACTACAATAGTGAATGCTAGCGACTAACTAAAATTCAAATTCAACAATACCAACTGTTATGTTTTGTATCTGGATGTCCCCTCAAAGCCTCATGTGGTCATGGGGGTGGGTTTTTCAGAGGCGGCTAAATCTAGAGTTTGTGATTGATTCACGGTGCTAGGATTAAGGGTATGAGTGCTACACCTACCCCAGGACAGGTAGCCTGCATACAATGTAAGGGAGAGAAAGAGGCTTGTCTCTCTCTCTTCCCTTGCTCTCTCTTGTTGCTTTTGCTGTTTTCTGCTGCCATGAATGGTTGCCCCTCTGCCACACCACACTGCCTTAGAACCAGCCAATTACATACAGACTGAAACCTCTACCAACTGTGACCTAAATAAACCTTTCCTCCTTTAACTCTGGGTGTTGAGTATTTTGTCTCAGCAATGAGAAAAGTAACTAAGACAGAATTTGGTACCAAAGAGGTAGGGTCATTGCTGTGACTATACCTGATCATGTGGTTCAGGAGTTTTTGGGAATAGCTTCTGGGAAGAGTTTGGAAAGGTTTGGAGACACTGGCTGAAAAAGCAGAGTTGAAATGCCTTAGACAATTCTGTATGGGAGGTTCTGGTCAAAGCTCAGAAGACCAGGAGGCTCATAGAAATCCTGCCAGTAAAGACCAGACTCAGGAGGTTTCTGCTGGGAAAAAGGAGTGCATTGGCTATTGGACTCCAGATGATGTGTGTTACAGCTTGGCAGAAAGTTTGACTGCATTTTGCTTGTATCCAGAGTCTTTGTCTGACACCAAGATAAAAGGCAAGAGACTAATCTGGCAGAAGAAATTTCAAGGTTGTCTAATGTTGAGGCAGTGGCACGGCTACTGTTGGGGGCATTTAGCCAGATTTATGTTGTCAATCAAGAGCAAAGACCCTAGCAGAATGATTTAAATGTGTGTGGCCAGAAAGAAAGGTCTAGGAAAGCTGTGGACTTCAAAACATAGAGGAGATCTTGACTGCTGAGATGGAACAGGAGAACAGAAAAGATGGCCTGTGGACATCATAACAAACAGCAGGGCTCAACCTTTTGCAGCCTCAAAACTGCAAAAGTGAAAGACTTTGCTTTGAGAAGAGAGTCCCAGAGCACCATGTTCCAGAATGGCAGCAGCATAGAGAATTCAACAGCCAAGAGACAGGGAAGCCTGGCTATTGCACCAGCTGGCAGCAGATCTTGGCATCATCCAGATGGCACTAGTTTTAGGTACATGCAGAATAGAAGAGTCATGGGGTCAGGAAGGTTTCCACCAGGGTTTCAGAAGGGCTGGAAGGCCCTGAGAGGGCAGTGGGTGAAGCTGTGAGTGTGAAGCCAAAGGTGGAGTGGAGACCCCTGAAGTTTGGAGAAGCCAGGAAATGGATCATCAGAGGAAAACTGAAAGGAAGGAGCAGAGTGAGTCCAAGAGAGAAGCCATGGGAGTGATTCCTACAATCACTAGGAAGTGCTGCAGGGGCAGAGCTACCCAAGCACTTTGGAGTTCACACCTCGCTGCAGGTTGCCCCGGACGCTACACATGGAACTACAGGACTTAACATCTGCTCATAGATTTTGGACTTGCTTTGGTCCCATTCCTTTGTATCCCCATTTTTAATTTTGGAATAAGAATGTCTATCTTCTGGGGCTGGGGATTTAGCTCAGCGGCACAGCGCCTGCCTGCCAAGTGCGAGGTCGTGAATTCAATTCCCAGTACCGGAAAAAAAACAAAAAATAACAACAACAAAAAAAACCAAAGAAAGAATGTCTATCTTGTGCCACTGAATGCTGGAAGTGTTTAGCTTTCTTTTCATTTGTTCAAGAGCTCACAGCTGAAGAGCTTACCTTAAATCTCAGAGGAGACTTGGGACTTAGACTTTTCAGCAATGATGAAACTGTTAGGGCTTTGGAACTCTTAAGAGACAGACTAAATACCTTTTGTGTACAGGAATGTACATGAATCCTTAGAAGTCCAGGGCCAGAACCTTATGGTTTATGTCTGCATATTCCCCAAAAGCCTCATTTGGTCATGGGGGATAAGGACACGCTTTTTGGAGGCAGCTGAAACTAGAGTTTGAGATTGATTCATGGTCCAATGCTGGGATTAAGGGTATGAGTGTTATACCTGTCCTAGGATGGGGAGCCTGCATACGATATAAGGGATAGAAAGATGCTTCACTCTGTCCTCCTTCACTCTATTTTGCTGCTTTTGCTGTTTTCTACTGCCATGGATGGTTGCTCTTCTGCCAAGCCACCATGCCTTACAGCCAGCTGATCATGGACTGAAACCTCTACAAACTGAGCTAAATAAACCTTTCCCCCTTTTAATTTTGAATGTTGGGTATTTTGTCTCCGCAACAAGAAGAGAAACTAAGACACCAACTGTTAGCAAATCATGGAGCTAATGAACTCTGACATCACTGCTGGGAATGCAGAATGGATATATTCACTTTCAAAAACAGTCTAGCAGCTTTCTTATGAAGTGGAAAGTATATTTACCACAAAGCCTAGTAACCTTATTCCCAATATTTTTCCTCAAGAGAAATGCAAAACCCATGTTCACACCAAAACTTATTCAATGGGGGCTGGGGATTTAGCTCAGCGGCACAGCGCCTGCCTGGCAAGCACGAGGTGGTGAGTATTCCTGGTACCGGGAAAACAAACAAACAAACAAACAAAACTTATTCAAGAATCTTCCTAATAGTTTTATTCAAAATAGTGGCAAACTGAATATAACACTAATTTTTACCATTAGTTAAACAGCTGCATAAGTTTTGGTTTGTCATTATAATGAAATGCTATTTGGAAATAGAAAGGAATAAGCCACTGAAACATGAAACAACACGAATGAAACTTAAAAACACTAAGCTAATTAAAAGAACATAGATATGGGACCTAGACATACTATATGATACCACTTATAAACAGTTTTCAGAAAAGAAAAAAGCAGTATCATTTAGTAGCAATGTATACAGCAGGATGGGGGTTGTCAGCATCTGAAGATGAGGCTGACCTCAAAAGATCATGAGAAAGCTTTTCAGTACAACATTTTTCACAATTGTGGTGGTAGTTACATCACATATACACTTGCCAAACCCCACCAAGCTGTACCGTCCTCATTTATAATTTTTAAATGTAATTATAACCCAACAGAGTTAATTTTTTAAAAACAAGGCTATAATGCCCTAATATAAAATAATGAACTTCAGGATAGAACATACAAAAATAGCTTAGACTTTTCAGAGAGAAAATAATGCTTTAAAAATTACTGAATGCTTTTTAAAGTAACAAGACAAAACCATCAATTATAGAAGCAAAAGAAAAAGTCCTGGCTGAAATGTAAAGGAAAAACATGGTTCCTGACGTTAAGAAACAAAAGCAAAAGCACAAAAACACAGGTTTCAATGATGTTAAGTGAAATAAATCAGACAAACAAACTTAAATATCTCATGGTTTCTCTTATATAAGGAATCCAAAACTTAAAGAGCAAAAGAAAAGACAGATAATAAGAAAGAGGAAAACAGATCTTTTGCAAAAGGGAAGGGGACAAAGAGATTGGGGCAGGAGAAAAATATGAAGGAAAAAAGAAGAAGAAGAAGAAGAAAAAGAAGTGAGGGCTGGGGATGTAGCTCAGCGGCACAAGTGCCTGCCTAACAAGCCCAAGGTCCTGAGTTTGATTCCCAGTACTGGGGGAAAAAAAAAAAAAGTGAGATGTATCAAGTACATGTATCAACTCCCCATGTACTAATGAAAACAAAATGTGAGATTGCAAAATAATGCATGAAACTGCCTGATTCTGGCTAGCAAAAGAATTTTGTAAAGACCAAGAACTAATAAATACTGGTAGAATGAGGTAAAGAAAATTCTAAAACATTAAGCTGCTGCTTACTCTTCGTCTGGGTTGGGGGAAGCCATCTCTGTGTCGTCGTCTTGTTCGGGAACGTGCTTGGATTCCCTGTCCTTTATTAAGTGGGTCAAAGGATTCTATAATAATCAGCAAAAAGTACAGTATACAGTAAGTAACACAGATTTAAATAAAGACAGATTGAGTAATCATCACTATTTCATTGTTTTGTAATGAGAATTTTACTCATACATTTAAGAGAAACAAAAGACATAGCATATAAACAAAAGGTTTTTTTGGTTTTGTTTTTTTTTTTTTTTTTCTTTTTAAGACAGGGTCTCACTTTGCAATTCAGGCTGGCCTTGAGCTCACTCTGTAGCCCAGGCTGGTCTCGAACTTGCAACAATCCTCCTGCCTCAGCCTCCGGAGTGCTGGGATTACAGGCATGTGCCACCACGCCTGACTTAAAAGTTTATTAGAAATCAAGAACACTTTTTATAAATGGTTATTATAACAAAGATGACAAAAAAATGTTCAAAAATGTTCATTAAACATATAAAAGAATAGTATGGCACAAGCTGACATCCAGAACGGCAGAAAGCACTTGTGTCCTAGATTATCTCCAATGCATTACAACTGCTTAATGTCAATGGGGAGTCTTGCCATTCTTCTAAGATAAAAGACTTTTGATGAACAAGTTACACTGCACAAACCTGAAGGATAATCTGCTTCCAAATCCTGTTCTGTTTCCCCCTTTGAGAACTGCTTCAGTTCTGCATCAGCTTCTTGCACAGCATTTGACTTTAAGGCATAATGATTCAGCTCTTCCTCCCAGCTATGTGGAGTAGACACTGCCTCTGATTCAAGGTCACCACTGTATGTACTTCCTTGGTCTGAAATGCAAAAAAAAAAAAAAAAAAAGTCTCAAAATAAGACACTCTCTTAATATCTTCAGAAACATTCTTGAACCTCAACATCAAAAACTGAGGTGTGATTGATGGACACGCAATAACGAAGTAGCTCGTTCATCAGCCTCACAGAACTAGATTCACATTTTTGGTAAGCACTTTAAAACCTTTCAATTAGTTCTTACATATTTAAGATAGCTTTTAATACTTTCATTACAAAACAGCACATATCACAGACATTTGATAACCCTTATAAATACCTAAAAATATACATATTAGACTCAAGAATTCAGAGTTTTTTTTTAAGCTAATTCTGGATTTTATTTTAAAATACAACCCTACAATATCTACAGAGCACTGCTCCAGAAAAGCACCTAAATAACTGTTTTGATGCATTCCAAAAGTCAGTCCTTGAGTTTTCACGATTTCCTTAAAATGTAGTTCCATCAATGCTTCTGCCTAGAACATATCACTGCGTGGTTTCATTTTAGCCACTATAAATAAATTAGTGTCTAGTGAAGAACAATTTGCAGAATTTCAAAAGCAGAGGGCCCGCCCTTTGCTTCTGTTCCTGGTGCAGTAGCACTGACCAGGAGGACAAGGCATAACACATGGTTGAAAAGCTCAGATTCATTCAGTCAACATGATGCAGCCTACATAAATGAATCCCAGAACTGCTCTCAGAGCTCCTATAAATTCTGAATAAGAGACGGCTAGCAAGATTCCAACCAAGAATACCTAAACATCTTATAGGATTCCTGGTTCCAGGATGCTGCTATCATTTGGATGGTTAGTTTTAGTAATCCAGACCTGCTGCCAGATACTGTCCCAGTGAGTATCATACCAGAGAAGGCAGAACATCTCTAAGAGATCCTTCACCAAGGGGGTGCTCCGTGCTGTGCTCAGGGTACCTTCTTCCCCGAGGTTCTCCTATAGAACTCAGAATTCCTTCAAGTTCAAGGAAAGGCCAAAAGGCCAGTAGCCATCCACAGCACAGCAATGAACGCTGATTAGACGGCCTCTTGGAGTGTTTCACTGACTATAGAGACTACATAGCAAGGATACGTGTCAAACATGCTAAAAAGCTACTACTTTGGTGAGTGGCACTAGCACTAAAGAAGGAATCAGTTGTAGACACTCACACGTGAGTGTGCAGCTGCAAGTCTGTAGCTTTGTAACCCACAGCAAAATTATTCTGAGACGGTTTGGATTTGGCTGTGTCAAAACTCATCTGACAGCCAGCAAGCCAACCTTCAAGGGTCAATACAGCCCAGCCATAGATGGTTGATCCAGAGAAATTTTCATAAACATTACTGCCAAGACTGAAATAATCTTGTTTATAGGAGGCCTTCAATTTCCCACTTTATTTGGTCTCTAGGTTCCCTGATGTTTTCCCTGTATCGGTGTAAGCATGACCTGAAGTAGAAAATTCCATTCTACTATAAGACTTGGTTTTCAGGTCTCCTTTGACCATGCCAAACCCATATCCTTTGCTGAAGACACCATTGGAAGCCTTTCCTAGGTCACAGTAAATTGGTATGTTAATGTATCTCCAACCCAAGGGCCCGCCCCATTCTGCCAGGGTAATGCTGAACCAATGCCGTCAGTGCCTGCGCATCCTCACTCCCTAACGCGATGCCTGCGCACCCGACTCCCTCCCCTCTCCCTTGATTTCTATTACTTACAGAATGTATGATTTCTAAGAACCAAAATATACTTATAAGAACAAACCTTTTTCAAATATCTTGGTGTCTAGAAATAGTTCCTGTTCAGAAGTTTGAGATCCTGAAGAGAAAGAAAAATCACATAATAAAACAATTTGAATGTACAGTATACACAAAACAAATTGAATCTCAAATGATATGAGGCAATTATATACATGAGACACACTATGAAGCCCTAAGTAAACAATTCATACAAGCAAAGAATAATTCTTTAATTAAAATTAGTGATAAAAGTAGTTAAATTACCTGTATTAATAGTAGTTACAGTACCTGGTAGCACTATCAACAATGTCATAGTGAGAGAGACTTTTTCTTCTGATTAGGCAGTGGGGGAGGCCATCTGGGGACTGAGCCCAGGGCTCTGCACATGGTAGGCAAGCACTCTGAGCTACATGCCTGCTCTTCATAAAATTTTCTTTTGGGAAGGGTCTTGCTAAGATACTAGGCTAGCCTGCACTTTGTGATTCTCCCGCAGTCACCTAAGTAGGTAGGATTACAGGTGGGCCTCCCCTGCACCCAGGCTACTTCTCATTCTACACTGAAGTTAATTGAAATACTCCTCCATTTTTTTAAAACCCCACACAGACACACACACATGAGCATTCACTCAAAAGCTGACAAATCAGCTCTAACTTGTCCCTCCAACATAATAATCTTACTGTTGTATTCAATGGCCAATAGAGTCAGAATATAAATAAAAGTTAGTGACCATTTTAGTACATGGAACTAGACAGAAGGTAGTTTTAACAACTACAAAGTATTTGAAAAGTAAGGATCTCAAAGTAGGAAAGTGTGGGGCTGGGGATTTAGCTCAGCGGCAAAGCACCTGCCTGCCAAGTGCAAGGTCGTGAGTTCGGTTCCCGGTACCGGGAAAAAAACAAACAAACAAACAAACAAACAAAAAAAAAGTAGAAAAGTGTTTTTTTGGCTCACCCAAGAAAATTGCTTCCTTTCCTAAAATCAAAGTGAAATTAGCCCCATATCCTCTAAGCTGGAATTTATTTCTTCTTTCTCTGTGGTTATTTCATTCCCTTTTATCTATACTACAGTGATTACAACTGTCTTGAAACTTGATTTTTTAAAGCTTTTCTGACTCAATTTAGACAAAGGCACTATGTCACAGTACATGTACAAAGGAAGAACTTAATAAATGCTAAATATTAATGTGAATAGAGATGTCAATTTAAAATGAGGTTTATCATCAGGGATTGCATAAACTGTATATACCAGAAGTTAGAAGCTCCAGCATAAAATACTATTCTAAGACATTAAACTCCACATATAAACAAGTCAGAATTATGAGATTATTATACATTAAAGAATATGAAAGAAGTCGCGCAGCCTGGAGAATGGAGCCGGGAAGACCACCAAGGAAGATCATGGTGATGCCTCCAGAGAACCTGGGCCTAACAGACAGCACTCGCCTTGCTAAGCCACCTGCTGGCCCCATGCCCACCCCATCTTCTTGGGCACTGGTGGCCGGGGCAGAGCTGCAGGATCCAAGGACCCCTTTTGTTCTTCCTCCATACTGCTTGATGGGAGGCACTATGGCCCCCAAAGACATAATGACAAATACTCATGCTAAATCCATCCTCAACTCAATGAACTCCCTCAGGAACAGCAATACTCTCTGTGATGTGATGCTGAGTAGAGCAGAAAGACTTCCCTGCCCACTGGATTGTGCTGCCTGCCTGCAGTGACTACATCTGTGCCATGTTCAAGAGTGAGCTTTCAGAGAAAGGGAAACCTTATGTTGATATCCAAGGTTTGATGGCCTCTACCATGGATATTCTATTGGATTTTGTGTACACAGAAACAGTACACTTGATGGTGGACAATGTACAAGAGCTGGGCGTGGTAGTGCATACCTATAACGCCAGCACTTGGGAGGCTAAGGCAGGAGGACTGTTGTGAGTTCAAGACCAGCCTGGGCTACAAAGTGAGCTCAAGCCAGCCTGAACTGCATAGCAGGACCCTGTCTCAGAAAGACCAAAAAAAAAAAAAAAGAGAAAGAAAAAGAATGTGCAAGAATTGCTCCCTGCAGCCTGTTTGCCTTAGCTGAAAGGTATGAAGCAACCTACTGAGTTCTTAGAAAGTCAACTAGACCCTTCTAATTGCCTGGGTATCAGGGATTTTGCTGAAACTCACAATGTGTTGACTTGATGCAAGTGGCTGAAGCTTTTAGCCAAAAGTATTTTGCTGAAGTGGTACAGCATAAAGAATTCATTCTTCTAAGTCAAGGAGAGGTGGAGAAGCTAATCAAGTATGATGAAATTCAGGTGGATTCTGAAGAGCCAGTCTTTGAGACTGTCATCAAGTGGGTGAAGCATGCCAAGGAGTGCAAAGAGTCCTTGCCTGACTTGCTGTAGTACATGTGGATGCCCATGCTGATCTCCAGGTACATTACAGATGTGACAGATATTGAACTTTTCATCTGCTGTAGTTTATAGTACAGGGATCTGGTTGACAAGGCAAACAAGTTTCATCTGAGGCCTGAACTTTGGAGTTAGATGCAGGACCCATGGACAAAGGTTCATCTAGGAGCCAATGAAGTGCTTCTGGTGGTTGGGGGCTTTGGAAGACAGCAGTCTCCTACCGATGTGCTTGAGAAATATGATCCCAAGACTCAAGAGTAGAGCTTCCTGCCAAACATCACTTCCAAAAGACATTATGTGGCCTCAGTATCACTACATGACCAGATCTACCTAACTGGTGCTTATGATGGCCTTTCCCACCTCAGTTCGCAAGGATAGGGTCTGGTATCCTTTGGCCCAGATGAATGTCCAATGCGGCCTTACTGTGGCTACCACCCTGGGAGATATGATCTATGTCTCTGGAGGCTTTGATGGAAGCAGGCACCATACCAATATGGAGCAGTATGACCCAAACATCGACCAGTGGGATATGCTGGGAGACATGCAGACAGCCTGAGAGGGTGCTGGACTAGTAGTGCCAGCAGAGTGTTCTACAGTCTAGGAGGAAATAATAGCTTCAATATCTTAAATTCAGTTGAGGAATATGATCCCAACACAGGTTAATGGACGAATATTACACAAATGGCACCAAGCATTCTGGTGCTGGAGTAGCCCTACTAAATGACCGTATTTATGTGGTGGTGGGATTTGATGGCACAGCCCACCTTTCTTCTGTTGAGGCATACAACATTTGTACTGATTCCTGAACAACTGTTTCGAGTATGACCACTCCATGGTACTATGTAGAAGCCACAGTGCTTTGGGGGAGACTCTATGCAATTGCAGCATATGAAAGTAATTGCCTGTTGAGTAGAACTGAATGCTATGGTCCTGTCATTGACAGTTAGGAAGTGGTGACATCCATGGGAACTCAGTGCTGTGATGCTGGTGTGTGTGTTCTCCAAGAGAAGTGACCTTTGTTGGAGCACCATCCAGAGCTAGTGACCAGTTCAAGGGACAGCTTGTGGGAGATACAATGATCTTTTCCAGAATGTCTTGTTCTGCACTGCATACACAGGCTAATTACAGGCACCAGTACAGTGGTGATTGTACTTATTTGACACATATTCCTTCTCACACTGGTTAAATGCCTCAAAAGGGTAGGTAACAGATACTTAACAGAAAAGAATGAACACTGAATGGGTATAAGAGACTGGATCCTTCTCCATCTTGTCTGGAGAGCACTCTCTTGTTTCTAACTTCCCACATGCTTGGAGAATATGTATATGTTGTACCTCACATATTGCAGAGAATGACGTGGACAATGTCCAGCCTGGAAAACTGGAAGAATACCAGCTCAAGTATAGTTGGTAAAATCCAAGTATTTTTTCCAGGAACAAAAATCATTCTAATGTACAGGCAGCTAGGGGCAGTACAGTTTCATTCCGAATGAAGAGGAGGGAGACACCATCCTAACTTGGGCACCAGGAGGAGAGATTCATGTGATACTCCCTTGGTGGTGGGGGAAGGGTTAACACATCAGAACTGAGGTTAAAATAAATGACATGAGCTGAATTTGATGGAATATGAATGAACCTGCAACACCACTGAAGTATAACCTGGGAGACTGAGGGAGACATTATTGGAAGGATCTTTTTATTTCCCCAAGGTCTTTCTAAAGTAGAGTGTTATACATCTTGGCACTGAAAACTATGAGAGAATAACAGAGTGAACAAACATTGGGGTGAGAGTAGATGGCATAAACACAGGAGTTCAATATACTTGGGGATTAATGAGAAGTACCTATGATTTTACAATTATCTTATTCCCTACCAGGGCTTGTGTACCGTGGCAGTGTTTGTCTTGAATGGGTGAAAGACTGTCTGCCTTTGCTGAACAAATATTACTACACCAGTATACTTGTTATTTATTTGGGGGTGGGTGGGAGTGGCAGCAGCCTAGCAGTTCACCTACCTGATTGCTGCTCCACTTTTTTCAAGGGCATAATTCTGCTAAAGAGTAGTTTTTACTGCTCTGCTTGGTGCATTTAGTTTCTTTCCAGTTAGTTCCAGCACCTCTGCTGTTGCATACTGAGCTCTCCTGTGTCACGGAGTGAGGTTCCTGCTTCATGGGTACCGCAAGGGTGGGAATGTGATAACCTAAACAAGGATGCACTTTCTCTTTGCTCTGGAACTCCAATTCTTTCCCTCTTTCTCTGAGTTGTATTAACTGACAAGAGTTCCTTTCCTTTGAATTTTTTGTTTAGTTTTTTTTTTGTTTTGTTTTCTTCTGGTACCAGGAATCGAACTCACAACCTTGCACTTGCTAGGCAGGTGCTGTGCTGCTGAGCTAAATCCCCAGCCCCTCCTTTGAATTTTTTTAAGAAAATATTAAGACTGTCTCAAATGCCTTTAAAAAAAATAAACACCAAGAAAAACACTAGGATAATAATAAGCTTTTACCTATTTCTCAGAATATCTTAAGCAAGGGCTCTTCCACTGAGTTACCTCCTCAGTCCTACTCAGAACATATATGATTTAAATACTCACTATAAACACAATAGAAAAGATGACAGTTTCTGTCAAATGCTACAATGTTCAGAAAATCATCTAACATTATTATGCAAAATTTAAATCCAGTGGTTAGCTTTCTAAAATTTACCACTGAATAAAATTTTGAAACATCAAGAAAAGCGTTATTTCTTGGCTCATTAGTAATATATAAAAAGGCTTCTGCGAAAATTCACTGAAACATTTCAAAAATCGTAAGTACTATTTTCTCTAATTCTTTCTATATCCCCAAAAAAGAGAGATAGTAATTGCAGCTAGAAAACTTTCTGTAACACACGTTAGTAAATTGATTAGTATTATGTATTTTGGAGTCAGACAAACCTGGATTCAAGTACTGGTTCAATTACTTTCTGATTACATCAACAAGGAAAATCTAGTATTACATAAATAGGATAAACCCAGATGAAGAATATAAAGCCAAAAATAATCCCTCATAGGGCTGTTGTGTAAATTAAATGAGGCAATGCACATAATACACATAAACCATACCTAGAGTACAGTGAGCACACATCAGTGTTAACTGTTATCATCCTCATTCAAAATAATAAAATGAGACTTATCTACAAATTATTTTCAGCCAAAACGTTATCTGTGCTAAGATTTTGTTTATCAGCATACTAGTGAGTATACAGCAGGAATTCTTATGTGTGGACTATGGCTTTGAGCAAAAGATAAAGCCAGGAGTACAAGGCGGGTGTGGCGGTGCACACCTGTAATACCAGCTCTCAGGAGGCTGAGGCAGGAGTATCCTTGCGTGTTTGAGGCCAGCCTGGGCTGCAAAGTGAGCTTAAGGTCAGTGTGAACTGCACAGCGAGACTCTGTCTCAAAAAGACCAAAAAAAAAAAGCCAGGAGTAGAGGTGCATGACTAGAATCCCAGCACTTGAGAGGCTGAGGTAGGAGAATTGGCACAAGTTGGATGTCAAAGTGGTCTACACAGTGAGTTCAATACCAGCCTCAACTATGTAGCAGGATCCTGTCTCAAAAAACAAAAGAGACTGTACCAACCTCCCTGGGATAGAGTCTTCTCCTTCTCTTCATCTTCTGCGATCATTTCTGCCATCTCGAGGAGATCAGCTTCAAACGGGTGTGTGGGAAGCTTTTCCTTAATGTCATCAATACTTTCAGTGACTTTATCTTCATTATCCACTGAGGATGGAACAAGCATGGGGACAGGCATCTGAAAGACCAAAAACAGACTTAAGAGCTTCTCAAACCATGGATCTGTTGTCAAAATTTGTGACATAATTTAAGTATAAAAATTTAAAAATTCAGATATTCTCATTGCAGATGATTTTACACTCTTAACAGTTCATTTTTATAAGGTTAAAGTCATTAAAATAAGAACTCAGAAAGTGCTTTGACAATAAACAAAATATGCCTCTGAATCATTGAAAATAATTCTATAATAGCTTCATTTTATTTTTGAAATTGTTTTTGCTTATATTTCTAGTTTAACGTTTTCACACAAGTGTCTCCCCTAAGGACTTAGTAGGGGAAAATTTTCCCAATCTTAAAATATCTAATTTTCCTTTAATAAAAAGTTGGAGCTGGACATGGTGGCACATGCCTGGAATCCCAGCACTCAGAAGGCTGAGGCAGGAGGACTGCCACAAGTTTGAGACCAGCCTGGGCTACATAGTGAGTTCAAGGCCAGTCTGAACTACAAAGCAAGACCCTGTCTTCAAAAAAAAGGTGGAAATGTAAAATCAGAGCATTCTTTTCGTCCTTGCTAGAAAACAAGATTCTAACACATGTAGTTCCTTACCTTTTTCTATTTGAGTAGTCTTAGTGCTAATGTAACCTTTTTAATAAGCTACCTTATAACATTCTCTGAGAAATTAGGGTAAAAATAAAAGCAGTCCTCTATACATAACTTATTAAGTAATAATGGTAATCTGATAACAGCCACTAGAATCAACTATATTTTACAAATAAGTGAAAAGTTTTTTCAGAATTATAAGCATTTAATTAATGAAAATGCACCCTTAACCTCTAAACAAACACTCACTGGAACCGGAATTCCAAAGGGAACTGGAGCATATTGAGTATAAAGATGAAGAGGTATGGGCACAAACACTGGCACGGGAACTGGCACCACAATAATCTGGGGTTGACTTGGAGTGTCTTCTAATGAAAAAAAAGTCACAAAAAACAAAGAGGATTAGAAATATTTTAAATGACTAAAACTTCATTTTAAAAAGGATATTTTATAAATGATGCTGGAAAGAATAAATAACCATATATCAAAAAATGAAACTAGACTCTTTATCTCTCACCATATGCAAAAAAAAACTCAAAAAGTATCAAAGACTTAAATGTAAGACCTGTGAGTGTAAAACTATTAGAAGAAAACACCAGAAATACTTCAGGATGATGATCTGGGGAGAGATATTTTGGATATGATCCTAAAGCACATTCAACAAAAATAAAAAATGACAAATGAGGGTGCATCAAACTAAACAAGTTCTGTACAGCAAAGGAAACAAGAGAGTTGAGAGACCATCTACAAAATGGGAAAAAATATTCGTAAACTAGTCACTTGACAAGGGGATTAATATCCATTCATAATATGTAACAAATCTGAACAAGTCAAAGGCAAAAACAAAAACGAACAAACAAAAAAAAAACCCACAAAAAAACAAGAGCTAGGCAAATGATCGGAACAGACATTTCTCCAAAGAACATATACACACAGACAATGCTACGGTTTGAGTATGGTTCATGTCCCCCAGTATGAGGGTGATTAAAGGCTTAGTCCCAGGGGGTGACGCTACTGCAAAGTAATAGAATCTTGGGAGGTGGGACCTACTGGGAAGCCCTTGGAGGGACTGTGAAATGCTGAATTCTCTTGGCTCTTCTTTCAAGAGATAATCACTGCTCACATATGTGCTGCCACCAAGCCTGCCTATGCCAACGGGCCAAGAGGTGGACTCTCCTGAGCCTATGTGATGCCATCTGGACTTTGAACTTTCAAAAGTGTGAGCCAAATAAACATTTTATTTTTAAGGCTAGCTACCTCAGATATTCAGAGTGATGAAAAGCTGATTACTTCAGTCAACAAGTATGAAAAAGGCTCAAGGACTTGGGATATGGGTCAGAAGTAGGTAACTTTCTTACCCTGTGCAAAACCATGGATTCAATTCTCAGCAAACCCCCCAACAAAAAAAAGCCCAAAACTCAATATCAAATGCAAGTCAAAACCACAGTCAAGTATAACCCCATCCCAGTTAGAATACTACCAAAAGGATAAAAAAAAACAAACAAACAGCAGCTATTAACAGATAAATGGAAAAAGAAAATGTGGTATGCATACACAATGGAATACTACCTTGCCATAAAGATAAACTTGAGTCATTTGTGGGAAGATGGGTATCTCTGAAGTCCATAATGGAAAATGAAGTAAAGGAGGACATAGAAACTTCAATATCAATTTCTCTTATATGAGAAATCCAAAATAGAAATAAAGAGCAAAATAAAAGATATTAGGAAGTATGGAGACAGATTTTGTTCAAATGGGAAGGGGTGAAGACATGGAGGGAGAGGAGGAGAGAGAGAAGAGGGAGAGGGATGAAAACTGTTATGTACACCTACCAATCCCCCACAAGGAATATAATCACCACGTAATACAAACATACCGTAGTAAAAATTGGAAAAAAATAAAAGCTGGTGAGGATATGGAAAAGGGAGAACTGTCATATACTGTTGGCAGAAATGTAAATTATTGGAGTCATGGAAGCAGAAGTAAGTTCCTCAAAAAAAGAAGAAACAGGAGTTAGGAATACTGATGTACATATGGTTCCAGCTACTCGCTAGGCTACAGCAAAAGAAGTACTTGAATCCAAGAGTTCACGTTCAACTCGAGCAACACGGTGAGACATTATCTCTTAACAACAACAAAGCAGAAACTACCACGAGACCTAGCAATTTCATTACAAGGTATGTGTCCAAAGGAAAGGAAATCAGTACACTGAAGAGGTAACCGCACTCCTAAGTTTTCCATCAACACTATTCACCATAGTCAAGCTATGGAGTCAACTTAGGTGACCATTGACAAATGAATAGATAAAGAAAATATAAGATAATACACACAAGCACACATATAAATGGACAATTATTTAGCTGGAAAGAATGAAATCCTATCATTTTTGGCAACATGGGTGGGTCAAAAGGATATTCTGTTAAATAAACTACACACAACTACTGAATGTTCTCACTTATACATGCAAGCTAAAAAGTTCCTCTTACAAAATCAGGTAATAGAATAGTGGTTACCAGAAGCTGGGAAGTGAGGGGCACAGAAAGAAGATAATGACTGGGCACAGAGGTTCCTCTAGAAGGAGAACGTCGAATGTTCTACAGAGCAGCAGGGTAATGATGATTGAAAATAAAAAATTATGTATTTCAAAACAGCAGAGAATTTTGAAGGTTTCCAACATTAAAAAAAGAATGCTACAAATAATGCATATAAAATTAATCTGACCTGATCATAACACACTATACCTATGCATTAAATATCACAATCTGTACTTCATAAATATTCTTGCATGTCAATTAAAACTTTTTAAAGCCCATCTTAAAAAATAAAGTGTAATCTGTGACAGGAGTTCTTACAATAGAGAAATAACTAAAGTAGCAAAAATGGCTTGCACAGAGCACTAACAAAAACTAGGTAACATAACAAGTAGTAATGATCTGAGTATAAAATGAATGGAAGTATTGGGAAAGTGGTCATAGAAGCTAGGTATAGAAAACTGCCAGCGAGGGCTTCCGGTGCACAGGGAGCTGCGGGTGGGGAGC
>NW_004955452.1:13433199-13476008 GCF_000276665.1 Chinchilla lanigera | reverse complement strand
TTATTATGTGTTTCCTACAACAACCATTGAGAATAGTTAATGATTTTTCAATAGGTCACTCATGTATAGCTCTATTTATTTTCTTTAGAAGCCAATTTGAAGATACCAAAGTATAGCACAACAACTCTTGATAATCTCCTACCTGTTTTGTCTGTAACTCACTATTATTTGTCTATTTGTTTTCCTGAGAAACTATCTTGTAGATAATAATATGTAAAACGATAACCATTGATAATTTCCTACCATTTTGTCTGTAATTTGCTAAGTCCCCCCTATTATTATGTTATCCTTCTTTTATTCTTTAAAATAAAAAAGATAAAAAAAATAAAAAAAGAAAACTGCCAGCGAATACATATACAATATGCTAGGGAGAATAAATAGGGAAACAGTTTTTGACAGATTATAGGAAACATTTTTAAATCATGTGTAGTAGATAGTGGACAACTACTAATCAGTACAAAATAAAGCGATGAAAATGACATTTAAAAAATATGAATTTGGGGAAATGCAAATCAAAACTATGTTGAGATTTTATCTCACCCCAGATGGAATGGCTATAATTAAGAATATGAAAAACAGCAGGGATTGGTGGCTCACGCCTGTAATCCCAGCACTCAAGAGGCTGAGGCAGGAGGAATACTGCAAGTTCAAGGCCAGCCTGAGCTACAAAGTTGAGTTCAAGGCCAGCCTGAACTACATAGTGAGACTTTGTCTAAAAAAAAAAAATGACATGAAGGATGAAATTGGTAGCCATTTTAGCAATGAATAAAAAACACATAAGCTGTTTGCTACAGAAGGAGGCAATTATGAACAGCTAAAATGATGAAGTCTAATCTATGATACTTACAACTACAAAAAGAACAAACATATACAGCAGATGTCCAAAGCACTAAAAAGATGAAACAGAACTTGGGAAAAAGTGAAAAAGATGGCAACTTCATTCCTTTTATTTTACAAGTATGTATAAGGAACTTTCTATGGGCCAGAAAGTATGTTAGATAACTATAAAATCATTAATGTAGGAGTACGGGAAAATAATACAGTATCAAATTTATCATAGTGCCAGAGACATAAAAAATGTTATCTGATGAGAGATATTTGATAACCAAGTTATATAATACTAAATAAATCATTACTATCAGAATTTATTATATCACAATAAAAAGATATAGCTACATCATCTATAAGTTGGCTGTTTGGTGTGGTCCATGGTCAGCAACACTGACTTTATCTGGAAACTTGTAAGAAATATAAAGTTTTGAGCCCCATTAAATAAGAATCTACTTAGTAAAGTTCCCAGGTAATGCATGTACATAATGATGTTTAAGAAGCACTGGACTACAGGATAATCTTGCAGATCCAGAAATCCAGGATTTCTGTTTTAAACTTCTTGGGCTTTTGGGTGGCAGCATGAGAAACTACACATAGCTAATTCCCTAGTAAAATAGTAAAAATGGATGAAAACTACTAAAATACAACTTGAGAAGTTATCCTAAGGGCATACAATAAATGAAGAAACATTTCTTTACGAAAATCTATTAAAATTTAGAATAGTAAGAATTTGTGACATTCCACAGAAGCTGTTATCAGGTGTCTGTGGCAAGAAAGAATGAACTTTACTACCCTTAGATTCCACTCAAACTTACAAGGAGGGACAGAACACCCGCATTTTGCCTTCCCTCACACTCAACAGCAGAAGAGGCTAAACTTCTGTTCAGTGTCACTACGAGGCTGGAAGGTCCCTTTGCAACCATTTCCTGAGCTTAGGGAGGAGGTTCTACCCCAAGGATGGCAAGCCAAGAATAGTAGGGTCCTAATCACCCTCTTACCCCAGCTCCTTTGTAGAACAGATGCTACCATGCTGCCCAGGATTCAGAAAAGGCACAAAGGTTTTGGTAGGGCAAGAGGTAGTTCGTAAGAAAACAAAGCTCTGAAGTCCTCCCCAAGGAAACTGACTTTATTTAAAATAGGGGAAGCAGGAGAGAAGGTAAGGGGCAGAGCATATAGCATGGCAAGGCCTGCGTTGGATGCAGTGCATAATAATGAGTATAAAATAAAATTAACAAGATAAAATTTTTTTAAATGTGTGTAGTAGTTCAAATTCAATGACACTTGGTTAAACAATAGCACCTCTTAATTAAGAGCTTGTCTACAGTATTCTAAAGGTATGTTTATTCCATGATGTTACTGCTATTTAATAAAGGAATCAAAAGTTAGTAAGGAATCAATTAATAGGATGATAATAAAGGAATCAATCATAGTATAGTATTACCAATTGACTTCCTTCTCTTTGACCTACCAGGTGTGTCTAGCCTGTGGCCTACATGCCTCATGCTGTTTTTTAAAAAATGTTATAATCAAATATTTTTAAAGGGGTATTTTCTTACTTAGATACACTGATTATATATTTTCTATGTACTCCAGGCATGTCGAAAGTTTGGACAAACACCCTACTCACAGAAATGTGAGAAATAAATTATCAATGTATATAAACAATCACTACGTAAAAATTTTTTTTTTTTTTTTTTTTTGGTGGTACCGGGGATTGAACTCACAACCTTGCACTTGCCAGGCAGGTGCTTATGCCACTGAGCCATATCCCCAGCCCTGCGTAAAAAATTCTAAACTAAATGTAAGCAGATTCTACATTTGTTTTCCCTAAAGAAAAATAAAGTCCACGGAACATACCTGTTTGGCATTCTTTGTTTTGGGTATGTGGTTTGCAGGAAGTAGCTTTAGTCTGTGTAATGGGTTTGCACAATAATGCTTTGTTCTTCAAAAGCCTTGGAGGTTGGGAAGGTGGAAGTTTCAGGGCATCTGTTTGTGTACTTGCCTAGGAAAAAAAGTAAGTCAGCAACCAAAGAAGCTTCAAGACTATTCATTAGCTAGGTGTGGTGATGCATGCCAGTAATCCCAGCACTCAGGAGGCTGAGGCAGGAGGACTGCTATGAGTTTGAGGCCAGTGTGAGCTACAGTGAGACTATGACTCAAAAAAAAAAAAAAAAAATCCAGTTCTTAACAAAAATAATCATTAATTTCAAGAAATATTACAATTTTAAAAGAAAAAGAATATTGGAATTACACAGAACACATTCAACTAAATATGAGAAATAAAATATTCATGAAATGCTAATAGTAATCAAGGAATATTTCAATGACCAAATGTTAACTCAAAGTATTTAATTATCACTTTCACTTACCAAGAAA
Source organism: Chinchilla lanigera (assembly GCF_000276665.1). NCBI lineage: Eukaryota > Metazoa > Chordata > Mammalia > Rodentia > Chinchillidae > Chinchilla > Chinchilla lanigera. The sequence goes on along the minus strand of NW_004955452.1, from coordinate 13,472,801 downwards.
AATTCTAATACTGTCTTAACACACTGTTGATCACTAACAATGCTGGCAGGATTTTAAATGAGAACTGTTACTACTAGACTGAGTTACAGGAATAACAGAATGAGTCTTAGCGGATTTAAATAGGAGTAAGAGAGTTACATATAAACATTTCAGTAACTTAAATAAAGTAACTTTAAGTAATTTAAATAAAGATGATGATGTCAAGGTTATCCCACAGGTCAGGAACCACTTTAGAAATGCCACTGTTCCAGTCATAAGTTTATTCATTATTTATTTTCTTCATTTTTTTTTTCAGAGACAAAGAAAAATCAATGAGTAGAATAAAAAGAGAATGGTTATTTATAGCATAATCTGCATGGCATGAGAAGAAAATAAACTAGCTTCATTCATTCACTCATTCATAGTAGAGCTAGAACCCAGAGCCTTTCCACAGAGTTACATCCCCAACCCTTTTTTATTCTGAGAATGGATCTTGCCAAGTCAATAAACTGCCCAGGGCAGGCTTCAGTTTGCAACCCTCCTACCCAGATCTCCAAGGAGTGCTGGAATTACAAGCCTGCACTACCACTCCTGGCTGATAAGTGATGTTTTAGAGTATTTTATTCAAAATCGATGTACATTACGAATCATTCAAAAATTTAAAAGATAAAGTGTCTAAATTTTGCAATTTCTGTTAATTCTGCACAATTTTTTAAGAAACCCTTCATTAGCCTCATAATGGTAGCAACCACGTGAAGAAATTGAAGTATACTAAAAACCTAATTAAATAACCAGGAAATCCTACTCCTGAACAAAGATTAAATGATCTCATGAAATTTACTTTATATAATCAATGAAGGAAGGGAAGTTACATATTTGTACTCTATAAAAATGGAAAAAATACAGTCAACAATATCATTAATAATAATAGAACTTACATCCCCAATGATTTTCGCGGTTACCGTTGGAACTGCACCTTGACAGAAATTAAAACAAAAACTTAGGCTCTTTCATAATTACTTAAACATTATCATGAAAAGCTAATTATTGGTCCATAAACTAAGTCTCATACTAAGGACATGTTTATCTTCATTTAATTCAGTGGAAGAAACTAGCAGTTCTGAAGCATAAGATGAGAAAATGATGTTATGAAACTTACACAAATATTATTCAACATCCTAGTAGCCCATAGTGAGTTGCCACTCCTAATCTCAATGTGTCAAACATATAAAAATAATGGCTGATGGAATAAAGGAAGATAACTACATTTAATTTAAAATACCTACACAAGCAATTTCAAAAATCAATCCATACCTTGCAAGACACTGTTAGAATTCACTGTGGGCTGTGCAGCAGGAGCATTTGCCAATGATACAACATTAGCTATAACTGGAGTTGAATCTTTTCTGAGAGATGGGGGCCCTGTGGAAGCAGCTTGAACCATAGAAATACTTGCTGATTAAAATAGAAATAAAGAAATCTCATATGATTTGTAAGTTCTTACAAAAACCAACATCTCAAGGAGATGAAGCAATGCTTTCAAGTTTGAGGAACTTCTGTTAAAATGAAAGGTCATGTCAGGATTAACTGGGATTTTAGTTTCATCATTTTTAATTAGTGAAACTTGAAAGCTATTCATATATTTTATCTTTGTATAAAAATATAACTAACAGTGTTACTTAAAAACCAACAACAAAAATTTTCAATAGCACAGTACCAATGAAGATCACAGCATAGATTTAATGGACATTTAAGTATAAAATGTTTCTTAAATCTTACCTTCACATTTAAAGGACTTTAAGTTTCTGGAGTAAGCCCTTGTAGTTCTCATTTTTATTTATAAAGATGCTATACTTAAACTATTCAAGTTTTTAGAACAGTATAAGTTTTAGGTTCTTAAGCCATAAAGTTTCAAAGATTACACTGCCTAAATACATGTGGTACATGTGATTCAGTCTTTATTTTCTCTGTTATAAGTAGTCTCAATTATTTTTCCCACAGTGGTGAGGACTGAAGCTAGGACCTCCTACATGCTACTCAAGTGTTGTACCACTGAGCTACATCTTTAACCTTTTAAATCTTTTTTTTTTTGAGACAGGGTCTTGCTATGTAGTTCAGACTGGCCTCAAGCTTATGTCAATCTTCCTGCCTCAGCTTCCCCAGTGCTGGGATTACAGGCATGGGCCACCATGCCTGGCTCTTTGTTTATTTTTATGGTACTGAGGATTGAACTCAGGGGTTTTACAGTGAGCCACATCTCTAGCCCCTTTTCATTTTGTTTTGAGACAAAGTTTCACTAAGTCACTAGATTGTACATGCTGTACTCAAAACGTATGATCCTCATGCCTGAGCCTCCCACAGTGCTTCCTTCTTTAAGGAAGCCAAGGTGTATATACACAATTACAAAACATTAACTATCATTCTTTCCCATAAATTCAAGCACGTATAGAGTTGGTTGATTCAGTATGCTCTAAAAAAGGTTTCTTTTTAAAAACTATTTGCCTGTGCTTAATCTAAGGTGTTTAATAAAAAGGACCTAAATGTTAATGCCATTTAACAACAATGAAATTAGCATTTCATAAATTTACAATTCTTAAAATTTCCTAATTTGTAGAGGAAAAGTAGTTTGATTTTGGCATTTATCAAAGTTTAATTTTACCTGAACTGTTTTGTGAAGGTGGGTCACATACACTTTGCTGATTACAGAACATCAAGATACAAAGCAGGTTACAAAAATGTTTTACTTCCCCTCGCCATTTCAAGGACTCACTAAGTTTACCCTGTCGTTTGCAACCATCACATTTGGCCATCTGAAATAGAAACAGAAATAGAAGATAGTAAAGAAAACACAAATATATCTGTGGTCTGCCCCCAAAAAAAAAAAAAAAAAAAAAAAAAAATCCACACAGAGTACACCTAATGAGAAAATTAACTTAGACTCTGAACCATAAAATTGCAGGTAGGTGGTCCTAAAATGGTACTAAATTGGTCAATAATTATATACTAAACAATTATTTGATGAACTAAATCACCTTATAGAGAATCCAACAAATAGCAATTAAAAAACAAAAGTGAAGTCTGTTTAATTTTAAACAGGGTATATCTTCTTAAAATGTCAGAAGACAAATTCATTTTATTTGACTAACAAAGTAATAAAATTATAATTTTAAATATCTTAAAATTGAGATTTTAAAATTGACGTCTTCCACAGAAAATTAAGAACAAAGACAGTAAGACTTCAACAATGTTAAAGTCTTCCTAAATCTTACATTAATTGTTAGAGAACATAAAACATTTAATTTTGAAGTTTCAAATCATTAAACTGTCCTTCATTCTACATGACATTTAGAAAGAGAACAATTTTTTTTTAATAACATCTCACTATGTAGTCCAGGTTGGCCTTAAACCCACTATGTAGCCCAAACCTGGCCTCAAACCTGCAGCAATCCTCCTGCCTCAGCCTCCTGAGTGCTGTTTTTATAGGAGTGTGCCACTATGCCCAGCAGAAAAAAAGAACAGTTTATGCCATAACTCCAAAAACCCAGGAATATGAATTAGATTTTACCTGATAGAACAACACAGTATATTTTGACATGCATTCTTCACAACAGAAGTCTTCCAATTTTCCTCCCAAATTATTCTGTATCAGTTTGGGAGATGTTTGTAAACAATAGCTGCACATCTTACAGTGACTTCCCCAGCGTTTCCCCAAGTCATGTTTATAAAGCAATTTGCAACCTAAAAACAAGGAAAGATAAAAATAATACTTGTGAGAAAAATTATCTAAATTTTTAATGCAATAGGCTTAGAACAAAGTCTTCCTGGGTCCTGACCAATTAGCAAATCAAGAGGTTAATTCAGAAGATTAAAACTAGTAGAATTAAAAAGAAATAGAGACAGAATCAAAAATAATAGTTTTTAAATGAAGTCAGGTTAGAAAATATTACATTACAGAACATAAAATAAATTCTGTTTCATGAAACTTTCATCTTATGTTGGTATGGGAGTGTATACAGAATCATAATGTAAAATTAAATTCTTCTTTTGTATTGTAGTCAAAAGGTTTTAAAGTCACTGGTCTAGAAGGATAACCCCGTGCAGTTTTAATAACTTTGTGTACCTTTAAAGTCAAACAAAACATTCTAAATGTAGTTATCTAAATAAAGAATTCATCTACCTCACACTGATTTGCACATTCAGATCACTTATATTCAGAAACATAATGGCATTTAAAATAATAAACCTATTACCTTAGCATGCTACTGGAATTTAATGACTTCCATATGGAAATGAATCCTACAACTGAAAGATCTTTAAAGTTCCCATTCAACCCAACAATTTTAAAGGTTTTTCATATTACCATCTTTCTTGTTATACTTTGAGGATCTTTGATTTCATTTTAACATTTATATATTATAAAAAACTAGAGTTAAGTGTCAACAAATCAAAAAGGCTTTTGAAATATAAAGGCTCAAATAGATAAATTTACATAACAGCTTAAATCCTTAACCACTATACTTTGAGAACATTCTCCATACGTAAGATTTTCTTGTGTCTTTACCTTCACTACAGAATGACTTGTCAGCACCTGAGAATCGCACAGTCTCCTTTACAATTTTCTCAATTTTACAATATTCACACATTGCCATGACATTATTTATTTTCTTATATTCATCAGAACAATTCTTGCCACAGAACTGAAACATTTTACCCTGCAAAGAAATAATCATTAAGTACTAATTGAACAAGTTGTTTACATAAAAATACGTATCTCAATTTCAAAACAAGCAGTATAGTTTCGAGAAATGAAAAATAAAGTATAACTTTACAGATAGACTTACTCATACTCAAACACTTACCATGAACCTAAACTTTACCTTATAGTCAAGAAGTTCTGGTTTTGTGGCAAAAAGACGGTTACAGTGTTGACACCTGAGTTTCACAACATTTCGTGTAAACCCAATATGCTGGGACTGGGCAGCAAGCCGCTGAAGACCTGCAGCAGCAGAACTACTGATGGAAGTGGGAGAAACAGCAGAGGTGTTACCTCCTCCTGCTGACACTGCTGAACCTGTGGGGATGCTGACAATTACTTGGCCCTGAGATAAGGGCACTACTGAAGAATTCATTCCAGTTGGTTTGTTGAACAAGTTCTGAAAAAACCAAACAACAAAGATCAATGTAAGGATATGTTCAAACAAATGAGATTTATGTGCATACATAATTCTAGACATGTAAGACAGTGGTGAGCAGGTAAAAAATCCCCTACCTCTGAGCAGTTTACAGTAACTGAATAAAAGGGGTTTCATTTATGTAAAAAACAAACAAACAAACAAACAATAAGTTTAACTAGCAATCATCAAAAGGTAATCTGGATGATAATAGTTTAATTCAGTTTTTATAGAAGGCAGTTAAAATAATTTGCCACCAAATACAAGATGAACTAAAAATCTAAGTTTATAGGACTGGGACAGAAACTCAGGCAATCCAGGCACTACCAAACACTTAGTAAGCTTATAGAACTACAGTATGTGACTCACTGACTGAAGAAGAGGAAGATTCCTGAAGCCATACCTGGAAAGCTACCACACAACTGTAGCTGCAGAAGTTGCGTATACTTCCATCTGACATGGCTAGGTGATACTGAGGGATTGCTGAGGTTTTACAACTGTTACATTGAACCTGTACACCTTAGCAAATCAAAAATAAACACTAATGAGTAATTTATACAAATCTATGAGAAATTAAATAAGTAATATAGAATAACAAAAAACTCAAGGGCCAAGTTAAGTTGCAGGAACTAGAACCAAAGTCAATCATGTCTTATAAGACAAAAATTAACATTTAAAACTTTTCTTTTCAACATCTACCCTAAAACTAAAACTAAACAAATCTTAAATCAAATGTAGATAAAGAAAATATGTTAAAGAAGCTGTATGAAATTCTCTTGGTAAGAAGAATGTATATATAGGCAAGCAAGTAAATAACAAATTAAGAAAATGTGCCACATGCTACCAAAAAAATATGAAAAAATCTCAAATTTGCCTTAAAAATCAACTAAATTTACACAAAAATCTATACAAAAAAAGTAGAATTTTTAAACTCTTACATTTTATGAAATCAGTATTACCTGCAGAAGTAACCATTTTAACTCGGTACGCAGATAAGCAATTAACAGAGCAAAAAAGCTCTGTCTTCCCCAAGCTACTGCTATTTTCAATCATTTCTGCTGAGGATCTCAATGATTTGCAAAGTGCACATGGTGTAATCTTGGCTGATTTCTATTAAGAGAATAAAACAACATTATTTTAACCATTATTTTAATTATGCTTTTTAGTAAAAGCATAATTTTGTGAAATGTTTATACGTAACACTATTGAAATATTGAACATCATTTTCTGGGTTTTTTTTGTTTTTGAGAAAGGGTTCTCCTATGTGTTCCAGATTGGCCTGAAACTTACTATGTAGCCCAGGCTAACTTTTTTTTTCTTTTTTTCTTCTTATAAACATTTATTTTTCCTCCAAATTTATTGTGTTTTTCTGTAATGATGTGAAAAGTCTTTGTTTCCCTTTTCCCAAGTGTTGAAGTTCAAAAAGTCAGGTATTGACCATAGACTAATCTTCATCTCTTCAATGTCTTGTACATTGATTTAGTTTCATATGTATTTATATTAGTTTTCTTCAGGGATTTATACATCAATATATATGTATATGTGTGTACATATATATTCCTACAAAGATATATATAAGGTTTTTATCCTCATCTTACCACTTGAGAATACAACTTTAAGTATGTTTTACACAGCTGTTCCTTGGTCAAGGACATTTGCAAGAGCAAGTCAGTTTCTGAAGAAATCTTGTTTGGTAGGTGAAGGATCCCTTAAGGGGTTCTCATTAGTTTTTTCCCTGTATTCTGATCCACGGGACTTCTTTTTAAAGAGCTTGCAGAAGGAGCTGCGAAAGTACCCTTTCTGGTCTTGCCTAGCCCAGGCTAACTTTGAACTCATGGAGATCCTTCTGTCTCAGCCTCCTGAGTGCTGGGATTACAGGCATGTGCTACAATGCATTGGATTTATAAGACATTCCAAAATTCAGGCATATGCTCATTTTAATATATGTCTATTTTAATATCAAATATCACAAATCTGTCCTTTAAGAGAGAAAAGGTATCTTAAAATCTCTTAATGGGTGCTGAATATATGTCATCCTGAATATGTAATATGCAAATACCATTTAACATTATTTGATGTCAAATCTCAGATTGAGTGCTTAAGATGACAGGCTTGGTTGTTTATATTTGAACCCTTAGTATGTATGAGAGCTGCTTCCACTTTACTGCTAACAATATATTTTGCTATAGGTAGGAGTATTTGGAAATAAGTTTATTACAACTTCCTTAAATGTATACTCTACTGCTGTCTGTAGCACCTTTTGGAGGCATCTCTTCACATTTAGGATAGCTTAGCATAAAGTATGAACTCATGTTAATGGTAAAGTACTATTTTAAAAATGGTGGTTACAACCAATTACCAGATCTTGAAATTAATTGCTAGGTTGTAACTACTATTTTCTAATGAACTACAATAGAATGAAAAATAAAATATCATCTAAATAAAACAACAGTATATATTTATTGGTATAGTCAGAGCAATTATTCAGAAACACAATAGCTGTTTTTTTTTTTTTCACAATAGCTGTTTAAGGACTTCCATATAGAAACAAGCAGAATTATTAAAAGATATGTTGAGTTTATATTGAGTTTCCCATCAATCTTTGACATATTAACTATGATATATATTGCTGTATGAAACTTTTCAGTTTTATATACATATATATAATACACAGATGCAAAAATTTAGTATCTTTGTACTGGTTTGTATTATAAAACTTTTTTTTTTTTTTTGAGAGGAGGACTCATTATGTAGCACAGGTTGGCCTTGAACTCCCAGTGATCCTCCTGCCTCATTTGCCTTTTCTCCCTGATCAGGACTATCACCACAAACTTCATTTACAAGATTTAAGTCAAGCCAAGCATGGCGTGCACGTCTCTAATCCCAGTACAAGGCCAGCCTGGATTACATGAGTTCAAGGTTACATAGTGAGACTATATCAAAAAGCCCAAAGAAAAAAGAAAAGAAAATTTAGGTGAAGAATTAATCTCTCTGATGTTTTTACTCGATGACTATGCTTTTTCTGTGGCTCACTGTAATATACCACACTTCCACGATATCATCTCTTATTTACTCATTTATGTATCAGGAGACACACAGTTCCTCAGAATAGAAGTTGCACCCAGCACTAGTTGCATGAATTACATCAAAGTAGCAAAAATGACCATTAATATGCCAGATTCAATACTAAGTGTTCTCATTCTTATTTTATCTAATCCTAAAAACATCTTAGTGACATAGACTGTATTACAGTCACTAAGGGGTAACAAAATTAGGGCTAGGGATGTAGCTCAGTGGTGAAGTACTTGGCTAGGATGCCTGACACCCTGGGTTCAATCCCTAACTCCAAAAGTAAAAGGCAAGTCAGTAAGAAAACTAAAACACTGGGACTCAAGGAGTTACACTGCTTTCCCTAAGGTAAAACCATGAACTCAAACTATGCAAATTGTATTTATAACTGCTTTACAACTAAATCCCAATCTTTTCACTACCACAGTAGATAACTACTACTTGAGAAGCTCAGCAGGCACTGGTTAGAGCAATGAAAGAGTTTATAATTACAATATTTCAACTTATTTCTCTTTCTCTAGTGGAGTATGAATCATATTTAAGGTAATAAAAGAGTCTAAGAAACTTTTAGTACCTGATACAGTATAAGGAAAACAACAGTTCTACTCTCTCCCTACTGGGCACTGAGCCCAGGACCTCTTGCATATAGCCAAGTGGTCTATCATCCCCATCCCAGAACAGTCTTAAAGAAAGATAACATCTATGAAGATACTTTGATTTTTTCCCTCTGGTGAGAGCAAAAACAAGAAAAAATAACGAAGCTAATATTTTTAGTATTTTCATAATTTCCATCAAAAATTTACATTTCCAGAAGGCATGGAAGTACATGGCTGTTATCCCAGCAACTCAGGAGGCAGAGTCTGAGCTCAGGCTGGGCATTCTCAGCAAAATACTGTCTTAAAATAAAATTTAAAATGGCTAAGGCTGTAGCTCAGTGATAAAGCACTTGCCTAGCATGTGTGAGGCCCTGGCTTCACTCCCTCACACTGGGAAAGAAGATCTGGTGAAAAGCACAAAGACATCAAGATTAAATACAGCCAAATACCTGTTTGTATGCTGTAATACATGTTGAACTACAAAACTTTTTAGACTGTCCCTCTATCTGCAGCATGTGGCATTGTCCAGAGCCACTGTAACAGTAACCCCCACAGTTCTCACAACAGTTCATGGTGAGGTTGTTAGCAGAACGAAACTTAGAGAAACAGGCATCACTACACAGTTTATGTACCACATTCTGGTAATTAACTTCATGTCGAATCTAGGAATAAGAAAACAATACACAATCAACACACAGAGACTATCAAAAGCTGTTCTTTAAGCACAAGCCTTGGACTCATCCCCTCAACAAAGTAAAAAAATAACTTACAACAGCATTCTTCTGACACATACTGCATTTGGTTGAAATGCTATTTGTATTTATGGTAACAATAGGCTTTTTTTTCAGTTCATACGTTGACAGACATGACTGACTGCAAAAATCTTTACTGGTGGTGGTATTTTCAAACTGGGCACTGATCACATCCTTTGGATTTAAAATATCCCTAAAAATGATAAAGATAAAATAAGCCACAATATAATTCATGTTTTTATTAAATGAACCCAAAAAAAAGATAATTATAGTGAAGGGAAAAGGCCCTGGAAACCCTAGGTTGTCTTAAAGAAACAATTCTATAAAGTGGAATTAATATACCATCTACTTGATAGAACAATTGTGAAAATGCATATTATGTTACAAAAATGGTTATACAGAACGGCTGACATTCACTATTTCTATAGTGGGATTACAGACTTCAATTTTCTTCTTTAAAACTCTCTATGTTCCTCAGGGGTACTACTCAGTGGTAAGAGCACTTGCCTACAATTGTATTTCTAAGCTTCTCTAAAAGTAGTTTTACACTTGAAATTCTTAAACACTGTTGTCTTTTCAAAGTAAATATATGTTTTAAACTACACAATATATACTCTATCACAGTTTTATAAATCTAACATTTCCACATCTACACAAATTTCATTTTCAAGCATTAAGAGCAAAGGCAATGATGACTAAAATCCTAAGGATCAAGGTTCTCTACCAAATCAACCCTAATTCCACCAGGACATCACTCTTCCTAGTAATTTACCAGATAATTCAAGGGTAAATCATTTTAAACAACCAAATCTTCAGATAGGTAAAATTTTGTAAACAATCTTTCTGTTCCAGAAGAATACACCCATAAAATTGTTTAAAAACTGAGTTACACTGAATCCTGCACCTTGAATTGATCACACTACTACTTTTTAAAAACCATTATAAATGTTTCACTAAAAGATAATGAAAAATCATTATGAGAAATGCCTGATATTATACTATCTCTAATTCATATATATAACTCCATTTCTTGTTTTCTTCCATACTTAACAGCTGTATACTTCTTTACTTTGTATATTTTAAATTTTTTCCTTTAAGGCATTTTTAAAAATTAGATCTGCATGTATTTCACAGGAGTATTTACTGAGAGGTTTGTCTTTTATTTATTTATTTTTTGAAACAGGGTTTTGCTATACTCCAAGCTGGTCTCAAACATGCTTTGTAGTCCAGACTGGCCCTGAACTCTCAATCCTCCTGCCTCAGCCTTCTAGAGTACTGGGATGACAGGTATGTGCCACTGGCTACTGAAAAGTTATGCTGAGACAGACAATGGCTACACTCAAGATATAGTCCACTTGAAGAGCTCAGTTTAGGGGCCAAATAAACAAATAATTTACAAAATACTGTTACAGAGGATTCTTTAAATTTATAGTAATATGGCCAACTTTGAAAAAGCTAAGTATAACAGAAATATAAATGAAAAAATAATTTAGATCAGACCATATATGACATGAAAGTCTTCCTAAAAGACAGTGACATCTTAGATCGTAGCTACGTAAGAGCTTTCTAGGTTAAGGAGGTGAGTATTGAAGTGGTATGGATACAGGCAAAAGCAAAATAAAGAATGTGTTTCTCACTGATTTCAACACTCTTAAGAGTTCAATTAGATTACATATTATACAGAAGCAGATGTTATACAGGATGCAAAAGAACAATTTCATTCTAATTAGTGAAAATTCAGAAATGGCACAATACAGAAGTGGATGCTATTCTAAATCTTATTATATGAAGAATCTGATCTAATACAATTTATGAAATTATTATCCAAACTACCTCTTTTATGTAGGATTTGAAAGTTTTTGTTTTTTCTTTTAAGTAAATGGTTAGGTTCCTCTTATTAAATCTAAATTGGATGAAGTGGTGCACAGCTGTTATTCCAGTACTTTAGAAGACTGAGGCAGGAGGATCACAAGTTGCAAGGAACACCTGGCAACTTAGGAAGACTCTGTCTCAAAGGGGTAGGGGGGCCTAGGAATGTAGGGAGGAAAAGAGGAGGAAAGGATAAATGAAATAAATCTAAAAATTAAATGATGGTTAACTAATATATTCAGAGTTTAGGTTAAAGTAAAGAGGCTAAGAGATACTGCTAACAAAAATTAAAAATAAAATTGGTACTCAAAAACAGCTAATGAGATTTTTTAACCAAAGTACTGTTGCCATATTTCTACATTGTGTAAAAATAGCAGCAGCATTCAAAGGGGAGAAAAACCTTTTCTCTTGGCATATTCAAATTAAACTGAAATTCTTCATTGGAATTGATTTACAAATTAAAGCTGTTTGACCACAGAGACTATGTAGGGAAACGTGCCTATGCCAAAATTAAATAATGCTACTAATTGAACATTTTAACTTCTTTGTATTTGTTTGTATTTAAGGTACACCCAATTCAGTAATTTCCTAATTACATAAATCACACTGTACCAAATTGTTATAAAGACTGTAAATAGCCAAGTGTGGTGGCACAAGCCTGTAATCCCAGTACTCAGGAGGCTGAGGCAGGAGGATCACTGCGAGTTCGAGGCCAGCCTGGGCTACAAAGTGAGCTCAAAGCGAGCCTGAACTGCATAGCAAGACCCTGTCTCAAAAAAAGACACACACACACAAAAAAAGACTGTAAATAACAGAGAGGGGAAGAAAGGGAAGGAAAAGTTGTAACAATATGAAAGAGTAGCTCATGAAGTAAAGTGGTATGCATTTAAAAAAAAATGATCAGTAGTTGAAAACTAAAACAACAAAAGGTAAAATGTGAAATGAGAAGAAAGAAAGAAAATAATGAAGACAGTACCCAAAAGAACAAAGAGGGGTAAAGGAAAAGAATAGAGAAAAGAAAGGATAAAAGACTAAGGGAATGAAGAGTTACAGTTGTCAATAACAGGTTTTAAAAATTGAAAAGTTTTGGTAATAAATAATACCATTACATGACAGGTGAAACAATCTTTTATTGAGGGTCTTCACAGTGAGCTACACCCTCAGCTTGCTTAGGCTGGGTTTGAACTTGCTGTAATCCTCCTGCCTCAGCCTCCCAGAGTGCTGGGATCACAGGCACAGGTACCATGCCTGGCTGAAATAGACTTAAAGAATCAATGAATTATACTAAGATCAAGATACAGAAAAGATGACATGGAAGAAAATATTACCTGTCATGGAAAGCTATGGCAAATACCAGAGGCCAACACAACATGATAGATTTAGCTTAAAATAACATGCATATGTGAGAATAAAAAGTATTAAGCCTGTGTGGTGGCACAAGCCTATAATCCCTGCACTCAGGAGACTAAGGCAGGAGGACTGCCATTCATCTGAGCTACACAGTGAGTTCAAGGCCAGCCCTAGACATCACAGCAAGACCTTATCTCAAAACATCCCCCAAAAAACTTTTTTTAAGAAATGTGTAAGGAGAAACCTATTTTAAAACTTGTATAAGTTTTCTGTGGTAATTATGAAATATCTGATAACTCTTTGAAAGAAGTATCATATTATGAAAGGAGAAATGTCAGTAAAGTTTTAGAAAATGCCAATACCCTAAAATAAGAATTAAGTAAAGCCAGGCATGGTGGTACACACTTGTAATCCCAGTACTCTGGGAAGCGGAGTCAGGAGGACTCCCAAGTTTGAGCCCAAGCTGGGCAGCTTAGTGAGGCTCTGTGTCAATATTTTAAAAAATTAAAAATAAATTTAAAAAAGAGCTGGAGATGCAGCTCAATGTGAAGGCCTTGGGTTCAATCCCCAGTACTGAGAAAAAACAAACAAAAAAAGAACTACATGAAGTGGCAAAGAACGAAGTTTATGTCAAACTTATTTCATAGCACAACAAGCACAAAAGCTGTAACAATTATAATTTTCAACTTAACCTTAGAATGTCATAATGAATATAGTGGACTTCAGATATTAGACACATATATAATGTATAACTAAGTACTCACTTTTAAAACTATAGTTGTAAGTCAGACAGCATAAAAAATTCTAATTTTGTTAAGCTAAACTGCCTAAACACTAAGTGGAAGGAGGGGAGGGGAGAGGAAGGAAAAAAGGTGGGGGAAAGGGACATAAAAGGAATTATTCCTGTATGTACATGTAGCAACTCCAGAGGATGAATGTAATCATTATTTACTGCAAATATGCAATAATAAAAATTAAAAGCTTTTTAAAAAGTAAATCACTGATATTTACAGGTTTTCAAAAGTTAGGGTTATTAAATAATTAATTCAACAAATATTTAAGTACCTACTATGCTGGCTATATAACAGTAGACACAAAAGGGTAAGAGGCAAAGTTCCTAACTTCTTGGGTTATTTGCATGTGTGTGTTTTATGTTGACAGATAAAATTATTTGTCATGTAAACATGATGTTTTAAAGTGCATAAACATGATGGAATAACTAAGTCTTGCTAATTAATATATGTATCACCTCAAAGAGTTACTACTTTTGTGGTGAGAACACTTTAACAGCACCCTCAGAATTTTTCTGGAATACAATATATGAGCTATCGTCACCATGTAGTATATTAGATTGCTTTAAGTTGTAAGTCAGAAAAACACCAATCTTACTACTTCAAAATTTTTTTCATTCTTGAATAAAAATTGATATGAAATTTCTTAATCTTCTTTTAAATTAATATACATGGTTTCAGATTACTTTTAGCCACATATGTACATTAAACAGAGCTCCAAGAAAAAAAATTTGATACGACTGAAGCTGTGCAAAAGAGTATGTCCCAGGCTGTATATTTCTTTTCTGAAATGCTTGGGACCAAAAATGTTTCAAATTTCAAAGTTTTTATGATTTTGGAATATCTGTATAGACTCTGTGAAGCATCCCTAATCTGAAAATCTGAATTCCTCCAAAGACATCAGCTTTTTGAGCATGGTACCAGTAATCTGAAAGTTTCAAATTTCAGAGCACTTTGGATTTTAATTTTCAGATTAGGGATGCTCAAGCTATATAATCTTAAAAAATAATCACCAAACCAAAAGTTGAAGAGTTTGTTTTCATTACTTTAAATAGCAGTAATGTTACAAGGAAAATAGAACTTCCCCTGGAAACAAAGTTCAATCTCTACTTGGATATATGAATTATAGTGTATATGTGAAACAGCTGTTTTACTCCCCTAATATAACCAAAATTTATTCATTCAGGTGTTTCAAAGAAATGAAACTTTATATAAAAAGATGTGGTATACAATTAACTTCTGGAAAAAATGTCTAACCACATTCAAATTTAACGTTCTTGATTAGTTGAAGAAAAGGTAGGCGTGTCTTTTTAACTTTCAGGACAGAGAACAGGTAGCAGCACCATGTGGGAAACTATGAATAACATCTTTATACATAAAGTAATATCACAGTTTGAGTAGGGAGGAGCCAGTATCTTTCAAAACAGAAAAAGATTCTTTTTTTATGATGTATTCATTTAAAAAGCTTCTAAATTACCTTACAAAATATATCAAGATTACCTTACTATTCCTCAAATAAATAAGATTAACCTTAGTATAGTCATACTCGCTTTTTGTTGTAATGGACCTCATAAGGCAGTTCAGAGATACTGACAAGAGATTACATATATATTATAATGGCAGTCATTACATGTTAAGAATAAAAATAGTAAATTCCAATTATGTAACAGAACAGGAAACATCAAATATCTGTTGGATTTAACCATCTACTGTCTACAGTTACAAGATAAAATACCAGTAATACAATACCCCAAATAGGTGGGTTTTTTTCCTTATATAAAGTATCTCAATTGAGATGAAAAGGCGGATTTTTAAAATAATTCTTAATCTATATGTTGTATCTTTTTAAAGCTAAAAGAAAGCCAAGCACGTAGCATCCAGAAAGACTAAAAAAGCAGCAACATGTTGGTACTAAATGTGTGATATTTAAGAAAAAAAAAAACATAGAAATGTAAGAAAAAAATACACAGGCTAAACAATGGTAAAAGAAAGAGAGCACAAAAGGTAACTAAGAATTCTGCTGTACTTTGAGCAACTTGAACAAGTTTTCTTGGTGAGAGGAGGCGGTGGACGGGCAGGTGGAACTGTGTATCCAGTTAGGCACAGTGTAGAGCAGAAAAGCTGAGTAGACCCTTTCCTCTGATAAGCAGTTTGCCCCTTCTGGAGGATTTTTTTACAACCAGAACAGGAAACTCGAACAGCTGTGGCTGGAACTGAAGGAAGCATTTTATTCATGCCAGATGATGCCAGTGAAGGCTGAAAGCCAGTAGTCAACTGTGGAGCTTTAAAAAAAAAAAAAATTGAAAGAAAAAAATGTTTTACTTTTTACGAGACATTTTAAGTTATCCATTCTTTCTTTTTCTGCTAGAGCTAGTCTTAAAACCCAATAGTAACTAGACAATGTATAATTTAAGGCATTTTAAATGGACCAAGAGAACTGCCTAGCTTATTAATATACTATAAGCAGACACTTCCTCTTATTCATGTTGGTCAGAATGAGCTAGGATTCACTTATTCAACTCTGTTTCTTACCAAGAGGACTGCCACTGACGGAAAACACAGCACTAATTTTCAGTTCCCCCTCTTGAGTTTTTTGCTGTTGGCCATGACTATACTCCTTTAAAAAGGAAAATAAATAAGTAAATACACAGAGAAAAGAACAAGTATGTAAAGAAACCCAGACATTCAAGAAGTTTTACTACTGCTACATAGAGGCAGCAAATATTTACAGTAAGAAATAAAATACAAAACAGTAGCCAAGCTATAATTAACAAAGGTTTAGTATGCTTATATATGCTGGGAGAGTAAGAGGAAAATAATGAAAGTTAGCTACTTAATTAGCCTGTGGCACTACCAGATATTTATAAATTATTTTTGAAAATTCTTTAATATTACAGAAATAAAGTTACTGTTTATTATAAAAGTAATACACAATCACTATAGAAAATTTAAATAAATACAAAAAGTTCTAATCACATTTCCATCATCCCAAAAGAACACTGTTATTCTTTTGGTATATTTCTTTCCAGTCTTTTCCCTTCCTTTTTTCAAAGGCTTTCTTTACACAGTTGTAATTATTCTAAATAATAAGCTACTTATATGAACTGATGTTCTGCTCTCGTCAGTCATTTGAACTTTTGCATATTACTCCAAGATAACTTCACCTGGTTAAGTGCCAGTGTTTCTATGATTGGAGTCCAAGAATCACTGATATCCTGGCAGTCTAAGAATTCTTAAAATTGTATTGTTTTAAATTGTATTATCTCAATGATTTTTAAGTGCATGTAAACACACTTTAAGCCATGAGTAACCATCACATAACTGATTTCATTGTTTGTTTGTTTGTTTGTTGTATCAGGAATTGAACTCGGGACTCTGTGCTTGCCAGGCAAGCACTGTGCCATTGAGCTATATCCCTGGCCCACATAACTGAGTTCTAATACAAATTTTCAATGCTGTTTACTTTTACAATTGCATTGTTTCACTGTGATAACACTGAGAAATAGCTCTAACTTTTAAGATATTGTTTAACCCAGTAAAAAATTTGCAAAGTACTATAAGACTCCTCACCGAAATTCTGTGGTATCGCAGACATGCTCCCTTTTTTGTGGTGGGGCTTGTCAATACATTACATTATAGAGGATACAACTGAGGTGAGTGCACTTTCCTCAATCACAAAATATTTAAGCAATATTTAAAAAGAAATCAACATTTAGCCGGGCATGGTGCCACAGACCTGTAATCCCAGCACTCAGAAGGCTGAGGCAGGAGGATCATTGCGAGTTCGAGGCCAGCCTGGGCTACAAAGTGAGCTCAAGGTCAGCCTGAACTGCATAGCAAGAGCCTGTCTCAAAAAGACAAAAAAAAAGAAAAAAAAAATCAATATTCATGCAAAAATCTAAAATGAACAAACTATCAAAACTTTAATAAGGCCTTGCATGGCACTGCAATTATGTAGATATAACCCAACACTGCTCCATTTAAAATTTTCCCACATTTAGTGGGAAATGCCATAATAAATATCTTTGTGGATATTTATACTTTAATTCTTAAAGTGGAATTACTAGGCAAAAAGGTGCATAGTTAAGGTTTCTGATACCTAATGACAGACTCTTTTCCCCAACAAAAACTGTTCTTAATTATAGTCTAGCAATTTAGGAAACAGGCTAATTAAGTCTCTTCCTACTTTGTTTCAAATTGTAGTTGTTTTTAATGTTCATTACAAGTGTACTATAATACAACAGTTTATCAACCCTCTGTAGCATTTATCAACATTTTCTGAATATGTATTCCAAGTTAAATTTTTATGTACTTAGGTTTCCATGTTTATAAAGTCTAACAATCTTTACCTTTGTGATTTCTTCTATCTGTTACAAAGTTTTACTTCCATAATAAAATTATAAGAAAGTGGTTTCATTGTTTATAATACAGTCCTTTAATCCAAGGGTCAGCAAACTTTTATCTGCAAAGGGCCAGATAGTAAATATTTTTGACTTTGCAGGCCATGTGGTTCTCTGTTACAATTACTCAACTGTCCTGGTAGTGCTTGCTTCAGCAGCACATATGCTCAACTGTCCTGGTAGAACTAAAACAACCACAGACAACATGTAAATAAATGAATGTGGCGATGTTTCAATTAAAATTTATTTAATAAATCAGTGGGCAGAAAAACAAAGAATTTTTAATGGGGAAGGTTGAATTTGGCCAGCCACTGATAACTTGCCAACCCCAGCTTTCTTAAAAATATCTATCTTAGGGCTCTCTATTCTGTATCATCATCTGCCTTACTTATGATAGCACACTATCCTAATGAAATTGTAGGATGCTTAACTATTTAACATGGTTTCCCATGTTTAACCTCTCCAACTATTTTTTTAAAATATATATGCAATATACATGTGTGTGTGCATCCCTGCTACTCCTATTCAAAACTTTACAATATAACCATCAATATTCTCATCAGAATTACATCAAATCTGCATTTTAATATAACAATAAATGACATCACAATATTTTTTTACATTTTAAAAAAGGGTCTCCAAGCTGTCTTTTATCTGACACAGTGCTATTTAGTTAATGCTAGAAATAGAGTATCTTTTTGATACAGCATCTCACTGGAAACTGATTTATAGAAATATGGCTATATTTTATAAAACTGTAAAACAACCGGGTATGCCGCTAATCTTTGATGAGTTCTGTCAGATCTCTAACAAAGACCCTTACCAGCAAATGATGGTAATTTTACCTCCCCATTTCCACTACTACTTCTTCTAATTTTCTTAACATTTATTGGGCCAAAAATCCAACAAGAGTTAAACAATAATGCTGGGGCTGGGGATTTAGCTCAGTGGTACAGCACCTGCCTGGCAAGTGCAAGGTCATGAGTTCAATTCCCAGTACCGGAAAAAAACAACAAAAAAATGCTAACATCAGTAGTCTATAACTCCTTCAGCAATTCCTAACAAAGGTTCTCAACATTTTACTTTGAAACTCAATAACTGCTATTGATCTAAAATGATATTTCTTTGCTATGATCAAATGAGTATCTATTATAAACAATGTGTATTGAATTACATGAGATATATTTTGGCATCTAACAAAGTTACTATGTAGCTACTCATGCTGCTGATGAAAATATATGTATTTAAAACTTCTTAATATTGACTTATCCTGATATCCATATGTTACATAGCAGTGGTGGTGAACCTATAGCATGTGTGCTGCTGCAGGCTGTTTCAATCACTGAAACATCTAAAAGGTTTCCCATTACTGTTATACAGTATATTAAAGCAACTCTCCAGCAAAAAAAAAAAAAAAAAAAAAAAAAAAATTTAATCTCACAAAATTCCAGAAAAAAATCAATATTCATTAGCTGAAACTGATGGCCTCTAATCAGCTCTTATTCTGTATGATGACAATTCCAAACTTCAGACACTTTTAAAGCCACAAGCGTACGTACTACTTATAGTAAACTAAGTATGCATCTTAAGTACTCTGAACACCCCATAAAGCCTTCAAAGCAGCATGTTTGGCTTGTGTGTCCATCAAAAATAGCTAATTTTCTAAATATCTGATACAAATCAATGCTTAGCAAATAATTGATAAATGCATTTTAAGAAGTAAATATCTGATTGATGACCCAAAAACTTTCAGAAGCAAAACAAAAGTACTAAAATAAAAAGCTCTTTATGAAAATCTTTATTTTCTTTTCATTTACCACAAAGGAGGACCCGTACCAAGTATCTCCCAACAGTATTTTAGAAATAAAGAACAAGGTTTCTACAAATTAACTTCATATGGCTAAAATACAGTACCAACATTTCAGTATTTATATTCCACTTTCCAAGCTTGCATGAATGACTAATGTGACACTTAGGTAATTTGCTTTCCTGTCTCAATTTATTTATTTCAATGAAAGAGTATAAATTAGCTCTCCTTTTATTTTGATAAGAACCATGAATTTAACATAATATTTACTGAATATTGAGCCTTCAAAACACAAAGAAAAGGGGAAAAAGAAAAAAAGGTTTGTGTCTGCTCAAAATTTCTATTTTAAAACCTTCAGGTGTTTTAAAAAATTAAACATTTACTTACAGAAAGATTGTAGATTAAGTAAGGCCTTGAGTGTGACCCTAGGCTAGCTTTTTCTAACATGGCTTTGAGTAATTAACTTAATTTCTATGAAATTCAACTCCATATTTTACAAATGTAGTTAAATAACCTGTACTCAAGCCATCTTATACACAGTTATTTTATACAGGGATGAAACAACATAGCATAAATAAAAACATCTGTAACTATACAGTCACAACAGAAAATACTATAGTAACATGCAAGGAATTAGAATGAAGAAATGAAACTGGGAAATTAAACGATGTTATACCAGTAACAGAAGCAGAAGGATGATGACAACCTGGAAATTTGTAACTAAAATAACCAAGAGCAAGTTAAATATGTATGCACACGCTTCAGTATCTTAGGAATTCATATGGGAAAGTAAAGAAACTAGACCAAAATGAATTGTATAAAAAGAGGAATTAAGAAGTTAGCAGAAAGTAAAACTACAAAGTTAAGTATCAGTAAAGCCAAGGAAGGCTTTGAAAAGGTACCAGAACCTGAAACTATGATTTTATTAAACCATGAAAAAAGTTACTAGTAATTAATGGTCAAAAGTAAAGGCTGATCACAACTATAAAATCTATCAGTATTTTTTGAAAGGTTAGTATTATTATTTTTGAGACTAAGAAAACAACACACTGGAATCCCCTTTTCTGGTCCATGGGAAATTATTAAGATTAATAAAGAATTATACAGCATTAAAAAGCCAGGAATGTAGATTTCCAATCACTATAGGGGAGAAACATCCAAAAGAGCAGCATAATGATGAGACAGATAATAGAAGAGGACTAGAAAATAGAGGGAAGAAGGAAGGAGGAGCTGGGAGAAGGAAAGATAAGATCAGTACCTGTAATTCAACATGAGCTCTCATGAAGGGTTTCTAAGAGAATTATCAAAGGTTTGGTCCTACAGGATTGGTCAGGCTAATAACAGAGAGGAATTCTCAGGGAAAACCTAGTTTTACCCACTCACCTGCTGGGACTGCTTTATGGTAGGGTCAGCATAAAGAATGCTTTTGGATCTTATGTCCCGAACCTACCCATATTACTGCTTTGTTGTCAAGTGTCCAATCAATCAGGTCTGAGCCTCTGGGGGAAGTTCTCCCCTGTAGTCATGATAAAACTTCATACTTAGTACTTTGGAACACATTTCATAATTTTGAGTAAGTACAAAAGATATAGGCATTTCTATCCATTTCATCCTATTTATATTCTCTAGCCACTGGAACCAAACTCTCTAGTACCACTGTATTTGTACTTTTCATTTCAAGAAAATGTCGCTAGATAATGTACAAAAGAACGAGATGCCTTTGGTACCCTGCCAGCATTATAATTTCCTATACATTCCCTATGTGCACATTGAGGCATGTAAATAGATTCAGGATCTGCCTAACATACCACCATGCTTGTAGTGTTCTCAAACACACAATGCTACATGAACTTTCCCTGGGTATCAGAACATTTATTCCTAATTTTGGTATTATTTCCTGTTTATCTGCTTCTAAAAGCATGTGAAATTTTAATCTACCTTCTACTCAAATACTTTCATATCCTCTTCCATGTTTTCTTTGTTCCAACTATACTCATATCCATTCAATTCCTACAGTTTTACTATCACTATTCTGATACGTCTATCTTCTCCTGGGTACCACAGAATTCTTGCTTACATGAGTGTCAATTTAACTCAGATGAATCATCCACCTCCAAAATCACTTTGCTCTAACTACCCACTTTTCCATCTCTGTTTTCTAAAGCAGTGCTTCTCAACAGTACATGTTTTTGTTCTCCCAGGAGACACTTGGCTGCACTGGAGATATCTGTGTCTGTTACAGCTGGAGATGGGACACTGTTATTAATGGCATATACTAGGTAGCGGCCAAGAATATTGCTAAACATCCTCCAATGCACATGGCAACTCCTCTTAACAAAAAACTCATCTGGCACAAAATGTCATTGGTGTTAAAAGTTGAAACATGAATGAAAATGTCCTCAAACCCTATTATATAATAGAAAGATAGGAAAAGGTAAAGTTTTCACCAGATCAAATATAATTTCAGAGAAATTGTTAATTCATGCTATCTTCTCATCCTCTAAATTAATGCCACATGTACAAAATATGGGCTGTCGGGCTGGGGATTTAGCTCAGTGGCACAGCGCCTGCCTGGCAAGTGCAAGGTCATGAGTTCAATCCCTGGTACTAGGAAAAAAAAAAAACAAAAAACCCCACAAAAAACACACAAAAAAAGATCGGACAAAATATGGGCTGTCTTCAAATAATCGCTCCTGTAGTCATCCTCTGGACTCCTTCCTACATTTCAAAATAATTACAGCATCTGATACAACTTTCTTCTATTCCAATCACTGCAATGTGATTATCCACAAGGATAATTTAGCTGACTATGACTTCACAGTTACAGGATCCCTACAACTTTTACCTCCAGAGCAACTGTGAAATAGCAGAGCTCCACCTTTGCCCATACTAAAAAAAAAAATCTAAAATTTGAGATCATGGACAGTCAACAAAGCCTCCTTTTCCTTTTACCCACTAACCCAACATACTGGTTCTTCAAACAAGCCTTCCAAAGACAGTCTGTTCAGTAACCCCTCCTGAAAATGTAAAATCCACACCTAATCTGTACCTCATTAGCAGTAACTGCAAAAGGCTTGTCATTCTATATTGAGTCACAACACAAACCTATAAATCCTATAAATGCACCATTACGCCTTCAATTATAACTGAAGCTATAACCCTTCAGCTATAACTGTATCAATCTCAAATCCTTGAAGACTACCATTTCCTTAATCCTGCACTAAAATGCATTGAAAACTCAGTGGTATTAAGAAACAGATGATTAAAAGCCTTAATTACTACTCAAGAAAACTTTCATAACTCTTGATAATGCCTTGTAAAACAATTCAAATTGCCTCAACCTCCTTTAACAGTCTCCTTTCACTCTGTCAACAAACTACTTCACTTAAGTACTTCCTCTCTGAAATGAATAATTCAATGTGTGAACAAAAAGAAGGGGTTAAAAAAAAGGTGAAATGTTTACTTGAGCATTTTCAGGTTCATCTTTAATTTTGTCTAGTAGTCCCTGCTGTGGTGCCATTGCTTTGTCATACTCATCATCCAAAGGTTCTTCTTTAATTCTAATATTTGATGCAAAGGAATTCCCCAGTTCCGAACCAATGGATTCTTTATTGGCAAATGGGTAGCTGGAATCCTAAAACACAATATAAAGGATTAATAAGTATTCAAATGTTAAAATTATTCCTCTTCAGGCTTAACCCAAAGAAAAGCTCATTGGTAATGAACCCTGTGGACATTCACTAGAGTCTCTATGCCTAAAAGGAAATGTGCTATAGATCTACGTATCAAATACAAATAAAGAACCTAAAAGCTGAGGCGTCTTAGAATGTCTCCAAAGACATCCTACTCAAATAAAACAATGTAAAAAAAAAAAAAAAAAAAAATCAGAGCTCTACCTAATACATATAAAGAGTTTAGAAAGTGACATAAAGAAAACTTTGACACTTGCCACAGGTAACAGTAATCTACATACACACTGAAAACTTACCCTAAAGTTTGTTTCTGGGGTTTGTGGTAAATGGGTATGTAATGTTTCTTCAACTTGATTAGCTATTGAAAGAAAAACAAACAAACAAACAAATGTATATGAATAACAAATCTTATAGAGTGACCTAGAAAGCTATCATTTGTTAATCACCTCTCTTTTTCCAACACAGATGTTCATTAGAGTGAATTGGGTCCCAAAAAACACCCAGAAGGTGGTTTCACTCAAAGCTCTGCACAATATTGTCCTCACCTATCTTTTAGCCTTACTTCATACCTTTTGCTTGCTCAACCATAAAGTGGTTACTTTATTCACTACCCTCTGAAAATGTCTTATTCTGCTTTACTTCTGCTACTTCTATACCAAGTCTCCTCTATCCTAATGTTTACACAGTTTTCTAGACTCTGCTCAGTTCAAAATTCACCTCTCCTCTACAAATATCCCTATTCACTAACTTAAAATTTACCTCTATCCTCTAAGGATATGTAAAACACACTGCTTTCACTATTTGAAAGAAACCTTGTACTGCCTTGTAACAAATTCTTCTACCACTGTCTTTAATTATAAATAAATTCAAAAAAATTTTTAAATAATAATTATAAATAAATCTTATGCTATTAAACTGGTCACTGATACTTCTATTTAACTTATCTGTTCCTTTTGTTAGACACTAACTTCCTTCAGAACAAAAGACTTCACTAACTTTTGACATCCTTTCTAGGAGTACTAAAAATATACACTGAACAATATATATCAGAAAATACACTCTTGCACAGTCTTGTATACTCATGTATACTCAAAACATGTATACTCAAAAAATCACGTATACTCCAAACAGTTGTACTTTTTAACTAGACTGGTTTGTCCTTTCTATCCTGTATTTCTTAGTACTATCAGAAGAAGTATAAGGATTGGTATAGTATACTTGCTCTCCTTCACATCAATTTAACATTTGAGCCTGGCCTGGTGGCACACACCTGTAATCCCAGCACTCAAGAAGCTAAGGGAGGAGGATCACAAGTTGGAGGCCAGCCACAGCAAGTTCAAGGCTGACCCAGACTACTTGGCAGGACCCTATCTTTAAAAAAAAAATCATGAAAGGATTACAATTTTCACTACACCAGGTTATGCCTCAAGAATACAAAGATGAATTAAGATACAATCTGTCCTCCAGAAACTCCCATACTAGCAGATAGGGCAAAACAACAACAAAAAAAGAACTATAATATTCTGTGACAAATACTATAAATGTGAGGCATAAACAAAATGCTACAGAATTATAGATAAGGAAACCATTCTCCATTTTAGAGTGGTTAGGAATGACTATAAAGTAGAAGAGGTTATGAGTTAGGCATTATTAGGTAAGAAGTACTTTTCCAGGTATATATACAGAAAGAGAAAATGACATACAGGCAAATGAAACATTAAGAAGAAAGGAAGACACAGAAGAAAATATGTGATATATTGAAAATGGAACTAGAACTATAAAGTACAGTGTACTGGACAAAGAGGCTCAAAAGAAGCCTCAAGAAACTTCTAAAACATAAAATATAAACTTTTTAAAAATCTTCCTAATTTAGACTTATTGGTGGAACAGCAGTTTGAATCAGTGCTTACAGCACAAAGAAGTTAAATCCAACTTCAGGTTCCAATGTTCAACCAAAGAAAATGAACAGGTGATTCGAGTATCTTTCCTTCTCATCAAAATATTGCAACCAGGGAAGGGAGAAATGAGGCTTAGAGCTATTTTTCAACCATTTATACCATTACCAAAAGTTACTGGGAGAAATTCAGTCACTCTGCAAAGAACAAGGATAAAAGAAAAATGACAAGCTTATAATGAATTTAACTTGATATTTCACTTAACATCAAAAGTAATAAAAGCTGTATTATCAGTACTTTGTTACTGTATTTTAAGGTTCTGTTCCAACAATTATTACCTGCTTTATCAAAAAAACTGCTTTTCAACCTTGAATCCAAATCTTTATGGGGTTTATCCAACCGTTTTTCACGTTCATGATAAGTTAGGTCTCTATTTTTCTCCTTTCCAGAAAATGTCTCTTTGCTGTTTTCTCTTACTAGACTAAAATCTTTCCGTATTGACTTAAAAACAGAAACCTGATCAAACTGTTTAGGAAAGTCTTTTTTTAATTTATTTTGAATTTGTATTTCATTTTCATTGTCTGATTCATGCTGTGTGACTCTTCTCTCTACTTCCAAGCTATCATCAGTATGAATTGAAGAAACAAGATTCTCTTTTGAACTAAAATCCTGTTCATCCTCATTGTCACTACCAACGACTGGAATTCCTGCAAGATCCCCAGAGTTCAAAAAATAATCATCTTCATCCAGCAATGAATTTTCAGATCCTGTTTGATTCGGCATTCCATAAGACATGCTGTCAAGGGTAGGAGTTAGGTTGTGGTCTATATCTTCAGACATTTCTGTATCCATGATACCACCACCTTAAAAAGTAAAATACTGTTTAGACAAATGATAGTGCTAAAGATGACCACAATTATAAGGTCTGTCTGGTATTTAACCAAATATGTTTTTTTCTTTTCAAATAAAATATTGATATCATCATTATAGTATTCATTTAACATTTTAATATAGATGCGATAGAAATGACTATCCCTTAGTTAAGGAACTGGGGAGCCAAGATTGAAAAACTTCAGGCTAGAAAGGAAGACAAGGTGATATGGAGAAAAGAGCACCAATCTCAGAATCAGACATATCTGTGGCGAAAGCATAGCACAATCCTTAAGATCTGTGATTCTGAGGAGGAAACTCTTGAGAATCTATGTGGAAAACTGCATAATACTCACCTTGGAGATTAATTTGTGGTGAGGATTAATGATAGTTATGTATAAAGGCCCTATTAAAACAGTGACCGAAACACAGAAGGTTAATATAAAAGTGATAATTATAATTTTATAATGAATATTCTGGGTAGCTGAGCCCAAAATACTCAACCTGCATCTTAGGTCTCATGAGTCCCGTTTTCTCTGTGCTAACACCACTACAAATTGAAAGCAATTAATATTTAAAATAGCATTTAAAGAAAAATAAAATTTAGCCATCCTAAAATTTTTTTGAAAAACTGCTTACTGCTCTAACTATATGCTAAAGTCTTTCCCGCTCCAAAACAAAGAAAATTTTAAACCTTACTATACTGCTTTCATCCCTTTTCTTCACAAACTTGTAGAAAGAAAAAAATTTTTTACATGTTTTTCTTTACTTCACCTCCCAATGATTAGTCCTTTGAAGTTAATATAATCAGTTCCATCTTCCCACTGAAACAACATCAGAGTCTAGTCAAATTGATTTTTTTTTGATCCTTATGTGGCATGGTCCTCCAGGATAAAATTTCTTTGATTTTTTTTTTTTGGTACTACATTTATTCCTACCTTTGTAACTGGCTTATTATTTTACAATTTACTTCCACCATTAATGGTTTCAATGTTAGTGTTTCTCCAGGATTCTAGTTCTTTTATTTCAGATTCATACTAAACTATTTTAGCCATGCATAGCCATGACATGTGCTACTGATGTTCTCATCACTAGCTTAGACCTTTCTTTCAAGATTTAGATATCTATATTCAACCTCTTGTATCTCTATTTAGACCTCTTGTAGGTCTATAGCGAACCTCAATTTAAAAATCTTTTAACTAAAACTCATCAACCGACTCCAAACATACACATCTTCTACTTTCTTCACTTGATTAGTAGATTCAACAAAGCAGCAGTTGCTCAAGATGGAAAAAAGAGTAATTTCAATTCTCTTGAGAAATTCCATCAACTGTACTGGTTAATCTCTCAATTCTATCTCTTCCACTGTAGCATCTAACTCTAATATTTCCAATTTCTTTCTGTTCTATTGCAGTATATTCAACAATGCTCTGAACCCACATAAATATCTAGGAAGCAAATATATTCTTACAAGCTCTACATCCAAACTACATTTAATTGGTCCATGAGAAGGCAAACTGGAACTACTGAAAAGCAAAATGAAGCAAGAAATGAAAATATAAGTGGCACTGGAATCCTTATTTTTAACCTGTTCTGAAAGCTCAGATAAACGTTCATGTGATTGGTTTTTCAACTCCTGCAGAGATGCCATCCTCCAATAAATTCCTCTTTTTGTTTAAGTTATTTGTAACTAAGTCCTAACTATAGAGTTAACATAAAAGATTTCCTCAAAT
Organism: Chinchilla lanigera; assembly: GCF_000276665.1. Lineage (NCBI taxonomy): Eukaryota > Metazoa > Chordata > Mammalia > Rodentia > Chinchillidae > Chinchilla > Chinchilla lanigera. Next base: position 13,444,827 of record NW_004955452.1, on the reverse strand, counting down.
TGTCCTCTCCATAGAGACCCCAATATTATCTTTCTAAAAACATCAATCAGCCAGGTGTGGTGGTATGGGCCTGTAATCCCAGCACTTCTGGGCTGAGGCAAGAGAACCGCCATTGAGTTCAAGGCCAGCCTGAACTACACAGCAAGATCCTGTCTCAAAAAAAGAAAAATAATCATTCCATATTATACCCTCTGGTGAGATCCAACAATAGCTCCCCAATGCCTAAAGTACTGATTCACTCACTCAGCATGTATTCTGTGGTACTGTGTTAGACGCTAAGGCTGAAATGATGCAAAAATTGTTAACAATTCCTATTTCTCAAGAGCTAGAAAAAATACTGAAACTGAAAAATAAGAAACAATGTAATGATGAACAAATAAAAATCTGAGTTCCTATGATGCCAAAGTGAGGGAGAAGGGACTTTCTCTTTAAAAGAAGAAAAACGCTTAATAATAAATGTGGAGAAAAGAACAGATTTAGAATAATCACTCTTTCCTACTTTCTAAAATAATTCAAATGAGAGAACAAAAAATAGATGCTGATCACAGAGGATATGCCACAAGTAGCAGTACATGCCTGTAACCCTGACACTCTAAGAGGCTGGTGCAGGAGGAGCTCAAACTCAAGATCACCTTGGGCAACTCAGCACTTTAGTGAAATCCTGTATCACATTTTCTAAAATACTTTAAACAGGGTGAAGGTTAGAGACAAAGCTAATGAAAAGACCGTCTGTACTCAGTATGGGGATTGGGTAGGGAAGAACAAACCAAAAAAACTTTTTTCTTTTGTCTTTTCTGAGACAAGGTCTCACAGTGTAGTTCAGAGTGATCTTGAGCTCACTTTGTAGCTCAGGCTGGTCTCGAACTTGCAATGATCCTCCTGCCTCAGCCTCCCGAGTGCTGCGTTTACAGGCATGTGCCACCATACCCAGCTCAAAAAAACTTTTTAAAATGCCTGCAGGTGAAGCATTATCACATCTTTAACTTGCTTTCTCAAATTATACCCTACAAGAGAAACAGGGAGGGAAGAAGGGGAGAGTATGGCACTACAAACATTGGCTGTCTTATTTCAATTATTCCTTTTATTTGAAAATTCTCGTAATAAGAGAATAGGGTTAAAATATAAATACAGAAGCAGAGTGTAAACATGTAAACACACACACACACACACACACACACACACACACACCTACCTACCAGACTGTTAGCACTTAAAGGTAAGGGCTAGAGCCTTTCCTATTCAATGTTTTATCCTTATAAGCAGGCCACACAGCAAATGCTCCCTAATTGTTTCACTTTGCATAGGGAGTACTTTAAGATATATAGATGACCAAAAAAAGGTAATATTGCATGCAATCTTTCATAGCATTTAAATTCAGGATAGAGTATCAAGAGAAAGAGATAGTCACCAGGAAATATTGGATCCTTAATGTATACCAAAACAACTTCTAGATGTATCTAAGTATGAACAGTTTTTTTAAAAAGGCCATGGAAGAATTATTTTTAAATTAATTTTATTGGTACACCTTAGATTTACATAATGATCGCACTCATCATAGGGAATCTGTACCTGTACATAATATATCTTGATTCTTCTTTCTCCCCCATTTTCCTCCCCTCCCTTCTATACTTCTTGTCCCTATTTACAAAAACTTTGTTTCCATTTTTCCTTCTATTCTTTTTTTCTCTTTTCTCTTCCTTCCCTTCTTCCACCCCCTACCTTGTTCCTCTTTCCCATTTGAGCATTTTCTTCCTATTTCCCAATATAACTATTATACATTTTGGTCCTTATTTACCCTTTTGGTTTCTCACACAAGAAAATGCAATATTTACACATGTGTGTCTGATTTACTTTACTTAAAAGTGTATGGTCTCAAAGTGCATCCATTTACCTAGAAATGTCTCAAGTTTATCCTTCTTTATGGCAAAATAGGTTTTTTTTAAGTCATAAAGTAAGAACAAGCCTTTTGAATGATGACAAAATGTAGAAAAGAATAATTTAATGACTAAAAATATAAAACATCAAATGTGATACAGAAATTCCTAAAGAGAAGCAAACTAAATCAAAAGATAAAGAGATAAACTGCATAAATAGATTTCTTTACATTACACAGGGAGGTAATAGCCTTAATAAAGACTCACTGTTCAATAAAGAAACAACCAACCAAATACAAAGAGTTTAAGCATACATTTCAGAAGCAGGGTAATACCAACGGTCAAAAAGAGAAATGTGAATCAGCAATGCAACAAAATATCATGTTCACAGAAGCTGGTAATGACAACAAGGTTTTCATGACTCTTTCAACCATGGTACAAGCTAAAGTTGGCAAACTATGGCTCAAGACCAAAAATTGTATTTAGGAGTCTGTGGAAGAGACCATATGATGGATACAAAGTAGCAAATGTTTACTATCTGGTCCTTAACAAAATTATGTGGCAGCCCTTTTGGTCAAAAACTACTAGTAGGAATATAAACTGGTCCAAAAATAATAAAAGAGAAGTTAGGCAGTATTTATGATACTCTGACTATACATATCTCTGAACCTAGTAATACTTTCAAGATTTATTCTGAAGGTATAACCTCATTAAAAATCTATTTTAAAAGTTGTGGCAGCAAAAGACTAGAAACAGCTTATTTATTCACCAATAAAATTACATTAATTATAGTACTTGCAGACGTACAACAATATTGTATTGTTTAAAACAATGAGGCAGGTTTAACATGTTCCTAAGATCAACTGAGGAAAAATTAAGCATACATAAAAACTACGTAAAAAAATCTTTTACTGGTTTTCTAAGAAGCAAAACTGGATGATTACAAGAAACATTTTTCAACTATCACCACTTTTATCTTTCTTTATTGCTGTCTTTTTGAGACAGGGTCTCATTATGCAGTTCAGACTGGCCTTGAACTCACTTTGCAGTGCAGGCTGGCCTCAAACTTGAAGCAATCTCCTGCCTCAGCCTTCCGAGTTCTGGGATTACAGGCATTTACCACTATGCCCAGCTTCCACGTTTATCTTTGAGTTTTGAAGCACATACATGTATTATCTATCTAAAAATGTAAAAATATTTGATAATGCATTGTATATTTAAAGCTTTCTTAGAGATGTCAATTTCTAATGAAACATCTGTGATGTTCTTATCACAATAAAATTTTATGCAGTTAAAATGTACTATTCTATTAAATGCAAAATAATTTTTCTAACCTTTGTGAGAATTAAAACTTGTATGCTTAGTTCTTAATCAGTCATGTCTAGGTTGGTTCCTAGATCCAGCCTAAGAGCCTACATAAGAACAGGGCAGGGGTGAGGAGCTTTAACTCCCCAACACTGCATATGTACTTGCACAGGATATCTGAAGAAAAACAAGGACATTATGCTACAATTGAGTGTGCTAATGAATAAGGACAGAGAAAAGATAAAACTATTAGGTATTTGCAGGTGATAGAAAAAAATTGTAAGTGTGAAAGGAAGTCATTAAAAGATCCTAGAGAGGGATTAACATGATTTATGTTTTATATATGGTTTCTGTAAACTGTAAGAATGTTAAATGTTGTAAGAAGGTAAAGAATTAAAAGCAGGAAGACGAGTTAGGAAACTACTGCAATAACCCAAAGAAAAGCAAGGCCAGGGTAGTAACAAGTATCAGAGGTGGTCAGACTTTTCTTGATATATGAAATGCTAGATATGGAAGAAGAGCACAACAAGGTATCATTTTTTGAGACGAGAACACTAAAAGAAGATCAAAATAAAGAAAGTAGGATGAATACTGTTTGATTTTAGGCCTGTTAATTTGGTATCTTAATAAATCTTCAAATGAGGATATCAAGAAGGCAGTGAGATGTATCAGTCTATACTCAAAGATGAGACTCTCAAATGCTGGGTGTGGTGGCACAAACCTGTAATTCTAGCTAGTGAAAGCAGAAGTACAATGAGTGTGAGTTCTCAAGGCCAGTCTGGGCAATTTAGTAAGGCTGTGTCTCAAAATAAAATTTAACTTAAAAAGGTCTGAGGAGCCAGGCATAGCTGTCCACACCTGTCATCCCAGCACTCGGGAGGCTGAGGCATGAGATTCCTGTGAGTTCAAGGCCAGTCTGAGATACAAAGCAAGACCCTGTCTCAAAAAAACAAAACAAAATAAAAATATCTGAGCATGTGGCCTATTGGTAGAGCAACTGCCAATCAAGCATGTTGGGGGGGGGGGTGTGTTGATTCTTTCCAAGTAAGGACAAAGAAGCTTGAGATTAATCAATAAAGAAGCAGTACTTAAAACTGTAAGACTAGATAATATCACATAGTGAGTTGTTTTACAACATATGGTAAAGAGCAGAATCTTGAGATGCTTCAACATTTAAAAATCCAGGATAGGACACGACTTTAGCTCAGTGACACAGTGCCTGCCTGGAAAGTGTGAAGTCCTGAGTTCATCTTGGTACTCCCCACAAATCCAGTAGACCAGCACTCAGGAGGCTGAGACAGGAGGATTGCCATGAGTTTGAGGCCAGCCTGGCCTCAATCCAGAGGAAAGAAAAGAATCAGAAAAAATAAGATAGACTAGCCAATAAGTAAGAGGGAAAAGAGAATAACCAGTCATAATGAACACTGTACTAACATGTCTGGTAAAATAAAGATTGAGAATTTATTGTTATTATTATTGACAAAGCTAAAATGAACTTCTAACTGAACAAGAGGTGTTATCAATGGGAAAATGAGTGCATAAGCCAGTGGAGTGATCTCAACATGGTCTAGGAGGAGCTAACTCAAGAACCATACCTATAGATAACTCTTCAAAGAAATTTCACTCCAAATTAAAGAAAATAAGGTGAAACTAAAAGTCTAGAGTCAGTAAAAACTTCGTGACTTTTTAAAATTCTTGTGTCTATGAGAATTTTTTCTTTGAAGATGAAGACTATTACAACTTTGTAATATGCCCATGGTAATGATCCACTGAAGAGGAATTAACAGAGCTAGGTTGTAGTGACAGACGTGTAGGCCCACCTCTTCAGGAGGCTGGGGCAGAAGGATCAAAGGTTTGACGCCAGTCTCATGTCAACTTAGTAAGCCCCTGTCTCACAATAAAATGTAAAAAGGTGTGGGGATATAGCTCAGTGTTCTCTGATTTCAATCCCCAGGTAGGATTTTGTGTGGTGTGTGTGTGTGTGTGTGTGTGTGTGTATGCGCGTGCATACATTAAGAGGGAAACTAATATGTTCAGCATGTAGATCTTTGTACAACGAAGGCTGTAATTAGTAAAATGGGTAAGATGCAGTTTAGAGCTTGTGAAAGGAGAATTAAAGTTATCTTAGGCAATAGATAATGAGAGCAAATGTCATTATGCCAGGTAAAGTCAACTTTTACTCGGTCCTTATGCTGAATCCTTGCCTATGGTGTATCTTTTTTCAAAATATTATTTTTGTTAGTACATGCTTGCAATACATAATGATTATATTCATTGTGAAGAGTTGGTACATGTGCATAACACATCTTTTTATATCTCCTTCCTCTCCCCTTTCTCCCTCCATCCCTCCTTCTGTCGGGCCCATTCCTATCAGCAAAAGTTATCTTTCCTTGTTTACTATTATCTTTTATTTTTATGTACATATTTCATTTTAAGGTACAAACACCAAAAAAACCTCAATTACCATATAAATGACCATTGTGGAAGGACTGTTACTTTATTACTTAATTCTTCCTGTACATTTGTTTTTAATCTAAGTGCAATTATCAGAAATAAAGTAGTATCAACTGTAATTTCAACTTTAAAAAACAATCACCGGGGCTGGGGATTTAGCTCAGCAGCAAAAAGCGCCTGCCTGGCAAGCGCAAGGTCATGAGTTCGGTTCCCCGTACCAGAGAAAAACCAAAAAAAATAAAAAATAAAAATAAAAAATAAAAAACAATCACAGTTCTCTAACAATTTTCTGAGGCCATTACCATTCTCTGTAAAAGAACACAGAACCAAAACAAACTCCCAGGATAGCAAAAACAAACAATAAACATAAAAATGAGATAATCTGAGTACATTTTAAATAAAAATTCAAATTAGCATTTTGTCTCATCATAAGTGATGACTTGGCTGTTGCTACCATTTGATGTAAAACAAGCTACTAAATAATAAAAGCCCTCTTTAATCTATGAGATCACAAAATGTAGTTTAACAGTTAATCAACATTCATATAAAGCCAGAAACCATTAAACATGAAACATAAATGCCCTACACACTTATTTTACTTAAGACATACAGAAACACATTTGCCAATCCTGTGAAAATCAGCCAAGACTCTGTTAACAGATATGCTCATTTGAATTCTCTTTTAAATACCTGTAATGCCATCTACAGAACTGCAACTGAGTTTCTTTAAAGTGACTTTGTAAAGACACATACACTCACGTTTTTAATGACTTGTGTAGTCTTCCTAAAACATTCAGATTATTCAAAGAAACAATAGCTCCTTTTCAAAGATTTCATTAATGTAAAAAAGAATTATATACTTATGTTCATAAATACCAATACAATAAGTAAGTACGGGAACAAACAAAACTGATACCAGAAAATCATGCCAAATTGCATGGTCTGAAACTACTAGATGCTCTCCTAAGTCAGATTCATTCATTAACTGGCAAAGTGAGTCTTACACAGTACACCTGTGAAAGTTTGCATCTCTTTATAAATCAGGGACATACTGTACTAGATGCTTCTCAACAGCTGCTCCAGCTTTCAACCTTAGTAACAGACCCTGTGATTCTCATTAGGGCACACTTAAAGTAATAGAAAAACCGGCAATGCTATTTAGGATCCTAAGCTGAGGAAGACTCTTAGCTATCAATAGGTCAGTCACCAACAGAAAACTTCATGAAAATGGAGTAACTAGCATATAAAATTTCAGTCTACTTTCAAACTACAGGTATATTAAATTAGTGTACGATGGATAGTATTTTTTTAGATGGGCTAAAACAGAAAGCAAAGTGTAGCATATAGAAATAACAAGTAATGCTAAGAAAACCTTTGTGGGCATGAAAGTACTGTATGTCTCAATGTAAAACATTTCTAACAGAGTTGCAAAACTTTAAGAAGTTTGAAGCCAGTGGAATATTCAAATCAATTTGATTATTTTATAACTTACTAAAAGATGATTAACAAATGTTAACACTTGAAAGATCCTTGATAAAATGAATTTGATTTTACCAATTTTAATAGTCTATCTGTGTACTATTAAGGCTAAAATATTATGCTTTTAAAGAACACTATAGAGGGGCTGGGGATTTAGCTCAGTGGCAGAAGCGCCTGCCTGGCAAGCACAAGGTCATGAGTGCGGTTCCCGGTACCGGAGAAAAACCAAAAAAATAAAGAACACTATAGTGCCTAGGAATAGCTCCATGGTAGAGCATTTGCCTAGCATGTATAAGACCATAAGTTCAACGTACAGCACCAAAACAATAAATAGAGTACACTATAAAGTCTTTTATGGACCAGATAATAATCTGTTTCTTCACTGAGGACAACCAAAGACAACAGATTATGATACACTATTGAGAACAACGATCAAGAAATCAGACATATATACAAACTCATACAAACATTTAACACATATGTAGGGGCTGGGGATTTGGCTCAGAGGCACAGCACCTGCCTGGCAAGTGTAAGGTCATGAGTTCAATTCCCAGTACTGGAAAAAAAAAAAAAAATAATAATAATATGTATGTAAAAACTCAATGTTCTACTGAAACTGAAGCACATCACTACAAAAAGTTATTACATATTTTATGAAGTAAACTTTTTTTCTGGCAGGGTTGAGGATGAAATCCAGGGTCTCACACATCATGAGCAAGTGCTATACCACTAAGCTCCAGCCCAAAAACTCACATGTATTATAACATTACAGTATTTCATAGAGCATGTTACTTTCACAAGCAGAATAAAAAAAAAAAAAACAAAAATAAAAAGGCAAAAGTCATTTATGCCACTATTTATAGATGCAACATACTGAAGAAGTATAAGACAATTCCAACTCTGCTCCAATCACTAATGCTCCATAAACACTCTTGTCTTCCTTCTAAAAAAATTTCTGTAATATAATTAATGTTATCTATACAATGATTTTTTTTTTTTTTTTTTTTTTTTGAGACAGTGTCTCGCTATGCAGTTCAGGCTGGCCTTGAGTTCACTTTGTAGCCTAGGATAGTCTCAAACTCACAATGATCCTCCTACCTCAGACTCCCAAGTGCTGGGATTACAAGCATGCATTACCAGACCTGGCTTATACAATGATTTTTAAATTTTATTTTATCCCCTTCCTTGCCACCTAAGATTTACCTGGCATCTCTTTCTATTCAGATAAATAAGGATCTGTCCAACTTGAGAGCTTAATTTTTTTTTTTATGTGACAGCTTAATTTTTAATCTCACACTTTATAATCCAGATAAAACACAATGTTACAATAATGTTTTTTAAGGGCTTTGTAACTGTAGAGACAGAACAACTTGCACTTTTTTCAGGCACAGAGGCATTAGCACAGTAAATTTAAAACACCATTGTTTTATTACTCTCATGAGCTCATTAACACAGGACACACTACTTCTACAAGCGCATGACCAAGAAAGATGTTTAAAAAAGAAAAAACTCTCACTTGAATAACTATTGATAGTAAGGGTTAGTAAAACACAGCCCTTGATTGAAAACATATTTTTGAATGATGCCCAAATAAAGAATAATTTCTGTGTGTGCAGGCATGTGTGTTATTGAAGTTTGAACCCAAGGCCTGGTATAGAATAGGCAAGGCTTCTCCCACTGGGCTACATCCCCATTCCTTTTTACTTTTTATTTGTGAAAGGGTCTCACTAACATGGCCAACCAGGCCTCAAACTCATGATCCTCCTACTTCAGCTTCCCACACAGCTGGGACTACAGCTGTGCAAACAACACGTTACAAAAGTTTAAAAAATACACAGGAGCCGGGCGTGGTGGCACACACCTATAATCCCAGCACTCGAGAGGCTGAGGCAGGAGGATCATTGTGAGTTTGAGATCAGCCTGGGCTACAAAGTGAGCTCAAGGCCAGCCTGAACTGCACAGTGAGACCCTGTCTCAAAAAGACAAAAAAAGAAAAAAAACAAATAAAAAATATACAGGACCCTGAATTAATTCCCAACACCACAGTCAATCAACCAACCAATCAATTGTGTTAAAGAGAATAGTAACAATAATAATATGTAAAAAGCCATATTTGTTGGCCACAGTAAAGAAATCTTAAATATTTACTATTCGGTTCTTGATGAAAGATGCTTCTGACCCTTATAGTTGTATTGCTTTATATGGTTCACACAGCATTTAAAAAAAAAAAAAAATTGAAGGCATTATGTTAAACAAAGTGAGCTAAACAGCCTAGAAAACTACTCAGGACAGTCATCACAGAACTATTTCTGGGTTAAATTCAAAATCACTTAGAGCACAGACTGTAAATGATGCACTAGCTACAATACGGATTATGAAACGCTCCATGTCCAATCATAGTAGAGGTGATGCTCTTAGAATAATCTTCCTGCTGTAAATAACTAAAAACTAGATAAAACGTAAGTCTTTTCAGAATATAAACAACACAAGACTATGATATCCAAGAAAAAGGAAACAAAGTGAGTACTAAATTCATACTGGCTTTCAGTCTGTGAATATTTAGCAAACTCTACCACAGTGAGGAAAAGCTCAAGCAGAGTACACTAGTCTCAGTCTACCAAGGAGACAAGAGACAGAAGCTTAAGATAGTTTCAGCAGCTGGTATTTGCAGGACAAACTACCAGAGAAGACACAAACACAGAAAAAAGAGGCACTTAAAATTCATTAACTGCCTAGCAAGCTGCACATACACAGGGTGTAACTCTACAAGACTGAACACAAAACGACAACCAATGAGGTGTAAGAAGAAAAATTACTGGTGTTGCCACAAGGATGAGAATGCTTTTGACCTGTGTGTAACATGACCAATGAGACTCTGTAACTAAATAAACTCTAGTGCATCTAAACAATAAATTACTCTGCTTAAAACAAAAAGAAAATTTCAAACAAAATATAGACTGAAATACATACTACTAAATAAAAGAAGCCAATCTGAAAAGGCTACATACTGCATGATTCCAACTATATGTCATTCTGAAAAAGGCAAAACGGTGTTAACATAAAAACATCACTGATTTCTGTGAGAGAGAAATAAGGATGAACATGCTCAACAGAGATTTCCATAGCAGTGAAATTATTCCATATGGTACGATCATGATGGATACATGTCATAAAACATCAGTCAACATGGGGGACTATGAGTGATAATGATGCACCACTGTAGGTTCACTAATTTTGGCAAATATACCTCTGTGATCTGTGTTCTGTGGGAATGGGAGTAAGAAAGGCATAAAAATTCTCTTTATTTTCTACTGAGTTTTGTGTTAGCCTAAAATTGGTCTAAAAATTCATCTTTTAAGAAACAAAAAGAGACCCTATAACAATCAGTAGAGATGTTGAAATATCACAAGGTAAAGGGTTAATAAACCAGTGTGATGGCCCATGCCTGAGATCCCAGCACTCAGGAGGCTGAGCAAAAAGATCACGGTGAGTTCAACGCCAGTCTGAACTACATAGTGAGTTCAAGGACAGCCTGAACTTTCATAGTGAGACTCTGTCTAAAAAAACAAAAACAAAAAACAAAAAACACCAGAGTTAAACCCTTGAGTTGCTGCTACAGGATTATTAAAAACTGCATCTCAAAAAGATCAAACTAATTCAAAGTAAACAGGTCAGAAAAAAAATTCAACACCAACTCTTTAAAGGAAAAAAAATTAAATCAAAATATAAACATGATAAGCAGACAAATACAAACAACATTAAAAAAAAAAAACTTCCAGATCTAAAAAATGTTATCTAAAATAAAAATGCACTGGATAGGTTAATAGTGAAACAGACAATACAAAAGAAAAACAGCAGTGAAAGAGAAAGACAACAATAAAAACTATACAGACAAAATTACACAGAGTGCAAAAAAGGATAAAATCAACAAAGCATTCATTTGTCATATAACATGAGAGTCAGGAGGGATGATGACTTGAAGAAAACTTCCAAAACTTTTGAACCTAAAAATTCAGAAAGAAAAAATAAAATACTTTATAGTCTACAATTCAATAAAGCAAAAATAATCTTCAAAAAAGAAAGCAAAATATGTCACCAGCAGACATCATGACAAGGAATGTTAAAGTGCTTTAGAGAGAGGGGTAAAAAACATTAATGTAAACTTACTTCTCTACGAAAGAACAAAGGACACTACTAACTGACAGAACTACAGGCAGAAAAAGGAAATTCCATAATAACAAAGACTTCAGCGCTTCCCAGCCGGTAATTCACAAAACAAGTATTCAGAAATGTAGGAAATATATAAAAGCTGACAAGATACTATCAGCCAGTTCAATCTAAATGCTATTCATGAAGCTGGGCATGGTGGTGCACACCTGTAATCCCAGCACTCGGGAGACTGAGGCAAGAGGATCGCTGTGAGATCAAGACCAGCCTAGGCCACAAAGTGAGTTCAAGGGCAGCCTGAACTGCACAGTGAGACCTTGTCTCAAAAAGATTTAAAAAAAAAAAAAAA
>NW_004955452.1:13405309-13433093 GCF_000276665.1 Chinchilla lanigera | reverse complement strand
GATACATGGAACAATTACCAAAACAGATTATGTAATGATAAAAATATTGTGTAGAATTATCAAGTGAAAATCTTATGAAATATTGTTTTTCTGACCTCAGTGGAACTTTATCAATATTCAATAATTACAGTATATTTGGGGTTGGGAGTGTTGCTTATTTAGCATGTATAAGGTACTGAGTTAGGTCTCCAGCACCATACGAAAGGGGAAAGGGGGAGGGGGAAACAGGAAAGGAGGAAGGGGAAGGGAAAGAAAATGGACAAACAGTGGAGAAAACAGAAAACTTATGAACTACTGAAACTAACATAAAATGATGTAGCCACTATGGAAAACAGTAATGTAGTTCCTTAAAAAAATTAAAAACAGAATTATCAAATGATCCCAAAGAAATAAAAGTAGTATTTCAATTGAGGCACTGTATCTGTATTCCTAAAATTCATAGCAAATTAACAACCACTAACACCTGGAAGCAATCCAAGTGTACCTCCACTGATGATTTAATAAACAAAATGTGACATATACACACAATGAAACATTATTCATACTGAAAAAAAGGGAATTCTGGCACATACTACCAACATAGAGAACACTGAGAATACTATGCTAACTAACTAGTCAAAAAAAGACCACATATGACCCATTAAGTACCTAGAGTAATCAAATTCATACAAATGGAAAGCTGAAGAGTTAATGAAATAGGATGCCATGAAGGGGCAGAGAGAATAATGGGTAGACAGTTTTGCAAAATAAAAAGTTCTAAGAATTGGTTTTGTAATAATCTAGTAATTGGTTCTGTAACAATCTAAATACAGTTAACACTACTGTAGATAAAAATGGTCAATATAGTAAATTTTATGTTATTTGCACTTTATTACATATAAATTCTCTTCACAATTGAAGCAATACAGAGAGAGAAAGAGAATGCTATCAAGAATAAAATTTTGTAGCTCTTACAGAAATTAAAAATAGATTAAGAACTTGGCATGGTGGTGCACACCTGTAATCGCAGCACGTGGGAGGCTGAGGCAAGAGGATCACTGTGAGTTCAGTGCCAGCCTGGGCTACACAATGAGGTCAAGGCTGGCCAGGACTAATAAACGGTGATACCCTATCTCCAAAAAAAAAATAGATTAAGAATATATAAACAATTTTATGGCAATAAATAGAACTGTTAACAACTTGACTGCAATAAATTTGCAGTTTAGATCCACACTGGAATAGAAGAGCCACATACCACTTGTGAATATTTAAATTTAATGAATTATATCTGATATTAGCCAAAAGGCTGAGAAGGAATAAATGTAATTAAAACTTCTACTTTTATTACATTTCAAGTACTCAACACTCACAGGTACCAGTGACTATTATACCCTGGCAATGTAAATACACATTTTCTTTGTTAGGGAAAGTTCTATTGGTTGTGCTAACACAGAAGAAATGCCTTCGAAAGACAAAAGTGCACAAAGAAACAAAACCTGAAGAAAAACAGGCCTAAATGTCTTTATTACTAAATCAAACACTTAAAAAATACTATCCATTTTTTATGAATTATTCCAGTAAATATGAGAAAACTATATTTAACTAATTTTTATAAAGACAATATTGCCCTGAAGCCCAAAGAAAATAAAGATGTTACATAAAACATACAGATTAATACCTATCATGAATGCAGTTACTTACACCATTAACCTAAATACAGTATTAGCAAACTGAAATTAAAACCACAAAAAGAACAGAAGATGGATTATTCCATAGATATATAGAATGTGGATTTAAAATTTCAAAATGAATTTATTACATGAAAACAATAGAAGAAAAAATAACATGGTCTCAGTAGATGGTGATAGAAGAAGTAAAAACTTTTACTATTCATTTGTAAAAATATAATTATTATTCATGAAAATATTTCAGCACATTAAAAAAGAGAACCGAAGGCCTTCAACCTGAGGGAGGGCATATATAAAACCCAACATATAATAAAATATATAATAAATAATTTAAGGTTAAACATGTTTCATGCAACAAGAGAAAAAAAATAAAGAAAAATGCCTACTCTCACCATTCTGTATAATATTGTAATAAAGGACTTAGCCAATACAATTTTTTAAAAGTAAAGGAAATAAAAGCTGGAGTTTGGGGAAAAAATAACTAAAAACCTGTCTCTATTCTTAGATAAAATGACTGCCTTTGCAGAAACATTTTTAAACTGAAAACAAACTTTTTAAAAAGTGAACTTAGCAGGATACAAGGTCAGTATTAAAAAAAACAACATATGTTATACCAGTAAAATAAGTATAAATCAAATTTCAAAGGAAAATTATAATGAATTTAAAAATAGAAACATTACATTTATCTTATTTATCTTTTATTTGTTTGAGACAGGGTATCCTTATGTAGTTCAGGCTATGACTGAACTCATTATGTAGCCCACGTTGGCCTGAAACTCCTGCTTGTCCTCCTGCCTTAACCTCCCACATGCTGGGATTACAAGCATGCAATATCATGCCCAGCAAAACACTTACTTTTTGAATCAGTAAAGAAAGAATGAACTGTCATTTACTGGCTTGGAAAACGCTAAATGGCTTTGTTTCGTTACTACTGGAAATTCAATCCAGTGCCTTCTCACTCAGCTACATTCCCAACCCAACTGACTGACTGACTGACTTATTGATGAGACGAGGCAAGATCTTGTTAAATGGGTAAATTACCCATGCTGCGCTCGATGTGTAATTCTCCCCCAGCTTCCCAGAGTTCTGGGATTGCAAACATGTGCCATCACACTTGGCTAACCGGCCATCTTTACAAGACAAAACTATTACTCAATTTGTCCATAAGCAAGAAATCCAGAGAAGTAAGACTATGTATATACACATATACAGAGTAAATTTAACAAAACGTATACAAGAATAGAAAGAGAACTATAAAACGCTGTTTTACAGATTTAAGCAACTGTGTAAACTGAGACAATACCATGCTTCTGGATAGGAAAAATATATAGTTCAGGTTTAATTTAACCCAAATTTAGCTACACATTTAAAGTAATCCCAATCAAATTCCTGGCACATTTAGCATTTTACATATAAAATACATCTGTAAATGCAAAGAACTTAAAGTAGCCAAAATAAATCAGAGAAAACATACAGCAGGGTGACTTGTATTAATTTTGCAGTATGACATTATTTCAAAGTGACAATTTAAACTTAAAATATTTAATATAATTCTATTATCTGAAAATTATATCCCAATATATATTCAATTTTTTAATCCCACACATAATTCTACATGAAACAATACATACAAGATAAATATTCTGAAAACTAAAACACTGCTGAGATACTACAAAGTGTATCATTCTTTTTTCCTCAACACACTTTTTATATTAGGTATTTTTCTTTTTTATTGGTACATTTTAGATATACATAATGATCACATTCACCATAGAGAATTTGTACCTATACATGATTTATCCTGCTGCTGCTTTTCTACCAACTCCGTTCCCATCCCTTCAACTTCTCTTTCCCTCCTTATTTAGAAAAACTTCGTTTCCATTTTTTTCTATTATTTTTTTTCTTGTCCCATCCTTCCTTTCCCCCAAACCCTTCCTTATTCCCCTCCTCATGTGAACATTTTCTTCCCATTTCCCAATATCTATTACACATCTTGGTTCTTATTTGCATTTTCAGTTTCCACACCAAAGAAAAAATGTGGTATGTAAACATTTGTGTCATTTATTTCACTTAAGAGTATGATGTCAAGGTGCATCCATTTAGCTAGATGTGTGTCAAGTTTATCCTTCTATATGCCATAGTAGTACTCTACTGTATTAAAGAACCACATCTTGTTTATCCATTCATCAGCTGATAAGTATTTGAGCTGTTTCCAGGATTTAGCTATTACAAACTGTGCTACTATAAACATGGGTGTGCAAATATCACTGTGCTATGATGCTTTTAATTCTTTTGGGAATATACCAAGGAGAATAGCTCTGTCAAATGGAACTTCTATTTTAGTTTTTTGAGGACTCTTCACAGATTTCCACAGTGATTGCACCAGTCACCACACTCCCACCAACAGTGGAGAAGGGATCCTTTTTCCCCACAGCCCTGCCAGCATTTGTTACTGGTTGATTTCTTGATAATAGGCATTCTTTCTAGAGTGAGATGGAATCTCAGCACTGTTTTAATTTGCATCTCTTGAATGACCAGTGAGGAACATTTTTTTCATGTATTTGTCATCTTCTTCATCTGAGAAGTGGCTATTCATTTCCAATGCCCATTATTGGTGGGGTCTTTAAATTTAGGGAGTCTGATTTTTTGTCAGTTCTTTATATATTCTAGATGTTAGTCCCTTCTCTGAGAAACAGCTGGCAAAAGGTATTTCCCACTCTGTGGACTGTCTCTTTGCTCTGTTGCTGATTTCTTTTACAGAGCAAAAGCTTTTTAGTAAAACGAGATCCCAGATGCTTTATTATAGTTCCTATGCAATTGTGGATTTTTTCATAAAGTCTGTGTCTATACAAATGTCCTACCTATCCTATCTTCCAGTAGATTTAGTTTCTGTGTTAATATTTATATTTTTGATCCATTTCGATTTTCGTTTAGTGCATGTTGACAGATACAGGTCTAGTTTTAATCTTTGGCATGTGGAATACCAGTTGTTCCAGCACCATTTATTAAAGAAATTATCTTTCTTCTAGTGAACATGTTTGGCTCCTTTGTCAAAGAAAAGGACAGCTGAATGTGGTGTTATATCTTCTTGGTTCAGCATTGGTAACTGTATGTATCTAAGAATCTGTCTGTTTCTTCTGTTTTACATCTTATTAGAACAAAGGTTCTCAAAGTAAGTATTTATGATGTTGTGGATTTCTACAGGATCTATTGTGATTTCACCCTTTTTGTTCCTAAATGCATGGATTTGATTCTTCTTTTTTCATACAGCTGGCTAAGAGCTTATCAATTTCATTTAATCTTTTAAAGAACCAACTCTTTGATTCCTAGAGTCTTTGTTTTGTATAGTTTTCTTAGTCTCAACTGCATTAATGTATTGCTTCGATCTTTATACTTTCCTCCTCTGATGAGCTTTGGGCTTAACTTGCTCTTCTTTTGCTAGAAGTCTGAGGTTCAAAATTAGGCTGTTTAAGAACTAAGAGAAACTACCTGTATAATTATCTTAACTATCATGTCTATATCACTGAAAATAAAGATTTGTGCTAATATTGTTTGGACAATATTTCATGCTTGTATCTTGTATTCTGAGTAACTACTATGAAGATAACAATATGCAATGTATTAGTTAGTGTTACTCTGTTAGCCTGATGTGAAAGTATTTTACTTTATTTCTATTTTTCTTCTTTAAAATTAAAAAAATTTTAAATAAAATACAAAAAAATTAGGTTATTTGCCCTCACTCTGTTTTTCTAATATGACAATGCACTGCTATAAATTTCCTTCATCGGACTGCTTTCATTGTGTCCCATAAGTTCTAGTATGTTGCACTGGCATTATCATTTAATTGTAGAAAATGTCTAATTTCTTCTTTAATTTCATGTGACTCACTTGTTCATGAGGGGGTTATTTAGTTTCCATGTGTGGTTTCTTTTGCCATTGATTTCCTATTTCATTACACTATCGTCTGACAATATGCACAGGATAATTTCAATTCTTCTGCATATACTTAAGCATGTTCTATGAGCTAGTATGTGGTCTATTTTGGAAAATGTCCCATGTGCAACTGAGAAGAATGTGTGTTCTGATGTTGTGGGGTGGAACATTCTGTAGACATCTACTAAGCCCATTTGTTCAAAAGCTTGGTTCATTTCTACTATTTCTTCTATTTTTTGTCTCGCTGACCTATTTGTGACAGTGCTGTATGTTAGTCCCCCTGTAAAACACACCAGTGGTTATTTGATTTCTCATGTCTGCTAACATGTGTTCTGTATAGTTAAGAGCAATGGTATCTGGTGCATATACATTTATGATTATTATCTCTTTCTCTTGGATTGTTCCCTTAACATGGATGTAGTGACATTCTTCAGTTCTCTTAATCTATCTTGGCTTCAAATCCACTATGTCTGCAAACAGAATAGCTACCCCTGCTTTTTTCTGGGTTCTTGTGGCATGAAGTATTGTTGTACATTCTTTGAATTTTCGTGAATGAATTTCTTGTTGAACTACATGTGTTTCTTGTATGCAACATATTGTTGGATCTTGCTTCTTGATCCATTCTCCCAGTGTATTTCTTTTGATTGTTGAACTGAGACCATTTATATTGATGGTTATAACTGATACGTACTAATTTCTCCTTATTTTCCTCTAGATGGTTCTCTTTTTCTCACCCTCTCTTTAATTACTTGCCTAGCCTAATAGATTTATTCTTTTGGAGTTCATGAGCTAGTAGTCTTTGTTTTTTTTTTTTTTGTATTTTAAAGAGTAAAAGAAGGATAACATAGCAATAGGGGGGCTTACTGAATTACAAAGTGGTAGGAGATTATCAGTGGTTGTTTTACATATTGTTATCTATAAGATAGTTTCTCAGGAAAACAAATACACAAATAATAGTGAGCTACAGACAAAAGTGGTAGGTTATTATCAATGGTTGTTGTACTATACTTTGGTATCTTCAAAGTGGTTTCTAAAGAAAATAAATAGAGCTATACATGAGTGACCAATTGAATATTCATTGACTATTCTCAAAGGTTGTTGTAGGAAACACATAGTAATAAACATACATCCATTTACAAAATAGCATAGGAACAATACAAACATTACAGAGTTATGGACAGATTAGTAGGAAAAAATCAGTCGTTGCTGTAATATATGGTAGTATCTTTAAACTGGTTTCTCAGGAAGACAGAGATATGCAAGAAAGATCTAACAAGTAGTTACAGCCTAAGGTTGTCAAAAATAGCAGATTACCTTCTCACCAGTGATTCCTTTCATTGAGGTGTGACGGCTGGAAGGCAGGCAAGGATTGAAAAGAAGGACTGAGAGACTTGCACCTGTGTCTAGCAACAGGCTGTTTTCTTCTTCCTCTACAGAGTCATGATTACCCGGGGCTCCTCCATGGAGATGACAGTCTGGCCAGACGGAGAAGGCAGAGTATGACCCGGCCCCCTCATTCCTGTTAGGCTAACTGGTAGGATGGGTCTGAGCTCTGGGGCCTCCACTTCAGAGGCCAGACTGATCTCTAGTGGTCACCTCTGCATTTGGGGCATGGCCCAGGTGGCTTCTTAGGGTAGTTCCTCTTGAGGTGGCCTGGCTTTTAACAGTGGTAGCAGCTGAATGTAGTCGTCGAGTTCTTCTTGGGGCCCTGAGAATCTGAATTAGGGTCTGTTTCTCTTGGTGCTGCAGCAAAAGCAGCTGCTTTTTCTCAGTCTCTTTGTTTTCTCTCCTTGGCCTCCTCCTGGTCACAGCTATAGAATACTGAGGAGGCAATCCTTACTATCATCTCAAGTGAGTCATCTGGGGCAAAAGCTATTTTTTGTAGCTTTTTCTCTCCAGCCTTCCAGCGCACTGGGACCCCGCAACCACTTAGTGTCCTCTCCCCAAGTGTCAGCACAGGCAGCAGGAATCTCGGTGCGGACCTCTCTGGAGCTCCACACGCTCCTCCACCGCAGCCTGTACTGTCAGGGGAACAATGGCTTCCCGGGGGTCTCCCCAGGTATTACGCAAGATCCTCCTGGTTTCTAGCTTCCAAACGACTCGTGTGACCCCAGTCAAACACACCTCTGAGTCTTTGGGCGTAGCCTGTATTCTCGTGTTCTCCAAGTCCTTGTTCAGCAGCTGCTTCTCCACTGACTCTGGACCTTTCTGGTTCTCAACAGCAGGGGCAAGGGCAACGCGTTGTGTGGCATGTATTACCAGGGGTTTCTCCATGTCAGGATGATTCACACACGTCCCCAGGCAGGCCTCCGTGGCTGGCGCATGGCAGGCCCTTTGTGTCATTGTTTCTCTGGGCCATGATAGTTCTCAACCATGTGGTAGTGGCTGGTTTAATGGCCGGTGTGTGCTGCGCAGCTTCCCGGACACCAGTTGCCCACCTCCCGGGTGCCTGAGTGGCTGGGGTTCTGCTCAAAGCTGAAGCTTCTCGCCACGCAGCTTCCCGGGCACCTGCGTGGCTGGAGTTCCGCCCAAAGGCCAAAGCTCCCCGCTGTGGGCTTCCCGGGCACCTGCATGGCTGAAGTTCCGCCCGAAGGCTGGAGCTCCCTGCTGCGGGCTTCCCAGGCACCTGCTGCCTGCCTCCCGAGTGCCTGCGTGGATGGGGTCCGGCCCAAAGGCCGGAGCTTCCACTGTGCAGCATCCCGGGCACAGGTAGTCTTTGTTCTTGTGTTCTAGGACATCCATCATAACATTCTGCAGTGCTGATTTGGTGAACATGAACTTATTCAGATGTTCTTTGTCATCAAAGTATCTTATTTCTCCATCAATTTTCAAAGGTAGTTTTGCAGGTACATAGATCTGAGTTGGAGATTGATTCCTTTTAGGGCTTGAAATACTTCACTCCAAGCTCTCTTTGACTTGAGTTTTGTTTTTTTTTGGGTTTTTTTGTGTGGCTAATTGGAGTTCTATATGTCTCACTTAACTGTATGTCAAATTATTTTTCCCTGTTTATGGAGTTTTCTCCCCTGACATCTGTGATCAGGTTTCTTATATCATTTGTGATATCTCCTGCTTTTTTCATTGACTCCAATCAATCTTACGTTATCCTTCTTTGCAACATTTAGCACTTGCTGGATTAACTCCTCATGGTTCTTTGCTATTGTTAAGAAATCTTTTTTTTTTCCATGATCACTAACTGAAACCCTCTCTTCTATATCTGATATTTTGTACTCATACTGATTTATTTTGCTGCATATACTTTCAATGGAATTTTTAATCTCCTAATATCCATTTGAATCTATTTCATGGATTCAATTTCTTTCCTATGTTGGGCGTTCATGGTTTCCATCATTCCCCTACGCTCCTGTTTTGTTTTGTTTTTTAATCTGTATCTGTGCCAGAGTCACTAAGCTTGTCTTTGACTATGGTCACCATCTCTGTATTTCTCTGAGAAATTATTTCTGATTTCATTTTTCTGGAGCTTCCTTCATTTGCTTTGTTACCTCCACTATTACCACTTCAGAGAATCCAGATGGGTGGCTTTCAGACTGTTCTACCTCAATGCCCTGCCCTGGGTTTGCCTTTGGTGAACTGGATGTCTGGAGCTTTATCTTGTTTAAGTGTCTTCTCATTTTCTATGTTTTTTTTGAAGTTTCATTCTCAGGTTGATGTTTACAAGTTGCTTATGGTGAGTAGCTTTATTGCTAGTATCAAGAACCCTTAGGAGATGACTACTTCTCAGAGATGTCTTCCACATGTAGCTGGCTTTTGGGTTTTGAGTCTGTTGCAAGATCCTATCTCTTTAATTTATTGAGGATGAGAAATTGTTGCCTATTTGACCTAGCCTCAGGTCTTTGGCACTGGCCTATACTGCTGCTTATGACCCTTAAACAATCTTAAGTCTGAGTATACTACCAAGAATAACTGCTTAGAACAATTACATCACCTTGGATAAAGTAATACAATCAGCAATAACAACAGCATCAAACATAGGCTAAAAAATGAGGTAAATATTAATGAGGTAAATATTAATGTGCTACCTTTAACTATATGAACTGTATTTACGATTATGTAACAAAATGTAAAATGAACCAGAAAACTGTATACAATAAATATGCTCTCGATATGGCAATTTTACTCTCAGAGGAGAAAAATTTAAATGAGTTAGGGGGAAAAAAATCAAGAAATATAAGAAGAGAAAGAGATTAGAAGGAAGGCTGGAGAACAAAGGAGTATTAGGCAAACTTTGGAAAACTGGTGAAGAGGGAAGTAGAGAAGAAAATAAAAACAAGAACTGAACAGAATAGCAAAAAAAAAAAGAAACAATGTTCACACTCATATAAACACCAGATCAAGAAAAAACAAAATAAAAATTAAAGGGCAAAAATAAATGTCCACTATGGGGTGTGTTTCTCCTGCTACTGGTAGACAGAATGGGCAGACATCAGATCCGTGTTAATTCTAGAAGCCAGCCATAGATTTATAGCAGGATACTGGAAAATCCCAGCAAGCCTACACCTTTAATCGCAGGTTCAGTTCAGGCTGATTTCTGGCTGTGAGGCTATAACCTGATTTGTTCAACCTGCAACACTCTATGTGCCTCCTGCTGGCTTGAACTCAGCTCCTTGACCTCCTGAGACTTGAACTCAGTTCCAACTCATCCCGACGCTGGGAGCCACTAGATGGAGCCAGCCTGCAGCTACTCTTGAGTTCTGAGATCAGTTAGCCACTCTCACTTAGCTACTGGCCAATGACCCTTTCCTGGGGGGCTGTCTGAACCCTAATAACTCACCAGTCACTGCCGTCTGCTGTGTCCACTTTTCCATTACACTGTACATTTCTCCATGGATGCCTCTAGGGCTGCCAATAGTCACTGTGCATCTGCAGGTTTGAGCCACCCCTCCCATACAGTGAGTCAGGGCTCAGAGAGAAAGCACCACATGCTGCTTCCTTCTGCACTGAGGTTTCTCTTTGCTTTCCCCTTGGGCTTCAATTCTCTCCTCAGATACTTGCTGGGTCCCAAGGATCCATTTCCCTCCTTCTTCTCTTCCTCATGTTAGTATATTCCAGCATCTGAACACCAAATCTCAGACAGGCTGTTTCTCTGCTGTTCACTATTCCACCATCTTCCTACAACAGGCTCAAAATGTATCATTCTTATGAAATGGAAGACTTATTTGCACATTAGTGTTCTCTAAACATATGCATAGGCCCAAGCAAGTTATTCTGTAGAAACTGGTAATTGCTTCTAAAAACTATGTGGAAATCCACATGGACATGCAGAAATGGACTCAAATATACAGGTCAACTGATTTTCAATGAAACCTCCAAGGTAAATCAATTTTTACAAATCTTTTCGATAAATGGTACTGATACAACTAGATATTCATACATAAAATACTGACTCTTGCATTTATGACATTTAAAAACCAAGTCAAAATGGATTATCAACCTAAAAATTACATCTAAGCCAGGCATCATGACACAGGCATGTTGTCTTAGCATCTGTAGAAGTTGCTGCACAAGGATTTCAAGTTTGAGACCTATCTAGACTAAAGAGCAAGACTCTATCAAAAACAAAATAAAACCAAAGTATATGTTTTTCTTTTTCTTCTTTATAGTGAGGAAGACTGGGAAAGGAACCCAGCACACCTTCACATTAAGCTATATTCCCAGCTCTTTTTATTTTGAGACAAGGTCTTACTAAATCCCTAAATTATACAGGCTAGGATTGAACATCCTCCTGCCTCAACCTCCCAGTGTGCTGCGATGTTTTTCAAATACCATTAAAATAACAAAAAAGGAAACCTTAGAAGAGATGGATAGATGTATACGGACAGAGAAACATGGATATAGATACATGAACAGATATCATGTTCTATCAATCTTTTTGATAGACTTCTACCTAAACTATATAAAGAAACCTTACAACTTGATAATAAAAAAGAAACAACCAAATTTCAAAATGGAAAGTCAACACGTAGATCACAAAAAAGCGTTTAGGAAAGGTCAAAAAATACAATGAAAAGATGCTCAGCATCATTAGTTCTCTGAAAAAATGTAGTCACAATAAAATGCCACTAGTCATCCTCTACTAATATAACTACAGTATATTACAAAAGACAGAGATCACCTAAATAAAATGAAAACATTCTTTGAAAACTATAACTTACCTAAATAGACACAAGGTAAAATACAATGTGACTAACACTACGTCACTGAATAAAGTGAATTCATAATTTAAAACAATGCACATGAAGAAATCCCTAGGCTCAGATGCTTTCCTGTTGAAATCCATAAAAAATTTAATGATGCTATCAACCTAGTCTTAAACAAACTTTATCAGGAAAATCTTTCAGAAAATATTAGCCAACAGAAGTCAACAACAATATACAAAGACAAATATCCTTCGGTCATTCTTTAAGAGAGAATGAGAAGGAGGAGGATTTAACTCAGTGGTAGAGTGCCTGGCTAGCACATGCAAAGCCTTGGATTCAGACCAAAAAAATGGAGGTGCGGGGGAAGAATGAGGATATATTTTCTTAAAAACGGAAACCTAAGTCTATTTGACAGAAATCACGGAAAAAATGATTTGCCTCAAATGACAAAATACAAGAAGCACTTCAAAGACTGAGGGCAGCCCACTTCCCCGAGTTCACTGGTAGCTACCCTGTACAATGCCTTTGATTTGATCTTCAGCATTGCACTGAAGAGAAAGAAAAAGAACTATTTTAAGTAGAATCAGAAGCTACTAATTCAGTGACTATTACCTTGACTATTATTTAAAGAACTGTAAGTTTCAGCAAAAACAATGAACTTAAGCAAAAACTGTAACTTAAGCAGTCACTAAGGGAAAATTCTTTTATTTGACAGGATTTTTGTCTCATGAGCAGATTTTATTTTGAAAGCCTACTAGATTTGCTAAGAATTATGTATGTTTTTCTAGACTTTTGCAACAAGAACCTAGAAATTTTAAAAATTTCCATTTTAAAAGGTAAAATACTCAGGAATAAATGATATAAGAAAACCCATAATATCTACTATAAGAAAATAGTAAACATTTCAGTGAATGACATAAAACATTTCTCCATAAAATGTGCCTATTTCTAATACAAAGACATAATGAAAATATTCATTCAGGCTAGGCCTTGAGGCACATCCCTGTAATCCCAGCACTCTTGGAGGCTGAGGTAAGAAAATCACAATATCCAGCCTGGGGAACTTATCAACTTAATGAGATCCTGTCTCAAAGTAAAAAATAAAAAAGTGCTGGGGATATAGCTCAGTGCTAAGGCCCTGAATTCAATCAGCAGTATTCAGGAGAGTTAGAGGAAGAAGTGATGCTTCCTGATTATGTAAGTATATAGAGTTTTCTATTTTATTTTTCCAACTCCCCACCCCTCCCTGAACTGGGGATTAAGCCCAGTATGTCATTCTAGACATGCATTTTACCACACACTGAACTTTTAATGTATAAAATGTTAAACTTTAGTTGTTTTAGGTTTGGATCTGAAATCCCGCCCCCCCACTGGCCCATTAGTGATGAAGGGTCAATCCACAATGCAGCCCTGTCCAGAAGTGCTTGGATAGTGACATCTCTGATCTCATTAACAGGTTAATCTACTGATGGATATTGCAACTTGTATCTAGGTGCCTGCCCCCCAAAAGCATCACACACCCATAGGTAGGGTTTTTTTCAGAGGTGGCTGGATTTAAGATGTATGGAACTGAATTAGTCCACCAACTGGTTTAGCATCATTCTGGAAGTGGATAAAGGGAAGACCCCCTGGGGGCGCAGGGGACCAGCCAACAGGCTTGTGGCCTGGATTGGATAAAAGGGAAAGAAGGTGCTCTTGCACCTGCTGCTGCTTCCTGCCTGTCACACCGTGACTATTTCTGCTCTGCTATGGCCCTCTGTCATGCCAATCTGCCTTGGGGCCAGCTGACTATGTACTGAAATCTCTACAACTATGAGTTAAAATAAACCTTTCCTCTTTTAACAATTCTTCTGGAGTATTTTATCTCAGTAACAAGAGAAAACTAAGACAACAGACCCATAATTTAATAACATTACTGGAAGACGGTAGAAACTTTATTGGGAGATAAGTCCTAGTAAGTAGGTCACTAGGGGCATGCCTGGAAGGATACAGCTTGTGCTTCCCCACCCGCACCCCATACTTTGCTGCTGTTATGAGGAGCTCTGCTTGACCTTGCACTTCCAGCATGATGTCCTGCCTCATCACAGATCCATAAGCACTGCAGCCAGTCAAGCATGGATTGAAACTTCTGAAATTGTGAGGCAAACTACACATTTCCTTCTTTCACTTGATTTTTCTCAGGTACTATTTCGTAGCATAACTTACACAAATGGCATCATGAAAAGCTTAAAAATTACAAAAAATAACCTGAATGTTAGGGCATGAGGATAGCTTAAGCCCAGGGATTTGGGGGCGGTCTGGGCAACAGAGTAAAATCCTGTCTCAAAACACAACCAATACAGTGACCTGCATAAGTAGATATGTGCACATACTGTAAGTTCAATGAAAACATGGTAGCTAAAAACTTCATAAACCAAATATAATACATAACAAAATTAATATGGTATTAATATAAATATCTTAACAGGACATAGTATAAGTTCTAAAACTAGAACATATAATAAATAAGATCTTAATAAAAATTTCTTAAAACGGCTTATTTAGTTTAGTGATGAAAAAGTTCTTTAGATAAGAACTATATATGTTAGCATAATAGGCTACCATCTGGAGCAAAAGTGGGCACCAATCTTATCCAACATACAAATTAAATAGAACTTCAATGCTAAAATATAAAATAAAGAGATAACATACTAACCTCTTATAGGGTAAATTATAAATTTTTATTGAAAGGCACTATAGATTTTAAACAAAGACCTAAGTTAATGGATAGAAAGACAATGTCATAACCATGTCACTTTTCTTCCAATTAATCTATACATTCAAGACTATTCTAATCAAATTTCTAGTAAGTCTTTTTCATTATGTGATTTTGTTCTCTTAAGAGTATAGTGAGACGCTACATGAATAAGGGCAAGAATAGACAGTGCTTGCTTTGGCAGCACATACACTAACAGAACAGACAAATAACCCTAAGGGATAATTTTCAGGGATGTACCCCATCAGATAATCAAGACATTATAGGGGCTGGGGATTTAGCTCAGCGGCAAAGCGCCTGCCTGGCAAGCGGAAGGTTGTGAGTTTGGTTCCTGGTTCCGGAGAAAAACCAAAAAAAAAAAAAAAAAAAAAAAAAAAATCAAGACATTATATAACTAAGTTAATTTAAACATATGATATGGTCACAGGAATACACAATGAGTTCAGGGAGACATCATCTGCAAATGAGAAAAAAAGCCCACAGAGATGTATCACAGAGTAACTTTTCAGGTCACTGAGAAAAGGAGTACTACACACCATATAAAAAGTTATCATCTAGGGTACTTCAAGAGCTACATGTGAAAGACAAAACCAATAAACAGTTAAATAATAATGTAACTGGTCTTTTTTTATTTCAGTCTAAGAAATATTTTCCAAAATAAAATGGGAGAGTAGGAGAACCAAAAGGAAAGACTAATGTAAATTACCATTCAACTACATTAAAATTAACTTCATAAGCAAAGACTTTATAAAGATATAAAGACTTGAATTATGAGACATTATTGCACTATCTATAACTAATAAATTGTTTGTAATACTTGAAAACTGTTATAATTCAATTAAGAAAAAAAAAAATAAACTCTGCATCAAGTAGCCCATAAATTTAACTTAAGTCACTTCACAACAGTAATAAAGAGATGGCCAATAAATATGAAAACATGTTCAACTAAACTATTAATATTTATTAATCAGCAAAATACAAATTTAAAAGGAAATGAAGTCCATGTTATATCCCCCATACTGACAAAAAGTTTAAAAGGCTGACAAATCAAGGGTTGGCCATATGTGAGTAACAACCCCTCTAATTAATTAATAACGAAAGTGTAAATGGATAAGTATAAGAGCTTAGGAACTAAGTTTTGCATTCTTGGAAAACTGTAAATTTACATATCTTTGACCTAAGTACTCACCTTCTCATATATACTCTCAAACAGGGGTGCAGTAAGATAAACTATACCTGTATGCAAATACCCAAGAGCCACCTGTTAATTCTGTATTTCCCTGGTGCTAAGAATTGCTTGGATACTTTTTAAACGGTTAACAACAACAACAACAAAAAAAAATGACAAGGCCATTTCAAGACACATGAAAATTACATTAAATTCACATTTCAGCCAGGCGTAGTGGCACAGGCCTGTAATCAATCCCAGCACTCGGGAGGCTGAGGCAGGAGGATTGTTGTAAATTCGAGGCCAGCTTAGGCTACAAAGTGAGCTCAATGCTAGCCTGAACTGCACAGCAAGAGCCTGTCTCAAAAGGCCAAAAATAAATAAATAAATAAATAAATAAATAAATAAATAAACACATTTCAATGTTCTAAAGTTTTACTGGGAACAATTCATTTATATATAGTCTATGGCTGTTTTATGCAAAAAAGGGATGGACGAACTGCTGCAACAAAAACAGTATAACGTACAGTCTAAATTTTTACTACTTGATTCTTTAATGAAAAAGTTTGCCAAATCCTGCCCTGGAGCAGTGGATTTTAAACCTGTTTTAGCCACAGACTCAAAAGAAATAAATCTTACCTTGAATTCCACACACATACTTACAAGTATCAGAACACATATACAAGAATGTTCAGAGGAAAAGCCTTATAATAGAAGTAGAAACATCAAGAAATCTTATAGAGAACAGAATAAATTTTTAAAATGTATTTTACAAGAGCACTTGCCTAACATATGTGCAAGGCCGTGTATTCAATCCCCAGTATCACAAAAATAATCTCTATATTTTAAATGTAAAGACCTAACCCAAAAATGTCTTAGAAGAAAACATACAGGAACAGCTTCATGATATGAGAAATGCCAATGATTTCTTGGACATGTCACCAAAAGCCTAGGTAACAAAAGCAAAACTAGATAAATGAGACACATCAAATTTGAAAACGTCTGTACATCGAGTTCCAGGGAGCTACATGAGACCCTGTCATGAAAACAAGAAAAAGAAAAGAATAAAAAAGTTCAACATCACTCATTAGAGAAATGCAAATCAAACTACAATGAGATAATACCTTATATTCATTAGAATGGACACTATCAAAAACATAGAAAAGGTCAGGCATGGTAGCACATCATATAATCCCATCATTCTGAGAGGCTGAGGCAGGAAGATCACAAAAATCAAGCCCAGCTTGGGCAACCTGATAACTTAGTAAAACCCTATAACAAAATAAAACAGAAAAAAAGCTGGAGATATAGCTCACTGTGAATCCCAGTACCACCAAAAAAGAAAAATAAATAAATAAACCCTCTAACACTGTACAAGTGTTATCCCAGTATCACCAAAAAAGAAAAATAAATAAATAAACCCTCTAACACTGTACAAGTGTTATCCCAGTATCACCAAAAAAGAAAAATAAATAAATAAACCCTGTAACACCATTGATGGAAATGTGAAACATTATAACCACTATAGAAGTAAAGCCTAAAAAAAGAACTGCCATATGATTAAGGGATCATACTTCTGAAACACATTCAAAAAAACTGAAAGCAGTAAGACAAAATATTTACACAACCATGTTCACTGCAGCATTATTCACCACAGCCAAGAAGTGGAAACAATCCAAATGCTCATCAACACATGAATAAACAAACTGTGATTTGACACATGCTTCAACATAGATGAACCTCAAGGATATTATACTAATTTAATGTCCAAAAAAAGGGCAAGTACAATGATACCATGGCATTTGACATGGCATTTGAAATGCACAGAATTTGGTACTGGACACATTTTGATGTGGAAATTCTGTCCCACTACTCATGATCTATTCAGTGACTCACTACTCTTTCCAATCAACACAATCTGTTTGCTGTCTGTCATTTTGGGTATTTATTGTACCTTCAAGGTACCTCTGTCCTGAATGATTCCACTAAACTCCTATAAGGCATCCAAATACTGTAAGAGTCCAGTTATAGGAGTTATTTAAAAGTTGTCAAATTCTTAGAGAGAGAAAGTAAAATTATGGTTGTCAGGAAGTGGGTGGGAGGGACTAATGGGGCACTGTCATTCATTGACTATAGTTTCAGTACTGCAAGATAAAAAAATAGTTCTATAGATTTCTGGCATAACAATGTGAATACATTAACACTACCGGAACTGTACATTTAAAATGGTTTTGGATGTAAAAGTATTACGGGTTTTTCATCATAATTTTAAATCAACATTGTGATATATTTATATAATGAAGTATTATACATCAGTTATAAATGAGAAGTGCATGCATTAATATAGCCAAATATATAATAAAAAAGCAAAGCTCAGTAACAAGAAAATTTAAAATACTATAAATATATGGTAAATTATAAAAAAGAACAAGGAAATGAACACAAAATTCAAAATAGTGGCTACTTTCTGGAGAGATGACTACTTAAATGAGATTGGAAAATTGGCATCAAAATCATATACAGAGGGACCAGGGGTTTAGCTTAGTAGTGTAGCACCTGCCTGGCAAGCGTGAGGTCCTGAGTCCAATATCCAGTACCCCCCAAAAAAAACACACACAAAAACCTAGTTACTTTAATGAAGGTAAACATTATACATGCCATAAACATAAGCTAATATTAATAATATCAACAAGAATGAAAATGGGGTAAGGGACGGGGCTGGGGATTTAGCTCAGTGGCAAAGCGCCTGCCTGGCAAGCACAAGGTCATGAGTTCGGTTCCCAGTACTGGAGAAAAACCAAAAAAAAAAAAAAAAGAAAATGGGGTAAGGGGAATTAGAGAAGGAGGAGGGAAAGAGATGGGAATTTTAAAAAAAAACAAGTTTTTTTTTTGTTTGTTTTGTTTTTTCCCCCGGTACCAGGAATCAAACTCACGACCTTGTGCTTGCCAGGGAGGCGCTGTACCAGAACTAAATCCCCAGCCCCTGAAACAAGTTACATTATGTACATGTACCCACTCCCCAATATGGCTATAAACTGCCATGTACTGCAAACATGACCAATAAAATAAAATCATCAATGTACTTTTTAAAAGGTAGTAAAGTCAAGGATTTTGTTTTGCTTTAAAATCTCACATGTTATAAATATCCCAGTGTTTATTTAATAATTCATGAAAATAATTTTCTAAATATTTCAAGAAATTTTAGGATAGCATACAATAAAGGGATAAGAGAAACTTTCTTAACCAAGACAAAAATTTGAACATTCTAAAAACTACTAAAATTTTTCAGTATTAAAAATACTCAACACATCAAGCCAGGTGTAGTGGCACACACCCATAATCCTAGCACTCGGGAGGCTGAGGCAGGAAGATCTCCGGGAGTTGAATGTCAACCTGTGCTATATAAGTGAGTTCAAAGCCAGCCTTCACTACATAATGACACTCTGTCTCAAAAAAAAAAAAAAAAAAAAAAAAAAAAAAAAAAAACCTTAACAAAAGATGACACAAAAACAGAAATTAAGCAGGGAAATCAGAAGGTTGGTCCCCACTATTAAAAGAACAACATCTTGAAAGTTAAAACTCCTCAGTGATTATCTTTTCAAACATACACCTGGATCTTTTTTTTCAAATGTGCACTTTACTCTGAGTCTCCTTAACAGCTACTATTAAAATAAAAAACAAGAAGTGTGGGGTACACATCTCTTTCCTGGACCCCTGCCCCCACTCTGGAGTAGCTTTCTACCTTGTACTTTTTCTTCCTTACAAATAAAGTGTTATTCCCTCATTACAAAAATGAAGTTTACAACTTGTTATGAAAAATATTTAGAAAAACAGGCAAAAGATATTATCCAAGAAATACTCAAAAATGAACGATAGAGAGGGGCAAGCTCAAATGTTAAACTTATCAAACTTGCTTAAATTCAACAGGAATTAAGACCATGCAAATTCAACACTGTGATATTTTATATCCACTAGACTGGCAAATATTAAGAAGCGATACAGCCAGGAACGGTGGCACATGCCTGTTATGGCACAACTCAGAAGGCTGAGGCAGGAAGATCACAAATCTGAGGCCAACCTAGGCTACACAATGACTTCTTTCCTCAAAACACAAAGAGAAATTCTCTGTCTCTGTCTCTTTCTCTCTCTCACACACATACACACACACACACACACACACACACACACACAGTAGTTGGTGGTCTCATACCTTGCTGGCAGAATGTTAGTTATTAAAGCCTTCTTGAAAAGTACTCTAGCAATACCTACTAAAATTATGCAAACCCTTTATCCCACATCCTCCACTACCTGCAATCTATGAACAAATTTTAAAACATTAATGTATAATGATCTACATTAAAGGATATTGGACACATCATTATTCAATGTACAAAAAAGTAAACTGCTAAAAGCAAGGCAGAAAAAGACTTATTGTGGTCAATTTGTTTAAAAAGAACCTGTGTTTTTACTTATTGAACTAAAAAATTCTTCAGAACTGCAAGGTGTTTATTCAGGTAAAGCCATTGTGCTTCTACCAAAGCTACATCCCTAAAGAACCTTTAAAACCTAGGTTTCAACATTTTCATGAAGATACTCTTTCACAATATTGGAAGGATTCAAACAGTATTCAGCAGAAGACTATGGAAATAAACATATAGTAGTAGTTTTGGTTATATGAAAAAAGAACTACCCAATTTATCAGTTCTTTTTTATTACTACTTTTTCACTCTTAAACTTTTTAAAAAAATTATATTAGTTCTTTTTAAAACTGGCTGTACTGATATAACATATTCTAATTAAGACACAAACTGATGTTGACACTCCATATGTAGCCACACAAGCTCGGTCACCATTAATACTCCTTTCAAGGGCTGGTGATATAGCTCAGTGGCATAAGCACCTGCCTGGCAAGCGCAAGGTCATGAGTTTGATTCCTGGTACCCCGCCGCAAAAAAAACACCATCCCTTCAAAATTTCTGAGCTGCTTTACAAATTATTCCTTTATTTCTATCAAGTGATTGTTATTTTCCAAACCTATGATTCAACAAACTAGGAAGCAGTTCAGAAACAGGTAAGGTAACCAGGTATGGTGGCCCACACCTGTATGTGGTCCTAGCTTCTTGGGAAGCTGAGACAGTAGGATCACTTGAGCAGAAGAATTTGAGACTGGGCAACATAAGGGGAGGCGGTGAGAGACACTGAAAAAAGAAAGAGGAGACAGAGAAAAAGAGAGGGAGAGGAGAGACGGAGAAAGAGAAATGGATAATGAAAGGCTATAGTTATGTAAACCTGATTTCAATTCCTGACTTAAGTCACTTAAAAGCTAAATGATGCCTCTAAGCCTTATTTATTTACCTCCTTAATAAAACAGATATTCACACTATCTTCATCTAGATGGTTACTGTGGCAGATAACATATGCCTACTAAATATTCTCTTTTTCTTAAGAGATCCTCAATTTTATTCTTAGCAACAACAGACTGAGCTACAGGACTACACCTTACAGCTTTACTGGTCTGGAAGCCATACACTAAGGATGTGACACAGAAAGCTGAACGTACATGGATTCTTGATAATCACAAAACCATATTATTACATAGGCTTCTTCATTATGAGCAATAAATTTCTATCATGTTTCTATACCTTCAGTTGAACCTGTTTTAATGTCAGAATTTTTAACCGTATATGTAAAATTTTTCATAAACTGATATAGTGCAAGTAATCGAATAATAAACTTCTGAATCCAAATAACTGTTCTCCATGAAGAAATTAATAATGCTCTTATTTTTCCTTTGAAATTGTCAAGTCTGTTATGTTTAATGAATTTATCAGTAAAAAACTCATTATTGCTGAATGGCTAGTGAAGAACCATTTAATGAATTCAGTCTTTGATCGCAGGAAACAGCTATCTGAATACACTAAATAAAAACAATCTTATTTACACTATTTGAACTTCTTTCAAACTTTACATAAAGTAGCAGTAAATGAAGGAACATGAATTAGGATAAGCCATACCAGTCACCTCCCTGTCACCATATTCTTGAAAATCCACAACACAGTCTTGTGATGAATGAATTATATACAAGTTAGACAACTTAGCTTCTCTTTTCACCAGCATAAAATGTTGAACCATGCCTCCTCCTCCCCACTCCAGTTCTGGAGGTTCAGCCTAGGGTTGATTTTATTCAGAGGCAGGATCTCAAACCCCTGAACTGCCTGAGCTAGGATGGAACCTACAATTTTCCTACTACAGCCTCCCAGAATGCTGGGATTATAGATGTATGCCACCAAGCTCTTAAAATCACCCTTCTTTTAAATTTTATTTACTAAAGACACTGTTTAAACTGAACCTCCCAAATTCCACTGATGGGGTTAGGCTCTACCAATATATATGTGCCAATAATTAGTAGACACTAATTTTTCTGAAGGTTTCAAAACAGATATAGTACAACCCAAGAGGGCAGAATTTGATCTACAAAACAAACATCTGAATCTTTTCATCTTCCTAGTAGCCTTGAGCAGTCTAGTACTACAATATTCATTTTGAGACACTTAGTTAAAATATAACACACTTTCCAGACATGAATCCTAGGACAAAGAGGAAGGCCTACATGACCGCCTTTGATGCGGGAGACGTCCTGAGTATTATCTACACGCAGGCTGCCCTTGTTTGTGGACGAGGTGTCTGTATTTCTGAATCATCTGCAAGGAAAGATGCCAGTCCCTCCTCCCAACTCTGCCTCTCCAGCTCCCATGATTCTTTTCATAATGAACTATCAGAACGGAGAAGGTAAAGGGTAATTAATCCTTTGTTCCTTTTTTTTGGTGACAGGGTCTCCCTTTGTATTCAGGCTGGCCTTGAATTCACTCTGTAGCCCAGGCTGGTCTCAAACTCACAGCAATCCTCCTGCCTCAGTCTCCCAAGTGGTGAGATTAAGGGTGTGAGCCAGCCATGCCAGGCACACGGGTAAGGTTTTTTCCAACATTTGCATCCAACATTTGGTACAAGTCTCCTATAATCTCCAGCTTTTGGAGGAGGGGGAAGTGCTGGAATAGAACCTAGGGCCTCGCACACGGTAGGCGAGCGCTCTAGTCTTCCACTGAGCAACATCTCCACTCCTTCTCCAGCTTAATGATATTTGAGAGAATGGAGAAAAAAACACTAAGCATCAAAAATTTTAACCCCAAATGTCAGGTGTAGGGCCCCAACTACAGCAGCTTGATTCAGCTTTAAGATAAAGTGGGAATCTTGTTCACACTTTAAGACTACTGTTATTGAAACAACTTTAACAAGTAAAGCATCAGATTAAAACCTTCATTAAAAACCTATTTGGTTCACTTCTATTACCAGGATATAGACTTTAGCAAAGGTATGTCCAGAATGAATATTCAAAAATTATTTGGTGAAAATAAGGAGTAAAAAAGAAATAGGTTCTAATACTTATGTGCTCTTACCTGGCCCTGTTTTCCTGACAGAGTGGCCCAAATCATAATCTTTCCCTCAGGAACCCGAAATTTAAATGCATATACAGGAAGATTAAAAGCCACTGGAATATAACTGCTTTTTGGCAGCATCTAAAGAGAGGCCCATGATGTTCTGATGAATATCCTAGAAAAAATCTGTACTTTACCTCTAGCCTCAATTCTGTGAAACAATCTAATATACATCTAAAATGTTTGTGTTACAGAAGCTAGCTAGAGTCTGTTTTGCTGTCTGTGATAAAATGGACATCAAATAACTAAATCCACTGATAATTAGAAGAATCAATTATCCCTCAATATCAAGTAACAAAAAGTTACTTGACTGTAGTCTACAAAAAAATTAACAAACTAATTCCAAAGAGAAAGAAGATGTCCATAGATCCTACTGGTCAAACATTTTTTTTTAAAAAATGAGAGGAGGGAGGAGGGAAGAGGGGGAGGGAAAGGGGGAATAGGAAGGAGAAGGGAGGGAAAGGAAAGGAAGTTATCCTTAAGAATTCTAGCTGACAAAATTTAGCCTCCATAAACAACTACACATATATCTCTTAACGAGTCATCAAGTCTACTCTTACACTTTATCCTACAGAAAAGACTTCAACAACCAATAAAGATATGTGTAGAAAAACATAAAAAGTTTTGTTTATAGTAATAAGAACATAATTTACACACAAATAAAAGGAAGCTAAATTATGATATAACCATACAATAAAATACTGAGTAGTCATTAAAAAGAATACAATAGGTCTTCACCTACTGACACAGTCAAATGAAAAAAGCCAAGAATGGCATTCATGATTCCTGAACACACATATAAATTTCCATACACCATATACATGTGTATATACACATACATATATATACATGCTTTCATAGAAAAAAGTCTGGAAAGATATATATTAAACTCATAACACTGGTTATCTCTGGAGAAATGGTAAAAACAAAGATATTTACTTTCTCCCTTTTTTCATTTCTATATATTGTAAATTGCATGTATTACTTTTATAATCACAAAAAATAAAACTTTTAATGCTGTAACAGAAAGAATCTAAAAGAAAGTTAAGTGACGGTAAGCAAAGTAAAAACCTTTAAAAATGGTAAGCATAATCCATAGTTCACACTGACAAAGTGTTGCTTCAACACATTAATAATAACTAAAACTAAAATACTGAAAAAAGTAAAAATCTCACAATTCAAATTAACCTGCTAAAAGTACTAAAGAGATCTAGGCTAAATCAAAATGCGCCATCACATAAATTAGTCCAAACTAAATGCTCTAATAGGTAAATGCTTTAGCTATACTTACATCCATCTAAAAGACACTATGATTTTTCTCAAATGGTACTTACAGTTCTCTACAATTTCATCAAAAACTGGACCACTTTTCTGTTCAAACTGAAAAAGCAAAAACAAAAAAAAATAGAAAAGTAACGTTATTCTCATACTTCTTAATCAGTTTGACAGCCCTCCCAAGCCAAATTATGCACATACACCACAGCATAAACAAAAATACTTCCAAATAGAGGAAAATAAAATTGAGGATGAACAAAAATAGTTTTCAGACTAAAGACTGCAACCCAAAACCCAAGAGATCAATTATATCCTTTTCTTTCCTTTCTTTTTGGTATGAGAGATTGAACCCAGCG
This sequence comes from Chinchilla lanigera, assembly GCF_000276665.1. Taxonomy (NCBI): domain Eukaryota; kingdom Metazoa; phylum Chordata; class Mammalia; order Rodentia; family Chinchillidae; genus Chinchilla; species Chinchilla lanigera. The sequence continues at coordinate 13,408,291 of NW_004955452.1, read as the reverse complement.
AGATCTGAACTGGGCCCAAAGCCTTTTCTTTTCTTTTCTTTTCTTTTTTAACTTCTGAGACAGGGTCTATCAGGAAGTTGCCCAGGGTGTCTTGGAACTTGAAGGCATGCAGCACTGAGCTGCAGATTGCTTTTTAATTATTCTTATGTCACAAAAAAAAGGGTATTTGTAATAATAAACATAGTTGACATTTGTTAAGAATTTACTATGCGAAACTTCTTACCAAAACTGAACAGAACTACCGGCAATAATGGCTGTTGTTCCTAGGCTAAAGCCAGAAATTTGCTGCTTTTAAAACAAGTGAACCATGTTCTTAGGTTGGTTCCCACTGAGTATGTTAAGGTCTAAGAGAGGAGTAAAGCCAAGTTCAAGGTAATTTTGAACTTTTAACACACCAGGAGGAAAGAAAGTAAAGCATAGGCAGGTCCACCTACAAACTAAAAAAAAAGCAGCATGCTCCACTCTGAGTCTTTAAAGGCCCACTTACTGTGGTAAGACTGATCATTCCAACCTCCTGTTCCCCCGCCTATTACACACTAAAGACACAAGAACACAAGAAATTCTGCTTCTTGACAAACTCTGCCTACTATAACCTAGAATAAGCCACTCTATTCAAGGGACAAACTTTCAAGGGAGAAAAAAAATTACTGAACTACCTGTACAGCTGTAGAGGAAACAGAACAGTTAGCTAAAGTAATCAATAGTATCTGTTGTTCACAAATAAAAACAGAAAACCAAAAATCACACGTTTCTGAAAGGATGTAAAGGTAAAAGAAGGTTCAAGATGAACAGCAAAACCAAGACTAGGGTATTACAGCACTTTGAAATAACAGCCTGAGAAATAACAAGGAGGCCGCTCCAACTTTTGGCAATAAGGATGCAAGAGGAGTAAATCATGCTGAGCAAGCAGTGTATTCCTTCAGATAAGAAAAAGTAGTTCGGGGACAGACTGGATGAAGCCAGTGCAAAACAACATGTAAGCAAATGACACGGATCTGACTACGAGCAGACCCTAAACTTCCAAACTCACACTGTGTAGTAACTAAACTACCCAGTCCAGAAACCCCACACTTCTTTTAAATAAATGAGTAATTAATAGCATACTTTTGAGACCTCATACAAAATAAAATGCCTCCTTTGTGCACAAGCTCTCTGTGAAGTAGCCAGCTCTGTTGTCCTTTGTACGTATGGGTTGCTCTGCACATGGAATAGCCTGTCTTGCTTCTTAAAACTAACTACTCAACCTAGCAGCCAGGTGTATTTCTTTTCTGTAATAAACGTTACTTTAAGTTAATCATAGGTAGCAGATGCATGGTTTCCATCTTTAAAAAGGCAGTTTACCACTGTAGCAGGTGACAAAACCACCCCAGAAAAAAAAACAGGTTATTTACAGAAAAGCAACTTCTACGCTGAGCATGGTGGTTCTTGCCTATTAGCCCAGTATTTAGGAGGCCAAGGCAGGAAGATCACCTTGAATTTGAGGCCAGCCTGTATTACAAAGTGAGTTCAAAGCTAGCCTGAACTGCATAGCAAAACCCTGTCTGAAAACGACCAAAAAAAAAAAAAAAAAAAAAGTTGGAAAAAATAATTTATGCTACATGAAAGAGTAAACCAAGAGGTTTCACAGCAATTTCAAAGGTACCCTGAAAGAAGAGAACAATTGTGAGGTAGGATAATAAAAGAAAAATTCTGGCAGGGGATATAGCTCAGTGGCACAAGCGCCTGTCTGGCAAGTGTAAGTAATGTCCTGAGTTCAATTCCCAGTACACACACACACACACACACACACACACACACACACAAAAGAATCCAGAAGAAAAATTCTCTAAAACTGAAAATACAAATATTCAAGACTGAATGAGCCAGGGTAAAGGAGAAAAGAAGGAAAGGAAAAGAAAAAAATACACACACACACACACACACACACACACACACACACACACACGATAGTTAAGATAGCTATACTACTAAGTTCACTGAAAAAGGTTTGTGCTAATATTTTTTGGACAATTAAATGCCTATAACTTGTACTCTGAGTAATTTAAAGATAACAATATGCAATGTACTAATCTACTCACTGTTACCCTCCTATTATCTTGTTTTGAAATTTGGGGTTTTTTTTCTCTTTAAAACAAAAAAGTTTTTTTAAAGATTGAATGGGCCCACTGAACATCAAAGAGATAACAGAAAAAAGAGAATATTTATGCTAGTGAATTTCAAAATCCCAAAAGAACAAAAAGGAAGACTTTTAAAGGCATACAATATAGATGATTAATAAAACACATTTAACCTAACTGAAAGCAACTATCCAAGCACTAAAAAAGAAAAGAATAGGAAATAAACAGTGAAGGGAAATCCACCTATCATTCCACTCAATTGCCTATGCTCTGGAATTAAAGTTGGAGGTGATTCATAAAAGGACTTTCTCACTGATGGGAAACCTACCCATTTAAAAGAAAGGTAATATATTTTTTAACGCAATACTGCTCCTGAACACTTTACCTGACTAAACCAAACTATAGTCTTGCACATTTTAAAGGGAAAAAAGTCATGGATGGTAGTATGCTTATACTTTATGGATGCCTTAAGGAACTATATGTCCTATCATCTTAAAAGCTGATAATTAAATCTAACTCTTGACAAAGATCAGATTCTTTTAAATAAGAGTATTAATATCCCAACATCTCCATAAACTGGAACACAAAAGATCAATTTTTCACACTGTTCTAAGGAGGAAAAAAAATGTAACTCAGACATAGTTTCATATGAAAATTACTTAACAAAATCACAATTAAAAGTGATTGAAATTATATTACACAAAAGAAATAAAATCAGCCGGGTGTGGTGGTGCACGCCTGTAATCCCAGCACTCAGGAGGCGGAGGCTGAGGCAGGAGGATCCTTGCGAGTTCAAGGCCAGCCTGGGTTACAAAGTGAGCTCAAAGCCAGTCTGAACTGAACAGCAAGACCTTCTCTCCAAAAA
>NW_004955452.1:13374082-13405209 GCF_000276665.1 Chinchilla lanigera | reverse complement strand
AAAAGAAAAGAAAAGACAAAAGACAAAAGAAAGAAAATCTAATGCTGGGCATGGTGGGAAATGCCAGTAATCCTAGTACTTTCGGAACCTGAGACAGGATGATGACAAATTTGAGCTGCAGCCTGGGGAATTATAGAGACCTCTATCTCAAAATAAAAAACAGAAAAATGGCTAGAGATGTAGTTCAGTGTGAAGGCCCTAGGTACAATCCCCAGAAGAAAAAAAGATGGGGGACAGTACACAGAGAAAGAAGAGGGTTGGGGAACGGAAGAAAGAGGACCAAGTAGCTGATTACTGCTCAGAACAAATGAACCTACAGAGAAAAAAGAAAATCCAGTTGGTGAAAACATTCTTTTTTTTTGGTACCGGGAATCGAACTCAGGACCTTGTGCTTACCAGGCAGGCGCTCTGCCGCTGAGGTATATCCCCAGCCCAAATGAAGACACTCAATGGCAGAGACACCAGGATTAAATCTCCTCTCCTGTTTCAAAACCAAACTCTCCCTCCTTTCTTCCCTCTCAAAACAAAAACACACTGCCTCTTGATCACTAATTTCTAGTCTCTTCACAAACAGATGTAACAGTATACATAAAGTCCTTTTTTGACATACAGCATACATTTCAAAACCATAGGGAAAACAGATTAGTAGCTACCCAAGGCTGGGGTGGGTAGGGAGAGACAGGAAAGATTTTTTTTTTTATAGGTTTTCTTTTTTTTTGGTTCCGGGAATCAAACTCAGGACCTTGCACTTGCTGGGCAGGCGCTTGTGCCACTAAGCTATATCCCCAGCCCTCAGGAAAGATTTTATTAATGGGTATGTACCACTCTGAACAGAGTAGTTCCTTCTTATCAGCAGAGGATAGTTTTCAAGACGCCCTAATGGATGCCTGAAAATTATGGACAGTACTAAACCTTACACTTACTTTTCCCTACACTTATATGCCTATGATAAAACTTCCTTTACAAATCAGGCACAGTAAGGGACTGACAACTGCTACTAATAAAACAGAACAATTATACTGCAATAAAAGTAATGTGAAAGCAGTCTTAAAATCTCTTATTGTAATATAATATTCATCCTTGTGATGAAGTAAGATGAAACAATGTGTGATGAGATGAAATGAGGTGAATGGTGTAGGCACTGTGATATGGTTACCAGGTAAGGGTTAACTGATCATAAGCACTTCTACCCAATAACCCAAGTGACTATACTGGACAGGTACTGTTGACATCATGGATATGCTACATAAGGGAATGATTCACACTGCAGGCAGAACAAAGCACGATGAGATTTCTTCTAGCAGAATGGGAATAATTTAATACTCATGAATCATTTATTTCTGGCAAATCCCATTTACTTTAGTTGATCATGGGTAACTGAAACTGCAGAAGAGGAAACTGCAGAAAATGAAACCTCAGGGAAGGAAAGACAACTGCATACTAAAACACACTGAATGGTACATCAAATGGATGGACTTCATAGTATGTGAATTATAAACAACTGTTGTAGGGGCTGGGGATTTAGCTCAGTGGCAAAGCACCTGCCTGGCAAGCGCAAAGTCATGAGTTCAATTCCTGGTACCGGAAGAAAAACGAAAAACAAACAAACAAAAAAAAACAACTGTTGTAAAAACACAGACATACATTTCAATGATGTTTGGGTACTGAAAACCTGCAAGACACTACTCAAACAATATTAACTACAGATCTGTCACATGGCCATATACTGTAATTTTAAAACATGTTCAAATATGTTAATAAATGTTTATTACAAAGAAACCTTTCGAAGGCAATTAGTGCTATAAGCTACATAATCATTTTGATACAAATCTCTTCACATACTTGAGCTTCTTGAAAACGCAGAGCATCAAAGGATAAACTAGTTTTTAATTAATTTACTTTGCTTTGTAATGGTTGGTAAACACTTGTAATGGTTGATACATTGTCAACTTGAGAAATTTAGAAGTTTAACTAAGGGACTCATCAGGGAGTCAGGGTCCCTCCTTTGTAACCATCCTCATCCTGTGCAGGAGGCCAGGGCAGGGAGATTGTGTGTGAGTGTTACACTGAACCCACCTGGGGGGGTGGTACCCTGCTTACAATATGAAGGAGGAAAACAGGCTGCCCCAGGCCTTTTGCTCTTGCTGCTTTTGATGTCTTCTGCCACCTTGACCTACTGCCCCTTTGCCATGCCACCCTGCTTTGAAGCCAGCTGATTATGGCCTAAAACATCCACAAACTGTGAACTAAATAAACCTTTCCTCTCTTAATTTTGGGCGCTGTGTATTTTGTCTCAGCAATGACAGAAAAGCAACCAAGACAACACTCAACATTATACAAGCAGAGAGCAATAAAAAGTCTCTCAAACACTGGTGAAGATTCTAGAACATTTGCTTGGTCCATATTCTCATTAGTTGGATAACAAAAAATTTAACATTTAACACATAACTTTATCTGGCCTGTATTTCACAGATTTTCTTCTTCTCTGGGTACTAGGAAATCAATTCTGAGTCTCTCCCATGCTAAGCATACACACTACTACTGACCTATACACCATAAGCCTGTCCAACCTGTCCATTTATAAAAGTAGTCAGATATAAGCAGATAAAATTTAGCTTAGAAATTAACAGTTGTACACTTATCCTTCAAGTTTTATGAAGGATTTAATTGAACTTAAATACTAAGGTGGTATTCTTCTTTAAAATCTGTAGTAACTCTCCTGTACAGCCAGTGGTTTTCATAATACTGCAAAACCAGAAAAAAAAAAAATAGGAATGTGGATACTGATTTAAAATATCACTTAATTTTTGACCACCAAAAGAGCTTGATGATTTATTTCTACCCATCAGCTTCAAACCATGTAACTACATAAACTTACAAAATAAATCTTTATGGCCAGGCATGGTGGTCCATGCCTGTAATCCAGCACTTAGGAGGCTGAAGCAGAAGGATCACTGTGAGTTTGAGGCCTTAGTAAGTTTAAGGCCAGCCTAAACTACACTGTAAGACCCTATCTCAAAAATAAATAAATAAATCTTTATTAATCATTAGAAGGTTTCAGATCACATTAAGACCATATGTGCCAGTAATTTCAATTCTTTACTACTTAACAGCTACTTAAAATGTTAGCCTTGGGCTCAGCTGCACAAGTGCCTGCCTGGCAAGCACAAGGTCCTGAGTTCAATTCCCAGTACAAAAAATAAATTTAAGTTAGCCTTAAATTTCCTCATCCATAGAATATCTATATATTTATATACCTACTTCATAGCATGTCAGGATGAGTAAAGAGAAAAAAAAAAAACACAAAAAGGATTTCCCATGGTACTGAAGAGTATAAATACACAATAAAAGTTAACTATTATTACTACACTAATAAAAGATACGCTCCCCACTTTAAAAACTAGGTTTCATTAAAACATTTCATTTTTTAAAATGTATACACTGTTTAGAGTACAAAAAGCAAAAGAAAAAAAGTACTACACAGATGACAGCTCTCTATATTTCAAAAATTAAGTAATGGGAGATGGGAACACCACATTTTTACTCAAAAAACCACACCAAACATTCAAGTTCCCTAGTTGGAGGAGGGGGACACAATATACTGTGAATTGGTAAAAACTCACAACACACCCTAGTCACTCCTTCCAAAAAATCACAATTAGAAATGTACTACAAGAAAACAGCCTGTTGCTAGACACAGGTGCAAGTCTCTCGGTCCTTCTTTTCAGTCCTGGCCTTCCTTCCAGCCATCATACCTCAGTGAAAGGAGTCACTGGTGAGGAGGTAATATGCTATTTTTGACAACCCTTAGGCTGTAACTACTTATTAGATCCTTCTTGCATATCTCTGTCCTCCTGAGAAACCACTTTGAAGATACCACCATGTATTACAGCAGCCATTGATATTTTCCTACTAATCTATCCATAACTGTGTTAAGTTTGTAATGTTCCTATCCTACTTCATAAATGGATGTATGTTTATTATTATGTGTTTCCTACAACAACCATTGAGAATAGTTAATGATTTTTCAATAGGTCACTCATGTATAGCTCTATTTATTTTCTTTAGAAGCCACTTTGAAGATACCAAAGTATAGCACAACAACTCTTGATAATCTCCTACCTCTTTTGTCTCTAACGCACTATTATTTGTCTATTTGTTTTCCTGAGAAACTATTTTGTAGATAATAATATATAAAACGATAACCATTGATAAGTTCCTACCATTTTGTCTGTAATATGCTAAGTCCCCCCTATTATTATGTTATTCTTGTTTTACTCTCTAAAATAAAAAAAAAGAAATGTACCGACTGTAGACAAATATGAAAATTCCCTCTTCTGTCCTTTACACAAACACAGACACTTCATGAATTCCCAGACATGACGATAACATTTTCAAACTGTTTCCACTAACTGTAACAATTAGACATCACTATTGAAAAACTTTTTCAATGTTAAGTCAATAAAAAACAAAATAGTTTAAGAAGTTATTTTAGACTTTTCAATGGTTAAGCCAAGACTGAAAACATACACTCCATTTTCTTCTTTTGTTTCCTTTCTCATTTTAATTAGTGGCAGCCCCAAACATCTAAAGGGGGCAAGATCCTAAAAATTAGGGAGTTTTCCCTCACTCTCTTCAACTACTCATGAATTTCTAAAAACCTTAGTGTTCACAACACCTCTCTGGCAAGCACAAGGTCCTGAGTTCAGTTCCCAGTACAATCACTCAATCAGTTGTGTTTAAATAAATAAATAACGGGCTGGGGATTTAGCTCAGCAGCACAGCGCCTGCCTGGCAAGCGTGAAGTTGTGAGTTCGATTCCCGGTACCAGAAAAAAACCAAATAAATAAATAAATAAAGTGCCTTAGTGTTTTAAATAAATCTTTTTACTCTCCATTCCTGCTGCTTACATTTGTAGCTTTTAGAAATGTTCTGAGTCTTTGTTCTATGACAGATTCTGTGGAATAAATTATGAGCAGAAAACAGACCTCAATCCTAATTCTCATGTAGAAAATACATACCGATCCAATATGAGCTAAAGAAATGAATAATTAAGATATAAACACTCTGCAGATATGGAACTCTGTAGTATGGAATGAAGAGAAACCTGGCCAACTAGACACAAAGGTGAGAGAAAGTAAGAAACTATCCGTTCACTTAAGATCTGAACAGTAAGTAGGAATAAAAAAGTTATCTGAGACACTTCTCTTTATTCAGAAGTCCACTACACTTCTTAGTGGCTTCATAGATTTATGGTATATTTTAATGGACATTTAAGTTGCTTCTAGCTTTTCTTTTCATAAATATTACATTGTAGCTGTCTTCCTGTAAACTGGCTTACACATACAAGTATAACTACAGGATTAATTCCTAGAAATGGAATCAGCTGTAATGCCAGCACTCAAAAAAGGCTTTGAAGGAGGATTGCCACAAGTTCAAGGCCAGCCAAGCTACACAGTGAATTCAAGGTCAACCTGGACTGCACAGTGAGATACTGTCTCAAAAAAGAAAGAAATGGAATTAGTAGGTTAAAGCACATAGACATTTAAATTTTTGATAGCTATTACCAAGTTGCCCAACAAAAAACAATCAATACTTATAACTATCAACTAGCATTTTGTTGTCTTACATTTGTTTTAATTTCTTTAATTTTGGGTAAGAATTTTTCCATATAGTTATTAACCATCTGTGGTTTTCATTTCTAATGGCCTGATTATAAAATTTTTTAGGCAGCCGAGGACAGTGGTTTTCAAACCATTATAATTAGCAGTTAACAGCAAGAATCTCATGCTTTGTTTTGCACTTTTTTCAAGCGTTTTACATGACTTGATTAACTCCTCAAAATCTTGTAAGGTAGGTATCATTAACACCTCTATTTTGCAGGTAAATGGAAGGACTAAGTGATTAAAGGGATGGGCATACATAAATATACCCCCTGCGGAAAAATGTCCAACTCCTTTCTGAGCAAAAATAGGACTCCAAATTGTGGCCCTACCTTCTTAAAGTTTCATCTTTTCCTGCCTTCATATACCTGTAACACCCTAGTCCTGAGACAGGTACTCTAGCTACTACTTATGACCTGTAGTTCACTCAACCTATCAATTAGTTTCAATGATTCCTACCATTACACACAATTCTTGAAGTTTTTAAAGTCTTAATTCCATAACTGAGCTACAGTTACAACTTCTTTATGATGCCATAATTTCACATACACCCAACTTTCTGAACAAAGTAAAACTGACAATTTCTCACACTATTGTGACAGATGTGTCTATGATAGCAACTGTAAAAACTTTATTCCAAAGTTGATAATGCTATAAAGAACCAAATAATCATACATATTTCTAAAGATATACCATGCAGTATCTCATTCCTTTTATAGTCCAATTTGCTAAAAAAAAAAAAAAAAAAAAAAAATCAGAGGTTTTAATCCCACTTTAGAGACTATCTTTTAAGAAAGTCAATGAGTAAACACTTCTTATACAAAGGCTTTAGAATTACACAAAAATTAAGCATCCTAGTTGGTTTCCTTCAAGAGAAGCATAATAAAATCAAGACTCAGTTAAAGATTAGGTATTCCATGCTGCTCAAAGTCAGAGGAAAGGTAAAAAAAAAGTATCCTAGCTGGCTGAGGGGAAAAAACAAATTGTTTTTACCCTACTATACTAACACAATTCACAATATTTCTGTCATCAGATGTGTGGGAATTTTTCCCCCCAACCAACCAAGCAATTCTCCAGGGGATACCAACTGGTTATGGCATATTCAATTTGATTCTGCTATCATCTACGTAGAGCTAATATTACATCCCAAAGGATAACAGTTCAGCCCCACAAAACTGCCCCTCACTCCTTCAAATGCCAATTCCAATCCCTAAACTGCGATTTGTGCAGTAAGTCTGAGGCCAGCCTAAGCTACACAGTGAGTTCAAGGTCAGCCTGGATTGCATGGAGAAACACAACCATCTATAAATTAGGGTTTGATTTACTATCATGCCTCATGGAACTCATAGAAACATGTATTTATTGATTTGTTATAATGGTTATTACAATGGATACATACGAACAGCCAGAGGAAAGACGTGCACAGGGTGAGGTATTGTGAGATGGGGCACAGAGCTTCTACATCTTCTGTCTAGGCACGGTACCCTCCCAGTCTCTCTACATGTTTAGCAATCAAGAAACTCTATTAACCCTATCCTTGTGGGTTTTCTATTAAATCAATGGCTACTAATGATCACTTCAACATTCAGCCATCTAATCATAACTTGTCTGATGATCAGCCCTCATCCTGAAAGCTACCCAAAGGGTTCAGCCACCAGTCATCCCAGTACCACAGAATGGCCTGAAAAAACAAGATTTTAGAAGCAGTATGCCAGGAATTAGGACAGATACCAAAAAATACTTCTTACATCACAGTATCACACTAACCTAAGGAGAGATTTTTAATTCTTCTATACTGCTGTAAGTCTAACATCTATAATACAAAACAGACGTTCAACAAATGTTTCTGAAAAAAGAATCACTTTTCTTAGTTAATAAGTAATCTGAAACTTCTTTATATTAAGAAGTTTAAACATCCTAGAACTGTAACAGCAAGATGGATCTTTAAAAGTTAGGGGCTGGGGATTTAGCTCAGCGGTACAGCGCCTGCCTGGCAAGCGCGACGTCATGAGTTCGATTTCCGGTACCGGAAAAAAACAAAAAAAAAGGAAATTTGCCGGGCGTGGTGGCGCACACCTGTAATCCCACCACTTGGGAGGCTGAGGCAGGAGGACTGTTGCAAGTTCAAGACCAGCCTGGGCTACAAAGTGAGCTCAAGGCCAGCCTGAACTGCATAGTGAGACCCTGTCTCAAAAAAGACAAAAAAAAAAAAAAAAGTTAAATTTTTTCTTCCAGAGATTAAACTGCTTCTCCAAACTTTCCCATGCTGAAGGTGTAACTGTCATGCCCTCTTCCTCTCCTCAGCTCAGAGAAAACGATGAATGTAATATTTGCTGATACCAACCCCAAAAGAAGAGGTCTGGTTCCATTTAGACAAAAGAAGGGAAAAAAAACAAGACTGACCAGGGGATAAAGCAATGCGGGAAGTTACTGGTCTTTTGTCTCATTGTACTGCCTCTCCCTTCTCCTCCTTACTTAATAAAAGCCCTTGAAAACCTGAATGCAGTAAAATGGGAATTTGAAGTAAAACCCTTTCAGAGCTGGCTTTTATCCTTTCCCCAAGTCTCCTCTGTTCTTAGGGAATACAAGCACTGAGGATCTCTGGACCTGAGCAACCAGTAACAGACTGTACTTTAAACTCTGAAAGAAACTCAAACATTGGGCAAAAGCTTGAAATAATCTTTATGGCTCTAACAGACCACTCCAAAAAGAAAATGTCAACCATTCTCCTTTACCCCTACAAAAGTATGCTAGTTTTTCCTGTCATTACTTGAATTCTGATAATTTTTATTTCTTGAGTTGGAAAATATAGCATATATGTTATGGAAAAAACATTTATTTTATACAAGTCATATAGCAGGGTCATAAAAGTGGCCATGTGAATGATACCATGCAAACCAATCTTAACAGTCAAAGAAAAAATTTTGATTTGATTCAGTAAACTTTTAAATTTTTATCCAAGCATTAAAACTGCCAGTTAGCCCAGCTTGGTGGTTAACACCTTTAATCCCAAGGTTGGGGAGGCTGAGGCAGAAGGTTCCTCATGAGTTCCGAGGCCAGCCTGGGCTACATACATAGTGAGTTTAAGGCCAACTTGGACTACACAAGTGAGCCCCTTGTCTCAAAAAACCAAAACGAGAGAGACAGAGACAGAGAGACAGACAGAAACACAGACACAGAGTCAGAGAGGAAACATTTATGACAAAATTCATGGTGTTCCTAACAAAATATATTTTCACTGCTTTCTAAAATGTAGCAAATAAGAATAAGTAAAATGCATAAAGATTTCTTCAATTATTTAAGATAAAAGTAAAAACTACTTATATTATTTGCCTTCAATTTGTGATCCCTTTTTTTTTGAGACAGGCTCTTCAGCTGACCTTAAACTCTCATTGCAGCACAGGCAGACCTAGAACCCAGAGCGATCCTCCTGCCTGAGCGACTCTCCTGGCCACCGTGCTGGGATGACAGGCACGTGCCACCATACCCGGTCCAATTTGTGATCCTTGACTCCAAATAACAATCAAATACCACAACTACCACAACATAATAATCCATAGAAATCTCTGAAATCATATTTTGACAAAAAACTCAAGGGACAACTAATGTCTAGATTCTTCAAAGCATCTATGGGATGATGACAGAGACAAAGATTATTCAGCAGCAAATATACTGACAGCTATGAGTGGGCTTTGAAAAAGGGAAACCTTTGAACGAGCAGTTCTATATGTGTGGTTCTCAGAAGGACTCAAAGTCAAAACTGTTTCCACAGTAATACTAAGACATTATTTATATTTTTCACAGTGTTGACATTTGCACAAATGGTACCAAAGCAACGTGGGTAAAACTACCGGCCTCTTTGACAGTGAGTGTCATCAAACGACTAACAGTCATTGTATTCATCACAGTCAGACATCTGTTATACACAGTAAGCAACCATATGGGTAAAGAGTTTGCTGCAATCGTGCCCTTGAAATTTTCATTTTTTATTAAAAGTCAAAATTTTTCAAAATTGGATACCCAACCTTAATAAAATAAAAAGCCAAGTATATAAAAGTCCAACAAATTTGTATTATTTCTCTATGAAAACAATAGGAAAAAGCAAATACTAGTAATAATAACCCAAGTCCCTACCTCTGAATATTAATGGCTGTCAGGTATATACAGTATGTATATACAATAAAGAAAGTAGGATTTAAATACTTATAAATTTAAGAGGGAAATAGGCTGCAAAATCAAGAACCACTAGGACTTATATAGAGAATAAAAGCAAGCTCAGTCAGCTGTTTTAACTATTATTAAAATATTTAATCCTTTAGTGATATCTCATTAACTTTTTCCATAATAAAGAGATTTCCAGGGGCTGGGGATTTAGCTCAGTGGCAAAAGTGCCTGCCTGGCAAGCGCAAGGTCGTGAGTTCGGTTCCCGCTACCGGAAAAAAACAAAAAAAAAAAAAAAAAAAAAAAAAGAGAGATTTCCAAAATCTAAATTCCTTGTGTTTTTCCAAAGCCACAATTATGTGATAATATGATATACATACATATATATTTTTTGTTTGTTTGTTTGTTTGCTTTTGTTTTTGTTTTTTTAAACCTGTAGTTCAGGCTGGTCTTGAACTCACTAGATAGCCCAGGCTGGCCTCAAACTTGCAGCTATCCTCTTGCCTCAGCCTCTCAAGTGCTAGGATTACAGGTGTGTACCACCATGTAATTATAATGTATTACATTTGATATATTAAACGAGATAATACAGGCAGAGAACAAAAGAATCAAGTTCCAAACTGTAAGAAAAGTTTTTGGTTTTTGTTTTTTGGTTTATGGGGTTTTTTTGACACAGGGTCTAACTAGGTCACCAAGTTATACATGATGCACTCAAACTTGTGATCCTCTTCCTCAGACTCCCAGAATGCTGAATTACAGGCTGGAGCCACCATACTCACTGCAAAAAGTCATGTTTATAACTATACATATTTCCCCATTTATTACTTCACAAATTTATCCTAGTGTAAGGATATACCTGGCAGATTAGCAAACAAGAAACTAATAAAAATATCTAAGATGTATAAAAACATCATTTCTGGATCATCATCTTATAGAAGTTTCTTTTTGTTTTATTTATTTATTTATTTTTTGGCTTTTTGGTTTTTCTCCGGTACCGGGAACCGAACTCACGACCTTGCGCTTGCCAGGCAGGCACTTTGCCGCTGAGCTAAATCCCCAGCCAGAAGTTTCTTTTTGAATAAACATTTTACTGAGGGTATATACACTATCCCTGTCTAAAGATAATGTAAAAGTATAACCTATATTACTTGTAACAGGATATCACAAGCCAGAAAATGATATTAGTACATTGCTTTCCAAGCTGTAAAAACTAGATGCACTCAATCAAATGTCTCTAAAACTCTTAATTTTGGGGCTGGGGATTTAGCTCAGCAGCACAGCGCGCCTGCCTGGCAAGCACAAGATCATGAGTTCGATTTCCAGTACCGGAAAAAAACCCCTCCAAAAAAACCTCTTAATTCTGAAATACCTATACATGCTGTTTTAGAATCACATCTGAGGACAAGCTAGCTATTTAGGGGTGGGGGTAGAGGGGATGCTGGGGATTAAACCCAGGAACTTGCATAAGCACTTTACCAGTGAGCTATATCCCCCAACTACTGCTACTTACTTTTTTCAAAAAATCTACCTGGACTTAAGATATACCTCTTCAAGTGCTGGGGATATAAGTCAGTGGTAGAGTGTTTACTTTGCATGTATGAGGTCATGGATTAAATCCCCAGGATTAATAAACAAATAGATTAAAAAACAAATAGATCTCCTTAAACCAAGATTGTACATCAATGTAATTATAAAGATTAATTATATACTGTATGTATACATAAGAATTGTTACACAGCTCGATCATAAACTGTTCTATAATATTAAAACATTTTAAATAGTCCTGTGTTACTCTGATAGGCAGAAAATAACATTTATGGCTGTGATAAAACATATTATATATATGTACCTATCAGTGAAATTTTTAAAAAATCAGCAATAAAATAGATTTTAATTTTCAACAACATACTCACATCCTTTACAAATCTCCTGAACTCCAGAACTACCACTGCAAACAAAAATGTGAGACCAACCAAAATAAAAATTACTGAAAGGTCCCTTTGGAAGGAAATGGTTAAACAACTTTTTAACTTTAATATATTTGTACGTGTACAGTACATGCTTACATTCCTTGTAGAAAGTTGGTACAGGTACACAACATATCTTAATTCCTATTTTCATCACCTTTCCCTTCCCTCCCTTCCCCTCCCCCATCCCTTGACCCCATTCCATTTTTGGGGGACATGTTTGTAGTATATAGTGCTTGCATTTCTTGTATGTAGTTGATACCTGTACATAGTTTTAAAAATGAAGAACAAGTCAGGCATGGTGGCGTATCCCTGTAATCCCAGCCCTCAGAAGGCTGAGGCAGGAAGATCACCACAAGATGGAGGCTAGCCTGGGCCACATGTAGTGAGTTCAAGGTCAGCCTGGACTACACAGCAAGACCTTGTCTCAAAAAAAAAATAGAAGAAGATTAAAAAATAGGTAATAGGAAGTAGGGAGATATACAATGTTCTCAAAGGAAAAGGGGATCAAGAGATGAAGGGAGCAGGAATACAGGGAGGGAATATTATGCATGGAAACAATTTATTAATATATATTACACTGCAGAATTTTATGCAGACTTTAAAAACAGTAAGGTGTAAAGTTCTAGAGATGAATGGTGGTTGTGGTATCACAAAGTTAGTGTGCTTAATACTACAAAACTATACACTCAAAAACAGTTAAAGGCCTGGTATGGTGGTACAGGCCTATAATCCCAGCAATTTAGGAGGCTAAGGCAAGAGGCCTCACTTTGAGCTCAAGGCCAGCCTGGGCTAGAAAGTGAGTTGAGTTCAAGGCCAGCCTGAACTGCATAGTGAGACCCTGTCTCAAAAAGACAAAAAACAAAACAAAACAAGAACAATTAAAGCGGGCCGGGGATATAGCTGAGCAACACAAGCATCTGCCTAGCAAGCACAAGGTCCTCAGTTTGATTCCCGGTACAAAAAAAAAAAAAAACAGAAACAAAAAACAGCTAAAAGACAAATTTCATGATTTGTATATTTTACCTCAGTGACAAAAAATAAAGTATTAATATGTATAATATTTATAGCATAAATTCCAGAAGAGTAGAAAGACTACAATGTAGAAAAATATTTGAAGAAATAATGACTACAAGCTTCCAACATTTCACAAAAGACATACCTCTCATATTCAAGAAGTTAAGCAAACCCCAAACAAGATAACCACAAAGATATCTATACCAAAATACTCATAAACTGTTGAGACCTAATGCAAAAACAAAAACTTACTTGTAGTGCAGACTTTCTATCAGAAACGATGGATGCCAAAGAAAAGTGGAAAAACATATTTAAAGTGCTGAAAGAAAAGAACTGTTAATCCATAAATGTGTGTGTATCTAACAAAATTACCCTTCTTTTTTTTTCAAAGTTACCCTTTAGAAATAACCGTCATACACACTCTATGATGAAGTTAAAGTATTCAGGATCACCAGACTTCCTCTAAAAGAATTCCTAAAAAAGATTCTACATACAAAAGTAAATTGATATTGGAATAAAATTTGGAACATCAAGAGTAAACAAAAAGCCACTCAGGAAACTGAAGCAGGAGGATTATGAGTTTAAGGTCAGCCTGGTCTACATAGACTGTTCAAGGGCAGACTGGACTACTTGAGACTCAAAACAAAAAACTGTCTGAGAAAGTATTTACAAATGTGTACTGCTCTTTTATTCCTGAGTCATTTAACCTGGGTGACAGTTGAATGTAAAATTTATATAAGGTTTGCAATATATGAGCGTTAATGACAATTATAACATAAATCAGAGTCTAAAATAACCCAAATTCAATTAAATTTCAATTAAAGTAATAAAATATTGTTTCTAAGAAGCCAGTCTCAAAATATTGCAAAGTCAAAATGTTACAACATTCTCCAAAAAAACAAAACTACAGCAACAGAGAATTCTACAATGGCTTCCAAATGGTTTAAGTGTGAATGGAATCAGGTGCAGTGTTGTATACCTATAACCCTAGCTACTCAAGAGGCACAAGCAGGAGAATCACAAGCTCAAGGCCAATCTGGGTAAATTAGCAAGATCATCTCAAAATCAAAAATGAAAAAGGCTGGGACATAATTCAGTGGTGGTGAACCCCTGAGTTTAATCCCCAGTATCACAAAAGAAGAAAAGACTGGTGAATGGAGTATATGACTATAAGGCGCAGCATGAGGGAGCTTTTAGGGTGACAGAACCATTAGGGATCCTATTTGCTGTAGTGCTTAGAAGAGTCAATATACCTGTGTCCAAAATGTAATCAAGCCCTAGGGGTATAATTCAGTGGTAGAGCACATACTGAGCATGCACAAATCCTTGGTTTTAATCCCCAGAAATTAATTAAAATCTACATATGGTTATGCCTCTGTTCAACTTAATTATTTCCATGATTCTGCAACCAAAACAAATTCTGCAACCTGTGCATATAATTTGGTTGCAACCACAATTGTGTGACAAATTCGGCAACCTGAAATGTGGAACGAATTAAGTTTGTGAACTGACATACCACTGCAACTATATTGCAAATACTTTTAAGAATTATTAGCCAGGACTTGTGGCCCATGCCTGTAATCCCCCAGCACTTGGAAGGCTAAAGCAAGAGGACTGCAAGTTCATAGATGGTCTGGGCTACATAACAAGACCCTGTCTGAAAAACAAAGGTATTAATACATGTTAATGAGGGGCTGGGGATTTAGCTCAGCGGCAAAAAGTGCCTGCCTGGCAAGCGCAAGGTCGTGAGTTCGGTTCCCGGTACCGGAGAAAAACCAAAAAAAAAAAAAAAAAAAAAACATATTAATGAAATAGATATGCAAGATAACAATGCACAACTGTAAATAAATGTACTCAGTAGGTACACTTCATATCTTTTTCAGTCTTTCAAGTCATCTCCAACAATGCTACCTTTAGGATCAAAATAAAATCCTCAAGTTTACACATTTTGCTCATAAAATTATTTGGAAAGGGGTTGGGGATTTAGCTCAGCGGCACAGCGCCTGCCCGGCAAGCACAAGGTCGTGAGTTCTATCCCCGGTACCGGAAAAAATATATATATATATATTTGGAAAATGAGTAAATCAGAACATTATACTGTTTTGAGATGTCAAAGTATAAAGGGTAAGCAAGCGGGGAGGAGTGCACACTTGCAATCCAAGGACTCTGGTAGACTGAGGCAGGAGGATTACAAGTTTGAGCCTAGCCCAGGGAATTTAGAAACTTAGTGAGACTCTTACCTCAAAACTTTTGTTAAAAAGCTGGGGATGTAGCTAAGTGCAAAGATCCTGGGCTCAGTTTTCAGTACACACACACACACACACAAATATAAAGGGAAATTACATGGCAGACATCTGCTCAGCATACACTGGTACAAAATAAAACAATTACAGGACTGCTAAAGAGTCAGATGAGCCAGTCTAACTTCAAAGTTTCTTATGTGTAATCTCCCCTTTCAGTATATATGGGGGCTGGGGATTTAGCTCAGAGGCACAGCACCTGCCTGGCAAGCGTGAGGTAGTGAGTTCGATTCCGGGGGGGGGGGGGACGACAATATATATATGTATCAACAGATACAAGTGATCATTCGGCAACCTGAAATATGGAACGAATTGTTTGTGAACTGAAAAAAAAAAAAAAAAAGTTTGTGAATTGACATACCACTATGTCAAGGACAACTATTATTCCAACTAATGAATTTCTTTATTGTTTAATTACCTAAGATAAAACAATGTTCTCCTTTCTTTGCAAGATAAGCCTAAGAAAATAATGACAAAATTTCAGAAACAATGCATTTGTTAAACAGATAAAGTAAATGAGTGTACTTATAATTTAAGGAAAATGGTTGGCGTGGTGGCTCACTCATGTAATCCTAGCAGTTGGGAGACAGGCAGGAAGATCACAGTAAGTTCCAGGCCAGACTGGGCTACACAGTGAGTTCAAGGTCAGCCTCAACTACATAGAGAGACCCTGTCTCAAAAAACAAACTAACAAAAAACAATAATTTAAGGCAAACAGATTCCACTTGAATCAAAGAAATAAATTCATAAAAAATAATGCTTACTGAAATAACCAATTTTCATAAAGACCTCCAACTCATAAGACATATAACCAAAGTTATAAAATGACATGTCAAGAATATCATCTTTTTTTTCAATTTCTCTTACTTCAGTGAGTGTAGCATTCATACTTTGTCAGGACATTGCATTTGTACTTCAAAACCTCTCTCAAATCCATCCACAATCTCTCCAAATTCACTTACCACTCTTAACATATTACTTCTATTTCTACCATTCATACCATTTTTCCACACTCAACAAAGATGCCTGCTCTAAACTTTCAATCTACTATATGACACTAATTTGAACTTAATGTTTTGAATGAATCTTCCTTTTGTCATTCATTCTTAACACAAAAAATTTCGAGTACATGTCATTCTTGTTTTGAGGGGGGTTGTCTTCTTGAGACACAGTCTCACTATGCAGTTCAGGCTGGCCTTGAGCTCATTTTGTAGCCCAGGCTGGTCTCTAACTCGCAATGATCCTCCTGCCTCAGCCTCCCAAGTGCTGGGATTACAGTCAAGTGCCACCAGGCCCAGTGAGTGCATGATTTCAAATAGAGTACTAGTTCATAAAGCCACATGTGGTGTCACATGCCTATAATCCCAGCACTCGGGAGGCTGAGGGAAGAGGAGTGCCATGAGTCTGAGGCCAGCCTGGACTACATACTGAGTTCAAGGCCAGACTGACCTACACAGCAAGACCCTATCTCAAAAACAAAACAAAACAAAAACACTAATTCAGAGACTAGGGTTCTAGATTAGGTCAACCACAAACTCTGAAATGCTGAGCCTAAAAATACAAAATTCCTCAGTGACTGAACTCATATTTTTTTGAGTACCCATGACATGATAAGTAATTTGTATGTACCACTGTATTTCATTGGTGTGGCATACAGTAACTTCTCTATACATACTGTTAAATGACTAAACTGCCTTAAAATTTAGCTCTACACACATCTGTAGACACACAGAAAAATATCATTTACCCTGAGTAAATTTAATTTCTCCGAGGGTACCAATGCACATGGTACAGCAAGTTTTCTAAGTTGTGTAAAACTAACTACATAATATAAATCTATAATGTTTTTACTATCTTTCCAGTATTTTTGCACTCTGTGTAATTTAGTTTTTACACACAAATTCTGTTATTCTCTTGTCATTCCTATCACATATAATTAAAGAATTCCAAAGATGAAACTTATTTTTAAACATAATTTATGCTATTAAAAACTCATAAAATCTTAAAAAACAAAAAAAGATAATTTATGCTAGCAGAGACCTTTCATTGTAGAGATGAAGAAATATAAATCACTCAAGGCACACCGTATCTCCCCAAAAATAGAACCAAACTGGAAAATAAGCCCTAGCACAATTTTTCAGGATTCTCATATTATAAACCCTCTCCCCAAATTAAGCCCCAGTTAAGATCAGCCACACTTGGGAGGCTGAGGCAGGAGG
Organism: Chinchilla lanigera; assembly: GCF_000276665.1. Lineage (NCBI taxonomy): Eukaryota > Metazoa > Chordata > Mammalia > Rodentia > Chinchillidae > Chinchilla > Chinchilla lanigera. The sequence goes on along the minus strand of NW_004955452.1, from coordinate 13,387,882 downwards.
ATCGTTGCAAGTTCAAGACCAGTCTGGGCTACAAAGTGAGCTCAAGGCCAGCCTGAGCATAATGAAACCTTGACTCAAAAAAGAGGAAAAAAGAAAAAAAGATCATCAGCCAGAAGGATACATTTAGTACATCTGTTCAATACAGATGTATTGCATTATAAAATATTAATTAAATATAAATATATTATTGACATTAATACTTCAAATAAATGATAATATAAATTATAATTAAGAACTTGTAAATAGTCAAGCAGGCGCCTCTGGACAAAAGGTAAACATCTATGTAAACACATGAACTCAATACTTACTGCCAAAGGACCAATCAGAGTACAAACACAAGATACAAATAATGTGTGCACTTGATAACAAAAGTGGTTGCTTCCTAATTCAGTATGTCATGTGCTGTAATGACATAATGCACTTGTATGAAATTTCAAAATGTACTTAATGCACTTGCATGAAATTACAGAAATTTTCTTAATTTTGGTGCCTGCAAATTTTTCATCGCTTTTGTGCGGACCACCATTCGTAACTGTCATCATTTTTCTAGCCACTCCTACCTATTAAGTATTCAATTAACACATGATTTAATGAAAACTTTGTGAAGCCTCACCTGTAAGAGGTTGTGACTTGGGTGAAGAATTCAAGGGATAAAATCAGTGACAGCTGTGTTGCCAATGGATCATGAGCAAACTGCATGAAAAAGAAGTCCTCATTTAAGGAAAGCTCTAGTGCCGGACATGAGAGACTGGGGCCAATGGTTCTACAGGAAATGGAGTTACAAGAAATTCAGGCCAGAATTTGGGGTTTGGCAAGTTATGATGATGTTCCAGAAGAAGATGACATGACTGTATTTGAATAAATGTAGATTTTTGTAAAGAAATATAGATTGGGGCTGGGGATTTAGCTCAGTGGCACAAGTGCCTGTCTGGTAAGAGCAAGGTCCTGAGTTCGATTTCCAGTACCAAAAACATAGACAGACAGACAGACAGACAGACAGATAGATAGATAGATAGATAGACAGATAGATAGTGGTGCATGAAAAAAGAAGACATCCTCTGAAAATAAGCCTTACTGTGTGTGTTTTGAAGCAAAAATTAATATGACTCAGTCTTATTTTGGGGAAATATGGTTTATACTTAACATGACTACTTCATTCAGTTAGCTAATACATATTTACTGAATACAGTGCTTCCCTCCTACAAATCAGGCACAAACTGTTTGGGTCAATATGTTAAAACAGGAAATACACCAGAGTTCTTGTACCTTTCCACAGTCTCCCTGGGAATATGGTTATTATACAAAGAATGACAAAGCTAGATAAATGCTATCACGGAGAAGAATAAAATGCTTATTTAATTTAGTTATAAATTAAGATTAGAAAGAAGAAAACATTTGCTATAGGAAAAGGGAAGGGAGTTTTAGATAGCAAACAGTGGACAATAAAATCAAAAGAGTCCACAACACTCAGAAGAAATGGGGTATCCTGTTAGAGTAAGAGATAAAATGATACATAATCAGAGACACATTTGCCCAGCCTTGAATGGTTTTGGACATTATTATAAGGTTAATGGATAATTTCCTGGAAACTTAAAAGAAGAAACTAAGCTGGGTGTGGTGGCACATGCCTGTAATGAAAGCACACTCAAACCTGATAAACATAAGATAATAACGATGCTTGCCAGTATTATGTGGCATACAGGAGCACAGAAAACTCATTACCACAAATGTGAGTAATGCTTTGTGCTACAATTATATGTAGAATGGCTATGACATCACTAAGAGATAAAAATTCTTCAGTTCTATTATATAATCTTAAGGGATAATTTAATATATATGGTCTACCACTAACCAAAATGTCATTATGTGGCACATGACTATATTTCTAGCATTTTTTTTCTTCAGGTTGAGACTTAAATCCTGGTAGGCAGCTCTATTTGGTGTGTTTTCACGTCAATGAACTTTAAGAGAGCTTTTGGAGTTCTGATCTCAAGTTTATTAGAAACCTATTACCTCACTCTGATTCCTGCATGGATACTCGTAATAAATGAGTAACACAACTACATAGCTACTGACGATTCATTTCTACTTTCTTTTTTTTTTTTTTTAATGTCTTTTTTGAGACAGGGTCCCGCTATGCATTTCAGGCTGGCCTTGAGCTCACTTTGTAGCCCAGGCTGGCCTCAAACTTGCAACGATACTCCTGTCTCAGACTCCCGAATGCTGGGATTACAGGCGTGTGCCACAACACCCAGCCATTTCTACTTTCTGAAAAAACAATTTTTTTCCTTTCCCAGGTCTAGGGATTGACCCCGTGACCTCACACTGTACTTTACTTCCTGTGAGAAAGGCCCTAAATTGCCTAGGTTGCCTTCAAATTCTCCTGCCTCCTTCCAAAAGCTTGGGATTACAAACATATGCCACCACACCCAGCAAACTTTCTTAAATCTTGAGGATCACTGATATACTCTGTCATCTAATTTTGTGATAACTTCTCTCTGGGTTCTTTCTGTTTTGCTATCCTAGTTGTCTTGCTATCTTCCCAGAATTCCCTAAGTATATTTTTAGAAGAAAAACCACACCTTTAGTCCCAACTACTCAAGATGCTGAGGCAGGACGATTATAAAGTCAAGGCTAGCCTGTACAACTTAATGAGACCTTGTCTCTAAATAATTCAAAAAAAAAAAAAAAAAAAGCTGGGGCTAGGGCTCAGTGGCTGAGTGATTAGCTATCATGTGCAAGGGTCAAGGTTCAGTCCCTAGTGCCACAAAAGGAAAATACAAAAAACCACTGCTTTTCAGGAATTACAAAAGCTTCTTATAGTTTTAATAAATTTAAATTGCGTATGTGAAAGTTACCTATAACCTTACCTTCAGACATGATCATTACCAAATGTTTGGGATACATTCCTTTAACTCTTTAATACATCTACCATGTACAATCTTATTTTTAATTTCATAAAATAAAACCATTTTATGTTTGCTGTTGCGTTTTGAAACTGGCACATAGACATTTTTGTATTATTGTAAGTCTGCCTTATTTTTTGTAACAGTTGAATGGTACTGGGTATCTATGGATGCAGTTTTTCATTTAATGATGGCTATGGCTCATTGTTACTGTGTGGATATTTATAACTATTTTGGATGTCTCTTGGGCATTTGTGGGGTAAATTTCCAAAAGTGCAATAGCTGGATCAAAGGGTATCAATACTGAAAATTTTTCAAACTGAGACCCAAAGTAGTTGTACTTATATTCTTATCGCATATGAAAGCATCAATATTTTTAATCTTTGCTAATCTGGTTATTTGCAAAAAGTTTTGGTTTTGATCTGTTTCCTGAACACTTTTAGCATCACTTTCCTGTTCCATAATCATAATAGAATATGAGGGGCTGGGGATTTAGCTCAACGGCAAAAGCGCCTGCCTGGCAAGCACAAGGTCGTGAGTTCGGTTCCCGGTACCGGAGGAAAAAAAAAAAAATAGAATATGAACTATCCCCAGGGAAATCTTTTCATGTTAAATTTTCCACAGATCAGAGACTTCATTTGGAAGTATTTTTTAAAAAGATGAGATATAAGAATGATGCTTGTAAATTTTCATTATGACACATTTTAAACACTGAAAAGATACAAATAACTACTTCCAATCTCTTCATATGGCAGATCTGAAACTGCAATTACCATCTTACCAATTTTTGAATGTTTCATGGATCAATCAATTCACAGAAAATGGATATCTTGATAACATCAATCAAGTTATTTAGGTCTTACTTCTCTAAGTATTAGCCTATAGTTTTTAATTTAATGTATAAGTTTTATGAATCTTTTATAAATTTATCCATATTTTTGTTTGCTATTATATACATTCAACATTTTTTCAATTGTTTGTTTGGAAACAGGATTTCCCTAAGTAGTTTAGGCTGGCCTTAAATGCACTATGTAGCCCCAGGCTAACCTCCAACTCGCAAGGATCCTCCTGCCTCAGCCTCCCAAGCACTGGGATTACGAATGCTGGGGTTACAGGTGTGTGCTACCACACCTGGCTCATTTTTTCAATTGTTTGCTGCCAGTGTGTTAAAGTGTAATTGGAATTTTGCATTTTGACCTTTTAACCTTCAACTTGCTAAATTCATGATTAGAAGCACTCTGGAACCCCTTAGGATTGTCCATATAAACAACTATATTGCTGGACAAGTTGCACTTTTGATTACTATGTCCTTCATTTCTTTCCCTTGCCTTAGTGTACTAGCTACATACAATACTTGAACACAGTATTAATACAATTGGTGAAAGTGGAAGACCCTGCCTTAATTCCAATTTTAAGGTTAAAGCATTTGTCTTTCACCATTAAGTATCACCCTTATTGTAAGATTTTCATAGATGCCCTCTCTCAGCTTGAGAAACTTCCTTCTATTACTGATATGATTCGTTTTTTAAATGAATGAGAGCTTATTTCTACAAGTGCTTTCTCTACATCTGATGAGACAATATGTGGTTTGGTCTTTCTTAGTCTACCTGACTTCTGAATGTTAAACCAACCTTACATTCTGTTATAAGCCCCACGTGATGAGATGTTTTGTCTGGTTTGGTTTGATCTGGTTTGGTTTGATCTGGTTTGGTTTGATTTGATTTAGTATGGTACGATTTGGTTTGGTTTTGTGGTACTAGGAACTGAACCTGGGGTCTTTCCACTGAGCTACATCCTTATGCCTTTTTTATTTTGACACATGGTCTCACTATGTTGCACAACCTGGGCTCACACTTTTAATCCTCAAGCCCTCAACTTCCGAGAGTTCTGGAACTACAAGTGTGTGCCACCATACACAGCTTTATTAATTCTTCTTATACACTGGATTCAGTTTACAATATTGATAAGAATTTTTTTATACATGTGCATGAGCAATATGTATTGGTCAGTAGTATTCTCAACAGTTGTTCTGGTGTCAAAGTAATGCCGGCCTTAATACATAAACTGGAAAATATTGCTTCCTCATAATTTTAAATAAGTTTAAGAGCACTACTGTATCCTTAAGTGTTTCATAATTTTGCGAGTAAAACCACATTGGCATGCAATTTTGTGAGAAGATGCAATTATCTGGGTTTTTAAAAAAGAACTTTTATCTTGTTTTATTTTTGATAATCTGAGTCAAGACATTTGTCCTTTTCATCTTAAGTACTTGAATGTATTGTAATAAAATTCCTCTTAATATTCCCTTACTATATTTTTAATGCCTATTTATGATGGTGTTCCTACTTTTTATATAATGCAAGTTTTATTGAGATATAACTCACAAACCATACTACTTAAAAAAGCATACAATTTTTATTATTGAAATTGTGTTGTAGGAGCTGGGTGTGGTGGCACACGCCTGTAATCCCAGCACTCAGGAGACCGAGGCAGGAGGATCGTTGCAAGTTGGAGACCAGCCTGGGCTACAAAGTGAGCTCAAGGCCAACCTGAACTGCAAAGCAAGATCCTGTCTCAAAAAAAAAAAAAAGAAAAAAAAAAAAAAAAGAAATTGTGTTCTAATGTGTGAAGACAAACCAAGAGTTACCTCACAATGAATTCCAATTAATATGGTTTAAGTAATAATATAAGCATTATCAGCTTATGTATAAAATTTAGAATGTCATTTGACCTAGTACCTATTTAAATGTCAATGATAGTTACCAAAATGGCATGCGAACTGGTCAAACAAATTTAACTACTTTCCAGACAGGCTGTCTGAAACTAATATGAACTATGAGTTAAAAGTTACAAGTTCTTCGACTCCTGGTACCGGAAAAAGAAAAAAGCTGGAAAAGTTACAAGTTTATTTTGAGGGGCTGGGGATTTAGCTCAGCGGCAAAAGCGCCTGCCGGGCAAGCGCAAGGTCGTGAGTTCGGTTCCCCGTACCGGAGAAAAAACAAAAACAAACAAACAAAACTGCGTGCTGAACAAGTTTATTTTGAAAGCATTAGGACTTATAAATACACCACAGTATTTTTTAAATATATAAAAGGGTATGATTTCCATAATGATAAATATATGGTTATCAACTGGAGGTGATTTTGTCCTTCAGGGAACCTCCGGTAACATCTAGATACATTTTGGGGTGTTAAAACTAGGGTCAGGGGCACTACTGTGATCAGCTGGCCAAGGCTAGGAATGCTGCAAAACATCCTAAAACATAATGTGATACCATTACGTCCTGCTATATAGAGAGGAAAGTTCTCCTGACAGAACAGAACCACCTGGTTCCAAACGGCAAGAATGTCAAGGTTAAGAAACCTTATTTTATACTCTCTGAAACATGATACAATACAAAATGCCACCAGCATAAGAACTTGTTAGTAAGTTTTACTTCTACTGGTTGACAACACTGGTTGTCACCGTATTTAGTAAGTTTACAAGAAGGCAGCATGAGTGTAGCACAATGTGGGAACTGCAAGAACTGGCTTTGGTGCCAAAGAGAGCAAAAATGAATTTCCAACCAATTCCAGTAATTCCCAGTCTAAGCTGTTAATGGTAAAAAAGTAACTCTTGTTGTGAAAAATAACAAGAAAGAACATTTTTCTAAAGGGCCTGGTAATGACTGGGACTCCAAAAAATTACCACCAATTAATTACAATAACATAAAAGCAATGTAGGTTTATTCTAACACTGAATCCAGTATTTACCCAAAACTAAGTTTCTTACAAAATTAGTAATTTATCTTCAGTAACCCCATATTCTGGACTTAAAATATTCCTATTAAAAAACCTGTCTATTCTAGAGCCATTTCCACTATTTTTCTGTGATTTAGAAAGTGTCTCATCTGACAGATCACTTTCACTGAAACTCCATGTTGTCTGTAAGCTTGATGGTACTCATAAGAGTGGTAGTGTGGTAGTTTCTTTCTGTGGTCTTGGAGAAAATAAGATGCTTTCCTGTAATAGTTGCCTTTTCAGCTGTTAATGACAGACTCCCAGAAATACCCTGAAATCCTCCTTCCTCTTGCACTTAGCCAACGTTCAGAGGGAAGCAACTGGGTACTCTGTATCCCAATTCCTTTTCCTCTTGAAACCGCAAGTACAATCTCCTCCCACATGTGCCAATTCCTCCCTGTGTTCCCACTTTCTTTCCTGATAATGGCAATTTCCATCTTTTTTCTTTGATAGAAATCAGCTTTTGGGCTCAATGAATTTTACACTGTTCTTCATTTTCCTATTCAACTAATTTTTGCATGTATTTGTATTACTTCCTTCACTTGTTTTGGTTTTTTTGTTTTCTTGGCTTAGCTTCTTGATTTGACATCACTTTTTTCAAGATGCCAAGTTGTAATGATTTGATATCACTTTTAAGTGTTTAAAACTGGTATTTCTAGGGGCTGGGGATTTAGCTCAGCGGCAAAGCGCCTGCCTGGCAAGCGCAAGGTCGTGAGTTCGGTTCCTGGTACCAGAGAAAAAAACAAACAAACAAAAAAAAACCTGGTATTTCTAAATTGTTTTAAATGCATCTTCACACTGTGGTAACTTCTGTTTCCATTATCATTCATTTATTTCAAAACATTGATTTTTTTTAACTTCCACATATGGTTTATTTTGACGTATTCTTAACTTTTTATATTACAATTATCTTGTTAGTGACTCCTAACAATACTTCTGAGGCCACAGAATTCATCCCTATTACTTCAATTATCTGAGTTTTACTATTGTACTTTTTACGGTTCAAATTATGGTCTATTTTGGTGCTCCCTCTGTGTACACTTAAAGGTATATACTACAGCTGTCTGGAATAATGCTTCTAAGTATCAATTACATCAGCTGGTTGCTAAGAGCTGTTACAATTTTGTGTCTTATTTGCCTTGTTCTAACAACTGACAGAACTATACATCTAGTAAACATATTTGGATATGTGCTCCTGTACTTCAGTTTTTGCTTCATGTATTTTTAAGTTGTTATTAGGTGATTCACATTTAGAATTATGCCCTGTTGATGACATTAAATTATGTTTGCAATACTTTCATTTTAAGTCCACTTCATCTCACATTAACATACAGGCAAACCTTGGAAACACTGTGGTTTTCATTCAGACCACTGAAAGTGAGTCACATCAATTTTTCCCCCCAGTGCATATATTCCCCCAGTTTACACTATATTGTACTCTATTAAGAATGTGATACCGTTATGTCCCCAAAAAAGTACATGTCTTAATTTAAAAATACTTCACTGCTAAAAATGCTAATCATCTCAGCCAGTCATCTTTTTGTTGGTGGAAGATCTTGCCGTCATGTTGATGGCTTCTGACTGGTCAACAGGGGTGGACACAGAATTTTGGAGTGGCTGCAGCAATTTTTAAAAATAAATCAGTTTTCCACATCAATTGATAGCTCCTTTCATAAAAGACTTTTCTGTAGCATGTGATGCTCTGTGATAGAATTTTGCCCATAGAACTTCTTTCAAAATTGAAGTCAATCCTCTCAAACGGTACCACTTCTTTAGCAACCAAGTTTATATAATATTCTAAATACTTTGTTGTCATTTCAACAATGTTCACAAGCAGACTCCATCTCTAGAAACCACCTTCTATGCTTATTCATAAAAACCAACTACTCATCCATTGAAGTTTTATTGTAAGACTGCAGCAATTCAGTTACATCTTCAGGCTCCACTTCTATTTCTTTTGCTATTTCCAACAACCTCTATTGAAATCTGGAGTCATCCATGAGAGCTTAAACCAACTTTTTCCACACTCCTGTTAAGGTTGGTATTTTTTCTTCCTATGAAAAACAAATGTTTCTATAGGCTACTGGGGGGATGGCTTTTTGAGACAGAATCTCACTAGGCAGCCCTGGCTTGTCTCAAACTCATTATGTAGCCAAGTGTGGACTCAAACTCACCATCTTCCTTTCTCTGGCTCCTCTGTGCTAGGATCACAGGCATGCATCACCACACCTGACAACAAATGCTTTCAATGGCACCTAGAATGGTGAATCTTTTCCAGAAAGTTTTCAAACCACCATTCCCAGATCCATCAATATCTATTACAGCGAGGACCTGACAAAATATATTTCCTAAATACTAAGACTTGAAAGTTGCAGGCCAGGCATGGTGGCACACTCCTGTAATCCCAGCAGTAGGGAGGCTGAGGCAGGATTGCTGCGAGTTCGAGACCAGCCTGGGCTACAGAGTGAACTCAAAGCTGGCCTGAATAGCACAGCGAAACCCTGTCTCAAAAAGACCAAAAAAAAAGAAAGAAAAGAAAGTTGCCATTATTTCTTGATACTTGGGCTGTAAAATGAATGTTGTACTAGCAGACTTATATAACATGAACCTCACTATTGCATCTCTATCACAATACCTCAGTGACCAGGTACACTGTCAATGAGTAGTAATATTTTGAAATGAATCTTTTTTTCTGAGATTAGGTCTCAAGTGGGCTTAAAATATTTGGTAACTAGCCAGGTATCCCTGCACATGTCTACAATGTTAGCGCATTGTAACTGTCAAGAAGAGACAACCCATTGTGTGGGAAAAAAAATTTTGCCAGCTGTTCCTCAGCCAAAGGACTAATATCTAGAATATATAAAGAACTAAAAACAAACAGACCCCTCCAGATTTAAAGATTGATTCCCAAATGGGCATCTGAAATGAACAGATACTTCTCAGATAAAGAAGTAGAAACAGCAAGTAAATATTTGAAAAAATGTTCAACATCACTGATCATTCAAAGGATGCAAATTAAAAACAATGCTGAGGGGCTGGGGATTTAGCTCAGTGGCAAAGCGCCTGCCTGGCAAGCGCAAGGTCGTGAGTTCGGTTCCCCATACCGGAGAAAAAACAAAAAAAAAAAACAAACAATGCTGAGATTCCATCTCACTCCAAAAAGAACGGCTATTATCAAAAAAATCAAGCCCAGAATGGTGGCACACACCTATAATCCCAGCACTCAGGAGGCTGAGGCAGGAGGATTGCTACAAGGAGGCCAGCTCCTGCTACATAGTGAGTTCAAGTCCAGCCTTAACTACATGGTGAGACCCTATCTCAAAAAACAAAACAAAACAAAAAAAGAAAACCAATAACAAATGCTGACAGGAGTGTGGGTAAAAAGAAACCCTTCTTCACTGTTGGTGGAAGTATAGACTGATACAACCACTGTGAAAATTAGTGCAGAGATTCCTCAAAAAACTAAAACTAGAGGTTCCATTTGACAGAGCTATTCTCCTCCTTGGTATATTCCCAAAAGAAATAAAAGCATCATACCACAGTGATATATGCACACCATGTTTATAGCAGCACAGTTTATAACAGCTGAATCTTGGGAAACAGCCCAAATGCCTATCAACTGAAGAATGGATAAAGATGTGGGGTTTTTTATTCAATGGAATAGTACTCTATCACAAAAAAGATAAGCTTGAGACATTTCTAGCTAAATGGATGCACCTTGAGACCACACTCTTAGATGAACTAAATTGAACACATATATTTAAATACCACATCACTTCTCTGGTGTGATAAACTGTAAGTATAAATAAGGACCAAAATGTGTAACAGATATTGGGAAATGGGAAGAAAATGTTCAAATGAGAAGGGGAACAAAAGAGGGGGAGAGGGAAAGGAAAAAGGAGATAAGAAAAAAAGAATAGAAGGAAAAAAATCTTCTGTACATAAGGAAGGAAAGAGAGGTTGAAGGGTCAGGAGAGGAATGGGGAAAAAAAAAAGCAAGATATATCATGTACCGGTACAAATTCTCTATGATGAATGTTCTGTTATGTATATCTAAAATTTACCAATAAAATTTAAAAACACACAAAAAAGAAATCTAGATATTTATGGTTGTCAGACTCTCAGAGACACAGGACTGGAGGTGAAGCAGTGAGTGCTCCCAGGGAAAAACATCTTTCTTAATTCTTCTTTTTTTTTGTTTTTCTCTGGTACCGGGAATCAAACTCACAACCCTGCACTTGCCAGGCAGGCGCTGTGCCCCTGAGCTAAATCCCCAGCCCCTATTCCTTAATTCTTAATCACTGTATTCCGCTCCCTGGCTTATCTCCTATCTTCTTTTTCTGTCTCTTCTCTTCACCCTTTATCTCCATTTTTTTCTTAATACTTTTTTTTCTCTTTTGACCCTTCCCTTCCTACTTGTTTTCTTCTCTTTCAATCACCCTATTTGTCTTATCCTCCCCACTCATTTTCAATAGCCCATGCCTGTAAAAGTGTCCCATATTCATCAGTTCTATATGTAGTATGGTCCTGGTGGCCTTCAGCTTGACTTTTTATTGAATTATTCATAAAAGCAGGTAAATTACAAGGAATTTGACAGAACCTAAATTAATTGTCAGTCTACCTTTGTTGTGCAAATTTATGGAAAACTGCCAAGCTTCTGGGCAAGTGTCCCCTTATTGTGTAAAGAGATTTTCTTTATTACAGCCACAAAAGAATTCACTGCAACAAAAACTAGCTTGTAGGACTTCAGAAGCCTTAAAAATTTACAATGTAAAAACCTCCCTGGTCCCGGTACCGGAGAAAAACCAAAAAAAAAAAACCTCCCTGGGCTGGGGATATAGCTCAGCAGCACAGTGCCTGCCTGGCAAGCGCAAGGTCCTGAGTTCAATTCCATGTACCAGGCAAAAAAAAAAAAAAAAAAACCCTCACTATCTTTGCAATTGTTATGAAAAAGATTTTGAACTACTTTTTTCTTTATCTTTTTGAGGTAGGCAGTTCAGGCTGGCCTTGAACTCATTTTGTAGCATAGGCTAGCCTCGAACTCACAGTGATACTCCTACCTCAGCCTACCAAGTGCTAGGATTATAGACGTGTGTCACCACATTAGGCCTTTGAACTACTTTCCACATGTAGTGCCTCCAAGTAAAATGATTACTACAGTTTTTTTTTTTTTAAAGTATAATCCTCTTTACACTGAGGCAGGAGGCTGAGGTAGGACTGTCACAAATTTGAGGCCAGCCTAACTACATACACAGTGAGTTCAATGCCATCCTGAACTATGCAGCAAAACAGTCTCAAAAAACAAAAACAGAAAGTTTAAAAATACTCAGTAACCATGCTGTAAACATATGTGTCTCATTCAGACTTTGTTGTCACATTTCTAGAGAGCACAAGCAGAGCAGATTTGGTATAATTATTAATGGTTCCAGGATTTTCACAATGGTTAGTAAGTACTGGCTTGAATTTAAACCAGATGAATTAGCCTTGGACCACTCAGCTTATCCTTTGAAACTCTGAAGCCAGACACCAACTCATCTTCTCTAGCTATGAAAGACCTATACGCATCTTTTTCCAATATAAAGCTTTTTCATGTACCTTAAGAATCTCTTGTTTTTGTAATTACCTTCAACTACACAGCACAATTATATTTGCTTTTCTGCACAACTTGCTATAGTTACTACCTTACTTCAACAGTTATTGTTTCATCGTGCATTTTCATGTTAAAAAGATGGTTTCTTTTCTCAAATTTCATGAATCAATCTCTGCTAGATTCAAAACTTTCTTCTGTAGCTTCCTCATCTCTCAGCCTTCCTGGAACTAAAGAGTATTATGGACCTGCTCTGAACTGGGCCTCATTTAAGAGACTACTATCTAGCCAAGTGTGGTGGCACACACCTGTACAGCACTCAGGAGGTTGAGGCAGGAGGATCGTTGTGATTTCGAGACCAGCCTGGGCTACAAAGTGAGCTCAAGGCCAGCCTGAATTGCACAGCAAGACCCTGTCTCAAAAAGATTAAAAAAAAAAAAAAAAAAGGCTGTTTTGCTTTTGTATCATTCAGTAGAGCAGCACTTTCAATTCTCTTCAAGAACTTTCCCTTTCCATTCTAGCTTTTAACTTAAAATGAGAAAGAGCGACTCTTCCTTTCACTTGAAAACTTAAAAGGTCTTTCTAGGGTATTGTTCAATAGGTTAACTCCAATATTATGTCTCAGGAAATGGGAGACCACGGAGGGAGAGAGATTGAGGAAGCCAGTCAGTAGTGCAGTCAGAACATACACATTTACTGATTAAGTTTGTCAGCACAATCTGTGGTGCTCCCAATTAATTATAATAGTAAGATCAAAGATCACCCTAACAATTATAATAAAAAGCCTGAAATGTTCTGATGAAATGTGACAGAGACACAAGTAAACATGTACAGTTGAAAAAGTAGCCTCAATAGACTTGCTTGATACAGAGATGCCACAAATCTTCAACTTGTTTTAAAAAACAAAAAACAAATAGTACTTGGGAAGTTGAGGCAAAAGGATTGTGTGTACCCAGGAGTTTGAGGCCAGCATAGGAAGAGGGACCCAAGTTGGAGGCTATCCTGGGCTGCATAGTGACCTCAAGGCTGGCCTGGACTACATAGTGAGACTGTCTCAAAAAACTTAAATAAGTAAGAAAATTATGATATATATAGTACATGCTGTGATGCCAATGGGGGGATGTGGTATAAAAACAACCTGAAAATAGTGACACCAGCACTACTATTATTAACTGTAGCTAACTCTCTCTAAGGACAGAGAAAAGAAAAGGAGCTGGTTCTTGAAAAGCATGCAGAAGGGCCTTTGGAGACAAAAGAAATAAAATGTTAAAAGGCAAAGATGTTAGGCAGAACTCAAAAAGTATCATCTAAACTGGTAAACTGGCAGGTGCCCTGCCGTGCAGATGCCCAGAAAGGCAGTACCCGGGAAGCGGAGCAGAGATGTGTGCCGGCCCTCCGGCCAGCCAATGCCACATGGTCAAGAACCGCCATGCCAGGGGCTGGGGATTTAGCTCAGCGGCAAAAGCGCCTGCCTGGCAAGCGCAAGGTCGTGAGTTCGGTTCCCGGTACGGGAGAAAAACAAACAAAA
>NW_004955452.1:13355011-13373302 GCF_000276665.1 Chinchilla lanigera | reverse complement strand
GTATAGCTGTATTTGTTTTCCCTAGAGACCACTTTGGAGAAACCAGGGTATAGTACAACAACCATTGATAATTTCCTGCCATTTCTGTCTGTAACTCACTATTATTTGTCTATTTGTTTTCCTGAGAAACTATCTTGAAGATACCAATACCAATGGTAAAATAACAACCATTGATAATGTCCTACCACTTTGTCTGTAATTCGGTGTATCCCCCTACTGCTTTGTTGTAAATAAAAAAAAAAAAAAAAAAACCTGGTAAACTGAACCTGATCAAAATAAACTTTTGCTTTTTGAGAAAACACTGCTAAGAAAATCAAGATAAGCCACAGACCAGGAGAAAATACTTGGAAAACATATATCTAATAAAGGATTTGTATCCAACATATATAAAGAACTCTCAAAACACAATATAAAAACACACTTTTTTATTTTTTTTTGAGACAGGGCCTCGCTACCTCAAACTCATGGTAATCCGCCTGCCTTGGCCTCGTGAGTGCTGGGATTACAGGTGTGCCACCTGGTTCTCACTTTCATGATTCCTACTCCTTTCTAGCTGTTAATCTATATCTATCATAATTAACTTCATAAAGACTTACAAGGCCAGGGATATATCACAGTGGCATAGCACCGCCTGGCAAACACAAGTTCCTGAGTTTGATTCCTGGTATAAAGAGAAACAAAACAAAACAAAAAAAAACTTACAAAATAAATGAATTTGATGCCAGTGAAGAAAAAAAAAATCCTACTCCTAAAAATGGCCTGGACTACTTGTGTTTGTTTGTTTGGGGTTTTTTCATTTTTGTTTTGGTTTGTGAGACAGGGTCTCACTATGTAGTTCTGGTCTTAAACTCACTATGTAGCCCAGGATGGCCTCAAAACTCATGGCTATCCTCCTGCCTCAGCCTCCTGAGTGCTGGGATTACAGGCATGGACTACATTTTTTATGACAGACAAAATATTGATTTCCTGGAAAAAGAAAATTATAAAATAGAAAATAGATTAGTGGTTGCTAGGGGCTTATAGGCAGGGGACAGGCTACCTAAAAAGGGGCATGAAGAAATTAAGGGAGGTTATCGAAATGAGTTGGATCTTGACTGTGGTGTTGATTACAACAGAATATAAGCTGTAGCAAAGCTTATATGAGAAAAGAAGGAAAAATGGTAACAAAGCTTTTGCAAATAAGGACAAAGAGACTGAAGGGAAGATGAATGGGAAAAAAGAAAAGAACTAAGGTAAGTCATGTACAGGTACAAAGTGACTATGATGAAAATGATCATTATGTATATTTAAAATGTACCATAAACTTTAATTAATAAATGTTTTTTAAAAAAATCTTATAGAACTCAACAAGAGGGTAAATTTGTCCTGCAGAGTAATGTACTCCTGTGAGCCCAGCACTCTGGCAATCTGAAGCAAAAGGATTGATTACAAGTCAGACCCCAGCCTAGAGAACCTGATGACTTAGCAAGACCCTATCTCGAAATTCTCTTCACATTTTTTTTTTTCTTAAAGGAACAGGGATATATCTCAGTGTGAAAGCCCCAGATTTAATCCCCAGTACTGAAAAAAAGGAGTGCATTCTACACTACATAAATTATACCTCAATTGATTTTCTATCAAATATATTTTTCACATGCCTTGAACCAATAAATTCACTTCTTCGAACTATTGCTACAGACAGAAATTAGACATAACACTGGTTTAGCATCCTTCCTTTAAAACAGCTTTATTAAGATATAATTCATATGCTGTATAATTCCCCTTAAAGCACATAATTTAATAGCCTCTCAGTATACTGAGTTGTACAACCATTACTTCAATAAATTTTAATTATCATTCATTCAAAATGAATCCTATTCCCTTTGTCTATCAGTTTTCTGTCTCATCAATCCCTCCACCTAAGCCCCATTTTTCACAAGCAAAAATATTTTAAACAACCTAAGGAATAGAAAACCATTCCCACATTATAGTGTGCTTATGTCAGAGTATTAAGCAGCCTTTAAAATTATGATTTCAAACCAGGTGTGGTGGCACACGCCCATAATCCCAGCACTTGGGAGGCTGAGGCAGGAGGATCACTGTAAATTAGAGACCAGCCTGGGCTACAAAGTAAGTTCAAGGCCAGCCTGAACTGCATAGTGAAGCTCTATCTCAAAAAGACAAAAATTAAAACTTAAGAAGAAATAAAACTATAATTTAAGTAGATTTCATTAAGAGGAAAGGAGTCAGGCATGGTGGTGCATGCGAATAATTCCAGCACTTGAGAGGCTGAAAGCAGGAGGATCACCGCGAACTGGAAGTCAGCTTGGACTACAATGAGATGCCAAAATTAAATAAATGGACAAAATACACTGTGTTCTCACTTGCATGGTGGCCCACCCTCACACTGTAGGGTGCACTTGTTTTTCTTTTACTTGACCCAAACACGCTCTGCAGAATTTGTTTTTTTTTCCTTCAAGATAACCTCGCTTGTAATCCCAGCACTCGGGAGGCTGAGGCAGGAGGATCATTGTGAGTTTGAGACCAGCCTGGGCTACAAAGTGAGCTCAAGGCCAGCCTGAACTGCACTGAGAGACCCTGTCTCAAAACATTCCCCCAAATATATATGTGTGTGTGTGTGTGTGTGTGTAATTTTTTAAAAGATACAGATGTTAAGAAAACAAGCAAGTCAGTTTATAATCTGTATTATCATAAAACAACCTGGGCCAAGATTGTGCTGGCATATACTATAATCCTAGCTACTCAGGAGACTGAGTTAGGAGGATACCAAGTTTGAGGCCAGCATGAGTAATTTAGTGAGACTCTGTTTCAAAACTTTAAAAAAAAAAAAAAAAACAAGACATACAGAGACAGAGGAGGGGGACCGGCGGCTGGGGAGGTGGAGGTACAGGGGGAACCCCTGTTCTAGACAACACTACAGTTGTTAGATAATCGTGAGCAATTTTTAAAATAGTGAAGTGATATAAATGCATAAGGCCCTGGCTTTAATCACTGGTACCCCAAACAGTAAGTAAACATAAAAGTGTATCTTTTGATACCTTTTTTATTTGTACCAGTACATGCTGTATGATTACATTCCTTATGCGTTTGGAAAATGTACACAACACATCTTAATTCTTGTTATCCCCTTCTCCTCCCCTCCTTTACCTGCCCTTTCCCTCCATCTCTTGGAAGCAGCTTTGGGATGAGGGTGTGGCTCAATGGTAGAGTGCTTGCACTCTAGGCCCTGGGTTCAATTTCAGCACCAAAAAGGAAAGAATTTTTAAAATGTAGTTTTTTAAACAGAAAACCTAGACATCAGTGGCCATCATTTCCCTATATTCATCAACAAGCCCTAGTGACTCCACCTGCAAAATATATCACAAGTTACCATCTCCATCCTACTCCAATGATTTGTTACATCAGTTAACAACAGCCTCTTAATGTTTCGCATCTAGAGAAACTCTGAAGACCTTTTAAAAATATATTAATCAATAAACTACTCAAAAATACCTACTGCTGCTTCTCCTTGCCTCCCTATTATGATAACAGTATACTATCCTATGATGTATAATTTTTTAGTATCTGAAGTTATTTTATCTATTTCTTGTTTACATTTTATCTTGCCCCAATACTAATACAGCCTTTTTCTTTCTTGTTCACACTTGGAAGTGAGCCTGACATGAGTCCGAAAATATCTGCAGAATGAATGAGTCTTTCCTATACCAATGGTCTATCTGCTCCCAAAAAAATAACAACAGAACAGAAATTTAATCTCCTAAAGTTAATTGCTATTCTCAATTTTAGCTATTCAAGAAACAATTTACAGGTATGGGAAAAAAGGGAAATACATGAATTCTTTTTCCCAGGTCTCGACTTGCCTACAAGTTTCAAAGTAAAGATGCCCTCTGATATCAGAAGACAGGATGAAAGCTCAACAGGCAGATGCTGCCTATTTCTGAGAGCAGCCATATAAAAGAAAGTTGTATTTTGTAACTCCCTATACTGTTTTAATAAAGTTTTCTTTAAAAAAAAAAAAAAAATTAGCTGTGCATGGTGGCACATACATGTAATCCCAGCACTGGGAAGGCTGAAGAGGAGGACCTCAATTTTAAGGTCAACTTGGGCCATACAGTGAATTCAAAACCATCCTAAACAACAGACAAGGGCCAAGGATATAGCTCAGAGACACAAGCCCCTGTCTGGCAAGCTCAAGGCCCTGCATTGGATTCCCCGTACTAAAAACCAAATAAACAAAAAAGGCAAACAAACAAACAAACAAACACTCTCAGTTGCACTGAATAGAACTACACGAAGATTATGTCCCCATACTGGCTGAGAGGCACAAATAAGACCCCATCCAAGCCTGCCATGACAGTGACAATCAAAAAGAAACTTTCCTGTAAAGGAAAAATAAATTTCTGACAAGAGTCAGATCCATGAAACAAACTGCTTCTTGCTTCAGGGAGAAACTCTTACCAAGCCTTATCTTAAGGAACTGAGAAACTATTAAGGATATGAACTTATCACAGATGAACAAAATTTCATTTCTGAAGATAAATCTGTCTCCTAATGCATAAATATGAATGGGAGAGAGCAAAAAGCAGAAAAAGGAAAGAGAAAAGAGAACTGTGAAGGCAAAGAAAGTTAAAATATGAATACCAGAACTAAGTTGGTGGCAACAGAAATCAAAAAAGATTTTAAAGCCAGGTGTGGTGGCACATGCCTATAATCCTAGCACTCAGAAGGCTGAGGAAGGAGATCACTGAGTTCAAGGCCAGCCTGCACCACATAGTGAGACCCTGTCTTAAAAAACAAAAAGGTTTTAAAAACCGTATCTGATACAGGATCAACAAGACTCAGCATCTGAAACTAGACAATAAGGAAAAAATGAGAAGCACAGATTATTCAGAGGTTTCTAACTTGGGTGACTAAAAGGCTGTTGTAACTAAAAGACAGAATACATGAAAAAACCAGGTTGAGATGTAAAGGGCACTGCAGTATTTGGGAAAACAAGTAATTCACAAGGAAAAAATAAATAAAAGTTCAGTTTTAGGGGCAGTGAATTTGCAATATTTCTGAGAGAGCAAGAGTCAAAGCATGATTTGGAAATATAAATTGTAAGTTTCTGAAACAAAAAAGAAAAATATGGAAAGGAAATCACATAACGGGCATGTGTAAAACTACGACTATAGAAGAGACTGCCCAAGAAAAATACTTAGAGGCTAAGAAAAGAACTTCTTGGGCATGTAAAAAAGAGACAAGGATGACCGTAAAAGAGCAGTTCAAGAATAGAGCCATGAGAATCCCATCTTATGGCCAGGCATGGTGGCGCATGCTTGTAATCCCAGCACTGAGGCAGGTGGATCGTTTCAAGTTCAAGACCAGCCTGGGCTACAAAGTGAGTTCAAGGCTAGCCTGAACTGCATAGCGACACCCAGTCTCTAAAAAAAAAAAAAAAAAAAAAAAGAGAGAGCATCCCATCTTATAAAGCAGAGCAGTTTCAAGGAGGAAAAGGACAAGAAGGTTAAATGTCTATAAAAGGCCAAACAAAAATATCTACAAAAAGTATCCCTAAGATCTGGCGTTTATTAGGCCATTTAAGTGATCTTTGAATTTCAGCGAAAGAGAAGAGAGATGTAGGCAAAAAAATAAATAGGAAACAAGCAAATGATATCACCAAAGATTCAAAAAGGTTGTCTGAGATCAGACTGTGGTCTTTAAATACCACTTCCCATTGAAAGGTACCAGGGTTTCTCAAAAAACTGGCTAATTCACCAGGCATGGCGGCACACTTATAATCCCAGCACCGAGGAGGCTGAGGCAAGAGGCTGGCTGCAAAGTGAGTTCAAGGCCCATAGTGAGACCCTGTCTCAAAAAGACAAAAAAAAAAAAAAAAAAAATTGGCTAATTTCAAGTATGACATAGTAATATATAGAATAAGTCTCAGTACATCCTTTTGGCCATAAAGAAAGGGTTTAGTCAAGGACTATTAAAGTTAAACCAAAAGGACACAGGTATTATTTTTGCCATTAGTGTAAACAAAATTGCTTTCTCAATTTCTATTTGGAATTATCTTATAAGTGTATAGAACTACTGCTAATTTTACTGTGTTGTTTTTGTATCCCTCCAACTTTGCTGAATTTATTATTAGCTCTAAGCATTTTTGTGCATTTTTAGGGTTTTCCCATATAAGATCATATCATCTATAAAGCAAGTTTTACTTTTTCCCTTCCAATTTGGATACCTTTTATTTCTTCTTTTCTTGCCTAACTGTTCCTGCTGGAACTTCAAATACTATGTTGGGTAGAAGTGGCAAAAAAGGACATATTTGTCTTTCTCCTGATTTAAGAGGAAAGCTTTCAATCTTGTACCAGTGAGTATAATGTTAGTTATGATTTTTCAAATACAGCCTTAACATCTTTCTTAAAATTCCCTTCTACTCCTAACTTACTGAAATGCTTTTACCATAAAAAGTCACTGGATTTTGTTAAATCTTCCTTTTTGCATTAAATGAGATGATAATGTATGGTTTTTTCCTTCATTTTCCTTAATGTTGTACATTACACTGATACGTAAAGAGTTTTTATGGAGTTTATTTTCTTATGTTGTTTTGTTTTTTTGCAGTGCTAATAATCCAACTAGGGGCCTCAAACATGGCAAGTAAGTGCTCTACCACTGATCTAAAACCCCCAGCTCAGAGAGACATGGTGCACGTCTGTGGTCCCAGCACTCAAGAGGATGTGGCAGGAGGATCACCATGCGTTCAAGGTCAGCCTGGACTACACAGTGAGTAGATAATGTTTATTTCAAGAAAAAAAGATTTCAAATGTTTTTTATCACAAAGAAATGGTAAATGATTGAGAAAGTAGATACACCTGCTCTGATTTTCACACTACACATACACATACGTAACATAGTCACATAAACATGTATAATTATATGTCAATTAAAAAGAAAAAATGTTAAAATTCTAAAGCACTATGAAGAAAATATATGGAAAAAAATATGCCCTTGGATTTGGCAACAGTTTTCTTAAATGAGACCAAAACCACAAGATACACACACACACACACACACACACACACACACACACACACACAGGATCAACTGGACTTGATTTAACATATTCCTGCCAGCTTGTACCACTGGTGGTACCTGCATGACTGTCCCATGCCACCTGATGGAACAGTCACATATACCACTAGCGGTTCAAACCCAGCCAGCAGCAAGATATAAGAATTATGACCCCATCATAAACGTGTTAAAATTCAACTTTTGTGCATTAAAGGATACTTTCACAAAAGTGAAAAGACAACCTACAGAATACAAGAAAATATCTGCAAATCATGTATCTGTCAATAGTTTAATATCCAAAATATATATAAGAATTCCCACAACTCAACAATAAAAAAAGCAAACCCAATTTAAAAATGAACAGGACTTAAGCAGACATTTCTCCAAAAGAAGATATACCAATGATCAAGGGGCATACAAGAAGATGCTCAGTTTCATCAGTCATTTGAAAAATTCAAATCCAAACCACAATAACATACCACTTTACACACCACAGAAGAAAATAAATTATTGGTAAGGACATACAGAAATTGGAACCCACATCCACTACTGGCAGGAATGGAAAATGGTACAGCAACTGTCAGAAACAGTCTGGCAAAGTTGGGTATGGCACCACGTTTGTTATCTCAGCACTCTGGGAGGCTAACCTAAAGCCTAGTCTGGGCAGCTCAGTGTCTTAGACTTGTCTCAAAATAAAAAATAAAAAGGGGACTAGGGTATAGCTCAGTGCAAAGGCCCTGGATTCAATCCCCAGTACCCTCTCCCAAAGAGTATGACAGGGCCTCAAAAAATAAAAGACAGCCAAGCATGGTAGTGCATGCCTGTAATTCCAGCACTTGGGAAGCTTAGGCAGGAGGATCACTGGGAGCTTGAGGCCACTGGGAGCTTGAGCTAGAGTGAGTTCAAGGCCAACCTGAACTACACAGTGAGACCCTGTCTCAAAAACAAACAAAAAGATGAAACATTCCTATGTAACCCAGCAAATCTATTCCTAGACATATATCCAAAAGAATGGGAAGCAGGTACTCAAATATATTACACCAATGTTAACATCATCATCAACAAAAGCTAAAAGAAAGAAGCAACTGGACAGACTACTGCTAGATGAAAGGATAAGCAAAATGTGTTACACACATACACAATGGAAGTTTTTTCAGTCATAAAAGAGAAGAGGAAGTTTTTCGTTGTTTTCTGTTTTTTTGAGACAGAGTCTCCTTATGTAGTTCAGGCTGGCCCTGAACTCACTACATAGCCCAGGTTGGCCTTGAACTCTGTGACCCTCCTGCCTCAGCCTCCTGAATGCTGGGATTACAGCTGTGTGCTACCATGACTGACTAATAGGAAGTTCTAACACCTGCTAAAACTGGATGAACCTTGAAAGCACCATAATGAGTAAAACAAACTAGACACCAAAGGTCAAATATTGTATGAGTCCACTTATATAAAACATCTAGAATAGGCCACTTCATAGAAATTAAAGCTTACCAAGGGTGGAAAGAGGGCCTATGGGTTGTTACTGCTCAAGGCATAAAGTTTCTTTTTTTTTTCTGAAACCACAAACTCAGGACCTCGCACTTGCCAGGCAGGTGTCATGCCGCTGAGCTATATCCACAGCCCTGCAGAGGGTTTCTATTTGGGGCAAAAGAGATATGGTGATAGTAATACAACATTATGAAAGTACTTAATGCCACTGAATTATATAGTTAAAATGTACGTTTTTTTAAAAAAATGTAAGTTTTATGTTTTTTTAAAAATTTTCTGATGTAATTATATGTAAATTATGGGGTACACATGATGTATCAATATATGTATACAGTGTACAACAATTGAATCAAGTTATTCATCACCATAAAGGACATTTATTCTAACTGCAACTTCTTTTGGTACAGTCTCACTGCAACTTTCTAACCTTTGACCAACATCTCCCTATTTCCTTCTCCCCTAAGGTCTAGGCTCTAATGACTATGATTCTACTCTCTGCTTCTGTGAGTTCCATTGTTTGGGATTCTATCCATAAGTGAGAATGGCTTATAGCACTTTATGTTATGTATATTTTAACACATTAAAAAAAAAACTTAGGTCAGGTATGGTGGCACACGTCTACAATTCCAACTTTTTAGAAGGGTGAAGAAGGAAGATCACATCTAAGCCCAGCCCAGGCAACTTAGTACTTAGCAACAGATTGTCTCCAAAAATAAAAATCTAATAGAAAAAAAAAATTTTTTTTTAAGAGTTGGGTCATGGTTGTGCATGCATATAACCCTAGCACTCTGGAGGTGGAGGCAAGAAGATTTCTGTGAGTTTGAGGCCAGCCTGGCCTACAATAGTGAGTTCAAGGCCAGCCTGAACTACACAGCAAAACCTTGCCTCAAATAAACAGAAAAATATGGGTGGAGGGTATACAGCAGTGTAAAGTCCTTGGGTTCATTCCCCAGTATGACCTCCCAAAAACGATTTTTTAAAAAGGTCCTGGTGTCAACCTTAAAGACTTTATTTTGGGACAGGGAATTCCTCAAATGTCCAGGCTGGCCTTACTTGCAATTCTCCTGCCCCAGCCTCCTGAGTGGTTGGAATTACAACTATGAGTCACCACATCCAGCTTCAGCTCTGCAGTTAAGCCACTGAATTTAGTTTAAGCCACTAAATTTTTGGTCACTTGTTATGACAAACCTATGAAACTAATACAAACTTTGGTATATGGAAATACAGTGCTACTGTAAATAAAAACTTTAAAATGTAAATATGATTTTGAAATTGGGTAATTGGCTCGAAGAATTTTGAGAATCACAATAAAAACAAAGTGTAGAGTGTTCTAATGAGGCTAGCCAGGTATGGTGGCACACATATGTAATCCCAGCATTCAGTAGGCTGGGACAGGAGGATTGACACGAGTTTGAGATTGGCCTGGGCTACACAGTGAGTTGAAGACCAACCTCAACTATACAGCAAAACCTTGGCTCAAAAAAAATAAAAAAAGAAAAGAAAGAAATGGTGAGTAAAAATATAAATGTTAAAGGCAATTCTGGTCAGAATTTGGAAAGATGGAAGGAGTAAGCAAGCAAAGTACATCTATAATATTAGAGAATACATATATATTATGAGCCAGAATGTTGGACATGTATGTAAAGAATTCTACTGAATTCTCAGAAAAAAAAAAATACAGAGAAAAGGGGAACTGGAAGATGATCCTTATTGTAAAGTGACAGAAAATTTGACTAACTAGTGTTCTGCTGGATAAAAAGCAAAACTGAAAAGCAATCTTGGATATTTAGCCTAGGAAATTTTCAAGAGAAGTGTTAAAGGTGCACAGCTTGGTTTTTACTTGGTGCTTATAGTAAAATGCAAGAGGAAAAAAACATCCTGTTAGGCAAAAGAAACAATTCCAGGTGCCAGGGATATAGCTCAGTGGCACAAGCACCTGCCTGGCAAGCGCAAGGTCCTGAGTTCAATTCCCGGTACCAAAAAAAAAAGAAACAATTCCTGATTACTGAGAAGTTTCCAAGATTATCTAAATTACAAAGGATGTTAAAATTAAGAAATTCAAGCCAGGCGTGGTGGCGCACGCCTGTAATCTCAGCAAGCACTCAGGAGGCTGAAGCAGGAGGATCCTTGCAAATTTGAGACCAGTCTGGGCTACAAAGTGAGCTCAAGGTCAGCCTGAACTGCATAGTGAGACCCTGTCTCAAAAAGACAAAAAAGAAAAAAAAAATTAAGAAATTCAGTATTAGAAAAGTGTGTTCTAGAAAGAAGGCCAACTGTGTGGCTGGACAACCATTATCTTTAGATATTAGCTAGGTGACTCATGGATTTGGTCAACCATCTCAACATAAACCAGGAATAAAGATGGGGTTGCTAGGAAAGGTCTGTGAAGAATCTTCATTTCCAGGGGGGTGAATTACTTTGACACACAAGACTCACAGGGTTTTCAGGAATAATATACCAGCAAAAACCACTATTCAAATATACTGAAAAAGGGACAAAATGAAAACAAAACACTGACATCTAGGATTCTTTAGGCAGGTAAGGAGTAAACAGAGCTATTTAACTACAAGTATGTACTTCCCTTCCAAAAAAAATTTTAAATGACACTTAAAGCAAGCCACAGAGAAAGAGGCAGAGGAAAAACAGGTCCAGAGCAAGGACAGACAAACCCTCCGTGGGCCCAAAGGTATTACTCAGAGGCCTTCCTTTTTCTTTTTTGGTGGTACCAGGGATTGAGTCCAGGGCCTTTACACTGAGCCACTACATCACCAGCCCTTTTTTATTTCTGAGACAGGTTCTTGCTAAATCATTAAATTGTCCAGGGTGGGCTCAAAGTTGCAAGCCTCTTGCCTCATTCTATCAAGGAGCTGGGATTACAGATCTGCCACAACACCTGCCTCCCAGCCCTTTTTTAAATTTTGAAAGTACAATAAATTGCTAAGTTGCCAAGGCTAGACTTGTGATCCTCCTGCCTCAGTTTCCCAAAGTCTGGCAATTACAGGCATGTGCCACCACTGTGCCAGCTATTAGCAGGTCTTTATATGTAGAAAAATGTGTCCTGTTGGGGTTTGGGCTTGCTTGGCACAAGCAGGTCCTTACTTCCTCCATTTTCTTTCTTATGAATAAGAATGCCTATCTTATGCCTCTCTTGTTTTGCAAGCAGATAACCTATTCTCTAGTTTCACAGGTCCACAGATGAAAAGGAATTTTGCCCCAGATAGATCATACCCAGAATCCACATCCATACTTTTTTTTCCCCAACTGGGTGTTGAACCCAGGGCCTCACATATGCCACTGAGCTAGCCCCAGCCCCCTTTTAAAAATGTTATATTGAGACAATCTCACTAAATTGTCCAGGCTCCCAGGCTGGATTTGAACTGCAATCCTTTTGCCTCAGCCTCCTAAGTAGCTGGAATCACATGTGCCACCATACTCAGCTGAGATCTGGGACCTTTTGAACAGAAGATATTTACAGATTTTGGACTCAACAGTTCATGTTAGCTAAAGGGGTCCAGGCTTCAGGAGATGCTGGGATAAGGTAAACATAACTTTGCATATTTATACACATAAAGTTTTGATTACTTAAAAAAAAGAAGAAGAAGAAGAAGAAGAAGAAGAAGAAGAAAAGCCTGGCTTGGTGGCAAACATCTGTAATCCCAGCACTCCTAGCACTCCCAGCACTCGCGAGGCTGAGGCAGGAAGATCGTTGTGAGTTCAAGACCAGCCTGGGCTACAAAGTGAGCTCAAGGCCATCCCGAACTGCATACTGAGATCCTCTCTCAAAGAAAAGCTTTGATTACTAAAGGGCAGACTGGAATGGATTAAATTATGGCTTCCAAAAGGAATGTCCACATTCAGAATCTAAAAAAGTGAACTGAATGTGTCCTCAAAAATGTAAGTAAGGTAAAAAATCTTAAGATGAAATCTCTGAATTAGAATACAATGAAGTGGGCTGGGAATATAGCTCAGCAGAATCATGACCACCTGGCAAGCACAAGGTCCAGAGTTCGATTCCCTAAACCGAAAAAATAGAATACAATGAAGAATGTTCTTAAAAGAGACAAGGAGACAAGATACAGAGAGGCCATGGGAAGACAGGAACAATTACACTGCCATAAACCAAGGAACACACATTGAGTCAAAAGTTACAAATAATTTAAGAAAAACTTCAGAAAAACATAAAATAAAATCTCATTTTGGGTTATGATTTAAACAAATAAAGTACAAAAGGGCATTTAGAGAACCAATAAAACCAGGCACAGTGGTGCGCCCCAACAGGAGGCTGAGGCAGGATCACTGAGTTTGCCAGCTTGGGCTACATAGTAAGTTCAAGGCCAGCAGACACTTCAAAATGAACCCGTCTAGGGGCTGGGGATTTAGCTCAGCGGCAAAAGCGCCTGCCTGGCAAGTGCAAGGTCGTGAGTTCGGTTCCTGGTACCGGAGAAAAACCAAAAAAAAAAAAAAAAATGAACCCGTCTTAAAAATAAATAAACAACAAACAATGAAATCTTGACACAGATAGGATTAAGAACTCTTAATTTTGGTAGACATAACAGTACTATCCCTAAAATGCTACATACCAAATCTATAACTGACCAGAAAGTCCAAGCTCTCACTACTGAACCAATCACATGAAAATGCCATTTTTGGGGCTGGGGATTTAGCTCAGCAGCACAGCGCTTCGTGAACAAGAGAGAGAGAAATTGCAATTTTACATTTAGCTACTTATATTTTCTTCAGTAAGTAAAAAAAAAAAAAAAAAATTCCATCTTCAAAAAAACATTCATCTTTAAAATAACTCGTATCTTTAAAACACAATTTATATTTGCTTAAAAAGGAACGTATACCAGGGTTAGTGTCACACACCTTATAGTCCCAGCACTCAGGAGGCTGAGGCAGGAGGACTACCAAGAGTTTGAGCCCAGCCTGGGCTATATAGTGAGTTCAAGGCCAGCCTGAACTAATCAATCCATCAATCAACCAATAAGGGGGTTATAAATACTAAGTACTATCATTACTTATAAATGCCTCTTGCAGTTACAGATGGGAAGCATTCTGAAAACTCCTCAGGATCTTGTCAATATCAGAATGGTTTCTTCAAACAAACTCAAAGAAGAGCCAAAGCATTCTTAAAACAGATGATTTACATAGTGTACACATGAATTACAAATATATTAGTATGAACCACCATATTTTAAGTAATATACTTAGTCAAAAAAATAGTTCATTGAAGAATTAAGAATGATCAACCTTTTGCAATTGTTTTATTAAAAAATGTTAAAATAGAAATACATACAGAACTTCCCCATAATCCCATCAACTAATGAAATCAATGCTTTCATCTATTTTTATTTCTTGTCTAGATGCACATATAATTTTCACATATTACAATAACATTACATGTAACATTTCATAGTCTATTTCCATTTAACATAACACAAGTTTCTTCCACTTTGCAAAATTTTCAATTTTGTATTTTCCTTTCTCATTCCCACCCCTAGAAGATAATCAATGACAACAGCCCTTCCTCATAAATTCATACATATATAAGCATACACAGACTCATGTGGGGAGGGGAGAAAAGTCATGTTGGGTTTACAAAAGTTGAAGTATGCAGTTATATATATGCTAAGTTTTTAAGCCTCTCACAAATTTAACATACAGACAAGTTTGATACTGATATAACTTATTACACCACATACATTTACAAAAATTATTATTTTGCATGTAAACTTTGAAAAGAAACAGGAATTTTACAATGTGGCTGCTAGATTTAGACCTCATATTCAAAATACATTATTTTAATAACCAGGCATAAAAATTCAACTATGTATTACGTGGCTACCCAATGGCTCTTGAAACCTATTTTAGAAAACAAAAATTTCACAATCTTAAAAGAGATTTTATAAAAATAAAATCCTGACCTTAGAGAGAAGCAGGAAGAGAGTGTGTGTGTATGGAGGGAGGGTCTTTATATACAGGCAGTAGGATATGAACTTGGTTCTCTTATCAAAGAGATGATACATCAATACAGTACTGATCCACCCACATATTCAGCTCCCCTACATTCACAAATTAGGAGTATAATCTGATTACAAGCAAATCAACTTATTTAATCAATATTGCTCTAGCTATCAGAAAAATAAGACCTTAGGCAGGTCTATACAGAATTTAAAGTTGTTAAACCAAATGGTTTTAAAATGCAGCCATTTTCCCATCTAATCCTAATCCAAAACATTAAGCAAATTCCTAAAGCTAGACCCACAGGAGAGAATTTGGGGGTATAAAAGATGGTAGGAAACATTTACAATTGGGTGTAGTGGCATATATCTATAATTGCAGCACTCTGGGAGGCTGAGGCAAGAGGGTTACAAATTCAACGCCAGGCTGCACAACTTAGCAAAACTCTGCCTCAAAATAAAATTTAAAAGAACGTAGGGCTGGGGATAAAGCTCAGTGGCCTAAGCGCCTGCCTCGCAAGCACGAGGTTGTGAGTTCAATCCCCGGTACCGCAGGGGGGAAAAAAAAAAAAAAATGTAGCTCAGGGCTGGGGATTTAGCTCAGCGGCACAGCACCTGCCTGGCAACCACAAGGTCGTGAGTTCGATTCCCAGTACCAGAAAAAAAAAAAACAAAAAAAAAAGAATGTAGCTCAGTAGTACAGTATTTGCATAGCACGCAAGTAACCTTGGGCTCAATCCCCTGTTCTACCCCGCAAAAAAAAATCTCTACCATGAAAGAATTTAATTTAGCAGAACCAGCATTTATCATCCTGAATGATCATAAGCACCATAGCACAAGACCTAGCATACAGCTCATCAACCAGCACAGTTGCTTGACAACTTTCTTATAATTTATGATTACAAATGTAAAAGGCAACAAACATCATATATACATCATGCTATCAATTCAATTTCAAATTAAATAAACCTAAAGGTATTATCCAGGCCTGTGCATATAGTTTGTTTAACTTGACTCAAGGCAAACAATTTATTTAAATAGTAGTTGTACCCTACAGTCCCAACTAATCTGCTTGAAGTGCACATATGCAGTCCACATAAAATGTAGCAGGCATGGGGTGGGGACAGGGGCACACTTATACACGTAAGGAAACTGTACGACACATTCTAAACTAGTATCAACAACAAAATGGGTTATGGATCTAAAAGAAACAGAACATACTTTAGTAACTTTCCTCTGCAATGAAACTGGTAAAATAACAGGTAAAACCTGTACATATCCTGTGTATGTAAAAATTAACTGTTAAAATTAACATTTTGACAGCAACCATTATGACACTTTTTAAAGGTAAACACAAGACAAAGAAAAATGTACTTAAAATCTAATTTAATTTGGTACATTCGAAGTGCATGGATGTATTCTAGAACATTCGAAAACATTCAACTAGGGACTGGGGATTTAACTCAGCAGCACAGCACCTGCCTGGCAAGCACAAGGTTGTGAGTTCAATTCCTGGTACTTGACAAAAACCAAAAAAAAAAAAAAGAAGAAGAAAACATTCAAGAGCATTAGTAGCAACTGGATGTAGGATGTCCCTGAATTAACACAAAACATCTAATTTATTCTATATTTTAAGTAGCAGACCATATGCCATGTGCATTCACTCAAAACAAATGAGAATCCAGTTTAAAACTGATCATAGCTTGATAAAAATTTAAAATTCTGAAACACATTCCACACTTAATGTTTGTACTAAATTAAGTATTTCGGGCTGGGGATATAGCTCAGTGGCACAAGTGCCTGCCTGGCAAGCATAAGGTCCTGAGTTCAATTCTCGGTTCCAAAAAAATAAATAAGTGAATAAAAATAAGTGAAGTATTTGGTCTTATAGTTTAACTTGCTCTACAACTTTCTCTATGATTAACTGCATGAGAATCTAACACTTTATAAACCTAAGACTGTCAACATTAAATTCTCATTGCTCAAAATACAATGAGGTGGCCAGGCACAGGGGCTCAGGCCTGTAATCCCAGCACGTGGGAGGTGACTCAGGAGGATCTCAACAAGTTTGAGGCCAGCCTAATATACACGGTTCAATGCCAGCCTGAACTGTACATAGCCAGACCCTGTCTCAAAAGAAAGAAAGGAAGAAGAAAAGAAAGCACAGTAAAAAGAAGAAGAGAGGAAGAAAAGAAGGAGAAGAAAAAGAAGGAGAAGGTGAAGCAGAAACAGAAGGAAGTGAAGGGGAGCATTAAAATGACTGAGGAAGGAGCTGGGGATTTAGCTCAGAGGCACAGCGCCTGCCTGGCAAGCACAAGGTTGCGAGTTCGATTCCCGGTACCGGAAAAAAACAAAACAAAACAAACAAACAAACAAAATGACTGAGGAAAGAACAGAGGGATAGATAGAGGGGATAATATGTGATAAAACAAACGTCTAGGAAAATGTTAATGGGAGAACCTAGGTAGTTTGCTATATGGATGCACCAACAGTAATTTCGACCTTGCTAGATAACTGTATTTTCTAATGAACTGACTAAGCTTTTAAGGTCAAAATCATGAAAGAAACACTACTTGGGAAAAACGTAAGATTCAAATCCCAGCTCAAACCAGTTACCTAGCAGACTGATCTTAATTATGCCTATACTTCCTCACGCATAAATAGGTTCTACAGTAACTGTGAGATTAAATTTTTCAAATAAAGCACTTAACACATTGCGAGGCACATAGCACATTCAGGCGCATAACTCAAAATGTTATAGCTCTTCTATCATTAAGAGATTGCTAAATTGTGCTAAAATGAAAGGGCATTAGCAACTAAGATTAAGAAACAATTTCTTGGGGCTGGGGATTTAGCTCAGCGGCACAGTGCCTGCCTGGCAAGCGCAAGGTCGTGAGTTCGATTCCTAGTACCGGAAAAAAGAAAAGAAAAGAAAAGGAACAATTTCTTTAACCTGGTTATCTTAACACTAACTGATATTTGGGACCATTCCCAAAAGGAAGAGTCCTGATAGCAAATTTACTGTTTAACATGAGAAAGGAGCAGGATCTGAAAAACACTGATCAGTGTATAGTACTGTTCATCAGAAGAAAACTACTCAGAATTAAATAAGAAAAGTTTCAAGACAAACTTTAACAAATTCGACAACTCCTTTGTAGAACGGGCTTCACCTATATAGGCTGGCTGGGTACATCCTTGTGATGACAAAACTTGATATACTCCTCCACGTTCCTAATTCCATGCAAAGAAGCTAGACTACACCATGACACTTGTACTGTAGTTGCCAAATCTCCTAAAACATGACATGTCAACGATCCCACTTCTTCACAGATTAAGAGTAGTACCTCCTCTTTGGTCTCCCCACCACGGATATGAGGGAGATGCAGAAAAATGAATTCGGGACGGAGTTCTTGAAGAGTCCTCCCGCTATTCCTCTTGAGACCCCTCCAAGACTTATTCCCGCCACCACTACCCCCACCTGACCTCTCCCCCGCTAAACTTCTACAGACTGATCCACTGAAGATGTAGTTGGGAACCTGACACCTTCTCTGCCCGAGCCCCGACAACGCACCCCAGTGCTGGGGGAAAAGGGAGGGCGGCGGAGGCAAACAACAGCCCCCGCCCCTCCCCCTCCCCCCCAGCAACAAATCTTTGTCCCACCTGCCCAAGGTCCACTCCCAACGCGCTCCAGACCCAAGGTGGCCTCAGACCTGCCCACAACCTCTTCTCCCCCGGACGCAGGCGACCCGAACATTAGCCCAAGCTTGGCCCATCGCCGCCCCGGCCCGCGCCG